>NW_022681457.1:101601532-102248198 GCF_009764315.1 Trachypithecus francoisi | reverse complement strand
GGGAGGCAGAGGTTGCAGTGAGCTGAGATCGTGCCACTGCACTCCAGCCTGGGTAACAGAGCAAGACTCTGTCTCAAATAATAATAATAAAAAAGGCCTGAGCAATCGATTTCATCCAGCCTTCTCATTTTACAGGTGAGAAGTCTGAGGCTCAGAGAGAAGGAGTCTGAAGTCACTTGTCTAATGTCACACAACGACAGGGAACACTGAAGGGGTGTTTTCCATTCTCAGTTTATAATCTTATCTCCCTCTATCAACTTGGGGGGCCCCAGAATCATGGAGAAACATTCCCCTCACCTGGACATCAGAAAACCTGGTTTCCATTCTGATCCATCCCTAACCTGCTTGAAGAAGCAGCTCCTCACCTCTGTGCCTGTTTTCACATTTGTCAAAATAAAAAGCTGGATGATAAGCTCCAAAATCTGTTTCAGTATAATTGACCAATAAGCATAAGGAAAACACGTCCATGACATCCCCAAAGGAAATACAAATTAAAACAACAATTAAATAAAACGTGATAATACCCAATGTTGGCAGGCATGAGCTGAAAAGGACACTCTTGATGTTTTTGATGGCAGTGTTAATCAATACTGTCAAATCCTGTAGCCAAAGTCTTTTAAATATGGTATGCATATCCTTTGGCTTAGAAACTTCACCTCGAGGATTTTATCCTATGGAAATAATGAAGAAATTGAATACAGGAATGTTATTTATTATTCAAAATAGTGAGAAAGAGAAAGAGAGAGAGAGAGAGAGGACACTAGTCCTGCCAAACATATACACAAGGGAATACTCTGCAGCCACTCATACTGATGATGTAGCAGCGCATTTATAGATGTAGAAAAATAGTCATGGTTGGATGGGAAAAGCAGGTTAGAAACAGTAGAAGCAACACATTCTTGTTAACGTTGTCTTAAAAGTGTGTGGAAGAAAACAAGCAAGATACAGGTTGAACATCCCTTGTCTGAAATACTTAGGACCAGAAGTATTTTGGATTTTCAGTTTTGAGATCTAGGATGCTCAACCAGTATTTACTAAAATATTAAAGGTAGTTATGGCTCACACCTGTAATCCCAGCACTTTGGGAGGCCAAGGCCAGCAGGTTGCTTGAGGTCAGGAGTTGGAGACCAGCTGGACAACATGGTAAAACCCAGTCTCTACTAAAAATACAAAAATTAGCTGGGCATGGCAGCAGGCACCTGTAGTCTGAGCTACTCAGGAGGCTGAGGCACGAGAATCACTTGAACCCAGGAGGCGGAGGTGGTAGTCAGCTGAGATAGAACCATTGCACTCCAGCCTGGGCAACAGAATGAGACTCTGTCTCAAAAAACAAACAACAGATAAATAAATAAAGGTAGTTATCATTAGGTGCTTGGATTGTAGGGGAGAGAGAGAGAGAGAGATCTTTTGGGGTTGTTTAGCAGTAAATGTGGACCACTGTGAAATAAGAGAAAAAATAGAATCAAGTCCTCAGCTCTGAAATTCTGGAATGTGGGACCCTCGCTTGGTTGCATCCTCGTCAACATCAACTCATCTCTTTCAGCCCTGTGTGACTCATGGAAAACAGGAGTGACGGTCAAGCAGAGAGGAATGTGAACTTAGTGGGTAATGCCATAAACCTTTGGCCAGGACATAAGCAGTGGAAGCAGCCTGCATGTGTCATCCATGAGAAGGCCCCGCTGTGACTGCAGAGGCAGGAAACCAGGTGTCAGTGGAGACAAAGGAGTCCTCGGCGCGTGAAATGGGACTTGGAGCAGGGCCCACCGGGAGGGGACAGAGGGTGGCTGCCCAGCCAGACAGTCCTAACTCGGGGAATTCAGTGACCAGAGCATCCCCGGGTGACATGGCTGTGAGGCCTTCAGAGAGCCACCATTTGGTCACCCCTTTTTACACTGGGGAAAACTGAGGCTCAGGGAAGTAAAGCAGAAATGCCTTTAGACCTGGGCAAGAAGGGTCCTGTCCTAGGCCCTGCATTTTGGGAGCAGTGCTTCTCAAACTACCTAAGGCAAAGGACCATTTTGGTTTTTAAACCTCTAATCTGTCTCAGACTGATACTTTAATAAGAGACAATAAAAATGAATCTGCTGGGCACGGTGGCTCACGCCTGTAATCCCAACACTTTGGGAGGCTGACGCGGGCAGATCACCTAAAGTCGGGAGTTCGAGACCAGCATGATCAACATAGAGAAACCCCGTCTCTACTAAAAATACAAAATTAGCTGGGTGTGGTGGCGCATGCCTGTAATGCCATCTACTTGGGAGGCTGAGGCAGGAGAATCGCTTGAACCTGGGAGGCGGAGGTTGTGGTGAGCTGAGATTGCGCCGCTGCACTCTAGCCTGGGCAACAAGAGCGAAACTCCGTCTCAAAAAAAAAAAAAAAAAAAAGGATCCATAATGAGGTATCTGAAGTAAGTCCAATTTATAGAAACAGATAGTAGAATGATGGTTACCAGGGGCTGGGAGGAGGGGGAGAGAGGAGTTGTTTAAAGGGTACAGAGTTTTCATTTTTTTGTAAAGATGAAAAAGTCTTAGAGATCTATTTCACAATATCGCGAATAGACTTAGCACTATGGAACTGTACACTTAAACATTGCTAAGATGGTAAATTTTATGTGATGTGTTTTTTTCACCACAACGAAAAAAATAGCTTTATAACTTGCAATGATAGAGATGCCAATATACAATGTGTGCTATTTTGAAACGACAGTCAATACATCCTAAAGCAATGGCAATAAAATTTCAGGAAATGAGAGAAACATGTTCTCACTGTCTTTGAACATTTTATAAAATAATTACTTAAAAATGAACTACTAGAAAAGTGAACATGAGCTTGGATGTACCAATAATGCTTGAGTGTTTTAAAATACTTTTCCTGGTTTCTGAGTAGTTCATGCACCAGCCACGGTCCTCAGGCCTAGACCACACATGAGTAGCACAGGGACCCCCAGATCACAAACACACACAATTTATTAAAGGATACATGGAGCCTTGGTCACTTGGCCCAGCACACCCCAGGTAACCCTCAAAATCCACTTTCATGACTGACACTGCTCAGGCCCCAGGAGGCAGAAGGGATTCACTTCTCTTTTCTTGCTTTATGTCCTTGACACAAAGGATGACTGCATCCAAATGCCACAAAGGCTGTGTGTTGTGCGGGTGCTGACAGTGCAGATGGACGCCGCTTTGGGGCACAGGGAGGCTCTAAGCAGTGTAAGAAAAGCTTTTGCTCTTAGGTAAGAAAAAAGACAAATTAATTAACTTGCTAAATCCTTCCTCTAAGAGAGCACAAATGCGGTCAATTCCCACTAGAACCAAACATCTATTTTCCTTACTTCTTGTTATGTTCCAAGTCCTGGTTCTGGAGGTGCTCAAAAAAGAGCATGGCATCTGCAAGACTTGCACGGGGAAGCTGAAGAACATTTTGCAATATTAAATCTTTGATATTACTCTTAAATTTGTGTATACGTAGGTCCAGCTGTAACATGCTTAAAGTGTGACGTCAATTACTTACGTGGCTGTTAGATCTCGATATTGCCTTGAGAGACAGTAAAACATCATGATATATATGATATGATTTACACGAAGAACTTACAGCTTGTAACATTTTCCACAATAATCATAATTTATCATATGCAACCCCATTATAATGTTTGAGCTTGCTACATAAAATTCATGGCTCATTTCCTAATCTAAATATTGCTTTAAGAATTTTATTGACAATTTGTTGCTACATCCTCAACAGAGCAAGTGTTTCCAACTTGAAATTAATTAAAAACTAGCTAAGAAATACAATGACTTGCGAAAGGTTGTCTAATTTCACATTGCCATCAACAGAACAGAAATTACGTGAGAATCTTGATTATGACCACACAATTACTATTTTGTTGAAAGAAAGGCAAGAAAGACAAAATTGATGGAACAAATAATAATCTATGAAACATGTAGGTTTTTGTTTTATTACTTATTCAAATATGATCAGCCTATCAAGAGACTACCCAGACATATGCAATATTATATTCAGTCACCTTTGATACCTTGCTGACTTTCAGCCATATAAAAACTGCAGCTTTACGCATATTTTCTATTTTGTTATAATAAAGGTATAGTTGCCATATTTTATTTAACTGTTTATTAGCTTTGATTTATAACTTTGATTTTATTTCATTTTTTGAGACAGGGTCTTACTCTCTTCACCCAGGCTGGAATGCAGTGACATGATCAGGGCTCACTGCAGCCTTGACTTCCTGAGCTCAGGTGATCCTCCCACTTCAGCTTCCCAAATTGCTGGGACTACGGGTACGTGCCACCATGCCCAGCTATATGTATGTGTGTGTGTGTGTGTGTATATGTATATATATGTGTATATATGTATATATGTGTGTATATATACACACACATACACACACATATACACACACACACATACACACACACACACACACACATATAAGTTACATATCTTAAACTCCTGGCCTCAAGTAATCTACCTGCCTCAGCCTCCCAAAGTGCTGAGATTACAGGCATGAGCCACTGCACCCAGCCTGATTTATAACTTTTAAATATTAGATACAAACTCCATTTGTATCTTGTCCTAAACCCCACAAATGTTTGGATGGACTTGGCTCAGGAACCAGCCCAGGACCACACAGGATTCAAACATCTCTCATTCAAACCTGCATTTAATGAGCCCCTACTAGTTGCTAGGCATTGGGAATTGGGTCAAGATGTGTGGTTTACAGTTCCTGTTCTTGGGAGGGCACCAGCTCATAGTGGAGCCCAGACCAATCTAGATTCAGCCATCAGGACCCCTCTAGGAGGCTCATGCCTATAATCCTAGCACTTTGGGAGGCAAAGGCGAGCGGATCAGTGGAGGCCAGGAGTTCAAGACATGTGACTTAGTGGCTATCCTACTGGACTGTGCAGAATGGAACAGTTTCATCATTGTGGAAAGTTCTATCAGACATTGCTGGTCCAGATCCGCACTGTGCAACCAAAATAGAAGGCAGCCACATGTGGAATTTTAAATTAGAAAATTTAGCGATGTTCATAAAAGTAAAACAAAACAGGTGGAATTAATTTTAATAATATATTTTACTTAATCCAGTATCTTCCATATATTATTTCAACAGTATCTGTTGATGGGCTGAATCTGGCCAACATGACCAAACCCTGTCTCTACTAAAAATACAAAAAAATTAGCCGGGCATGGTGGTGCACACCTGTAGTCCCAGCTACTCAGGAGGCTGAGGCACGAGAATCACATGAACTTGGGACGCAGAGGTTGCAGTGAGCCGACATCATGTCACTGCCCTCCAGCCTGGGTCCTGGGTGACAGAGAGAGACTCTGTCTCAAAAACAAAACAAAACAGAAAAAAAAAAAAAGAATCCCTCTAGGAGGTGATATGTCAGAGCACTTACATACATATCATCAGGTTTTCATTCAGATGGGCCTGGACTGAGGTCTTGAGTCCATCACATCTTTACTGAGTGGACTTAGGCAAGTGTCTTCTCTTTGAGCCTTGGTTTTTTCCTCTGTAAAATGGGGGTAACAACAGTATCTACATCAGATTATGAGAATTCAATGAGATCATGCATGTGCTTTTACTATTACTGTATAACAAATTATCCCCAAAATGCAGTGGTTTAAAAACAACAAACATTTATTAAACCACAGTTTCTGTGGGTCAGGAATTCAGGAGTGGCTTTGGCTCTGGGTGAGGGTCTTTCATGAGGTTACAGTCAGAATGTCAGCAGGGCCTGTGGTCATCTAAAGTTCTGCCAGAGGCTGAAGGCACCGCATAGCCAGTGGCTCACTCCCAGGGCTCTTGGCAAGAGGCCTCAGTTTCTTGCTAGACACTTGCAGGAGGCCTTGTTTCTCACCACCTGGGCCTCCCAATATGTGTCCAAGGGTCCACAAGATATGGCAGCTAACACCCGCCAACACGAGACAGCAAGAGGAGCAAGCCACGGTGCCTTTTAATGACTTAGTCTCCAAAGTCACGTGTCATCATCCCTTCTACTTTATTCCATTAGTTACAAGCAAGCCACAAAGTCCAGGCCACCCTCAAGGGGAGGGAATTAGACTCCACCTTCTGAAAGGAGGAGGATTTAAGAATTTGGGGACATAATTCAAAGTCACTACAGTATGAGGTTAGCATGAGGGTAACACCTAGGAGGGCGTCCGGCCCACAGTAAGGACCATAATGATTTCCCATGCTTGCATTTCATTTGACAGTTAACAGGGTACTTTGCATCCCTCGCTGCATTTAATGTTCATCAGAGCCCTACGCTATCATTATGTCCATTTTACAGATGAGGAAACTGAGAGTTGGAGAGAAGTGACTTGCCCATAGTCACACAAACAGTTGTTGGCAGCTCTGGGGTTGGAGCCCTGCCCATCCTCAGCCTGGTAGGGGAGCAGCGAGTCAGGCTGCTCCTGGTATTGCTTCCACACGAGATGGGAGTTCAAGCTCTGCATTTTAAAGTACCTGGGCCAGGCGCGGTGGCTCACACCTGTAATCCTAGCATACTGGGAGGCTGAGGTGGGTGGATCATGAGGTAAGAAGTTCGAGACCAGCCTAACCAACATGACGAAACCCTGTCTCTCCTAAAAATACAAAATTTAGCCGAGCATGGTAGTGCATTCCTGTAATCCCAGCTACTTGGGAGGCTGAGGCAGCAGAATTCTTGAACTTGGGAGGTGGAGGTTGCAGTGAGCCGAGATCGTGCCACCACACTCCAGCCTGGGCAACAGAGTAAGACTCCATCTCAGAAAAATAAAAATATTATTAATAATAAAGTACCTGGGAAGCCCGGAAGCCATGGAAAAGTAGCAGGCCACAGGCAGGAGCCGTCACTCTTCCCAGAGCAGAGGATGGGACAGGATACGAGGGGCCTGGAGAGCACGTAGGAGGGGTGGGTTGAGACAGCATGGGGCCAGCGCAGAGAGGCCACCATTCAGGCATGAAGTGCCGAGGGATGAGGGCAGCGAGGGTGGCAGTATCTGAGCACAGACTGAGGCAAGTCGGCAGGTCACCGCAGCCTGGAAGGGGGTTCTAGCAGGGTACCCAGGAGGCGGGGTGCTCTGGGGTGGAGTGGTACAGGCCAGTGGTAGACTTGGAGGTGTTCTTTGGAGACGCCCTCCCATCCCACAAAGGAGGCAGCAAACCTTGAGAACAAGCCCAGGGCTTGGAGGGAGGCTCATCTGGGGCCAACCCCTGACTCTACCACCTCCCAGCTGTGTGCCCCTGAGTAATCCTTAACCTCTCTGAGTCCTGTCCACTGACCTCCTCTTTGTGTCCCCCACACCCTGTACAAACACATCTATCGGGACACCCAGAACACATCGTGGCACTTGTTTGTCTTCACAAGGCAGAAAAGCCCACCTCCCTGGAGCTGTGCTGTATGATACAGCAGCCACGAGGCATGTTTAGTCACTTCAACTCCAATTTAAATTAATTACGGTGAATTAGAATTAAAACTGCACTTGCTTAATGGCCCTAGTCATATTTCAAGTTCTCAATAGCCACATGTGACTCACTGGCTACACTGCTGGACCCTGCAGAATGGAACAGTTTCATCATCACAGAAAGTTCTCAGACAGCACTGGTCCAGAGCCACACTGTGCAACCAAAATATAAGGCAGCTGCATGTGGAATTTCAAATTAGGAAATTTCGCGATGTTAATAAAAGTAAAACGAGGCCAGGCGCGGTGGCTCACACCTGTAATCCCAGCACTTTGGAAGGCCAAGGTGGGTGGATTGACTGAGGTCAGGAGTTCGAGACCAGCCTGGCCAACATGGTGAAGCCCCGTCTCTACTAAAAATACAAAAATTAGCCGGGTGTGGCGGCGGGCACCTGTAGTACCAGCTACTCGGGAGGCTGAGGCAGGAGAGTCACTTGGACCTGGGAGGTGGAGGTTTTAGTGAACTGAGATAGTGCCACTGCACTCCAGCCTGGGTAACAGAGCAAGACTCTGTCTCAAAAAAAAAAAAAAAAAGTAAAACGAAACAGGTGAAATTAATTTTAATACATTTTATGTAATCCAGTATCTTCCAAATATTATTTCAACATTTCACCAATATTAAGAAAAAAACACTTCAGCCAGGCATAGTGGCTCATGCCTGTAATCCCAGCACTTTGGGAGGCTGAGGCAGGAGGATTGTTTGAGGCCAGGAATCTGAGACCAGCCTGGGCAACCTACAAGATCCCCATTTCTAGTTTCTGAAAACAAAAACAAAAACAAAACCCTCTTAATGAGATATTTTACATTCTTTTTTTTTTCCTTAGCCTTTGAAATCCCACGTATATTTTACATTTACTGCATATCTCAATTTAGACTAGCCACATTTCAGGTGCTTGATAGCCACATGTGGCCAGTGGCCACTCTATTAGACAGAGGAGTGCTCAGGTCCTTGAGCACAGGCCCAGGTAGGTACCTGCAGAACTGGGTGTGAATTCTGCCTCCCTCATGTGCTGCAGTGCTGTGTGATCCTGGACAAGTTATTTAGTCTCTCTTAGTCTCAATGTCCTTATCTGTAAAAGGGCAGTGATATTCTACATGTGACATTATTATATATGTGATACTGTTAAATTCTATATGTGATATTATATTATTATTTATTATATCACTAACTGATACATTATTATAATATCACCAGCCAGTGATTATTATGAAGATCAATGAAGAGTATGAGTATAAAGCCTGTTGCACAATGTATGCTACAAGGTCATCCTTCTTTTGAGACAGGATCTTGCTCTGTTGTCCAGGCTGTAGTGCAGTGCCTCCATCATAGCTCACTGCAGCCTCAGCTTCCTGGTCTCAAGTGATCCTCCTACTTCAGCCTCCTGAGTAGCTGGTAGTACAGAGGTACACCACCACTCCTGGCTACTTCTTGTGTTTTATTTTATTTTAGTTTAGTCTTTATTTACCTATTTTTTTGAGACAGAATTTTGCTCTTGTTGCCCAGGCTGGAGTACAATGGCATGATCTCGGATCACTGCAATCTCCGCCTCCCGGGTTCAAGCGATTCTCCTGCCTCATCCTCCCGAGTAGCTGGAATTACAAGCATGCGCCACCACGCCCGGCTAATGTTGTATTTTTAGTAGAGACAGAATTTAACCATGTTGGTCAGTCTGGTCTCAAACTCCTGACCTCAGGTGACTCACCCGCCTTGGCCTCCACCACCGCGCCTGGCCTATTTTTTTGCTTTTGAGATGGAGTCTCATTCTGTCGCCCAGGCTGGAGTACAGTGGTATGATCTCGGCTCACTGCAATCTCTGCCTCCCGGGCTCAAGCGATTCTCCTGCCTCTGCCTCCTGAGTATCTGGAATTACAGGCATGCACCACCACTCCAAGCTAATTTTTGTATTTTTAGTAGAGACAGGGTTTCACCATGTTGACCAGGCTGGCCTTGAACTCCTGACCTCAAGTGATCCTCCCACCTCAGCCTCCCAAAGTGCTGGGATTATAGGCGTGAACCACTGTACCTAGCCTAATTCTTGTTTCTTTCTCTCTCCTCTTTTTTTTTTTTGAAGAGATGGGGTCCCACTGTGTTGCCCAGGCTGGTCTCAAACTCCTGGGTTCAAGTGATCCATCTGCCTCAGCCTCCCAAAGTGTTGGGATTTCAGGCGTGAACCACCGTGCCCGGCCACAAGACCACTCTTGATAAATGCTACTTGTGGTGGTCTACTTATGCTACCAGGTCTGACTACCCACCAGACTGTGAGTTCTCAAAGGGCAGGGACCAGGGTCTCTTCATCATCTCTGCCCCTTCTTGTCCATACCCTTTCCCCACTCCCCTTCCGCAGCACCTCATCAAGAGCTCCGCTCTTTGTCTGGCTTCCGTCTGAGGTTAGACAGGTGCAAAGTTGTTCAGCTTTGGTGCCGCCCACCCCCAGGGCCTAGCTCAGGCTAAGCCAACTCAGGCTTAGCAAACATTTTCAGCCCATGAGGCAGTTGGTGGTTCAGCAATCAATCGCCCCAGGGTGGGTGGGAGTGGGAAGAGAACCAAGTTCTGGGCTGGGAGACAGGAGACCTGCTGGTAACTCCATCTGCTATAGTGACTGGGTTACTTTCCCTCTCTAGGCCTCAGTATGCCAACTGTAAAATAGGCAGGTCAAACCTGATAAACATCAGGGCCCTTCTACAGTGTCTATACCGCTGGGGAGATGAGGGCCCCTGACCAGCCAGGATCTGCTCAGAGGTGGGAGGACAACAGACACACCCCTCCTGTGCACACACACTCAGGCATGAAATGGGTGCATTCGTATTTGCCTCTATTGTGGGGTTGTTGTAAGCCCTCAGTGAGCTAATAAAAGGCTCGGAACAGTTCCCAGCTGCTGCTGTAGGTCCTCTCCAAGAATTCGCTGTCATATTACTTTTTGCTGTTATAGTGTGTGTATATATAAAATTTGCTGCTATATTGTGCATACAAAAAATATTATTATATTACATGAATTGTTGTTGTATTTATTCCATATGGAGTAAGTGGATGAAGAGACAAGCAGTGGTATGACTGAACCGAGTCCCAGGCCTTTAACAGACTTTATGTCATTCAATCCTCTCATCAACACTATGAGGGTACAATCATTGTCCCTCATGTCACAGATGAGGAGATTGAGGCTTAGAGGGGTAAAATGACTCACCCAAGGTCACACAGCCACCAAGTGGCAGAGCAGGGATTTGAACCCAGTTCTGACTCCAAAACTCTCGCTCTTTCTTCTATGCCTCACTGTCTTCTTGGAGAAGAATTAAGCTCTGCATCCCATGCTGGATTCCCTTCAGGGTGACCAGTCTAATCTCCCCTCTGTTGGTAAAACCTACCCCTAGACTCCCTCTAGAAGTTCTAGTCCCAGGCACACAACAGATGCTGGGGAGGATGTGGAGAAATAGGAACGCTTTTACACACTTGTGGAAGACAGTGCGGCAATTCCTCAAGGACATAAAACCAGAAATATCATTTGACCCAGCAATCCCATTACTGGGTATATACCCAAAGGATTATAAATCATTCTACTATAAGGACACATGCACACGTATGTTTACTGCACCACTATTTACAATAGCAAAGACTTGGAACCAACCCAAATGCCCATCAATGATAGACTGGATAAAGAAAATGTGGCACATATATACCATGGAATACTGTGCAGCCATAAAAAAGAATGAGTTCATGTCCTTTGCAGGGATGTGGATGAAGCTGGAAACCATCATTCTCAGCAAACTAACACAGGAAGAGAAAACCAAACACCACATCTTCTCACTCATAAATGGGAGCTGAACAATGAGAACACATGGACACAGGGAGGGGAACATCACACACCAGGGCCTGTCGGGGGGTGCGGGGAAAGTGGAGGGAGAGCATTAGGACAAATACCTAATGCATGCAGAGCTTAAAACCTAGATGACGTTTTGATAGGTGCAGGAAACCACCACAGCCCATGTATACCTACGTAGCAAACCTGCACGTTCAGCACGTGTATCCCAGACCTTAAAATAAAATAATAAATTAATAAATAAGAAGTTCTAGTCCCAGGCTGCACCCTGTTAAGTCAGGATTCTTCCAACTGCCACACCATGGCCCTAGACTCAAGAAAGGACACAGTCCCAGCTGCAGCCTTGGTCGAGGTTTTCTGGAAATGGACAGGTTTTTAAAACGAGGAGAACAACCAGGAGCTCAGAAATCTCCCCGCTCCCCTCCACCCCCCTCCCCCGCCCCCCTCCCCCCGCCACGGTCCACAGCCTCATTTGCATAATCCCCACAATCCAATGCAGACCCAGCTTCCCTTTGTGATATTAATTAAGTGGAGGAAAATGTCCTGGACAAGAACTGGCTCCCGTTTTTCAACCATTGTCCCTTCATGCCACCCCCCACTGCTTCATCCCTCCCAAATGTGTCATGGGCATGGTGCAGAATCGGAATTCAGGAACAAAAGGTTTGACCCTCTACCCATGTGCCCCCCATTCCTGTGTTCCCCAGGGGCCGCCTGGGCCCCTGAAGCCAATGGAAGAAGGCCTGCCCCTGCTCAGAGGCCATGGACCGATGGGTGCTGAATGCTCAAATGTGTGATAAAACAGGCCATTTGCATTTAAATATTAATCCTAGAGGAAAATAATAGACTATTAGTTAATAGATGGAATTGACAAGCTGGCTGCATTCCAATTCCATCTCAGATACTTGCAGTGCTGAGCTTGGCCCCAGCCGTTGAGATGGTCCTAGAAAAACGGAAACCACTCGCCTTATCTCCTTGGACTCTGCTTGGGCTCCTTGTCCCAGACTTCCCAGTTGGAAATCTTAAGCCAACTGCCAATTCCACTCCATGAGCTGGAGCACATCTCACCACCGTTGCCTACTAACTTGCTGTGTGACCTTGAGTTAGTTACTTTCCTTCTATGAGAACCAGTTTCTTCATTTATAAAATGAGAGGGATAGAGAAGCTGATTCCAGATTGGCTCTTCCAAATCTAAAGATTCTAGGGTTCCAGCCATGCACAGTGGCTCATGCCTGTAATCCCAGCACTTTGGAAGGATGAGGTGGGTGGATCATCTGGGGTCAGGAGTTCAAGACCAGCCTGGCCAACATGGTCAAACCCTGTCTCTACTAAAAATACCAAAGTTAGCTGGGCATGGTGGCAGGCACCTGTAATCCCAGCTACTTGGGAGGCTGAGGCAGGAGAATTGCTTGAACCTAGGAGGCGGAGGTCGCAGTGATCATGCCACTGCACTACAGCCTGGGTGACAAGACTAAAACTCCTTTAAAAAAAGAAAAATAGATAATAGCATTCTGTCATCATCAATATCAAGGATATGGGTTGAAAACTGGCTATAGGCACAGTTCACCTCAACATCTTGAGGCCTATTTCCTGGAAACAGAGTCTATCCAAGGAACATCTGTGAAGGCTGAGAAGTTTAGGCTCACTACCCTCAAAGCTCCTTCTCCTTCCTTTATCTCAGCTCCTCTCCTGGACCCCAAATGCCTGTTCCCATCTGAATGCAGAGATATAAAAGCACTGGGACATTGAGTTCTACTCCTGACACTGCTCCAACCCACCATGAGACCCTGGGCAGGACTGTTCTCTCTCTTAGGAGACCGAAAGTCAGTAGGGCTTTGGACTGGCCAGGGGCCCAGGTGATACTCCACCCACACTGGGCTGATGTGCTGACTGGGCCAATCCCAGTCTCTTCTGAATGGCACAGAAAGAATCAGGCAGACAAGGTGGGTACTAAGAGGGAGCAACCTGCCAAGAGAAGGAAGGTAGAGTCTTTGTCAAGCATCCTAAGAGAATTTGGGACAGTGAATAAGATGATGTTTGTAAAATGCTCAGCACTGCCCCTGGCACCAACTTTTTGTTTGTTTGTTTTGTTTTGTTTTTTGTTTTTGTTTTGAGACAGGGTCTTGCTTTGTTGCCCAGGCTGGAGTGTAGTGGTGCAAACATAACTCACTGCAGCCTCAACCTCCTGGGCTCAAGGGATTCTCTCACCTCAGCCTCCCAAGTAGCTAGAACTACAGGTGTGCACCACCATGCCCCACTAATTTTTTTATTTTTATTTTTGTAGAGACAGGATCTTGCTATGTTGCCCAGACTCATTTTGAACTCCTGAACTCAAGTGATCCTCCCACCTTGGCCTCCCAAAGTGCTGGGATTACAGGTGTGAGCTACCACACCCAGCCAGTCATTGTTATTATCATTATCTCAGTGGTTACAGATGCCTTTGATTCTCAATAACTACAAGTCCTGTTCAGGCCCCCTAAGGCTTTTGCTGGGTTCCAATAAGTCCTGATCACAAAGTAGACATTCCTGGTTTTTGATTGCCATATGTGTCCTTCCAAAAACTCCTTAGTCAATTTCTTGCAATCCAGAGAATCATCATGGCTCACATGTCACTACCTCCTAGAAGCCTCCCTGCTTATCGTCAGGTCCTCTGCTCTCCATTCATTCAGCCAACCATCCATCCATCCATCCATCCATCCATCCATCCATCCATCCACTAGTCCATTTGGCAAACACTTCCAGAATGTCTTCTTTGCTGGTCCTGTTGAAATGTGAATCAGCGAAAACTTTTCCAGAGAGCTTAGCTACACCCACACCCAGTTCTATGACTTTTCTTTTCACGTCCAGGGTCCTTAAAAAATGGGACCTGTGCCTTACCCTTCTGTATGTGTCCCCAACCCCAATGCCCAGCCTAGTCTGGATCTTTTCTGTGATTGTACCTAGATGGGGGACAGCTGTCCTGGCCTTCAGAGCCTCCACACCCAGTTCACTTGCCCAGCTCCCCCACCCTGCTGCACCTCTGTTACCAGGAACCCATCAAAACAGCATTATCAAACTCCGGGAGAGAGGCAGATTGGGAAACCGTCGGCCAGGGGAATAGCCATAAAATTCTGTGTACTCCTGTGAGGCGCAAAGATCAAAGTATCCCATATCAGGCTCTGTATACAACCGTAACAACCTTTAACCTGGATACGGCACTCCACAGTTGACAGAGGTGTTCCCCATCTCCTGTCTTCTTTCATCTTCCAACAGGGCCCCTGGCTACAAGGAAACCGAGGTTCAAGAAGTTACACAACCACCCAAAGCCACGCAGAAATTAAAGGGCTGAGTTGGGATTGCAACTCGTTTCTCCTGACATTAAATCCAGTGCCTTTGCAACCACATCACAGCCACAAACTTTGAAAGGGCCTTAATCTGGTGAATCGGGAGACCTGGCTCCCAGCCCAGCATTCAGGAGTCTGTTGGGCGACCTTGGCTAAGTCACTTCCTCTCCTGACTGCAGTTTCCTCCACTGTAAGGTGACAGGGCTGTCAGGCTCACAAGGTGGTTGCAAGGATCAAAGCAGATGATGGGTGGAAACAGACTGTGGAGACAGGCTACCCACTACAAGCTAGACACCCACCCACCCACCAGGAGCCTCACCTACAAGCTGGACAAGCCAGGCCCTCCCAGCTCCCAAGAGGAAGTGACTCTTTGGCTCCACATGGTAATGGAGCTACTGGGAGCTACATGGCTCATAGCTACTGGGTAGCATTTTACCATTTGTTTTCTACGCCAGCACAGTTCTTTCTACTGGTGGGAGAGAAGTTTCCATTCACTCTAGCAAGCAATGAGTCAGTGCCCATGTGTCAGGCCCTTTGTTGGACTTGGATTCAGGGGTGAACAGAATGTAGTCTTCCCCAGGGCAGCTTCCTGTATGGATGAGGCATGAACTCGCAGGGAAAGGAAACTGACATTTCACAGGTATTCTCTAATGCCAGGTGTTTTCTGTGTGTTGTCCCATGCTATGCTTATCATGAACCTATAAGGATCTGGTCCATTTGACAAATACATCTGAGGACTGGGTGCAGTGGCTCATGCCTGTAATTCCAGCATTTTGGGAGGCTGAGGTGGGAGGACCGCTTGAGCCCTGAAGTTTGAGGCTGCACTGAGCTATGGTCACGCCTCTGTACTCTAGCCTGTGTAACAGAGTGAGACCTATCTCTAAAATAAAAAAAGAAAGAAAAATACTGAGGCTTAAATGAGGTTGAGTATTCTCCCTGCTCAAGATCACACATGATTCCAACACATTCCCTCCCCTAACTCCAAAGGCCACACTCTTTTCCGCTCCACAAGGCTACTTTGCAAGAACATAGGATGAAGGAAATTGAGGTGTGTGTCATCAGCAGGCTGGGGAAGTTTCCAGAAGAGGTGTGGGTCGGTGGAAGGATTCCTGAGGAGCTGGTCTGTGATGAGGTCTTTGGAGGATAAGCAGAATTCTGGAAGACAGGATGGGGAGAAATACGGTCTAGCGTGAAGCTGAGCATGAGGAGAGCGTGGAGGTGAGAGAGTGGAGGAGTTCCTGGAGAGCTGAGGACAAGAGTTTGGCTGGGGCAGAGGGTACCTGGAGGTGAACAGTGAGACAAGACTGGGAAGGTGGGCTGGGTCCCGTCCTTGAGGGTCCTTGGATGCCAGGCTAGAGAGTTTATATTTATTGCAGGGGGGAATAAGGGGCATTCAAGACTTGTGAGCAGGAAAGTGGCTCCATCAAAGGGGTTTAAGGGTTAAGAGCAGAGAACCAGAGAAAGAGGATAAAATTTAATAAGATTCATCCTTGTACTTTGCATTTAATTTCCCTCTGACATTAAATAATTTAAAACACTGAACATGTACTGTGGACAAGGCCCCGTGCTTGTCCACATGGATTATCTCACTTCAGCCTCACAGCTCTAGGGGATAGGCACTATTATTAGTCCATGTTACAGATCAGGAGACTGAGACAGAAACGTAGACTGGCCTGAGGACACCGCGCTCGTAAGAGGTGGTGCTGGATTTGTACCCAGGCAGTCCTCTCCCCAGGCCATGACCCTTTAGAATGACAGCAGGAGGGAAGCCCTTCTCCAGAATGAAAACTCAGAAGACCCCTTCCCCAGAAGGCTGGTCATGAAGTGGGGTGTGGGGCCAGGGGTCAAAAGTGGAAACCCAGGACCCCAGCACCTCCTGCCTCTGGCCACCTCCCTGATGGTTCTCCTAGAGGATGCATTCACTTCCAGGGCCACCAGGTGGCAGTCAAGAGACTGGCTAATAGGAGCTGCAGCCCAGCCCAGCCTCCTCCAGCCCTAAGTCACAAAGACTCAGGACTGACAGTGAGGAGTCAGGCAAAGGGTGGCTTTCAGGGAACTCTCCCTTCCTGGTTGCTTCTCTCCACTCTCCCTGCAGCCTCTGTGCTCGGAGGGGCGTCCGAAGTAGAGCTAGGTTCTCAGGTACCTCCAGGAGAAGTGGGAAAGCAGGAGAGTTTCTGGCTTCATGGCCCATCACCTCCCTGGAATAGTACACAGTGGTTAGCAATGATATTTCCAGAGGGTTTTTTTAACAACCCAAGGGAATGCTCACTCCACAGTGCTAGGTGGGAAAAAACAGGACACAGCACCGTACAAAGAGCAAGATTATAGTTACATGCAAAATACTTGTGCCTTAAAAAAAAATACCTGGACGGAAACAGATCAAAATAGTAGTAGTGGCTCTCAGGCTGGGGAGATTAGAGGTGGTTTTGTTTTCTTTCTTATCTCTTCTATATCTTCTTCATTTTTAACAATAAGTGTGTATTTCTTTTATCGTAAGGTAGAAAGAAAAGTTTTCTTGAAAGTGGGAAGAAAGAGGATTAGCTATCAAGGTAATTTTTTATCTTTTAAATATAACTTCCTCCAGGAAGCCTTCTCCCCTTCTCTAAGCAGAAGTAGTGACTCCCTCCTCTGTGCCCGCAGAAGGCTTGGACAACCTCTATTAAAGAGTACTTTGAGTTCCTTAGGATAACTATTGCTGTCAGTGTCTATATCTATGCTATCAAATATGGTAGCCACTAGCCACCAGCCACACATGTCTATTGAATACTTGAAATGTGGCTAGTGCAAATTGAGCTATGCTGAAATATAAAATGCATGCTACATGGTAAAGGCTTCATATGAAAAAAGCATGTAAAATGGTTTATTCATTACATGCTGAAATGATAATATTTTGGATATATTGGGTTAATAAATATATTAAAATTAACTCCACCTATTTCTTTTTTTTAATATGGCTACTAGAAATGTTTTAATTATATATGGGGCTTAGATCATAAATTTATTGGACAGCACTGGTTCATGAGCTTCATGAGGGTAGATCTGGGGCTCTCAGCTTAGGCCCAGAAAGGGGAAGATCCCTGTCTGAGGTCACACAGCCAACTGGTGGCAGAACTAGAACTTGAGCCATGTCTCTGTACCTTTATGCAGCCAACGGACACATGAAAGAATGCTCATCATCACTGGCCATCAAAGAAATGCAAATCAAAACCACAGTGAGATACCATCTCACATCAGTTACAATGGCAATCATTAAAAAGTCAGGAAACAACAGGTGCTGGAGAGGATGTGGAGAAATAGAAACACTTTCACACTGTTGGTGGGACTGTAAATTACTTCAACCATTGTGGAAGACAGTGTGACGATTCCTCAAGGATCTAGAACTAGAAATACCATTTGACCGAGCAATCCCATTACTAGGTATATACCCAAAGGATTATAAATCATGCTGCTATAAAGACACATGCATACGTATGTTTATTGAAGCACTACTCACAATAGCAAAGACTTGGAACCAACCCAAATATCCATCAATGATAGAGTGGATTAAGAAAATGTGGCACATGAACACCATGGAATACTATGCAGCCTTAAAAAGGATGAGTTCATGTCCTTTGTAGGGACATGGATGCAGCTGGAAACCATCATTCTGAGCAAACCATTGCAAGGACAGAAAACCAAACACTGCATGTTCTCACTCACAGATGGGAATTGAACAATGAGAACACTTGGGCACAGGGTGGGGAACATTCCACACCGGGGACCGTTGTGGGGTGGGGGGAGTGGGGAGGGATAGCATTAGGAGATATACCTAACGTAAATGACCAGTTAATAGGTGCAGCACACCAACATGTCACATGTATACATATGTAACAAACCTGCACTTTGTGCACATGTACCCTAGAACTTAAAGTATAGTAAAAAATATCTATATTTTTAAAAAAAAGAAATTTCCTGTGGTCTGGCACTGGCTGTAGGGATAGTTTGACCCACAAATGGCCATGTGACCCCATCAATCCTGCATCATTCAGCAAAGCCACTGGGATGGGAGTCAGAGACTTGGGTACACTGAGAGGGGATGTCTATTCTGTTTTCTCTGGGCTCTGCCACTCAGTGTAACACGTTGCCCCCCTCCAGGAGCCCCACTACCTTTCCCTTCAGGAAGAAGGAGTGTCAGGGAAAGCAAAGGGAGCCTATAGAGCTCATTGGCATCCTCTGGTATGGCTGAGATCCTCACCAAGGTCCTGTTGCCCCCACTGAATCCACGACAATGAGAGGGCTGAAAGTGGCCTCAGAGAAACCACCTTGGCCAACGCCCTCATTTGGCATTTGTGGCAAGTGGGGCCCAGAGACGATGAGTGCCCTGCCCAAGGTCACACAGTAAGTGAAGGGAGGGCTGAGGAGTTAAGTTAAGGGAGTCAAGTTAAGAGAGCCCCTGGTGTCTCCATCTAGGGGCTCTAGAGGCCAGCCCAGCCCCACAGACCAGGAAGATGGTGGCATGGGTTATCACATGGGGTCCCCCAGGCCCTGCTCAGCTGAGTTCATGATATTTCCTCTACCTCCAATCTATCCAGTCTCAACTTATAATCCTCCATGAGCCCCCATTGCACTTAAACTACGATCCATATTTTCCCTTCCTGACATAACCTCCTCCACGCCCCAGTTGATCCCCGTACTTCAGCTCCTATTCCCAGAGGGTACCCAGTGTGTTCCCACTTCAGGGCCTTTGCCTCCGCAGTTTCTTCCACCTGGAGCTCTCTTCCCACATGTTGGCGTGGTGGACTCCTCCCTGTCCAGCTTTCAGCTGTCATGTTGCCTAAGAGGCCTTCCCTGTATTCCCTTGGCCAGAGCAGCTCCCTGCCCTCCGTCAATACTGCCCCATTACCCTGATCATTATCTTTCTTGCACTTGCCATTGTCGTTATGAGCTTGTCCATATATGGGTCTCTCTGCAGCAGAATGTAGGCTCCCAGAGAGCAGGGCCTTGTCTGGCAGATCCACAGCTGCATCCCTGCCTCCCAGTGCCTGGTATTCAGGAGGTGCCCAACTAATGTTTGTCAATCAACTCTGATTGAAAGAGACATAGACAAGATGGGTCACTGAAGCCTCACTCCAGCTGCACCAAAAACAAACAAACAAAAAACCCCAAACCTTCCATGTGTCTTTGGGCAAGTGGCCCCTCTTTGGGTCCCAATTTCCCCTTCTGAAAAATGGCGTTTCCTGGCTGCCAGGCTGGCTTGCAGGATAGGCTGGTTGAATTAGCATGAGTCGAGTTGATGGGTGTGAACGCTGCTTTGTAAACTGTTAAAGCGTGATTGCAAATTCGAGTAGCTGTTGTCATTAGACAAATGAAGCTTAAACTGCCTCCTCCTCTGCTGAAGAGGGGATTGGGTCAGATGCTCCCTGGGGGCCTCCTGCCCTGGCAGTGTACAGTATAGTTTTGCATCCAGGCACTGCCCTCATGGAGCTCACAGTCGGCTGGAGTTGTAGAGATAACATGCAAATCAGAAACAATCCATCAGAGAAACCAGCAATGGACCATGTGGAGCTGATTATCTTTCAGGGAACAGATAATAGGCAAATAGGTTGGTCAGAGAGGGGCAAGGCAAATGTCAGTTAAGCTTTTGGTGGGGGCTGGGGTGAGGCTGAATCCAAGTCTTTAAAGCCAAGAAGGCAACCAGGTGGAGTGCACAGCTAAGACAAAAGCACAGCTAAAGGCGGTTGCCAAGAGATCAGGGAGGAAGAGCCTGGCCGGACTGCAGAACCCAGCCACCCCATAGGATCCCAAATGGGGAATAAAATACTGTTTAGAGAGAAAAGGATGGGAGAGAAGGGGAACTTAATTATGATCACTAATTTTCTATTTTTGCCAAGTAAAGGTCCTGGATAGATGTCTATTTCATCAGATAACATTGGGTGAGTCACTTTCCTCTTTAGGCCTCAGTTTCCTTATCTGTGAAATAGGTTGTGGGAAGAGCCCTGAGCTCTGTGCTTCTGTGAAAGGTACAAGGAGATCAGCACTGGGGTTGGACAGACCTGGGGTTGAATCCTAGCTCTGATTTGCCGTGTAACGTTGGACAAATTACTTACCTGGTCCTCAGTTTCATCATATGAAAAGATCAGCACCTGCTACACAGAGTAGGAAAGATTAAGGGGGACAAGAAATTAAGCTCAGCCTAGCGCCTGGTACCAAGTCCTCAATAAAGCAGAGTCACTGGTCTTCCTATTTTGAAGCAAAAAGGGAAGTAACCACTGGCCATGGGTAGGTGGAGTCAAGGGTCCCAAGAAATAGAAACAGCAAAAAATCTGAACCTGTGCAGTACATAATAGGTGCTCAATAATGACTTCTTGAATTTGGAAGTGTCTAGCACCTGGATGCACTGGAGGGGGCCAGAGCTTAAAGCTGCTCTGTCCAGAAGAGGGACGATTGCCTCAAGATGGGCCAAGCTTGGGGTCCCTCAAACCCTGGGTCTCCTGGAAGGTCTGACAGGCAGGAACTGAAAA
This sequence comes from Trachypithecus francoisi, assembly GCF_009764315.1. Classification (NCBI taxonomy): domain Eukaryota; kingdom Metazoa; phylum Chordata; class Mammalia; order Primates; family Cercopithecidae; genus Trachypithecus; species Trachypithecus francoisi. The sequence goes on along the minus strand of NW_022681457.1, from coordinate 102,227,102 downwards.
TAAAGGCCTGCACCACGCCAGTGAATCTTGACCCTGGTGAGCAATCTGTAGGCTTAAAAGGGGGAAATCTTTTGTTTCTCCTCTCCCCCTGCTCACTCAAATAGGAACAGTAGTGGCTCTGCCAGCCCCATCCCACTGGCTCTTGACCCTGGTGAGGGGTCTGTAGGATTAATAGGGGGAAATCTGTTTCTCCTCTCTCCCTGCTCACTCCTATTCTGTCTCCTTCCCAGGCTGCCTCCTCCTGGTGGCCTTCCAGGATGAGACCCATTTCAATTGGACTCTTGGAGCTTCAAGAGACGACCCAATTTTCCAAATCTTAGATGGATTCCCAAAGCCTGTGATACCTCATTTTCTTGGTATGGATGGAAGGAAAGGGATTGCTGGGACATTTTGATAGCATGTGGGACAAAGGGACACAGGAGATGTGGGTAGCATAGACTTAAACTGCCTTCGACTTAAACCACCTGCTCCTCCACTCACTCCACAGAGTTCCAAGCTCCTGATGAAGTCTCCTTAGTCAGGAGTGGGCTCCCAACTGCCAGGGGTTCAGCCTGGGTGATTGCCGCAGGCCCCCTGCAGCCGCCCACCATCCAGACCTCAGTAAAGTCTGTTAATGATGATGGTGATGAAGGCTGTCAGAGCAGGGCAGGGCCCACAGGGTTGGGGCTCGGGTTGTGTTCTCCCTGAAGGGACAGCCATGCACAAAACCACGGCTGCACAGACAGGTCCATTCCACAGCGTGGGGGTGGCTGGGGCTTTCCCCAGCTTCACCCATGGACTTCCTTTTCCCCATCCCCAAACTGCATTGGAAGCAAGATCAACAGAGAAGGAGAAATCTAACGTATAGATGAGTATGCAGGGAGGGGCTCGCGGGCCCGCTCAGAACAACGAGGCAGGGAGGGGTGGCCTGGAGTCTGTCTGCCAGGGCCCAGCCCACCAGTGCCGAGTGACCCCCCGCCCCGCCGCGCAACCCCACCCCAGGCCCTCGGGTAGCACCAAGGCCCAATCTCCCACTCGGAGGCCCCAGCCCAGCCCCAGTGCCTGGGAAAGCCGCCTGTTTTGTTCCCAGATGCCCCCCCACCCCCCCCTTTTTTTTTTCCATTCATAGCAATTCGGTCCCTTTCGAAGCCGCAGGGACCCAGGTGGCAGGGCTGAGGCGAGGGGGTGGGACTCCCTGCCCTGACAGGTAGTGCCGGCCCCGCTTTGGGAAGCCCCTTCCCCCGCCCTCCCTCGCCCCCCACCTCCTCCCCGTCCGCGCTCCCTGCCCCTGTCAGCCGCGCCAGACGCTCTCCGGCTTTGCAGCATTCAATAAAAATTGAGAAACATTTGGGCTGAAATCGCTGCTTTATCTGGAGGAGCCACAGCGCCGGGAGAGACCACTGCTGCGCGGGGGGAGCCCGGGGTCTCAGTGGCTCGGGCGAGCGAGGTCGCCGCGCTCCAGCGCCCGCGCTGCCCCCGGGTGACCCTGAGATCGCGGTGTGGGGACTGGGGCTCGCGGCGGCGTGCGGCCGCCGGGGGCTGGGGCGCGCGCGGGAGACGGCGGCCCGGCCAGGCTCCCCCCGCGCCAGCGGCTCAGGTGGGCCGTGCCCAGCGCTGGCGGAGCCCGGGTCCCCGTTCTGCCCGGGCTGGATGGCTCATTCTGCTGGCTGCGCGGTGGCGGCGGTTGTGTGTGCGCCGCGCCTTGCCGCCCCCCCCGGCCCCCCGAGCCTGGGGCGCGCGCTCCCGCCCGGGCCGTACGGGCCCCGCGGCGCCGCGGCCCGAGGCCCCGGGAAGCGCAGCCATGGCCCTGCGGAGGCTGGGGGCCGCGCTGCTGCTGCTGCCGCTGCTAGCCGCCGTGGAAGGTGAGCGGGCGGGCGGGCGGGCGGGCGATGGGGGCGGGGAGCGGCCGGGCACGGGCGGCCGCCGGCGCCCACCTCCGCTCCGCGGCCTGCAAAGTTTGCCCGGGGGCCGACGCCGGGCGCAGGTGGCCGAGGGGAGGTGTGTCCGGCCGCGCCGGGAGGAGCGGGCCCCGCGGGCGCCCGGGGAGCGGCGGGTGCTGATTGACTGTGCCAGGAGGAGGCGAAGGGACCATCTTGCCGAGGCTTTGTAGCCAGCCCGGCGAGCGCCGCCCAGGGCTGGGGGCTGCCCACGCGCGCTCGCCGCCCCCGGCCCGGGCAGCCGCCTCGCGCCGGCCTGGTCTTGCTCGGCACGGGGTGGAGGGGCGCGGGTCCGGCCTTGGGGTGGCGGGGGCTGGTGGGGAGGCCGGCGCGCGGTCGGGGCTGGAAAGTTTGGCAGGGAGCAGAGGGTGGGAGGCACCGCGGTTGGCCGGGGTGGGGGGCTCCCGGCCCGCGCCCCCGAGATGGGGCCCGGCGCCCCGGAGAGCGGGGACTGGCAGAGTGGAAGGGAGCGCGCCAGCCCCCGTGTCGGTACCTGCCCATCGCCCTCGGCGTACAATGGGGTCCCCTCCCCGAGAGGACTGCGCGGGGGATGGGTCTGTGGGCATCTCTCCGCCGCGCGGGGTCTCCGGGCACCCCCGCCGGCCACCGCCCCTCGGCCGCGGCGCTCAGCGTGGCGGCTGGAGCCCCGGGAACTCTCCAGCTGCCGTCAGGGCCGGACCAGATGCTCTTGCCATGTGTTGGCCTTGGCCAGGGTCGCTGGGCCCTCTCGCCGTGGCTTCGTGTATTGGTACCACTCGACCCCCAGCGGGGCAGGGGTAGCTGCTAGGTCTCCCGAGCCAGCTTGCTCTGGAGGGAAAGTTAGTGCGGTCTGGGTGTGTCCACCAGGAATGGCCGAGCTTGCAGGGTAAGAAGCGAACATGAATAATGGTTCTCACGTGTACTGCACTTTACAGTTTTCAAACCACTTTACAGTTTATGAAGTACTTTGCACTATACTTCAGCTCTCTGTGGTTTACAACGTGCTGCACAGTTGACAAGGTACTTTAAGCTTTACGAAGTGCTTTCCCGCCCACAATTGTGTTGGATACCTCAAAATACACCTTCTAGGGAAGCCAGGTAGGTATGATTCCTACTTCTCTTTAACAGATAGGGAAACTGAGGCCCTGGAAAGTCCAATGTCTCACCCAGGGCCGTTGGGTGACAAAAATAGAACCCAGGTCTGTGGTCTTTCTTTGAAACCAGCACTCACTTAGCTGGGTTTTGTTGCCCCTAAACTGCGTGAGCCCTTCCAGGGTTCTGCTGCCGTGGGCTGAGGGATGATGTCTGTGTGCACTTCTCAGGCCGCTTTGGGGTTGTGGAAAGCCCCTTCCCTTCTCGCAGCCTAAGAAAAACAACATATCAGACCAGGCGTGGGGGCTGCAGCCTCTGGGAAAGGCGTTGTGGGGGACCCTGTGCTACAACTTCAGTTTCTCTTTCGGTAATGAGCACTTTAGTGACCACAGTCAGGGAGTTTGGGGGGGCGCTGTCCCTGGATGGCAGCCACAGTTTCTGGCACTGAGGCAGCTGTCCTCCGGCTCCTGGGGGATTTGGCGGCTGCCTGCGGTTTCCCGGAGTGGGGCCACTGGGGCACCGAGGGTGCCATGGGCCCTGGGTGTGGAGGGCAGCCCTGGGGCCCGGTTGCTGGCGGGAGCTCTGTGGAATATGACTGAGGTACCACTTATTAACTCTGGCTTTGGGGAAATGACTCATGTGTTGGCCCGCTATACATTGGGATGTTTACAGTATTATGGGGAGCTTGGCATAAATATTGCTATTTAGGTTGCAGTCAGCGGTGCTGGAGGGGAAGAAAATTGGCCCCTCTCTCGTTGGAAGAGGCCTGGGTGTGTTTTTAATTACTCCGGGGTAGATGGAAGGGCCACGTCTGTCCAGCCATTGCCCTGGCAGGGGCTGGTTGGAATCTGGTGAGCTGTGGCCAGTCTGGACCCCGGCCCTGGACACAGGGCTGGTGGGCGCTGACGTCACAGAAGGGTATGGCTACTTGGACTGCCACTTGGGGGCAGGGTGGGGAAGGGAAGCCACGGCAGGGTGGGAGGAGGGCTGCAGCAGGCACCCCAATGCTTGCCTCAGGCTCTTCTTCCCTTTGCCCCCTGGACACTAGGAAGTTAGTCCATCAGCGGTTAATAAGGAGCTGGCCGAATGGATGGGGAGATGGTGCGAGGTGGAGGTCAGAGGGCCTGCTTCTCATTTACTATGGGACCCTGGGCCAGGTCCCTTCCCTATAGGGGCCTCAGTTTCTTTGGGTGTAAAATGGCCTGGCTAAATCTGTTGTAGAGTCCATCGTCTACACCCTACTTCCGCTCTTTGAGCCTCATTTTCTTCCTCCGTCCAATGAAGGTGATGACAGCGCCTGTCCTGCCTGTCTCCTGGGGTGTTTGTGAGAATCAGACCAGGTGACGGATGGGAGAAGTCCCCCCCTCGAAGCCAGGGATGGACGGTGCTGCCTGTGCACATTTGGGAGACACCAGGGTCCTCCTGAGGGTAACACAGTCTGTAGAGACAGCACTGGGCCGTGGAGCAGTAGGAGGGGGGCCCCTCTGGCTCCCAGAACCCAGAGCCACATGGCCACCACTTCCTTCCCTTCCTCCTTCCTTGTCTCCTCAGCCCGTAAAGGGCTGTCCTGCTGGTTAAGGCCCCAGGAAATCCCCATCTCCAACCTTCGGAATGGGAGAAAGGAGAGAGTGTGTGTATATACGGGGGACTTCTAGGTTAGGATGGTAAGCTTAGCATCTCCCCTAAACCGTGAGACCGCACCTGCCACCAAGGGAAAGAAAGCATGGAGCATGCGAAGTGGGGGCTTAGAGCAGGATGGAAGAGCACTGGGGAAACATCCAACAGGACAGGAGGCCAGTGGCAGATTCGCCACTAGATGGAATCCAAAGGTCGAGGTCTGGAGAAAATCAGCCTCCTTACATCTGCTCATTTGCTCTCCAAATATCGATGGACTTTCCTTTCTGGCTGGCAGGGTGCTGGACTCCAGGGCAGGCAAGGAGACGGGACAAGCTGACAGGGAAAAGAGTGGGTGAGACAGAGTGTGATACGGGGTCCAATGTGCTTCGCAGAGGAGGCTGTGAACCCCCCAGGGCGGCAGGGGCGGTTGAGGACAGAACAGGGTTATTTCATCTTTTATGCCGTTATGCTTTGCCTCATTTTCTCACCACCTATTTTCCCTGCTATGAAACTTTCTTAGCCACCTGTCATGCTAACGAACTGTGTTCTCAAGAGTTAAAGAGGTTGACTTTGGAACTTAGAGGATGTGGAGCATTTTACTTAAAAAAGGAAATAGCATGTCTCTATGTCCATAGAAAGACATGGAGGCAGGATGATCAGGTGCTTGCTTTGATGTGTCTGAAGCAGGTGGGTGTTGAGGGCAGCAGTGCGGGTTGAGACTGAGAATTGGAGTGGGGTGGTCAGGTCCTGAAGGGCTAGAATGGAAGGCTGGAGAGTTTGGATCAGATGCTGAGGGCAGCAAGGAGTCTTTGAAGGTTCTTGAGCTGTCAAGGGACCTGGCCAGATTCATGCTTGGAAAGATCACTGACTTGCAATGTGTGATGACGTTCAGATGAGCCAGATCTGGTCCTGGACAGTCCCAGTAAAGCCAGCTTGGATTCCCAGCTAGACTGTGAGCTCCCTGAAGGCAGAGACCCATCTGTCTCATTTTTATGTCCACAGTTCTGGTCTGAAGAGCTCTGTTCAAATTCCACCTCCCCAGAGGCCTTCCCTGATTCTCTCTTCTAAAACAGACCCAGTTCAGCTGCTTTCCATCCCACCTGCTTTGTTTTGCTTCATGAAACTCATCGCCACCTGAAGAAGCATCCAAGACTTGTTTGGCATCTGCCTTGCCCACTAGACTATAAACTCCAGGACTTCATCTGCCGTGTTGGCTACGACATCTCCGGTGCCTAGAACTGTGCCCAGCCATGTGGGTGCTCAGTAACGGAATGACATTGTCAGCTGAGGAACGTGGAATGAATTGAATGTTGAGTGAACAGACAGATGAATATATGATACTGTGTTATGTGATAAGTATTGGGAGAATGATGTGGAGATGGAGGAAAGTCCATCTGGCAGAGGAAATCAAGGAGGTCTTCCTGGAGGGAGACACCAAGGGAATGGCTTGAGTAGAGATGCAAGAAGGGGCTTAGGTATAACGAATAGACCATTTCAGCTGGAGCAGAGCATTCAGATGGGCCAGCAGCCACTGTGTGCTAGGTAGACAAGTCTACTTCTGATGGGGGATGGGGGAAGCCTGCCTCTCTCCCTCCCCCAACTCAACTCTCCCACCCCCACCTCCACCCTACTGGGCCCACCTCTGGGGCATTACCTGTCTAAGACCCAGCGACCTTCCATGGGATTAATTTGGAATTGGTTTTCCTTTTACGTCTGTTTCTTTTGCTTCTCATTTTTAAAGGAGGCTGCTTTCATGTATTTGTCTTAGCCAGGAAATCAGGGCTTAGATTTAAAACCTAAATGTTGTAGAATTTGAAAGCCAGTTGACTTATTCACTCATTCATTTCTCCATCCATCCATATATTTTTAAAGAGTCACCAGGCACCTAGTTCATGTCAGGGACTGGTCAGGAGAAGGGATTCTGCCTGCGGTGGGGAACAGAGCCAGCTGACTTCACAGGCAGTGTGTGGTAGAGAAAAGGCATAGCCTTCAGGGGCAAACAGACATGAGTTCAAATCCCAGCTGTGTGCTCTGTGGCGAGGAGCGCAGACTCCCTGCACTTCAGTTGCCTCCTGGGTTCCTGTGTCAGACACTCATTGAGTGCTGTGGACATTAAATGCTGGTCTCAACCCCTCTGAAGTTCTTCCCTCAATGATGGCGATGTGGCCCCCTTTTTGGCATTTAGTTTGTCCAGGCACCAGATCAACCTTCAGTGTCTCCCCCTAACCCACCCCACAAGCTCCCAACTTTCCCCAGACTTGGGATGGCAACCCCCTAATTGTGGACAGACTCAGACTCCATCCCTGCCTCTTTCTCCAGAGCCCCATCAGGGGAAAATACTCAGATTCCTAGTCCAGGGGGGCTCTCATCTGGGGTCCCTAAGCCTCCTAAGTCCTGGGGATCTATGATCACCCTGAAATTGTCATAGAACATTGGATGGGCCCCCTCCCTCCTGTGGGATTGTCCTAGGCACCCTTGGCCCTACTTCCTCAAGGTTCTGCATCAGTGCCAAAGTGGAGACAGGTTTTTTTTTTTAGATAGTCTTACTTTGTCACCCAGGCTGGAGTGCAGTGGTGCGATCTTGGTTCACCGCAACCTCTGCCTCCCGGGTTCAAGTCATCTTCCCACCTCAGCCTCCCAAGTAGCTGGTACTACAGGCATGTGCCACTACACCCGGCTAATTTTTTTACATTTTTTACATTTTAGAGTTCACCATGTTGGCCAGGCTGGTCTCAAACTTCTGACCTCAAGTGACCCACCCACCTCAACCTCCCAAAGTGCTGGGATTACAGGCATGAGCCACTGCACCCTGCCTGGGACAGATTCTATGGGCCAGTTTGCTGGGCATTCAGCCTGTGGTAGCCTCTGGTCAACTCTGCCTGCCCAGTGCTCACCTGTGAGTTTAGACTGGAGACTGGATCTCTGCACACAGAAAGGCCCCTAATAGGAAGGGGCAGATGGAGCCCGCTGAGTGACAGGATGCCTGGGCTGGGCAAGGCAGGGGACCCATGCTCCCACTGAGGGTGGAGGAGATGCAGAGCAGGGTGGGCCTCCTGGCAGAAGAGGATCTGCCACACCTCCAACAAGGACCCGTATCCTGACCTGGCACCTGCATGCGTGACTTAGCTGGAGATTTGGGAGACGGGGAACAAGGTTGAGGAGAGTCTGTATTTTTAACACACTCTCCTGGTCTTTCCATTAGGCAGGCAAATTTGCCCCCCAGCGGCCTATGATAAAGCACAGGACTCCTGGGAAAGAGGAAGAGAAACCTCAGCAGGAAACTGGAAAAGACTGAAATGGAGTGAAATCAATCAGAGTTAGCGCCCACCAGCCCTGGCTGCCACTGGCTCGTGCATAAAAAGAGGGTTAGCTGGGGGAAGGCAGGGAAGGAAAGAATGTTTGCACAGCTCCCAGGGGTGTGGCAGCGGGCGGGCAGTTGTTGATTGTGGCAGCACCTGGAGGCTCCCTGATTGGGATCAGCTCAGGCGGACTGATAAGGCTGCCTTGAAAGCATTTTAGGGCCTTTTAAAGCAGCTGCCTTCCAGAGGGTGCAGGAGGGGGACATCTGTCTCCCCAGTACCCCCGTGTCATCTGGGGGCTTTCCTAGGACACCCTCACTAGGTGAGCTTCCTGGAGCCATCTGCTGCCCTGCTGCAGCCCCCGCGGGAGTGTCCTCAGAAGAGGGGACGTTGCCTGCTGTGTGGCCTTGACCAAGTGATCCACTCTCTGAGCCTCAGCTTCCTCATCTGGAAACTGGAGGTACCGCGCATGTGTCAGAGGCTCATGGCAAGGATTAAATGAGATGCTGTGTACCGTGACTGGCAGAACCTCCTGGCACTCAGCTGTGCCCATTCTTTATTAGTTTCTAGAACCATTAAATGTCAGCAGCACCATCGTGCCCCCGGCCAGAATGACTTGCCCCTTTCTCTGAAGTCCCATAGAGCCTTTGCTTAGCCCTGATCACTTTCTCTCTTTAAACAGCAGAGCCTGGGGGGTTACAGGAAGAGTGTGTGGAGTCAGACTGCTCCATACTGTGTATCCTCTGGCTTGTGTCTTCACATCTCTGAGCCTTGGTTTCCTCATCTTTAAAATGGGGGTAATCATTGTTCCTAGCTCTTGAGATGGTTGTGGGCGATGGATGTGTTAATCTGAGGAAGACTAAGCTACTCGAGTGTGTGCCTCAGATGTGCTAAGCTTCCAATAAATGTTAATGGTTGCCATCTTTGCTTTCTACCAATGGGAAGCTCAATTCACATTAGGGGAATAAGGGGCCAATGTACCAGGTTTTCCATCTCCAGCTCTCCCCCACCCACTCTGTTCTGAGCCTTAGAGGGCAAGGGTCTGACTGGCTTGCTAAGTGGCTGAGAGGCCCCTCCAGCCTGCCCACTCAGGGTTCCATCCAGGTTTTCTCAAAGGCCCCCTCCTCACTCCAGTTCAGCCTCCCTAATCTGGGAAAGGGGTAGACTCCTTCATGGCCGTGCCCTCCTTCTTGGCCCAGTGCCTGCCAGGCACCACCTTCCCTGCCATGATCATGGGAATGGCTGTCGATTCTTTTTTTTTTTTTTTGAGACAGAGTTTCACTCTTGTTGCCCAGGCTGGAGTGCAATGGCGCAATCTCAGCTCACTGCAACCTCCACCTCCCATGTTCAAGAGATTCTTCTGCCTCAGTCTCCCTGAGTAGCTGGGATTACAGGTGCCTACCACCACGCCCAGCTAATTTTTTGTATATTTTAGTACAGATGGGGTTTCACTATGTTGGCCAGGCTGGTCTTGAACTCTGACCTCAGGCAATCCACCTGCCTTGGCCTCCCAAAGTGCTGGAATTACAGGTGTGAGCCACCACGTCCAGCAGCTGTCAATTCTTGTGTCAGTCATTGTACTAAGAGCATTATGTGTGTTGCCTTGTGCAGTTGCCCCAAGAGCCCCACAGGTCATTGTATTATTATGCCCATTTTACGGATGAGAAAACCAAAGCTCTGAGAGGAGTGACTGGCCCAAGGACACCTAGGGAGTGGTGAGGCAGGGATTCAAACCCAAGTCTGATGACTCCAGAACTCATGCTCTTTTCCACTTCTGGAATGTGCCTCCCTGCTCAGAGGAAAGGCTTGGCTCTGATGAGGTTCTCCAAGGCAGCTGTCCAGCTTCCAACTCCATCAACATCCTGAGATAATGCAAGTGGGAGGGTCCTAGAACTCACAAACCTGCCATAAAAATGCAATCTCTGTCATAATGGTCAGAATAATGTTGTTCTAACTTAGACAAATCGGGTGTTAACTCATTATGTTGTAAGGGGCGCCTCCACAGAGAACGGAGACTATGAAACCGTCACAGGGCCATTTGCAGCTTGTAATTCCAAATACAATAGCTCATCGGGCCTTCACAGCCATCCTGAAAGGGGCAGGAGCCACGGGGCCCACTTTAGAGATGAGGAAACTGAGGTCTGGGAGACAATGTGACTTGCCCAAAGCCAGCAGCTGGACCAAGCTTGAAGCCCAGGGCCAATCTTAATAGCTCATCCATCCAGTTTGAATTCTTAGCCAACGTTAGAAAATCAAGAGATTTTACAGAAAAGTCCTGTTTCTGGCATCTCTGAAAAGTCAGACAATGTGGTTTCGCTGGGCCCACATTCCCACATGGCCACAGTTGGCTGGAGCTGAATAGTGACTGCCTCTTAAGACAGAATGTATGAGCACCCGGGGTACCTCTCTACTGACTTGCAGCATACATTTGTATTGGTGTGTTGCAGGTCGGTGGAGAGGTACCCTTGGTGTTCAGCCCTGTAAGGCTTGAGTTTGCCTCCTGGATCTGCCTCTGTTACCCTGTGTGACCTGGAGTTAATTGTGTGGCCTCCTGAGCCTCAGCTATCTCTTCTATAAAATGACAGGGGTGAGACTCAGTGGTTTTGGAGGCCTCTTCCAGCTCCAGGATTCAGTGCCCAGTGCCAGGGTTCAGGCAAGGGAAGGGAGAGCTACAAAAAGTACAAGACTCCACTCCTGAAAAGCATATCACTAATCTTTAGCAAGCCACCACAAAACCTACTGGCTTAAAACAATAATGATTTCTTAGTTGTCCTGATTCAGTGGATTGGCTGGGCTCAGCTGGGCGCGTATTCTGTTCCCCAGGTTGTCAGCCAGGATCACTCAGGAGGCTGCACTCAGCTAGGTTGGGCTGGAAGTTCCATCATGGCTTCACATACATCTTTGAGGCTCTCATAGAGAAGGCTGGAAGACTGGTCCCCTCATGCTCCTCGCTATCTCCCATCCTTTGCTAGTCTAGACTGCGCCTCTGTACATGCTAAGTAGCTCGCAAGATGGTGAAATGGAAACTGCAAGACTTCTTAAGGACTGGGCTCTAATGTCACAAAGTGTCCCCCCCTGCAGCCTTCTGTTGGTCAAAGCCAGTCACAGCACCAGCTCAGATTCATCTCAGGCTTCCTCATCAGGTTCAAGGAAAAGGAAATTATACTGGGCTTGATTTTTTTGTTTTATCCTTGAAGAGAAGTCCCATTTCTTGCTCAACTGTTTAGCACAGAAAATTTAATGGTGGGTTGTTGTCCAGCATCCCACTCAACATGTCCTGATCCACTCAATCAGGTGACACTCAGAGTTCAGTGCCTGCCCCTGCACCCTGTTCTTTTCCATGTTTCTTGGGCCAACCTGTGGTCCAAACTTGAATCTAGACCCCCCTTACTGGGAGGAGTGGCTTCGTGTTTAGGAGTGGGAGGAATTGTTGGCAGCCATTATTTGTAGCCATTATTGTAGACATTATTTGCCTCTCACAGGTAGTTTATCGTCCAGTCCAGGGATAGGGGTGGGGAGGTAACCGGAAGCCAGAAACCTCATCCCCTCCCCCCCCACCCCCAGCACTTACCCCCTGAATTGTCTTCAGTGTTATCTGCCTCTTCTGAGAAGGCAGGGACTTTCCACTTCACCATGTGCAGCACAAAGCTTGGCTCCTGACAGATATTAGATAGATGTTTGTGCAATAAACGAACCTAAAATTCATGAAAAATGGCAGCCTGGAGTTGTAGATATTCAAGACCTAGTGTGAGGTGTGAGGCCAGAGAAAGGGGCCTTGGGCTGGTGGGATTTAACTGAAGGGATGGGTCCCAGGTGCTCCTGTGGCCTGGGGCAAGTCACTTTACCCCTAGGCCTCATTTTCCTTATCGGTGAAAGGGGCATCGTAATTTCAGGCACCACAGAAGGCTGTGCCGAGGAGCAACTGTGTTCTGCATTCTACTATGAAAGACCCAGTAAAGGGGTGACTGTGGTTGTCACTCCCACCTTGGCCAGAGGTCATCACAGGAGTGGGGAAGCATTAGAGGAAAAGAAAAATTTCTGAAGGCATGGGCCAGTTGTTGTCAAATTAAATTTGGACCACAGGTTGGCCCAGAGCACATGGAAATGTGGACAGACAGTGAAGTGAGTGGGTCAGATCACTGAGCTCTGAGCGTCACTTCCAAAGACAGTTGAGGGGGACCTGGGCAACACATAGTCAAAGCTGATGCATTAAACCATGGAGCAAGAAATTGGGCTTCTGTTTGCTGACTGTTCGGGAAATCTGGCCTAACGTAATACAGGGAATAAATCACAGGAGTCTTCCTCAGAGACCCCAGATCTGTGAGCTGGCCCGCATTGTGAATGAGTGAGGTGACTTGACTGTTGAAAGTATAATAGTGCCCCAGGAAGAGCACACGTCCAGTCTAAAGGAGGCAGGTGCTACCCACTCCTGACCATGTTGTCACACAGGAATCTGTGTTCGGTTTTGCCAGATCTTCCGATTTGCAAAGTTCTTTTTTTTTTCTTCTCTCTTTTTTCTTAGACAGGGTCTCACTCTGTCTCATAGGCTGGAGTGCAATGACACAGTCGCAGCTCACTTGCAGCCTTGACCTCCCGGGCTCAAGCAGTTCTCCCACCTCACCCTCCCAAGTAGCTGGATCCATAGGCACCTGCCACTGCATCCAGCATTTTTTTTTTTTTTTGGTAGAGACAGAGTATTTCACCATGTTGCCCAGGCTGGTCTCGAGCTTGTGAACTCAAGCGATTCTCCTTCTTCAGCCTCCCAAAGTGCTGGGATTACAGACATGAGCCATTGCACCCAGCCTGATTTGCAAAGTTCTGATGCTTATGGGAAAACTGGTTTTTGTTTTGTTTTGTTTCGAGTCTCGCTCTGTTGCCTAAGCTGGAGTGCAGTGACGCTATCTTAAGAGGCTCACTGCAACCTCTGCCTCCCAGGTTCAAGCAATTCTTGGGCCTCCGCCTCCTGAGTAGCTAGGACTACAGTGCCACCATGCCTGGCTAATTTTTGTATTTTTAGTAAAGACAGGCACCTGCCACCATTCCCAGCATTTTTTTTTTTTTTTCTTTTTGGTAGTGACGGAGTCTTGCCATGTTGGCCAGGTTGGTCTCAAACTCCTGGCCTCAAGTGATCCACCCACCTCAGCCTCCCAAATTGTTGGGATTACAGACATGAACCACCATGCCTGGTCTGAAAACTGGTTTTTGAATGTTTACTCATTTTATTCTAAAATACAGTTCTGACCAAACCAAACCATGTTTGCTGGCTGGATTTGGCTCCCTGTCTGGCAGTTTACAACCTCTGGTTTAGGTATTTGGGGTAAAGAAATAGCAAGGGTATTGTTAGCACCATTGTACAAATGGGGAAGTTGAGGTTCAATGACTTAGTCAAGGTCACATAGCTGGTAGGCACTGGGAGGTGTTAAAACATGCCTCCTCACCTTGAAATGGGGAGTCTCTTTCCCTGTAACTTCCCTGCATGGTCCCTGTTTTCCACCCTCCAGAACACTCGGGGAACATAAGATCCATCTTGCAGGCATCTGCTGTGTTCGAAGGCAGAAAGCATGTCTTCGCTTGGTTTCTTCCTGAGGGAGGTAGAGTTGTCAGACTGAATGAAAAGCAGCTGGTCTTAGAATAGAACCATGCTAGATTGGACCTCTGGCTCTGACAGTTAACAGCGTGACCTTGGCCCTCGTCGCTCTTTGAACCTCAGCTTCTTGAACTATACAATGAGGTTAGACAAGGCGTCCTAGAAGAGGCGACTTCTAAGATGATTCTTAAGGAAGAGCCAGGTGAAGAAGCAGCGAGGCAGCCATTCCAGGCAACAGGAACAGCATCTGCAAAGATCCGGATAGGAGGCCCGTGAGTGTGTGATGTATTTGGGGAGCTGGAAAGAGTCCTGTATGACTGAGAACAGGGCATGCCAAGCACTGGGGCGGGGTGCAAGCTGCTTGGCCCCAGCAGGGAGAGAGCGTGGGGTCAACATTCCCATTATGGCGACGACATATGTCCACGGCACCAACTTGTCACTTGGCCTGAGTCCATGGGAAGCCGGAAGGACAAAAAGCATCTGAAACGTGTAAGTGGGGAGAAAGCGGCTTAGCGCACAGTGGGATGCGTCCCGCCTGAATGGGGCTTCTCCGCCTCTCACGGGGAGGCAGAGCCTGGGAACAGCCTCATCCAGAGCCCGCAGGGCCTTTTTGGAACCCACGAAAGGCCATGGCCCAGGGAGTCTGTTCGAGTCAGGGCCCTGGCCGGTACATCCTCTTGCCTGTCTCCATCAGCGTCAGCTGTCACTCCCCACGGCCTCGGATGGCAGCTCCCGCAGCTCTCAGGAGAACAGTGGAAAAGGGCTCCTGAGCTGCCAAGGAGCCCCTGACACTGGGTGCCCTTGGCTGGCCCGGCAGCACAGCCATGCCAGCAAAGCTCAAGACTCCCTCTGACGGCCCCTTTTGGAGTTGAAAGGTGATGAGGCTGGGCCTCTTGGCCTGAGTCTGTTCGAGTCAGGGCCTGGCCGGTACATCCTCTTGCCTGTCTCCATCAGCGTCAGCTGTCACTCCCCACGGCCTCGGATGGCAGCTCCCGCAGCTCTCAGGAGAACAGTGGAAAAGGGCTCCTGAGCTGCCAAGGAGCCCCTGACACTGGGTGCCCTTGGCTGGCCCGGCAGCACAGCCATGCCAGCAAAGCTCAAGACTCCCTCTGACCGGCCCCTTTTGGAGTTGAAAGGGTGATGAGGCTGGGCCTCTTGGCCTGAGTCTGTTCGAGTCAGGGCCCTGGCCGGTACATCCTCTTGCCTGTCTCCATCAGCGTCAGCTGTCACTCCCCACGGCCTCGGATGGCAGCTCCCGCAGCTCTCAGGAGAACAGTGGAAAAGGGCTCCTGAGCTGCCAAGGAGCCCCTGACACTGGGTGCCCTTGGCTGGCCCGGCAGCACAGCCATGCCAGCAAAGCTCAAGACTCCCTCTGACCGGCCCCTTTTGGAGTTGAAAGGGTGATGAGGCTGGGCCTCTTGGCCTGAGAGGGAGGACATACTGGGGGAAAGACCCTGAACTTTGGAGACAGACAGAGCTGTGTTCAAATCCTAGTCTTTCCACTCACCGGCGGTCTTAGTTTCTCATCTGTAAAGTGAGGATACTGTCACCTACCCCATGGTGTTGTTTGAGGAATTAAAAGAGCTCATGTATTTTTTTTTTTTAAAAAAACAGGTGTTTTACCAAGCCTCTCTCATCCTCAGTGTCTCAGCCACTCAAAGACAATAATAATAGTAGTAATAATAACAACAGCAACTAGCATGTATTAAGGACTTGCTAAGGACCAGGCACTGGGCTTAGGTATTATTGTTAGCTGAATCCTACAGATGAAAAAATTAAGGCTTAGAGAAGGCCTTCAGTACCCATGGCCATTCGGCCAGTAATGGTGGAGCTAGGATCCAAGCTTAGGCAGTCTTGCTCCAAGGTAGATGGAGAAAGAGCTGATTTCTTATCTTTTTCACATTTCAAACATACAGAGAGGTTGAAAGCAGAGTAAAACACCTGTCTAGCCTTCACCTAGATACAACAATCATCAACATGTTTGCCACATTTGCTCTCCTGTATGTTCTCACTCTCTCTGGCCCCCTTTCCCCCTTGCACGTGTGTGTGGGTGTGTGTGTGTATAATGTAGATGTAGTTTTTTCTGAACCATTTGTACATAATTTGCATACATGGACGGAGAACTAATATTTACTGAGAATTGACTTGTGTTGTCTAAGGCCGGCTCTCTAACCCCTGTTTTAGATCACTTTGCCTGGCACACAGTAGGACTTGAGTATTGGCAGCAACCAGGAAAAGTAACTAGTATTTCCTACAGCTTACCAAGTACTCCCTCTGTATTAGCTGGTTCCGTCCTCACAATGGCCTAGCATAGAGCTCTTGGCGTTTTCTTCATTTTCAGAAGAAGGCGAAGAAAGACTCAGAAGTTAAATAACTTGTCGCAAAATAAGAAGTTGGGATTTATACCTGGGTTCGCTTGGTAGCAAAGCCTGTTTCACAAAATCTTAGGGTACCCACTTTTCTCTCCCTCCTGGGTTTAACCCTGTTGTAGCCATCAGAGCACAGCCCAGGGCAGCAGATGGCAGCTTCCCACCCAGCTGCCACAGGACATGGCCCTTTCTCTCTAGGAATCAAGAGGGAATTATAGAGTCTGGTGGACTTGGAAAAACTGGGGACCGGCCCAGGGCCCACAGCTAACCAAGTAGTTTTGAGGACTCAAGGCTTTGGGCTCCTAGAATCCACCATACTGTTTTATGTTGCTCTTCCCTCTCCTCCTCACCTGGGTACCCTTTTCACCATCTCTCCCTGGTCAGTTCTTGCTGTCTGTTAAGATGAAGCTTGAGCATCTCTTCCTGTGTGAAGCCTGCTCTGACCTCTCTCACTGGCCCCTCCCCCTTCTGCTCTTTGTGGCCTCTGTGTCCTTGGTGGCACCTTATATGCACCCCTTTTATATTGCCTAGGTTGTGCCATACCATGTATATAGGTTTCTCCCCAATCGTACTGGGCGATTCTCATCCATGCTGGTTGGGTAGTGTACAGTTAGATGGTTGGGTGAGCAGCTCAGCAGTTGGATGAGTAGATGAGTGATTGATGGTTAGATAGTTAAGTGGCTGGATAGATAGAAGATAAGTGCATGGATTGGATGGTTGGGTTGATGGTGAGGTAGATTGTTGGGTGGTTGATGGTTGGCTGGTTGGCTGGATAGATGGAGAGGTAGATAGATAACAGGATGGTTTCGTGAGTGAAGGGACAATGGCAGGATGGTTGCCTGTTTTGGATAGTCGGATGGATACATCAATGAAATTGATGGATAAATAAACAAACACCAAAAACCAGAGTACATTTCTCCCCCTGAGACTCCCTTTTGTATCTGGACTGTGACATTTCCTCATTTTCCAGTTTCTGGCCCTGGAAAGAGCTAGCAAACAGCACACTCCCCAGGTTTGGAGAAACCTTCTGAGCCATTGACTATGGATTTGCCAAGGTTTTTGCACTGCAGAGTTCTGGAGAAGTTGGCCCCCAAAGTGAATTTCTATAAAGTAAATCCTATTTTCCCACTGACTTGGCCCACACTTTTGGAGATATGTTCCTGCTGTCAGAGGTTGGTGACAGGTGGGGGAAGAGCTGGAACTCCCCTGGGTGTCAGCTGCCCCGAGCTTCTACTCACTCCACCTTGAGAGCAGACCGATGCTGGCCAGGAGCACAGGAGCTTAGAGCCAGGAGGAGATGCAACAGCAGGGGAACAGATTTGGCATCTGGTCCCAGAAGCCTCTGCTGCCAGTGAGATGCTCTGCTGCTAGGCTTCTGGGATAGCACACTCCGTCTCCTCCAGACTGATCTGTTTCTGCTCATCTGTCCGTACATCCTTCCTTCTCACAATCCCACCCTCCCTCCTTCATCCGTCCATCTGTCCATCCATTCAACAATCATTTTTGAAAGACTCTAGGATGCTAGGGGATATAGAGGGAAATTAAAGAGAATCGACGTTCTGATGGCAAAGAATTATATCCCAGTAGAGGTGATAGGCAAGGCCTCCTTCCTCCTCTTTCTCCTTCTCCTACTCCATCGCTTTTTCCTCTTCCTCTTCCTCTACCTCTTCTTTCTTTTTTGCTCTTTCTCCTTCTTCTTTTCTTTTTCCCTTGTCGACGATCACAGCAGCCTCTACCATTGAGTCCCCACTAAGTGCCAGGCACCATCATAGGTGAGGTTCTGACATGCTCTAATGTATTCCCCCAACAACCCTGCATAATAGTTTTTTTTTCTTTTTTTTTTTTTGAAATGGAGTCTTACTCTGTTGCCCAGGCTGGAGTGCAGTGGCATGATCTTGGCTCACTGCAACCTTTGCCTCCCGGGTTCAAGCAATTCTCCTGCCTCAGCCTCCCGAATAGCTGGGATTATAGGCACGCACCACCACACCCAGCTAATTTTTTGTATTTTTAGTAGAGACGGGGTTTCACCATGTTGGGCAGGCTGGTCTCGAACTCCTGATCTCAAGTGATCTGCCTGCCTCGGCCTCCCAAAGTGCTGAGATTACAGGCGTGAGCCACTGCACCTGGCCCATAATAGTTAGTAACACTCATTTTGCAGGTAAAAAAGCAGGCTCTGAGATGTTCAGTGATATACCCAAGGTCACACTTTTTAGTACATACTTGTGTATGAGATGGAATATGTTGAGTGCAGAGGGGAAAGTCCTTCAACCTTTGCTGTCAGGATGGCATTATTTGATAGGTAGGATTTTGATACATGGTGGATGGAAAGAAGGGCATTCTTAGCAGGGGGAACAGCCTAGGCAAAGGCCTGGAGGCTGGAAAGGGGCAGGTTTGTAGGAGCCATGGTGAAGCAAAGTGTGAGAAAGAAATGGCAGGAGAGGTTTGAGTCTGTTGAGAGAAGAAGCCTGGAGTGATGAGCTATGGCTGACACTGGAAGCAGTAGGGAGCCACTGAAAGAAATCAAAAGGAGGGAAAGGTTCAGGACGATGGTCATGAAGCCTGGCATGGGAGGAGGATCCAGAGCAGGCAGAGGCAAGCTGGAGGCCAGGAGGGGCTATAGGGGCCTAGACTCCATGAAGCCAGACCCCGGATGTGGCTACTGCTGCCCAGCCAGCTACTCCAGCAGTGGGAGAGGCCAGGATGTAGCTCACATCCTTGGGGGATGGGCCACAATGGCAGGGACGAGGGCAGAGTGAACAAGTTAGGGCAGAGCAGCTGCCTGCCTGCCTTCTCCCCTCACTGAAGCCCCACAGCTCCCAGGGAGCTCCTCTGCATCCTGTCCCACCCTGCCCACTTCACTCCTTGAGCCAGGGAAGGGTTACCAGCACCTTGCTGGGCCTCAGCTCTTCCATCGAGCCTGGACAATCCAAGCAGCACCCTGAGAACCATCCCAGAATCCAGAATGTCAGAGCTGGACGTATGGGGAAGCTGAGGCCCAGAAAGGGGCAGCTAGTTGCCTGAGGACACACAGAGGCAGTGGCAGGGCTGGAACTTGGGGCTAGATCTATAGCCTAAAACTCCTTCCAAGGGAGATAAGTTGGTGGCTCCCTTTTCTAGCTGTGGAGGCTTGGACATACTTTTCTTTTCTTTTTTCCTCTCCTGTCTTTGCCTACTTTTTCTTTTCTTTTTTTAAAAAACTTTTTTTTTTTTTTTTTAAACAGAGAGGAGGTCTGCTCTATATTGCCCAGGCTGGTCTCGAACTCCTGGGCTCAAGCATTTCTCCTGCCCCAGCCTCCCAAAATGCTGAGATTACAGGTGTGAGCCACTGCGCCTGGCTGAGACTCAGACATATTATTTAACATCTGCCTCTAGCCCTCTTGAGAGTGAGGTGGAATAAAAATAAATAGTGGGCCTTTAAAAAAAGTCTTAATCACTCTGAACCTCAGTTTACCCTGCTGTAAAATGGGGATAATTTACTCATCATTTTTCTTATCACCTCCCTGTAAGAATGTGAACTTCACAAAGGTAGGGATTTTTTTTAATCTCTTTTGTTTACAAATGCTCAGCATGGCACCTAGAACTTAGCAGATGCTCAGTAAAAAATTACTGAATGAATGAATGAATGAATAAGGAATACATGATTTATGGGTTCCTCACAGCGTGCCTGGTGCTGCAGGAAATGCTTTCCATGTAGAATCCTGTTTAATCCTCAAAACAATCCTGAGGTGTGGAATTGGTTTGATTATCTCCACTTTGCAGAGGAGGAAACTGAGCCTCAGAGAGATTACACGTGACTTACTCGTGCTCATACCGTTCCTGGGTGATGGAACTGGGATAGAAGCCCTGTTCTGTGGGGCCTCACAGGCTGCAGGGCTGCACAGCTGTTGCAGAGCCGGGTGAGTTCTTCTGGGAACAATTGTGGGGCCTGGCACAAAGTAGGTGCTGGATAGACCATGTCTCTAATCCTAATCCCCGCATTCCCCTTTTCTGGACTTCAGCTTCCCCACCTGGAAAGCTCCAGGGCTGGACTCTGACCTTTTCACCGTCCTCCCACATGGACTGATCACACTAGGGATGATCTTCCCACGGCTGACAACTCTAAGGCCAGTTGTCCTGCCTGATGATGAGCCCCAATCCCAAAGGGAAAAGGCCTTTGGAGGTGTCTCAATGCTCACTTCCCCTCTGGGACCCCAGCACCTCTGTGGTCTCGTCACTTGCTTCCTTAGGGGCCTTGAATTGGCCTCCATGCAGATCCGCCTGCCTGACAGCTCCCAGTGGCCTGCGGGAGGAGTGTTTTCTCGGCTCCCTGACGGCATCCGTCCCAAGGTGCGAGGCTCCAGCTGCACGCGACGGGCCAGGCTGCCGTTCTGTCTGGAGCGCCGCGTGGAGAAACAAACACAGCTGTGTTTATTCCAGAAATTACACATCCTGATAATCTGCTCACTCGGGGTAATGCCTCCCAGTTAGGATCACGGGGGAGCTACACCAAGGTTCCTGAACTTCTGGGTGGGTTTTAATTCTCTGCGACATCTGTGCTGTTGGGCAGACCTTGGGCAGCAAGTAGACTTCGGCCAGCGGGCACCCAGACAGCTTTGGAATGCCCCGTCCTGAGGGGGGTGGACATTCTCACCTGGGCATGAGATGCTGCAAGGAGATGACCTTTTGTCTTGAAATCTCCAAATTAGGATTTCAGGCCTGACACCCTGGCCCATAGCCACACTGGGAGACAGAAACCCACAGACCTATATTAGGAGAACATGACCCAGGATTGGATCGTGAATCCAGTCATGTTGTTGCTCTAGAGCATTTCCACGACTCCCTGTTGCTTCTGAGTCACTCTTCCTTGGCCCATAGGCCCTGTGCAGTCTGCTTCCTGCCCACTCTGCCTAATTTCCATCACCCACCTCGGTCTAGGGGTTCTAGCCACTCTGGCCTTTCAGTTCCTTGCAACTCCTAGACTCTTCCCACCACAGGGCCTTTGCACTGCTTGGTCCCTCTAGCTGGAATGCTGTTCCCTTATCACCCGGATAACTCTCACCCACCCTCCACGTTTTCAAGGAAGTCTTCCCAGAGCCCTGCATAGCTCCATGGGCCAATCTTTTGCTGCATTTGTCAACATCATAGTTTTAAAATAATTAGTGTGTTTCTTTGAACATCTCTACCTCTCCTACCAGACCGTCAACTTTACAAGGGCAGGGACCATGATCCAATAGCTTCATCACTTAGATTCCCTGGGCCTAGCATAGCGCCTGGCCCCTAGTAAGTGCTCAACTGATATATATTGACTGGGAGAATGAATGAATGAATGCACAGCCCTCAGATGAGTGAAAGGAGGATATGCTTCTGTTTGTTCTTTTGGGTGACAGTTGGCAGAGTGCTGTGACATCCGTCATCTCCCTTTAATTGAACGGAGTGGGATTGAAGTCTGCAGGGGCTTGGCACAGGGCCAGGCCCCAGGGTGGGGGTGTGGGATCTGAGGTGAATTAGGCATCGTGGGCCTGGCCTTGGGGAGCTCACACACTGGCTGTGCATAGCCCCCGGGAGGAAAGTCCCACTGGTATTGTTCTCCTGTATGGACAGATGAGGCTCCTAATACTCAGAGCCAGGGGTGGAGGCGGGGGTGGCTTGATGAGGCCACACAGCTAGTCAGCGGGACAGACATGCACTCAGATCCAAAGGATATCAAGCCAGGTGGCCCTTCCCCCACTTCTTGTGGGCACTTGGGTGGGAGGTGTCAGGGCTCCCTGGCCTTTGGGGGTCTTGACATCCCAAACTCTTGCCAGCCATGTGGCTGTGGACAATTTACAGGGGGCAGCATGGATTATCCTGCCCTATGGAGGTTTTATTCTAATGGATAGGACTGATGCCAGATATCTAGTGAATAGCTTAAGTAGGGATGGTGCTAAGAAGAAAACTGCAGCAGAGATGGGAGGGCCAGCGGGAGGAGGGATCAGGAAGGCCTTTCTGAGGAGGTGATGTTTGAGCAGAGGCCAGAAGGAAGCAAGAGAGGGGGCTCGGGGATACCTGGGGGAGGGTGTTTCAGGCAGTGGGGAGAGCTGGGCAAAGGCCCTGTGACAGGGATGTGCAAGGCAGCCAGCGTGGCTGCAGCGGGAGGGCCAGGGGAGAATTGGAGTGGATGACACAGAGGGACCGGCCATGGCAGGACTTTGGCTTCTCCCTGGAGTGAGATGGGAGCGGTGCAGGGTTTTGAGGAGGAGACAGGATCTAACCTGGGTTCAGAAAGCACCGCTCTGACTGTCATAAGAGATCAGAGAGTGGGGGACAGGGGCAAAGCAGGGGACAGGAAGAACCATCACAGAGTCCAGGTGGGAGACGGTGGTGGCTGGACCAAGGGGACAGTGGTGGGGAGTTGTCAGTAAGTGGCCCTTGTTTTGCTCCCCAGGCTGCCTCACATAGTTTGGAGGTTCCACAGGGGGCGGAGAGAAAATGGACCTTAAATGTCTTCTCCCTCTGGCCTGCCCCCACTCACCCCAGGAGGCTCTGTTGGCATTTTTGGCATGGAAGCATATGTCTCTTTCTTTCTAATGTAAATTGATAATGTATTGACAATATGATCTCCTAGCAGCCAGGTTGGTGACTCTAGCATGTGCTAGATCATTCTGGGGGGAATGGAGGGCAGAGGGGCAGACAAGAGCCTGGTCCGGGCCCAAATCCACCCCTGTCAGGACTTGCTGAGCGACTGTGCACAAGGCCCTTTCCCTCTTTTGAGCTGGGGGCTGCACTGGGGGATTAGCAGACCACCGAGGGGCTCTGCAGTCACACCAGCTGGGTTCATGTCCTGGTGCCAGCTCTTATTAGGTGTGACTATGGACAAGTGGCCTCACTTCTTGGAACCTCAGTTTCCTTATCTGTCAAATGGAGATGGTAATAGTCCTTACCTTAGTAGGTGGCTGAGACATAGTAAGTGCTCAATAAATAACCATCGTCGGCTAGGTGCAGTGGCTCACGCCTGTAATCCCAGCACTTTGGGAGGCCGAGGCGGGCGGATCACGAGGTCAGGAGTTCAAGACCAGCCTGGCCAACTTGGTCAAACCCCATCTCTATTAAAAATATAAAAATTAGCCAGGTGTGGTGGCATGCGTCTGTAATCCCAGCTACTCTGGAGGCTGAGGCAGGAGAATCGCTTGAACCCGGGAGGTGGAGGTTGCAGTGAGCCAAGATCACGCCACTGCACCCCAGCCTGGGCAACAGAGCAAGATTCCATCTAAAAAACAAAAACAAAAACAAAACAAAACAACAACAACAAAAAATCACTGTGTAGAAGCCAGAGCAGAAAAGCCAGAGCCAGAATGCTTTTGTCGGGCTTGTGCCTCAGTCTTTGTCCCACCCAAGAGGAATTTGCTTGGTCCTTGGTTTGAGCAGTTCTAAGGATCTCTTGGGTCTCAGGACTTGCAGAACTTCAGCAGCAACTGCCCTGGAAGGTAGCCCCCTCTAGCGGAGGAGATTCGGCTCCAGGCTGTACAGACCATTTACAGGCTGTGTGACCTCAGCCTGGGAGCACAACCTTCCTGAGCTTCAGAGGTGATGAGCTCCCCTTATCTGTGCAGTGGGAAGTAGAGGGCCTGCCTCCCAGAGTGAGGATGACATAAGAACCCACTTGGAAAGGGCTTAGAGGGTGGGGCTGTGTGAATTCTGGCTCCCTTCTGCCCAGATGTGTGGGCCAACTGGCTCCCAGGAGTGGGAGCCAAGAGCCGCAGGGGCCTGGGAAAGGTGAGGGGGCCGGAGAAGATGGGGGTGGAAGCCTGGAGGCAGAGGCAGCAGGGTTTGGGGAAGCGCGTGGGGGGCCGGAGGGCGGCTCTAACTCTTCTCTCTAATTTTTGAGAAAATCTTTTCCCCATCTTCATATAATTAAGAGTATTTTTAAAATGCCTTGTTGAAATAAAAATAGTCCATTTCCATATGACCTCATTTCATTCCACACCCTCAGTGCGCGTGTGCACACAGATATACACACGCACACAAATGTCTAGATTTTTAAAGCTGCCTTTTGTGCCTCTGCTGAAGGGGTTCTTATTTTTGCCTAGCAGGTAAATATTTAGGGACCACCCCCACCCCGCTTTATTTTCTGATTTGCGATTGGAGGCCCTCTAGGGTCCATTAACAGCAGCTGACACTGTGCAGCTCTGCAGCTTACAAGGCGCATTCACATTGCTATCTCCATTGCTCCTGGGAGGGGGTGTCACCATGACCCATCACTTAGAGGTAGGACCATCTTTTTACCAGCAGCATCTAGTCCAGATCTGGCACATCACACACAAAAAATCAGCTATTGTCTTGAAGACAGATGAAGAATGAGACACATAACACAGATGAAGTAACTGAGGCTCAAAGAGATGAAAGGATTTGCCCAAGTGGATTTTTCCTGAGTTTTAATCCAGGACTGTCCAGACTGTATGTTATGTTCCCCCTCCTAGGCTGCTTTTTTTTTTTTTTTTTTTGAGTTTTGCTCTTGTCGCCCAGACTGGAGTGCAATGGTGTAATGTTGGCTCACTGCAACCTTTGCCTCCCAGGTTCAAGCGATTCTCCTGCCTCAGCCTCCTGAATAGCTGGGATTACAGGTGCCTAGCCACCATGCTTGGCTGATTTTTGAATTTTTAGTAGAGACGGAGTTTCATCCTGTTGCCCAGGCTGGTCTCAAACTCCTGACCTCAGGTGATTCGCCCACCTCAGCCTCCCAAAGTGCTGGGATTGTAGGTGTGAACCACCACCCCTGGCCCAGGCTGCCTTTCTAACCAGCCTCTTTATTTTCAGATGGGGAAACCAAGACCAAAAGAGGATAAGGACCTGTGCAAAGTCACACAGTGATGAGTGATGATATGAATGATGAAAATATTAGCGTTATACAATTTTAACATTCATGATAACAGTCATTTTAAAGGATTGGTTTTACAGAGCAGTTTTGCACGGTGGAAATCAGCATATATCATGGCCTTATTATGTGCCATGTTGCCATGCTGAATCCACCACTGTGAGGCAGGACTATTATTATTTTTGTTTTAGAGAGAAGAAAACTGAATCTGTGAGAGGTTCAGTAAATTGCCCAAGGCCATATAGCCCGTAAGTGGCGTAACTGGGATTTGAACCCACAGTTCTCTAAGTCCAAAGCCCATGCTCATGACACGCTACTACATCAGGCTGGTATGACTTGGTGGGGACAGAGCTAGAAGTTGAACCTGGGACTGGATTCTTGGCCTCCTGATCCCCAAAAACAAAACCCCAGCCCAGAGGCCACAGGGGTGGCCCTGTCAGGAGCTTCTCAGTCAAGAAGGACAGAGCTCTGCCCTGGGCCTCCCACCCAGGGCCAACCTGGGCTGGGGCAGGGGGTTCGTGTCTCTAACAGGCCTCTCTGTGAGGGGGCTTTGGAGTAGCTGCCTCTGTGGCCCAGCCTGCAGACAGCTGGCCCTGGCTGCCTCTTTAGCAGAAGCAGGATAAATCTGCCGCCCCCCTGCATAGCCCACTGTAGTTCACAGCATCCTTTCCCCTCCACAGTCTCACCTGAGCTTCGCAACATCCTTGTGAGACAGTTAGGGTAGGGCTCCCCAGTCTTCAAGTGGAGAAACGGAAGCCCAGAGGTATATACAGTCAATAAAGTACCACCAGAACTTCAATATTCTTTTTTTTTTTTTTTTTTGAGATTGAGTTTCGCTCTATTGCCCAAGCTGAAGTGCAGTGGTGCAATCTCTGCTCACTGCAACCTCCGCCTCCTGGGTTCAAACGATTCTTGTGCCTCAGCCTACTGAATAGCTGGGATTACAGGTGTGCACCACCATGCCTGACTAGTTTTTGTATTTTTATTAGAGATGGGGTTTCACCATGTTGTCCAGGCTGGCTGGTCTCTAACTCCTGATCTCAGGCCTGCCTCGGCCTCCCAAAGTGCTGGGATTCACAGGCATGAGCTACTGCTCCCGGCCTGAACGTCAATATTATTTTCCTGTAATTCTTAACTTCTTTGGGGTTATGAAGAGCCTTGAGAAGCTGCCACAGGCTATGAACTGCCCCCCTCCTAGAAAGTTGGAGACACACAGATACTTTTGGCCGGGCGCGGTGGCTCAAGCCTGTAATCCCAGCACTTTGGGAGGCCGAGGCGGGCGGATCACGAGGTCAGGAGATCGAGACCATCCTGGCCAACATGGTGAAACCCCGTCTCTACTAAAAAATACAAAAAAACTAGCCGGGCGATAGGTGGCGGGCGCCTGTAGTCCCAGCTACTCGGGAGGCTGAAGCAGGAGAATGGCGTGAACCCGGGAGGCGGAGCTTGCAGTGAGCTGAGATCCGGCCACTGCACTCCAGCCCGGGCTACAGAGCGAGACTCCGTCTCAAAAAAAAAAAAAAAAAAAAAAAGAAAGTTGGAGACACACAGATACTTTTATGCACAGATTCAGGGGACTTACAGATTATAAGCCTCTGTTGTGTTGTTCTGCGGTGCTGATGATAATGAATACAACTTTGTTTTATTCAGCCTCTGCTTTCTGCTGGGCAGAGTATTTGATGCTTTATATACATTATCGCAGAATACCCCTGCAGGGTAGGGAAACTGAGGCTCAAGAGAGGGTGACACTAAGGCTGCACAGCAGGGATATGAACCTACTCTACCAACTCCTGTAGCCTACGGGGCATGGTGTGGGAGCATCTTCCGGAGGCTGTGTTAAGAACCAGGACCTTTGCTGAGTACGGTGGCTCACACCTATAATCCCAGCACACTTTGGGAGGGTGAGGCAGGAGGGTGAGGCAGGAGGATTGCTTGAGGCCAGGAGTTCGAGACCAGCTTGGGCAACACAGAAGAACCCATCTCTACTAATGTTTTTTTATTTTGTTTTGTTTTTTGGGTTTTTTTTTTTGTTTTTAAATTAGCCAGGCATGGTGGCGTGTGCCTATAGTCCCAGCTACTTGGGAGACTGAGGTGTGAGGATCGCTTGAGCCCAGGAGGTCAAGGCTGTAGTGAGTCATGGTCATGCCACTGCACTCCAGCCTAAGCAACAGAGTGAAACCCTGTATCAAAAGAAAAAAAAAGAAGAAGAAGAAGAAAAAGGACCAGGGCCTCTTAAGGAAGTTTAGAGTCCATATTTTCTGCCTTTGGAAAAGACTGCTGGCTTACCCCAGCCCTGAGAGCAGGAAGAGCTACTGAGGCCAGGGTTTCTAGCAACCTCTGAACTCCCAGCAGGGAGCCTCCTTCTCCCACTTCCCAGGGGTCTGATTTGATGGCCCTGGGTAGAGCGTGTCTCTCAGCTCTATATGATGGGAAAGTCTGCAATTCAAGCTGGACTTATTTGGCTTAACTCATGGGAATTTGCCTTCCTTGAAATCCTCTTCCCACCACAGGACAGCCTAATGATTCCTGTAGGGCACTCGGGACTCCCTTGGCAATGAGTCTGCCTGAGAGCAGGACTGAGGGAGAGGGCTGGGAGGTCGGTAGGGCTGGGAGGTCGGTCACTAGACTTAGGGCAGAGCCCCTGCCTGTGTACCCGTCAGGACTGGAGCAGCCTCAGGTATCTTGTACGGTGGATAAGAGTGTGGGCCCTGAGGGACCTGGGTTCAAATTCTGGCTTACACCTACACGCTCTGTGGCTTTCGATAGGCTGCTTTCCCTCTCTGAGCCTCAGTTCCTCATTAGTAAAATGAGCATGATAAACAGCACTAAGAGGCCTGTCCCTGGCCCTGGCCCTGGCCCAAAGGAAGTGCTCGGTAAAGATAATCATAGTGGTCACCATTGTTGCTGTCATAAGCAGAGTGGGGGGCTGTGGAAGAGAATACATCGCACACACGGGGGTCTACAGGAGGATGCTCAGGAGGAGACCTCCCTTTCCTCTTTGGCAAGACTGTACCTGGAAGAGGATTGGGCGAGGAGTGATCAGGCTGGCATGGGGGAATGTTTGGGGACAAGGAGGCCCCTCTTGCCTGGTTGGTGTGGGGGATGAGGCCTGGTGCTGGGCCCAGAGGCACAAAAGCCTCTCCCCTTCAACTTTCCTCCCAAATAATTCTGGAGGCTGGACAAAGAGTTCCATGGGGCCCCCCTTCCCAATGCATGAGCCGAGGCTCTGTTTAGCAGCCCCCACCCCACAGACCTGCCTCAGTCACTGTGTTGGCCAAAGCGTGGTTCCCTGGGGGGTGGGAAGGAGCCTGAGAGCCTCAGTGGGGCCTGCAGGCCGCGGTCTGGTTCCCAGAGGCCCTGGAGGGGGCCCCTTCACAGCTTCAGCACGAGGCCCTTTGGGGGTGGGGGCAGTCTCCACAGCGCGGCATGTTTGCGCCGCTGACACTCTGGCAGGGTCACTGTGGATAAAGGCACTGCCCAGACCCCGGGCACAGCCTGCAATGGGGCTTTCTTGTCAGAGAGGAGCCTTTCTTCCCAGCGCACTGTGGGGCGGCGGCAGGGGGTCACCCTGCCTAGGAGGATAATGGAGCTTTGGGCCAATGGAAACACAGGACTCAGCTGGCCTCCTCCTGTCGGAGCTGGGGAGGAGGGGAGACGGGGAGACTGATTGGCTCGGATCAGCCGCTACCTTGGCCATGGCACTCTGGGTGGATTCAGAAGGGAAGACACAGTGGAGAACCTGGGACTCCCCCAGGCCTCCAGGTGTCTGCAAATCCAGCCATCAGCCTGACGAGGAATCTTGGGCCAGTCGTTCACTGCTTCCGTTTCCTAATCTGGCTGCCTTGTGGTTCTCAGGAGAGACCACCAGGGCCAGAGCTAGCACGGCCCTCTTCAGCTATGCCTCGCTCTCACCCTGGCCCTTCAGCTACTGCCTGCCTCTCTGTTCCTACAGCTACCACCTGACCTCAAGTCTTCCCCCTGCCCCACCTGGACCATCTCAGTGACTTCTGAACCCCAAAGCATCACCACTGAGTCTTCTAAACTGCAGTTGAGACCACATTACCCTCCTGCTCTGACCTTGGGCTCCTTATCTTAAAAAATCAAGGTCAAATAGCTGCTCATTGACCTGGCCCCTGAGGCCTTCTCTGCCTGTCCTTATCATCCCACAAACTCTAGGTGGATGTCATTCTCATCCACAAACTCTAGGTTTCATACATACATGTTATAAATTCCCATGCCCCCAGATCTTTGTTCAGGCCCCAGCTGCTGCCTAGAAGGATTGCCCTTCTCGCCTCTGTCTAGTGAACTCCTACTCATCCTTCAAGGCCCAACTCAAATGTCCCCTCCTTGGTATATCCTTCTTTGTATATCCCTCAGCCCTTGATTAGCAATTCTTATAACACCAAGGTATGGCTAATTTTGTCTACATCACCCTCCCCCATTAAACAAGTGTAGAGACTTTCTTTTTTTTTTTTTTTTTTTTTTTTTGAGGCGGAGTCTCGCTCTGCCGCCCAGGCTGGAGTTCAGTGGCGCGATCTCGGCTCACTGCAAGCTCCGCCTCCCGGGTTCACGCCATTCTCCTGCCTCAGCCTCCTGAGTAGCTGGGACTACAGGCGCCCGCAACCGCGCCCGGCTAATTTTTTTGTATTTTTAATAGAGACGGGATTTCACCATGGTCTCGATCTCCTGACCTCGTGATCCGCCCGCCTCGGCCTCCCAAAGTGCTGGGATTACAGGCGTGAGCCACCGCACCCGGCCTGAGACTTTCTTGTCTTATTCGTCGGTGGGCCTCCAGTGCCTAGCACAGAGTCTGTTACTAACAGGCTCTTGGGTTGATGTTTTATGAATGAGGGAATGAATGAATACATTGTCTGCCCATGAAAATAACTTCCTCCTCTATCCTAGAGGCTTTTACAACTCAGCATGGCACTCCCACAAGACCTTGGAAGTAGGAGGAAATAATCATGATGCACAGGCTGTTCAGATGCCTCTGAAAATAGGTAGAACCTGGAATGAGACCGGATCTGGGTCTCAGGCCAGAACAAGGTAGCTCTTATATCAACCTAGCCTTGCAGAGGTCTTGGAGTTCATGCTCTACCTTGAGG
Source organism: Trachypithecus francoisi (assembly GCF_009764315.1). Lineage (NCBI taxonomy): Eukaryota > Metazoa > Chordata > Mammalia > Primates > Cercopithecidae > Trachypithecus > Trachypithecus francoisi. The sequence continues at coordinate 102,197,308 of NW_022681457.1, read as the reverse complement.
CAAGACCTGGTCAAACCGTTTAAAGATTAAAAAAAAAAAAATACTAACTCATCGCAGAGTTGAGAATTCTCTACTTAGGGGCTACCTGTCCCAACCCCCTCTTTGGGGATGATTTATACAGAAGCACAAATGCCTTTGTTCGCTTGGGATCCTCGTCTTAGTTTCTCTTCCTCTTTTTCCTTTGGCATTTTCTTGTTCCTTAGTATTCCTGGCTCTGTGCTTATCTGTGTTGATGATCTTTCCAAAGCCAGGAGTGCCCAAATGTTCTAGCTCCCCAAACCCTTAAGCATGTAGTGGTGATAGTCATGAGAATAACAGTTTCTATCTCCGAGCATGGCTGGGTGTCAGGTCCTGTGCCGAGCTCTGCTGGTACCGTAACCATAGGAGCTTCCTAACGACCCCCTGTGGTAGGTACTACCATTAAACCCCACGTTGCAGATGAGAAAACCAAGGCTCACAGAAGCAAAGTAATCTCCCAGAAGTCATCCAGGTAGTAAATGGCAGAGCCAGGATTCAGATCTACACATGAGTTCTGTGTGCTTTCTTGTTCTAGGGCCGTACTGCAATTCAATCATTCATTATCGAGCCATTCATTCAGTAGCCACTCATGGATCCCACGTGCTGTTATTAGTCATTGTAGCCATTTACTCATTCCTTGCATTCAGCAGTTGTTTACTGAGGACCAACTATGTGCCAGGACTCTGCTGCAGAAACTTCTAGGGGAGGTGAGACCTTGAGGTTGGCATTGGCAGAGAGAAGGAAGAGAGGCATTCTCAAGCCATGATGCAGGAACCTCTAGACCAAGGTGCCCCCACAGTCCTTGAACCGTTTGGACCTGCAGCCCTGGGTCCTGTAGTCTAGCAGGCTGGGGAGGACACCAGTAGTGAGTAAGTGTTCTCACTCCCAAGTCTCACCTGGCACAGTAAAGCATGCTCAGGGTTGCTTTTTTAAATCTATTTTTAATTTTATTTATTTTAAAAAATTGTGTTGTGTACTTTTTTTAGCTGCAGGGTCTTGCTTTGTCACCCGGGCTGGAATACAGTGGCACAATCATAGCTCACTGCAGCCTCAAACTCCTGGGCTAAAGCAATCCTCCTACCTTGGCTTCCCCAAGTAGATGGGATTACAGGCATGTGCCACCATGTCCAGCTAATTTTTTATTTTTATTTTTTTTGAGACCAAGTCTCACTCTGTCACCTAGGTTGGAGTGCAGTGGCATGATCTCGGCTCACTGTGACCCCCGCCTCCCAGGTTCAAGCGATTCTCGTGCCTCAGCCTCCCAAATAATAGGGACCGCAGGCGCACGCCAGCACGCCTGGCTAAAGTAGAGATGGGGTTTCACCTTGTTGGCCAGGCTCGTCCCAAATTCCTGGCCTCAAGTGATCCACCCGCCTTGGCCTCCCAAAGTGTTGGGATTATAGGCATGAGCCAGTGTGCCCGGCCTGTTTAGGGTTTTGGCTTCTAGATTTAGTTCTGCCACCTTTTCCATTTCACCACATCACCCTATCTCGGAGCACATTTCTGAAGTGAGCTACCCAGACCTTAGCTCACCTGGCAATCCACAGCCTCAAGGAATTCATCTGTGTAAAGGATCTGGCACAGATGATCAGACCCAACCCAGTCTGGGCATTTCTGGGGTCCCAGGCAGGTGCCCCTTGGGGAGTCAGGGTCAGGAGAAGCTGGTCCGAGCCTGCGCGGCAGCCCAGAAGCTGGGAGTAGAAGGAAGCTGCCCTCCCCCACGTGCCCGGCCTGGCCTGGAATCGTTCTCAGATTTGATGAGTGATTCATAACCTGACGCTGCAGAAAGTTGTGCTGGGACGCAGAAGGGCTGCCCGGACTTTGTGGTTTTGAACACAGAGAAGAATTTCCTCGTCGGCTCAGACTAGGATAACTTACTTGTTGAGAGAGACATTTTCACAAAATAAATCCTTAGAGAAACCAGGCGCTGAGGCAGGGAGGCCTGGTGAGGGATTATCCAAATAAACCGGTTTTGAAGCTTCGGGTCCAAACGATTTCCCTGAGCCCTTTGTTGCTTCCTTGTACTCAACCCGAGGTCCCCAGTGACCCTGAGACCTTTTTCAGTGGTACCAACGCAGCCAGGCCCTCTCCACCTGGGTGATGTCCCCATCACGTGGCGCCACTGAAACGCTCTTCAACTGCCGTCGCTGGGATAGATTGTTCTTTTGGGAGGTGTGTCATGATCAGTCTAATCTACTATTTTTTTTCTAAACAAGGTTACTATTCACATTTTGGGCAGGACAGTTCTTCCTTTTGTGGGACTGTCCTACCCAGTCAAGGTGTTTTCCACCCCTGGCTCCAGCCCATGAAATGCCAGTGGTACCCAGTATGGTCATTGTGCCCTCACAATCCTTAAAAGGTGAGACTCGTGGCCCTGAGGTCCTGCGGTCTGGTGGGCTTGGGATGGTACCTCTGTGGCATCAGCATTGAGCAAGCGTGCCCTCAAGTCTCACTCATCACTACAACAACCACAGCTGCATTTCTGAGTGCCACCTGGGGGACACCATGCGAGGCAAGATCCACTGGTCTCACCAGAGCCTCGTGTCCCACCACCCTGAGTGTCTTGCCATACCTGGAGCTCACCTGACCCTTTCAAACCTCGCTGCCTTTACTCCCACTGTTCCCTCTGCCTGGCAGGCCCTGCCCTGCCCCTCTCATTTCTCCCAGAGCCTTGCCCTCCTTCGGCCCCAGACCCCTCACCATCATACCGGCCCCTCTGTGCTTCCTGATGTGGGTGGCCTTGTACTCATTTCTTCAGCTTTCGGAGTGTCATTTTCCTCATCAGTAAAATAGGGAACAGAATGGAACCTTCCTCCCCTGGCTGGGGGTTGGTCCGTGTAAAGTTCTTAACTTGGTGTCCAGTGGTGAGCGTGAGCCGTCCCTGCGAGGCCAAGCCTTTCCTTGCTGACGGCGGGGATTGGCACCCCAGCTCATGTGCCCTGCTCCCCTCTGCCTCCCCTTCTCCCTGTCCCCAGGTCTCCCCTGTGGTGGAGGATGCAGGTCCCGTTTTCCTATGGGGCACTGGCTTTGGAGACCACCCCTCCGACCCCCTCCTCTGATTCTATCTAAGTGCCTAATCTCTCCCAGCAGCAGCCCTGGGAGACATCTCCTCTCTCGCTGTGGGGCCGCTGAGACCTGTCTTCCCAACCCGACACTTCACAAGTCTGTCCCTTCTACTTTATCCTCCCTCTAAGTAAAACTCCTTCAAACCGCGTTCCTGGAGCCCGTCTGTTTTCCCTCCCCTGACGACACCTGGCTGCCTCCCTCCAGCCTGCGCCCCCTACTCTCCCTCTTATCTAAATCCCAAGCCCTTCTGTCTCTCTTTGGGAGATAAGGGGTTCCCTGCAGATTACTCTACTTACATCCTAGGTGCCCACTGCCTGATGCATAGAATCACTCCTGGCGCATAGTAGGCACTTAAATATGTGTTGAAGGAGTGAAAGGACCTTGTAGCCTGTCTGTTCTTCCTGTTTGGAGGTTTGGAATGAAGTCTAAAAGCTCAGGGAAGGCAGGATATATTAGCTTTGACAGCCTGGTTTTCTTCCCAGCAAAAAAAAAAAAAAAATACTCAGTTTCTCATGTTCGCTCTGGCTCTGTGCAACAACAAAAACAAGGGCAATAATAGTTCACCTGCATGGAAACCCCAAATCTCCACACACTGGGCTTGTTGTCTTACATGCCTGTCTCGGGGATGGGCTTTATTTTTCTCGCTGTTTCAGAGATGAGAAGGCTGGGGTTCAGTGTAGTTAAGGCACCCGCCCCCAGTGGGGAAGTGGTAGAGTCGGGACTTGAACTAGTTCTGTGTCTCCAATGCCCATGTACTTCATTGGTACCCCACACCTCCTCTGCACCGTTTTGTTTTACTCACAAACTCATCCTGCTACAGATGGGAAATCTTAGGCTCAGAGAGAACAGCTTGCCTGAGGTCCCCTGGGTGAGTGGGTGAGTGGGCAGGGTCCAAGCCGGCGTCCAACCCAGGCCCCTGCTCATAGGGTCCATCCACATCACCCTCCTGGCCCATATGAGCCCAGAGGCTGTGTTGCTGTGCAAAGCTCTGGGCTCGTGGTATGGACAAGCCATAGGGTTATTGACATGAGGACCGCCCCGCCCCGGCTGATGTAGAAGGATAGCCAGAATGAGACAGGTTTGAGATGGAGAACCCTGTCTTCTGCATTCAGGGTGGGCCTGGGAACAGTCAGGAATGATGGAGCAATGTTGGTAGAAAGGGTGGGGACAGGGGCAAAGCTGAGAGCCGGAGCTCTGTCCAGGTTCCCAGCTCCTGGACCTCACTCAGATTTAAAGGAAAATGGGGTGAATCGACTAACTGACTTTCCAGCCTGCCTGCCTGCCTGCCTCCCTCCCTCCCTCCCTTCCTTCCTTCCTTCCTTTTCCTTTCTCTCTTTCTTCTGAGAGAGGGTCTCAATGTGCTGCTTAGGCTGGAGTGGAGTGCAATGGCTATTCACGGAAGCAATCATAGTTCACTGCTGCAGCCTTGACCTCCTGGGCTCAAACGATCCTCCCACCTCAGCTTCCTGAGTATCTGGGACTAAAGGTATACACCACCACGCCCAGCTAATTTTTTATTTTTTGTGGAGAGGACTCACTAAGTTGCCCAGGCTGGTCTCAAACTCCTGACCTAAAGTGATCCTCCTACTTCAGCCTCCCAAGGAAAGTCAGACACCTGGCTGACTTTCTTTTCTAAGTGCTTTGATGTCTTTCTGAGCAGAGAAGTTTAACCCCCAGGTTTGCTCAGGGTGCTTGTTCTTTTTCTACTTTGAGGTTCATTTATTATGAACTTTTTTTTTTTTTTGAGACAGGGTCTCACACTGTCACTCAGGCTGGAGTGCAGTGGTCCTATCATGGCTCACTGCAGCCTCAACTTCCTTGGTTCAAGCGATCCTCCTACCTCAGCATCCTGAGTAGCTGGGACTACAGGCTTGCACCACCACGCCCAGCTCATTTTTAAATTTTTAGTAGAGATGGAGTCTCACTATGTTGCCCAGGCTGGTCTTGAACTCCTGGGCTCAAACAATCCTTCCACCTCAGCCTCCTGAAATTCTGGAATTACAAGCATGAGCTCCTACACCCGGCCTAAACAAGCCTTTTTGAGCGCCAACTCTGTACTAGGCATCAGGCTCTCTGGAACGTATTGGCTATGAACGGTCACAGCAACCCAGGGCTTGGTGATGCCACCCCTACAGCTGAAGGGCTGCTGACCTCCAGTGCCGGCTTACCAGGATCAGCTTACTTCTTTGAGACTCAGGCTGAGGCACTTCACCTCTCTGAGCTTCAGTTTCCTCCTCTGTAAAATGGGATGGTCATTACTGCTTCATAATACATTTGGGAGGATTTCTGTAAATTTAATTTTATTTTTTAATATTTTTTTTTGAGACAGGGTCTCACTCTCTTGCCCAGGCTGGAGTGCAATGGGGAGATCCTGGCTCACTGCAACCTCCACCTCCTGGGTTCAAGTGATTCTCGTGCCTCAGCCTCCCCAAGTAGCTGGGATTATAGACACGCACCACCACACCCAGCTAATGTTTGTATTCTTTTGTAGAGATGAGATTTCGCCATGTTGGCCAGGCTGGTCTCAAACTCCTGGCCTCAAGTGATCTGCTCACCTTGGCCTCCCTAAGTGCTGGGATTGTAGGCGTGAACCACTGTGCCCGGCCCGGGAGGATTAAAGTAGATCATAGCCCCAAAGCTCTGAGTACGGTGCCCAGCACATAGTAGGCCTCCTCGGCCACCTCTACAAATGGTAATGTCATCTGCTTCTAGACTGGGCCCCCAAGCTCTGCGTCAGGAAGCTTGACATGGCATCTGGGGCAGCGGGTAATGAAGCTGTTCTTATCTGAACCCCCAAATTACAACATAGGAGTTCTGACAAAGGGTTTATAATTGATGTGCCGATTTGTTTCTAATGGAACTCACTCAGTGGCACTAAAAAGAATCAGATCACATTTCATTGTTAACACAATGAATCACCTTGCTCAAAATAACAAAATCACCCCAAATCATGATTTCCCTACGAACCAGACTGGGGCAAGGATATGAATAAAATCAGGCACATAACCCCTTGGAAAACAGTTGAGCTGTTTCTAATAAAATTGAGCACACGCCCACCTCATAGCCCGATAATTCCCCTACTTATTTAGTACATTTGATCCTTTAGCAATGTGGGGTAGGGTGCTGACCCCCCACACTGTTGAAAATCCACATACATTTCACTCCCCAAAAACTTAACTACTAATAGCCTACTGTTGACCAGTAGCCTTATTGATAACAGAGTCAACTAACACATATTTTTATGTTATATATATATAATATGTTATATATGTTGTATGTTATGTTATAGATAATATATAATATAATATATATAATGTACTGTATTCTTACAATAAAGTAAGCTAGAGAAAAAATATTAAGAAAATTATAAGCTGGGCGTGGTAGTGTGTGCCTGTACTCCAAATACTTGAGAGGCTCAGGCAGGAGGATCACTTGAGCCCAGGAGTTTGAGGCTACAGTGAGTTATGATCACCCAGTGAGCCTGGGCGACAGAGTGAGACTTTGTCTCAAAAAAAAGAAAAAGAAAAAGAAAATCATAGGCCAGGCATGGTGGCATGCACCTATAGTCTCAGCTATTTGGGAGGCAGAGACAGGAGGATCGCTTGAGGCCAGTTCAAGGCTGCAGTGAGCTATGATCATGCCACAGCACTCCAGACTGGGTGACAGAGTAAGACCATGTCTCCAAAAATAGAGGAAAATCACAAGGAAGAGAAAACATATTCACTGTTCATTCAGTGGAAGTAGATTGTCATAAAGGTCATCCTCATCGTCTTCACGTTGAGCAGGCTGAGGAGGAGGGGTTGGTCTTGCTGTCTCAAGGGTGGCAGAGGCAGAAGAAAGTCCAAGCATAAATGGACCTGCTCCGTTCAAACTGGTGTTATCCAAGGGTCAGCTGTATACACCTAACTGAGATGAATGCACATGTTCACTGAAAGACAGGGACTAGAGCAGTGTTCATAGCAGCTTTGCCTGTCACAGTTCCAGACTGGAAGCAACCCAAATATCCATCAACAAAGAACGGGCAAATACATTGTGGAGTATTCATTCACATGATGGAATATGACGCAGGAATAAAAAAGAACAACAAACTGCCGATAGCACGCAGCATCATGGATGAATCTCAAGATCATTACACCTCACAAAAGAAGCCAGACACCAAACAATACATACCCGACTGGTTTCACTCATAGGAACTTCAAAACCAGGCAAAACGAATCAATGCCAATTAAATCAGGATCGCAATTGCCTATGGTGAGGGAAAGATATTGATGAGGAAGGGACACGAGGAACTTTTTGAGTGGTGGTTACACAGGTATATGCATTTGAGACATTCATCAAGCTGTACACTTTAGATTTGCGTGCTTTACTGTGTCTATGAGCTATACCTCGATTAAAAAAAAACTGCAAACATCCCTCCCCACTTTCTAATGGCTTGGCTTTGGGCAAGTGACCTGTCTGAGCCTGAGTTTCCTTTATCTCTGAAAGGGGGTGGTCACAGGGGTTGAGAGGACATACTGAGATAATTATAATCCGTGCAGCAGCCTAGCTCACGGTGGGTGCTTGGCAGTGGGGGGCTTTGTTGATGTCATTCAGCAAGGCTCAGGCTGGGCCTCGGATGATTGGCAGCTGTGAGTGCAGGAGGGGCCTGACGTCTGCCCACAGATGTGGCTGGTGTGTCTACCTGACGCTGCTCTGGATTCTGTGACAATCTGCAGCTTATCTTTCAAAGCCTATCTCCCCACCCGTTTCCATACCTCAGCAGTCCGCCTGCACAGTGGGGATGCAGCAGGATCAGGATGTTTAACTTCTCTATATGCCAGCAAGGTTTGGTGAGAAAGACCTCCAAACACATAGTGATCAACTCTGCTCTGATCGAAATCCAGTAATGACTGAGTCCGTGCCCTGGGCCAGGCATTTTGCCAGGGAAGGAGGTGAGTGCAACCATGGAAAGATCGCACCAGACACCTGCCCTGTGGACCTTACAACCTCTGGCAACAGATCAGACAGTTTTCAAAGAATGAGTCCACAGACATGGGGCAACTGCATCTTTCACAACTGCCAATAAAAGGCTGTAATGATTGGGTCTGGTAGGGAGGCCAGGGAAGGCTTCCTGGAGGAAGTGACACACAAGTATGGCCTGAAAGATGAGCGGGAGCTGACCTGGCTAAAAGGGAAGGGAGGGTGCACCAAGCTGGGGAAACATCTTGGGCAAAGGCCCAGCAGGAGTGTGAGTTATTGGTGGCCAGAAGGATCCAGAGTGGCTGGAACTGAGAGCTCGATGGGGAGAGGGGCAGGGTGAAGCCAGGGAGGCCTGTGGGCTCCTCCTCGAGCCACACTCTGTGTGTCTTCACACTTGGAGCAACAGGAAGTCATTGCAGTGTTTTCTGCACGGGGGAGATGAGATGGTGAAATTAGCCTTTTGCAAGGAATAACAAAACTTCCATGATCGACCACCTACTGTGGACTGTGGACCATGGACCATGTTAGGCCCTTCAGTACACACCTCTAAATACTGACCTCCTCCTGCGTAGGAGGCCTCACCCCCACCTTTCAGGGTGCAGAAGTCAGGTCACGAGGGTATGAAGTGTGTTTTCTTCATGACCTTCCCACGGGGGTGTAGGGGAGCTGGGATTCAGACCCCGCTCTGTCTGAAGCCACATCCACACACTTCCCTCTGCACCCTCCTGACCTGTGACACCCTCGGGGTGCAAATCTCTTAGGTTAACCTTGCTTTTCTCATTCCTGGAAGGGGGTTAGGACCAGCCCTGCCTCCCTCCTAGGGAGTGTTTTAAAGTCAGATGAAATAAAGGAAGAAGTGACAGGTGGTCAGAGCAGGAGAGTCCCTCAGTCCAAGCCTTTTCTTTTATAGAGGGAGAAACTGAGGCCCAGAGAGGGAGATTGGCTGGCCCCAGATCACACAGCCAAACTCGGGTTCTGCATCAGCTGCTGCTTGCCAGAAACCCAGGCAAACAGGGAGAACTACCTTCTGCTCAGGCTTCGGTCACTGGGCTGAGGGCCTGAGCAAGGCAGGCTCATGTCCTGTGTTCACTGTGGTCAGAGCCGCTATGGGCCAGAGATAGCCCAGGCAAGGTTACTTGTATTAATAATGGCTGAAATGTGTTAAGCACTTTCTCTGTGCCAAAGTGCTGATAAGCGCTTTTACTGAATTATGTTTTTCTGGATTATATTACTTAATCCTTGACATTGCCCCCAGGTGGTGAAGTGGCTTGCCCAAGGTCCGACTCAAAATCAAGGTCTGTTGATGCCAGACCAACTAGGCTGTTCCAGAGATTCTTTGTCATCCTGGTAGAGCAAATCAAGAGGGGCTTGAGATTCTTCAAATCCCAGCTGCCAAAGCCCTTGCACAGTCACAGGCAAGGGAGGGGGACTCTGAGATGACTCACCCACCCAGCTGAGCAAAGCAAACACCTTGGGGTGGCATGTGGTCTGTGAGCTGGCATTGCCAGACCCCCAGTCATCAGGGGCCTCTGCCAGCAGGGGCGGCCTGCAGGAGAGCAGGCAAGCGAGCCGTCGGCATTCCTCTGCCGTTTGGGGACTCAGGTGTGACCTGTCTCTTCACCTGGAATGAACCCATTTGCTTCCTTTTGTTGGTGGCTTGAACTCTAGAACCCATCGTGCTGTGGAGTGGAGCCAGTCTGCTTGGGGAAAAGGGCAATGAAGTTGGGTGGCCCCACTCAGCCACTGATGAGCTGTGTGACTTTGGGCAAATCACTTCACCTCTCTGTGCCTCAGTAACTTCGTTCAGCACCGGAAGATAATAACACCCACCTGGTAGAACTGTATGAAGCCAGTAGAAAAACTGCATGTAAGGGCCTGGCAGAATAGCATGGTAGCTGAGAATGAGTATGACTCTAGAACCGAATTTCCTAGTTCACTTCCTGGCTCAACTACTTGCTAGCCACTTGTGCAAGTTATTTAATCCTCTCTGGCCTTAGCTTCCCCATCTGTAAAATGGAGCAAGTAATCTCACCGATTTTACTGGGTTACTGTGAACATTCAATGTGTTTCCACAAGTGAAGCTCTTAATGCCTGGCACAGAGTAAGCACTCAGTAAGTTTGGCTGTTGTTCTTAATATTCCTTCATTGTACCCTCCCAACTTGCTTCCTTTCTCACTTTAGCTGCTGGGAAGCTCAGAGCAAACACTGTTGCCTAATTAGGTTCATGAAAGAATTATCTTTCCCTTACCTCAAGGGGCTTTCTGGGTCCTCTTTTTTGTTTTGTTTTGTTTTGTTTTTTTGAGATGGAGTCTGGCTCTGTCACCCAGGCTGGAGTGCAATGGCGTGATCTCAGCTCACTGCAAGCTCCGCCTCCCGGGTTCACACCATTCTCCTGCCTCAGCCTCCTGAGTAGCTGGGATTACAGGTGCACACCACCACGCCCAGCAATTTTTGTATTTTTAGTAGGGACAGGGTTTCACCATGTTGGTCAGGCTGGTCTCAAACTCCTGACCTTGTGATCTGCCCACCTCGGCCTCCCAAAGTGCTGAGATTACAGGCGTGAGCCACTGCGCCCGGCCCTGGGTCCTCTTTTTACATAAATTTGATTCTAATGTCCCGAGATACATATACATACATAAACACACACACACATGTATATAGTATTAAAGTAAAATAAATTATATAACTTATTTTAATTATAAAGTTTCCTCCAGTTCTTTTTAGAAATAGTATTAGGTTGGTGCAAAAGTAATTGCGGTTTTTGCCTTTGAAAGTAATGGCAAAAACCAGAATTACTTTTGCACCAATCTACTAGAATGTATCGCATTTTATGAAAACCAACGAGGTAGGCGACACATGTCATGGGGCCTCTTGTCTGTGAGCTGCTGGTCATCAGGGCCTGTTCCATTCTTTCCTTTTTACTTTGTAGCTTTTTTTTTTTTTTCTTTTGAGATGGAGTTTCACTCTGTTGCCCAGACTGGAGTGCAGTGGGTCGCCTCACTGCAACCTCTGCCTCCTGGGTTCAAGTGATTCTCATGCCTCACCCTCCCTAGTAGCTGGGACTACAGGCAGGTGCCACCACGCTCAGCTAATTTTTATATTTTTAGTAGAGGCAGGGTTTCACCATGTTGGCCAGGCTGGTCTCGAACTCCTGACCTCAAGCGATCTGTCTACCTTGGCCTCCCAAAGTACTGGGATTAAGGTGTGAGCCACCACGCCCAGCTTCATTTTTACTTTGTGGCTTTGCTTGTTGCCAGCATGTTGGTGCCCTGGAAAAAAGAGGAATGCAGGGCAGGGACTGGGATGTACATTTCTTCTAGAACTCTCTACCCCCCACAGTGCTTCGCCCAGGTCCGGGCACATGATAAAGATCAAACAGAAACCTGGAGGTGAATTGAAAGATTCAGACTAAGGTGTTTGGTTCTGTGAGTGACAACAGGTGTTTCTTGGTTGTCTTGTGTCACAGATCCTATGTGACCTCAGCTCCCATTGCCAAGGGAGCGGTCCCTCCTGGCTCCTCTTTGAGGGAAGGGGAAAGGAAGGTGAAGGTATCGGGCCCAGGATGGAGAGGGAAAGGATGCTATCTCCTTCCTGTCCACAGGGTGGCTTAGGTCTACTGGAGCCATTCATTCATTCATTCATTATTCATTCATTCACTCAGCTGGACCTCCACTGGGTACCAGACCCTATACTGGGGGCTCACGATACTGAGATGAGTCACCTGGCCCCTGCCCTCATGGAACACCTAGAATGACATACGGACAAAAGGATGGAGATGAGGAAGGGATGCATGAAGTTACCCCAATCAAGATGCGTGGTTTGACAAAGGACTTTCTTCTCAAATTTTGAATTTATTTATAACAACAACTGACATTCATTGAGTGCCAACTGTGCACTCAGAGCTGTGCAAAGACCTTAACCTGCATTATCTTATTAATAAACCCCCAAGGCCCCCTGAAGAAGGCTGTTATATTCTTATTTGGCAGATGAGGAAACAGACCAGAGCAGGGATGTGACTTGCCCAAGGTCACATGGCAAGCAAGTGTCAGATATGGAATTTAAAGTTCAGAATCCTTATCTCAACTTCTCCCATGTCCCACCTCTCCAGGAAAAGAAAGGCAGTGGGGTAGTTTACATTGGGGCAACCCGAGAATCCAGGGAAGGTAGTAGCTGGGGCAGTAGAAGGATTTTCAGCAGGCAAGGGGTAGGGAAGCAGGGGAGATGGGCTGGGCTGGGTGCTGAGGCCCGGACCTTTCTGTGGCATCAGAGCTTTGCTCTCTTCTCTTTCTGGAGTTCTGGGTCACCAGAGCCAGACTTCTGATGTGCTTAAGTCCTGTGTTTACATGACAGTCAGATGGAGCAGGCTCCAGGGGAACACGGAAATGGCATTAAATAACGCTGAATCACACGGTAAGAAAGTTCCCCTTCCCTTCTCCTCTGTGCCTGCTGATTACTCACGGAGAAAGTCTCTGTTTCCTGCCAGCATGTCTCTAACACCTCTCTGACAGCCCCTAATCTCCCTTTTCAATTGGGAAAAGTAGACTTCAAGCTCAGACTCTGCTAGGGAGCCGGAACGCCAGGACATCATCTTGTTTTCATCGTGAATAGTTTAACTTATACATACATGGCACTTTCTAAGTGCTTTGCAAATATTACAAAAATTTCATCCCATTATAACTTTATGAGATAGGTGCTATTATCCACCTTCCAGATGAGTAAGCTGATACACAGAGAGGTGGAGTAACCTGCCCAGGTACACCTCCAGAATGTCAGAGCAAGGACTAGGAATCCAGGCAGCGGGCCCCAGAACCCATGCTCTTAAGCATCTCCCCAGACTGCCTCTGATTCTCAGAATTGAGGCTGCCTTTCTTCTAGTTCCAGCAGTAGCCTGATTTTTCCTTTACTGATGAATTCATTTCCATGAAAATATTAAAAGTAAAGTGGAGTTCAAGTGGTTGTGTGGAAATAGCCAAAGTCCTAACAGTAGTTGAAGGGCTACTGAAGTTTGAAGAACACTCGTCAGTCCAAGCCCTTCATTTGCTGGGGGGATGCTCTGAAGAACAGAGAGGGTATGGGAACTAACAGAGGTCACACAGTGAGTGAGCCTGGAGGCTGCCAGGACAGATGGGAGCTCTCACCTGCCACCCACACCCATCTGCTTCCTGCACACAGGACTGATGGGGCGCCAGGTGGCAGGAACGCAGAGGTGTGCTCACCTGCCCAGAAGTGTCCCGGTGCTGTAACAGGATCCCTGTTATCTCTGCTGTTCCGGGAACAGGCAGATCTGAGCCTCAAGGCCCAAGCCCAAGTCAACATTTTGGCCACTGCTGAGCTGACTTTTGTTGTATATCTTTACTTTGTCTTCCAAGTCTCAACAGAACCTGAGTGGGGAGCTCTGTCCTCAGCCTGCTGGTCAGGGCTCACCTTCTCTACCTTTACGCCTTTCCAGAAGCTTCCACAGCCTCTGCCTTGGGACATGTGAGCTGACCCTGGATTCAAATCCTGGTTCTGCCACATACCCACCATGTGGCTTTCTTTCGGATGCTTAGCCCCTGTAAGCTGTGCCGTCCTCATGTAGGAAGTGGGGATGTACAAGATCAGAGACAGTGGGCCGGGAGGATCACCGCCACACAGAAAGGCAGGAATAATGTCAGCTCCTTCTGGAGTCACCTTGCTGCAGGGCCACTTCCTTTGTCATGAAGGCCACCAGCTTTCTCCATGAGGGTCCTGGGAAGTGGAGAATGAATTAGGACCATTGTCCCCATCATAGAGATGAGAATACCCCAAGTTGGGGTCTGGCTTCTTTAAAAATCGGGCTTCGGTCTAGAGTTCCACCCTGTGCACAGTGACACCAGTCACAGGCTTTGGATTCGGGCGTTCTCTAGTTCCATGTGGCCTTGGGTGGGTCATTTCTCCACTCCCAGCCTCAGTTTCTTCATCTGTCCAGTGAAACCATCCATGCAGGGTTATTGTGAAACTTAAACATGATGAATGTTCTTGGAAATGTCTGATGTACTTCACAGGTGTTATTTATGATGGTTTTTATTCCTTGTATAGCCAGAAAAATAGTGTGCAACACTCTAAAATTACTAGGTGGGGTGTGGTAGCTCACACCCATAATCCCAGCACTGTGGGGGCCAAGGCAAGCAGATCTCTTGAGCCCAGGAGTTCAAGACCAATCTGGGAAACACCGCGAAAACCTGTCTCTGCAAAGACACAAAAATTAGCTGGGCGTAGTGGTGTGCACCTGTTATCCCAGTTACTTGGGAGGCTGAGGTGGGAGGATGGCTTAAGCCCAGGAGGTCGAGGTTGCAGTGAACCCTGATTGCGCCACCACACTCCGGCCTGGGTTACAGAGTGAGACCCTGTCTCAAAGAAAGAATAATAATAAAATACCGTGTAGTCAGGACATACAAGGGAATTAAAACCCACTTTTTAGTAAGAGCCTGTGAAGAAGGCCTGAGCAGAGTTGGATCCAGGCTGATCTATATATTTGTATATAAAAATATATTTATATACACGTAAATACATTTTTAATATTTTAATATTTTCATGTTTAATATTTATAAAGTAAACATATATGTATACTTACACACATGTACACACACACATGCGCACACATACACATACATGTGTTTTGAGTTGGGGTCTTGCTCTGTCGCCCAGGCTGGAGTGCAGTGGTGTAGTCATTGTAGTCATGACTCACTTCTGCATCTGATTACTGGGCTCAAGCAATCCTCCTGCCTCAGCCTCCTGATTAGCTAGGACTACAGGTGCATGCCATCATGCTGGGCTATATATATATATATATATATATATTTTTTTTTTTTTTTTTTTTTTTTTAAGACAGGATCTCACTATGTTGCCCAGGCTGCTCTTGAACTTCTGGGCTCAAGCGATCCTCCTGTCTTGGCCTCCCAAAGTACTGGGACTACAGGCATGAGCCACTACACCTGGCCCTGGGCTAATATTTTGTTTCCCATCTGTTCTTCCAGTCAACAGTCTTTTTCACCCACTGCTGGGTTAGGCATCGTGGTATGGAAGAAAGAGCATGAGCCCCCAAGTTGGGCAACCCTGGATCTACAGCCCAGCTCTCCCAAATCCTGGCTGTGTGACCCTGGGCAAGTTGCTTTGACTCTCTGACCTTCAGGTTCCTCATCTGTAAAATGGGGGTCCCGCGCCAGATTGTTGTGTGGATTAAATGAGTCACTGCACATAAAATGCTCGGCACACATCCTGGCCTGTGGTGGACACTTAAATGATGGCTCCTCTTGTTGTCACATGATCATGAGGCACTGGGTCCTGCACTGGGCTGTCATGGTCCAGTCAGGTGGCTTTGGTGGACATCCAAAGTAAGTCAGTCCCCTGCCCTGATGGAGGAAATGCAGGCATCAAGCCCAGTCTGAGTGGTCAGGGAAGGCTCCCGTAAGCCGAGTCGAAGGGGAAGGCAAGGGCTGGCTAGGTGCAGAGACCAGCACAGGCCCGAGCGTGGAGGCCGGAGTGGGAGGGGCCTTCTCCTTTGGCTGCGCCCAGGCTTCGTGTGGGGGAGAGGCAGGAGATGAGGCTGCTGAGTGGACAGGCCCCCTGGGGACAGTTTGTCGGGGAGCTTGACAAGGTTAAGGATCTTCCTTGGACATCCTTTCACTTTCCCTCAATAACCTGGTGCGGATCTATCATCCCAGTATTTATCTAAACCCTTGCTGGACCCATTTATATCCTCCGCCTCTCCAGCTTCTCGGCATAATGAGCTCCAGATGTGGTGAAGGGGCCTTCCCCAAATCTCCACCTCAAGCCAGGAGGGTGCTGGGATTGCGGGGATGAGTCCTCGTTCACCAAGAGATAGGAAGGCCTTAGAGCCTGCAACTCAGCCTTGGCTTCACCCTTACATGGGCCCAAGACACTCCAATTCGTGATCCCCTGGGGTTCCAGGCCGCTGTAGGGACCCCAGATCCTGGGCCTGAGTGCTCTGTGGGCTCCTTAAGGGGCACCCCAGAGATGTTGGACCCCCTGTGGCCACCCCAGGAGTAAGACAGGCAGCCAGTAAGCTTTCAACCTGTGGAGATAGCAGAAATGTCCCCAGAGCAAACCAAAATGGTGGCTCGAAGGTGCTCAGAAACCTCCCATCCTGTGCTTCCCAGTGGTCAGTCTCAATTTCTACCATCTCAAGCCATGTTCTCACTGTTGTTCTACAAATGACTCACTTTTCTATTTACTGGATAAATGTATGAAGATGGAAAGTCCATATCCTGCCATAAATAAAACACCAGCATCTCTTGACACACACAGAAGTTAACTGTAACCATAAATACAACAGAGGCAGGACAGGGTGACCATGTCCGGCTCCAGCCTTGTGCTCACTCCTTGGCTGGGCTTCTGCAGAAGGGAGGGCGCCGGAGACCAGGGCTCAGGGGGCCAGAGAGGGACCCAGGGAGGCAGGCAAAGGTGGTGCAAGGTGTGCAGTGGAGCTGACCACTGCTGTGGGCAGCTGGGGCTCTATCCCCCAGGCCTGGCACGTGGCCATGGAGAGCATACCTCAGAACTGCTGCCTGCCCTCTCTTGTCAAGGCTGTTCATGGGGAGTTGCCTCCCCTACATGTTCCTGTGTGCCGTGTGTCAGGAGGCAGAGGCTCTTGAAGACACTGGGCATCTTTGTGGCTCCAGAGCAGAAAAGAGAGGTTGACAGGGGAGATGAGGGGCAGGGGAGGGGAGGTGAGGGGCAGGGGAGGGGAGGTGAGGGGCAGGGGAGGTGAGTTGAGGGGCAGGGGAGGTGAGGTGAGGGGCAGGGGAGGTGAGGTGAGGGACAGGGGAGGTGAGATGAGGGGCAGGGGAGGTGAGTGAGGGGCAGGGGAGGTGAGTGAGGGGCAGGGGAGGTGAGATGAGGGGCAGGGGAGGTGAGGTGAGGGGCAGAGGAGGTGAGGGGCAGGGTAGGTGAGGTGAGGGGCAGGGGAGGTGAGGTGAGGGGCAGGAGAGGTGAGGTGAGATGAAGCGCAGGGGAGGTGAGATGAGGGGCAGGGGAGGTGAGGTGAGGGGCAGGGGAGGTGAGGGGCAGGGGAGGTGAGGTGAGGGGCAGGAGAGGTGAGGTGAGATGAGGGGCAGGGGAGGTAAGGTGAGGGGCAGGGGAGGTGAGGTGAGGGGCAGGAGAGGTGAGGTGAGATGAGGGGCAGGGGAGATGAGGTGAGGGGCAAGGGAGGTGAGGTGAGGGGCAGGGGAGGTGAGGTGAGGGGCAGGGGAGGTGAGGTGAGGAGCAGGTGAGGTGAGATGAGGGGCAGGGGAGGTGAGGTGAGGGGCAGGAGAGGTGAGTTGAGGGGCAGGAGAGGTGAACTGAGGGGCCTGTGCACTAGAGACAGCTCCGTTCGAGGCCCTGAGCCCGAGGACCCCTCTTCTGCTCTTTGTTAGAGGACCCCTCTTCTGCTCTTTGTTGCAAAAGACCAGTGTGTTTCAGAGAGGTGGAGAGGTGTTAACGTCTCAGCAGCCCCAGTGGAGACTTTCTCTTTGAGGGATCAGGGGATTGAAGAGAATTGAAAAAGGGAAAATGTTCTCAGTTTATGGCATCCTAGAATGCAGTGTCAGGTGCCACTAAATCCTCTTGCAGATGGCCCCGGTGAGAAAACTGAGGTCCAGAGCCAGGAAGGGACTTAGCCAGGGCATGGACATGCCAGAAAGATGGCCTCTCCTGTCAATGCACCGACCTGCTGTCCCTGAATCTGTTTATGCTCACTGTTACTATTTTTAAAAACAAAGACCAAAAAAAAAAAAAACATTTTTAGATGGATGCAGGGGAGGGGAAGCCCCAAATCAAATGGGCAGGAGGCCACCTTCAGCCACACTGAGGTCTGGAGAAAGAAGCCTCAGAAAGGCCCATCCATCCCACTGGCCTCCCCACCACCTCCCTGCCCTTCTGGCCCATGCCCCCAGGGTGAGCTCGGAATTCTTGATAGTAGACGAATGGTAAGGACAGAGAGGGGAGCCATCTCACTAGGAGGGGCTTCTGGGGGAGCTAGATGCACTGGGTTTGAATCCTTGCTTTGCCCTAAAATGGCCACCTGACCTTGGGCAATTACTTCACTTCAAAGTGCCTCGGTTTCCTCATCTGTAAAATGGGTATAATACAGTACCTGTGTCAAAGGAATATTTAGGATATTAAATATTCATAAATTACTACATGTAAATGCTTCCAACTGTGCCTGGCGTAAACACTGCATTTGCCAGTCATACTATTATTATTATTAGGCACAGGGAAGAAAGGAAGGAAACTAACCTGTATTTAGTCCTTATGAATGGCCAAGCACTGTGCCTGCAATTTATGCAGCTCATCTTATATAATTTCACAACTCTAGAAAGGTAGTTCTTTGTCTGAGACCATCATTGACGAACCCAGGGTCCCGTCATTGTGGGGATGCAGCCGCATTCTGACCCTGGGCACACAGGTGTTCACTACATGGACTCAGGACAAGTGGGGAGGTGGAAATGCAGGGAGAGGGGCCGACAGCTGAGGTGAGGGCTTCTGAGGCAGGGGTGGGCTGGGGGTCCATCAGGCTGGAAGGGGTGGCTGGGGCTAGCTCAGGAATTCCGTGGGAAGAAGCTTGCACTTTCTCCCACAGGCCCTGGGGAGCCATGGGCAGGCCACGAGTAGGGAGTGACATGATAAAGGGGGTGTTCGGGAAAGGTCTGTGTGGCTGTGGTTTCAGGATGGATGGGGGCGGCGGAAGGGTCCAGAGGGGAGGCAGGAAGCTCCACTGGGTGGCTGGCCTGGGACAGTCCCCTGGGAGAGGCACAGGGAGCCTTCAGTCAGACTGACCGCCAGGACCTCATGGTCCTGGGCCCTGACCCGGCCCTGACCCTGAGTCCTGCCTGAGGTGCGGACAGGGCCCCAGTCCTTCCCTTCGCCCGTGGGCGGCTTTATCTGGGAGTCTCCGGAGGGCGTCCCGTCTGGATTGAGCCGGCCTGGCCGCCTGCAGATTTATGAGGTGTGGGGGAAGTGGTGGGGGCAGCGGGCGTGTGAGGCAGCCCTGGTGGGAGAGGGGAGAGCTGGAGGACGCTCTCCAGCCCACGGACCTGTGCTGACCCCATTTCCACCCCGAACTAACCCCACCCCATCTCACTGGGCCAGCCCTAGAACAAGGCGGCACCTGCTGCCTCAGTTTCTCCTCACAGACACCTTGAGGGGTGAGTAGAGAGAGGCTCCATGCAAGAACCTTAGACATGAGGGGGCTGTAGACAGAATGTGCTAGAAGCTTCTGTACCCAGGTCAGAAGATGTCTATGGTACGAAAGCAGGTTACTAACAGTATGCTGGGTACAATTCCATTTGCAACTTTGAAAGGAATAAATATGCATCTGTGCCTCTATAAATACATTTTATGTGCAGTAAAATGCCTAAATGGTATTTAATTGTGACTTCTTCTGGGGAAAGAGCTTCGACTTTCACTTTATACCCATCTATATTGTTTCAGTATCTTGTAAGCATATACTTTTTTCACTTACAAACTTTTTTAAAAACAGAGTAATGGTAGGAGGTGATGTTGGGTCGTGGAGGGCCTTGTGTTTATTTGTGGGTGATAGGAGGTTGCTGTCGTGGGGGCCTGAGGGTGCTCAAGGTTGGGTGGTTCTGGAATAGTGGGATCATTCTCTGCTGAGAGTCCCACCCTCTGAGAGACCCCAGCCTCACTGGGTAGACCCCACATGGATGAGCTCCCAGGATAAGGCAGGCACAGACAGGTTCCAGGGAGCGGGGTAGAGACAGTCAGGGAGGGTTTCCCAAAGGTGGTGGCCATTGAAAGGTAAGACAATTAGATTAAATGGGAAGGACAGCCTCGGGCATTCTAGAAGGGAAGCTAAGAGCAGACTCTGGAGTCAGAGAGGTGTGAATCCACATCCTTGCTCTTTTCCTTACCAGTCGTGGGACTCTGAGCAAATTTTGTCGTCCCTGAACCTCAGTTTTCTCATCTGTGTAACGTTTACCCTAATGATGTTAAAAATTGACCAGGCGTGGTGCCTCATGCCTGTAATCCCAACACTTTGGGAGGCTGAGACAGATGGATCGCTTGAAGCCAGAAGTTTGTTTTTTTTTATTATTATACTTTATGTTCTAGGGTACATGTGCGCAATGTGCAGGTTTGTTACATATGTATACATGTGCCGTGTTGTTTTGTTGCACCCATTAACTCGTCATTTACATTAGGTATATCTCCTAATGCTATCCCTCCCCCCTCCTCCCACTCTATGACAAGCCCCAGTGTGTGATGTTCCCCTTTCTGTGTCCAAGTGTTCTCGTTGTTCAATTCCCACCTATGAGTGAGAACATGCGGTGTTTGGTTTTTTATCCTTGCGATTGTTTGCTGAGAATGATGGTTTCCAGCTGCATCCATGTCCCTACAAAGGACATGAACTCATCCTTTTTTATGGGTGCATAGTATTCCATGGTATATATGTGCCACATTTTCTTAATCCAGTCTATCATTGATGAACATTTGGGTTGGTTCCAAGTCTTTGCTATTGTGAATAGTGCCACAATAAACATACGTGTGCATGTGTCTTTATAGCAACATGATTTGTAATCCTTTGGGTAGATCCCCAGTAATGGGATGGCTGGGTCGAATGGTATTTCTAGTTCTAGATCCTTGAGGAATTGCCACACTGTCTTCCACAATGGTTGAACTAGTTTACAGTCCCACCAACAGTGTAAAAGTGTTCCTATTTCTCCACATCCTCTCCGGCACCTGTCATTTCCTGACTTTTTAATGATCGCCATTCTAACTGGTGTGAGATGGTATCTCATTGTGGTTTTGATTTGCATTTCTCTGATGGCCAGTGATGATGGGCATTTTTTCATGTGTCTGTTGGCTGCATAAATGTCTTCTTTTGAGAAGTGTCTATTCATATCCTTCGCCCACTTTTTGATGGGGTTGTTTGTTTGTTTCTTGCAAATTTGTTTGAGTTCTTTGTAGATTCTGGATATTAGCCCTTTGTCAGATGAGTAGATTGCAAAATTTGTCTCCCATTCTGTAGGTTGCCTGTTCACTCTGATGGTAGTTTCTTTTGCTATGCCGAAGCTCTTTAGTTTAATTAGATCCCATTTGTCAATTTTGGTAGCCGAGAGTTTAAGACCAGCCTGGGCAACATGGCAAGACCCTGTCTCTACAAAAAATAAAAATAAATTAGCCAGGCATGTTGGTGCACACCTGTAGTCCCAGCTACTTGGGAGCTGAAGTGGGAGGATCGCTTATGCCCGGGGGATTGAAGCTGCAGCAAACCATGATTGTGCCACTGCACTCCAGCCTGGATGACATGGTGAGACCCTTCCCCCCCAAAAAAAAATCAGACCATGCTCACTATGTGTAAGCTATGTTTTTAGGTGTAGGGATCCCAAAAGCTGGGGGATAGCCCCTGATAATTTGAAAGTACCCTGCCAGATGTCCAGGACCCCAGCCTGAAAAGGCATAGGGTCAGGAAGGGTCATGTAGAGGGAGAGGGTCCCTCCTAGGAGAGAACAGCTTCTCCTAGGAGAGGGCTTCCTAGGCAGTTGGATGATACTAGCAGCATGTCGTAAGGGCACCAGGCAGTGCTTAGGTCAAGGTCCATCCTGGTCTTGGTATCCAGTGGCAGCTGGCATTCATTTGCATGAGCACTGCCTCCCTGGGGCTCCCAGGACAGCCTCAAAGCAGAACACCATGCTGCCCTTGTGCCACACCTGAGCTGTGATCCAAAGCCAGGGCGGGATTCTGGCTGCCCTCCAGAGACTGAGACTCAAGTCCCAGTGCCACCTCTCATTAATGGTCTTTCCCTGCATGATGAGGTCACCTTTCTAAGCCTCAGTTTCCCTTTCTGTGAGATAGTGGTATAAGGGGGCAAGCTGGACCTCTTTCTGAGGGCCACTCAAGATTTTATAGTCTGTGAGGTTGGAGCTAGTTGTCAGAACCAGTTCATATCCTCATCTCCCAGTACAGAGCCTGGTACCTATTGGGACCCCAGCCAGGTCCTGGTGGATGGACAATGGATGGATGGATGGATGGATGGATGGATGGATGGAGCATGGAGCATGGATGGATACATGGATAGATTTGTGGATGGATGATGGGTGATGGGTGGGTGGGTGGATGAATGGATGGATGGATGATGGATGAATGGATGGATGGAGAGATGGATGGGTAGACGAATGATGGATGGATGATGGCTGGCTGGATGGATGGGTGGGTGGGTGGGTAGATGAATGATGGATGGATGGATGATGGGTGATGGGTGGGTAGATAGATGGTTATCCAGTTAACTCATGAACACACCAGAAAATGACAGAATTGGATAATGAATGCTCCCTCCTCAGGCCTTTGCACTTGGTCCTTCCTCTCGGAACATTATTCCCAGCTATTTTCCTGGCTAGCTTCGTCACCTGCCATGAAGCATCCTGAAAGGAAACTTAATCACCATGGGCTTTGAGCAAAACGCTTGGCCTCACTGAACCCTAGTTATCTCATCTGTAAAATGGGGACACGGAGGCTTACCTGTTTCCTTTATACTGCTTGGGTGCTCCCTGTGTACTTCTCAATTGCAGTATCTACCCTTTATTGCACTTAATGGTGGTCCGTTTGCCCCAGGCCATTCCTGCACCCGGCCCCCATTATCTGCCTTGCCCCGAGGCGTGGTGGGATCTCATTCCTCTTGGAGTCGGCTGAGCTCAGCACAACCCTGCAGTATGCTCTCAGGGAGGCTCTGATGAGTGTCTGAGTGTCTGAGTATCCCTGACAGTGATGGGAAGGGGCCTTGCAAACTGTTTAGCACTGTGCTGTTGCCTTTCAGGAAGCTCAGCTGTGCCTCGGTCTATACCAACACCTCTGCCCAGTCACCTCCCTCACCAGGTGGCTCCGAGCCTTTGGGCAGAGAATTCAAAGCCCTTTCTACCACCCCACCCCCAGCCCCTTGAGTTCTGTGACACACTTTAGAGGAGGTGTCATCCTCACAAGGGGGACAATTAGCAGATCACCTTCCTTGATATGTAGCACCCTCTGGAGGGATTGTCTCACCACAGCCACACCCACTGCTTCAAAGCCAAATTTTGGGCCTGACTAACAACAGGCCTGTGTGTGTGTCAGGGGAGGGGTGGAGAGGATCAAGAACCTGCCCCAGATCCCACCCATGCAACATTCTCACTGCCTGTCAACCTGAGGCTTGTGCACGCTATGGGTTCAAGAGGTACCTGCATCCTCTGATTTGCTATGGATGCCAAACCTCTGAGGCACGGCAGATGGATAACACAAGTCACCCATTTTACAGCTGAGAAAACTTAGACTTAAAGAAGTTCATGCTTGACTTATTCAGACAGAGCATAACCTGACTCAGTCTTGCCCTCCAAGACCCCACAGTTGGGTGGAGGTGGAGCCCTCAGAAATAATTATCTCCCAGTGTGGAGGATGGGGTGGAGGCTCACAGAAAGTGGGGCTGAGGGAACCCACAAATGACCTTATAGCCAGGTCCTGAAAGCTGAGCAGAATTTTGGCAAACAGGGTGGGCTGGGGAAGACTGTGGGCTCAGGTCAATTCCACGCATGGTAGTGGGGGCCTGGGTTTTTAAGACAGGGACAACTCTGTCCCCGTCTGCAGAGGCAGTCTTGATGACATCTATTTTGGTCTTGCTTCTAAAAGCA
Organism: Trachypithecus francoisi; assembly: GCF_009764315.1. NCBI lineage: Eukaryota > Metazoa > Chordata > Mammalia > Primates > Cercopithecidae > Trachypithecus > Trachypithecus francoisi. The sequence continues at coordinate 102,173,630 of NW_022681457.1, read as the reverse complement.
CCTCCTGCCCCACCTGTGCCCTCTTCCCCAGCTTCACGTGTTCTTGCTTCTGTCCTCAAGGAGCAGCTCTCCAGCCTTCCCAAAGCTGAGCTCCTCAGAGTCTCGGGTGGGTATAAGATCCTGTTTGGCCTTTTTCTCTCATCCTCCCCACAAGCCTGCAAAGGAAGGTCCCATGATTCCAGATAAGGAAACTGCAGCTCAGAGAGGTGAATGCATGCAACCAAGGCCACACAGCCCAGCCGAAGGTTGACCCAGGTGATGCCAGCTGTCTCCAGAGCCAGTGGTCTTGCCGAGTGCACGTCTGTAGGCTTCCTGGGCTAGCAGCATCAGCATCACCTGGGAGGCTTGTGGAAAATACAGATTCCCAGCCACCAATTACGAGCCTGCCCCCATGATTCTCTTCTGGTCTCATGGGCATCAGGGAATGCCATGACTGATGTTTTTAAAACTTGCCCAAGTCCGTTGTGATGCACAGCCAACCGCTACCCTGTGCCACCACCAAATGATGTTCAAAGTGTGACAGATTATGAGAAGCAAAAAAACAAAGAGTAGCACGAACACACCAAAATGTTGGCAGTGGTCGTGGAGAGGGGGAGGGATAGTGGGGGGAGATAATGATTATTTTGTACTTTATACTTCCATCTGACTTTTCTGTGTTTTCCAAATTGTCTCTAATGAGCATGTATTGCTTTTATAATGAAAAAATAAATAACAGAGCATCTGGCTGGAAACCATTTGGAGAGGGGTGAGAATGAGCATTGGAGTCATGTCCACACAGACCCAGGTCAGCCACCCGCTCTTGGGCAGGGCACTTGACACTGAGCACTGAGCCTCCATTCCCTCCTCTGTAAAATGGGGATAGGAAAGTCTGAAAGTACAGCTAGGAGATAATTCCCTAGAGCTAACAATTTTCCTTCTTCCTTCCCTCTCCTGGACCTCTCTCTCCCTGGCAACCCTTCCCTGGACGCCCTTCCCTGCCAATGCCCAGTTGAAGCAATTGAAGCCTCCTCCCCAGCTCACCCAGACCCTCATGGAGTGTGCAGTCTGCCAGGGGCTTTCAGGGCTGCCTCAGCAAAGCCCATTTTGCAGATGGGGAAACCAAGGCCCCGGGCAGCCGAGGGACTTGGTTGCCAGCTCTGGCTCCCCAGCAGAGGGAGGGGGGCGTACACGTGTCTGCTGCGCATCTCTGCCTGTCGTTGCCTTGCTCAGTGTGTGTGAGGGGGCAGCAAGTCACCATCTGTGTTTTCCAATAAAAGAAAATGAAAATTGAAGCACATTAAAAATAGCTCAATTGGGATTCCGAGCGGGGCTCTGAGGCCTGCTGTGGCAGACGCCCAGCCTGCCTCCCCCTCCTCCCAGCCTGGCACCGACATCACCCGGAGTCATCTGAGGCGAACGTCTCCTGGTGGCGTATGGGAAGGGGCCAGGGTGCAAGCAGTGTCCCTGATGGCACCAGGGACCACTGGGGATCCCTGATTCCAGTTTCCCAGCTCCCAGCAGCTGGTATCCCACCACAGACAGGAGAAAATGGAATCGGGGCCATATGCTGGGCAGACTTCAGACACCCTCCACTCCTCCCAGGGCCGCAGGACCCTCAGCTGGAACCTCTACCCCCCAAGAATGGCTCAGGGACACCCTGTGGCAGAAAGGAAGGCAGCCTCTTCTGGGGGCCTGGAAACCAGGTTCCCAGGCCACCTTTTCACTGAACCCCTGTGCTTTGAGCAAGCCAGGAACTCCTGTGGGCCTACTTCCTCCTCTGTCCAATGAGGGTCTTGGTAGGGGCCAAGGGGTCATATGTGAGTGGGCTTCTGAGGCTCCTGTCTCCAGCAAGGCTCCTTCCTGGCTTCATGATCTGGGGAAGCCCCTTCCCCTCACTGAATCCCAGTGACCTAGTTGGAAATGAGGATGAGTTAGGAGTTTCCTGTAGGGGATGTGTCAGAGGACAAAAGGAGACATCAGTAAGCACTTAGCTTGGTGCCTGGCATGGACAGGGACTTGACCAGTGGGCGCTATTGTAATCCTCATTATCATGATTTTCTGTGAAATGGGAGCGTGGTGGCCCCACAGTGTAGAAAGCCTGGGTGAGCTCTGCGCTGGCTGCAGTGGCTCATCACGAGGAAGGCTAGCATTCACCCAGGAGTGCTGGTGCCCAGTGATTCCCAGCATCTCTTCCTCCCCCGTGGGTCCCGCTCTCTGCAGCAGCATCCGGTGCCTATGGCCAGCCACCGTGCAGACTCTCAGTGAGGCAGACAAGGGGGCATGATTCCTACCTCGAGGCCTAGAGAGTGCTGGGCAGAGAGCAGCCCTGGACCCACACAGCTAGGCCCACGCAGAGGTTACCTGCCAGGATCTGAGTGATCTGGGAGTGGACAGGGCATCCATGGAGGACCTGAGCTGCCTGAGTCTGGGCCTGTGCAAGCAGAACCCGGGCTACATCCTGCGGGATGGCCTTGGCCAGGTTGCTCCGCTTCTCTGGGCCTCAATTTCTTCGTCTATAAAATGGGGTTGATAATACTTCCTGCCTCATAGGACTTTGGGAAGACGAGTCCTGGGCAGGGTTTGGCAGGTGGAAAACACTACATCCATGGCACCCCTGAGAGCACCAGCGCACCCCCACCTGCAATCCCATCCCTCCAGGATGGAAACTGTTGCTGGGCCCACCAGGGACCAATCACACAGGACCAGCACCTGCCCTGCCTCAGCTCCAAGCCTCTCCTGGACGGGCACACAGTGGAGGTGGGGTGGCTCCCCTCAACCATAGATGTCAACTAAAGTGGCCAGACCCCCCCCCCCCCACCACCACTTCAAATGCCCTTCAGCACAGGATCTGGGTGGTTTCCCAACGGCAAGGAGTGAGTGTGTGGGGTTCATGGATCCCGCCATCATGGGGTGTGAGAGATGGCCACTTTCTCGACTGAGGATGGTCTGTTAGTTTCTTGTTGCTGCTATGACAAATTACCAAAGTCTTCATGGTTTAAAACAAGATGCATTTATTGTTTTACAGCCCTGAAGGTTAGACGTCTGAAAAGGGTTTCACTGGGCTGAAATGGCCAGCAGGGGGTGGAGGGCACACTACCTCCAGAAGCTCAGGAAGAGGATCCTTGCCCTTTCTAGAGAATTCTAGAGGCTGCCTGCATCCCAGAGCTTGTGGCTCCTTCATCCCCAAAGTGTGTCACTCCCACCTGGCTTCTGACATCACATCTCCTCTCTAATGCCAACCCCCCCACCCCCTCGTACAAGGACACTCCTGATTACATTAGACCGACTTGGCTAATCCAGGATAATCCCCCCATCTCATGATTCCTAATCTCATCTCATTTGCAAAGTCCCTGTTGCTACGTAAGACAACATTCCCAGATTCTGGGGATTAGGAACGTGGGCATCTCCTCGGGGACATTATTCTGTCTCCCGTAAAAGAGAAAGCAAGTCTGCTCAGCCTTGCCCAGAGGGTGCTGGCTGATGTTGATAATAACAATATCATAACATCCGCTTATTGAGTGATTGCTTTGTGTTATAATTTGAGTGATAATGACCACGGTCAACATTTTACTGAGCACTTACTATAGCCAGGCTCTGAGCTAAGAACTTAACATGCTTGATCTTGTCACAGCCACCTGCGAGGCGGGTACCAATCTTGTTCCTATCCCACAGCTCAGAAAGGGAAGCTCGAGACTTACCCTGGGGTAGTGGGTTAGAAAGTGGGGTTCAAATGTAAATGACTCTGCTGGGCTTAGTGGCTCACTCCTGTAATCCCAGCACTTTGGGAGGCCGAGCCGGGAGGATCATTTGAGGCCAGGAGTTTGAAACCAGCCTGGCCAACATGGTGAAACCCCATCTCTACTAAAAATACAAAAATTACACAGGTGTGGTGGCACACACCTATAATCCCAGCTGTTCGGGAGGCTGAGGCAGGAGAATCCCTTGAACCAGGGAGGGAGGTGGAGGTTGCAGTAAGCCAAGATTGTGCCACTGCACTCCAGCCTGGGCGACTCAAAAAAAAAAAAAAAAAAGTCTAAATGACTGCTGAGGCCACTGCCTCAGACCTTGGGATGTGCCGCTGGTGTTTGGACCTAACACCTGGGTTCCACTGCCAGGTTCCCGCTCTCCTGCCCCTCGCTCCAGTAGTAGATACAAGAACTGCTTGATGGGGTGTCACCCTTGCCAGTTTGGGTTCCTCCAAACAGGGGCTGCGGTTGGGGTAGATGCACAGGAGGTGCTCAGAGAGGGTGTTAAAACGGGAGGAGGGCGGAGCCTGGGAGGATAGGCAGGGGTACTGAGGGCTGCTTGTGGGAGAGCGGAGTGGGTGTCTGTCTGAGTCTAATTCTGTATCTGGGTGAGGGTGAGGAGCCGGACATTCTGGGAACCAATTCTGGCCACACCAACACCACTGAGTGTTTCACAGGGAGCCTTGGCCCAGAACCTCTGAGGCTGTCTGTAACATAGGATCCCCACTGCACTCTGCTCCTTGCAAAGCCTTTAGGAAGCACCAGTGTGTTGAAAACCCTGAGTCTAGCCGGGTGCAGTGGTTGACGCCTGTAATCCCAACACTTTAGGGGACCGAGACGGAAGGATCACTTGAGGTCGGGAGTTCGAGACCAGCCTGGCCAACATGGCAAAACCCCATCTGTACTAAAACTACAAAAATTAGCCAGGCGTGGTGGCGGGCACCTGTAATCCCAGCTACTCGGGAGGCTGAGGTAGGGAATCGCTGAACCCTGGAGGAGGTTGCAGGGAGCCGAGATGGCGCCACTGCACTCCAGCCTGGGTGACGGAGAGAGATCCTGTCTCAAAAAAACAAAAAACAAACAAACAAACAAAAAAGGAAACCCTGAGTCCATCCCTTGAGCACTGGCGTTCTCCTTTGCTGGAGCCCTGGGGCCCTTCCCCAGTTCTGTCTTTCCACCTCTCCACGGGCTTTCCGTCACTCTGCGTCTTAGGCCCCACGCATTGCTACCTCACCATGGGATCTTGGACCAACCCCCAGGCTGCTTCAGTCTTTCCGTGTCTGCGTTGGGTGCTGCCTTCATGCTGCATGCCAGCAATCCTTAAGGCCTCAGCTCCTGATGTGACCCCTTCACGACCTTTGCGGGACTGACAAGGAACCTCCCCACCCTAGGAACCCACCGCTGGCCTGGTCTGCTCCCTGGGGCGGGGGCAGAGGGGACAGAGGCCAGATACAAGAAGAGGGCCTCCCGCAGGAGTACGTGTCTTCCCTGCTCCTTCAGTTGGAGGCTCAGGGAAGATTCCTCAGACATTCCCGGTTCGCAGCATCCTCCTCTATCAGGGTCTTCCCGCCTCCCTGGAGAGCTCAGCTGTAGCCAGTGGGAAATGGGACAGATAATTGCAACTTTAAATAAGGCCAAGTGTACGCTCCCTCCCAGGCCCAGCACAGGGGGACTCTCTGAGCTTTGAAGGGAGGCAGCCGGGAGGAAGCTTCAAACGGCACTCAGAGTCCCAGCACTACCACTGCCTCCCTGGTGACCCCAGGCAAGTCACAGCCCCTCTCTGAGCCTCAGTTTCCTCATCTTTCCAATGGGGACCACATGGCATCATCTATGGAAAGTCACTAGCACAGTGCCTGGTACACGGAGCACCTAGTAGGTACTCAATAGCTGGAAATAAGGATTATGATTATTATCCCTGTTCAGATTCAGCTGTCCTACTCATCCCACCCCACTCCAGAGGTTTCTTTGGGAGCTGTTCTCAGTCAAGTCAGCCTCTAGGTGAATGAGGGGCGACGATGATTGTGGTACTAGCCTCCTCTGAGCTAGGCTGACTGTGCCAGGCCTTGTGCAAAGAGTGTTGTGTCCATACCTATGAGTAGGTGCTGTTTACTATTCCCATTTCCCAGATGAGGTCACTGAGGCCGCATCCTGTGGTGGGTGGGGGGAGGAGAGGGCTAGCAGGGAAGGGGTTGGGAGCCCATCAGCCTGAGGGGACCACCCACCACCCACCCCATCAGAGAAGTATCCTGTCCCAGTGGGATGCGAGCCAGCGTGGTGAGATGCTTGAGGTTCTGGGTCCAATTTGCCCTTTATGGGAAAACATTTCTGAGCCTGCTTCCAGCATCAGTAGGTCTGACTGGCCTGCCCCAGGCTGCCGTCACCACCACCAATACAGAATTCCTGGTGAGAAGAAACCCCAGTGTGGGGCTGGGTTGCTGATGGGCTGACCAGGCAGGGCACTGGGCCCAGCTGTGGTCCGTGGTCCTGTGGCCTCCGGCTCTCATGTGGACCAGCGGAATGGCACAGCCAGCAGCTTGGGAGGCTTCTGTTTGGCTCAGAGACAAGGCCGGGTCTGCCATGTTTGTGGGCTTAGCACAAGGCCATCTGACAGAGCCTCTCCTTGTGTCTCAGGGGAAGCTGTCTCCAGGTCACGCTGGGCACCAATGGCCTTCATCCTCCACTTAGCAGCCCAGCTTGCAGGGCCCCGGGCCCAGTCCAAAACCAGACTAGGAAAGGACATCAGACACACTCTGGAGGGCGAATTGGAGCCCAGAGAAGGGGCGTCTAACTCAGGCTGGGGAAGTGGAGGTGGTCTGATTCCATGCTGCCACTGAGGCCTGGAAGCCTACCCTTCCCGACCCCACTGCCTGCATCAGCTCTCACCTGAGACTTTCAACTCCCAAAAGGCTCCTTGGGGTCAGGAAAGGAGTTTGGGTCACACAGCCCAGAAATCAAAGTCTGCCTCCCTCACCAACTTGCAGCCAACTTGCAGGGATCTTGCCTGCTTACTTGTTCTCCCTGCCCCTTGGTTTACTTATCTGCTAAATGGGGGCAATGATCCATCCCTTGAAGGGTTTTGGAAAGCTTAGAGGAGCTCAGCTGCTATGCTGGATGTCCATTGCATGGGATAGTGCCTGGCAGGTAGTAGGTGCTCAGTAAACAGTAGCTATGATGATAGAGATCCTAGTGGTGGAAGCCGTATTCCTTCACCTCCTGGCCCATGTCCTCCTTCCCACCACTGGCTCAGGGTGCCCCTCATCCCCCTGTGTCTTCTGCACCCCAAAAGCTCTCTTAATTTCGTGCCCTGCTCCACGTCAAGGGCCCCACCAGCCCATGCCAGAAGCTGGCTCTTTGGCTGGCCTTGCCTCTCAGGGTGTCAGTGGGAAATGGTGGGAAAGAAATGGTCACTAATGCTGAAGACATGGAGGCTCTGGTGAAGATGGTGATGGGAAATTGCTGAGCAGCTCTCCTGAGAAACATCGACATGCGAGAAAATGCCCCAGCAGAGCCGTGACTGCTTAACTGCCTGAGATGCCAGGTGCGGTTGGCAAGAGAGCCCAGGGAGTCATGCTGAGCAGAGATGGCACCCTGGGGTGTTCTGTCACTGCACCCACACTCCCGAGGGCTGCGGAGGTGGTCATGGAGCCAGGCGTTAATGTGGGAGGGATGCAGGCATTCTGGAAACGTCTCCTTCGAGGCAGCAGCCTCTCTCAGAAAGAGGGAGGGCTTTGGAGCCATCAGACCTAAAATGGAATCTCTTCTCTGCTCCCGACCAGCTGTGTGGCCTGGAGAAGCCCTCTGTACCTCTCTGATCCTACAATTTCCTCATCTATAACGTGGATCCATTACACAAGAGAACACAGCAACAGCTGTCAGGCCACTTCTATGGTCCCCTGCTATCTTAGGGATGAAGTCTTAGTCCTTCAACCTGGCATTCAAGACTCTTTGTGAGGCCAGGTACAGTGGCTCACACCTATAATCCCAGCACTTTGGGAGGCCGAAGTGGGAGGATCACATGAGACCAAGAGTTCAAGACCAGCATGGGCAACATAGCTAGACCCCAGTCTCTACTAAATAAATAAACAAATAAGCAAGCAAGCAAACAAGCCAGCAGGGTATGGTGATCGCGCATGTAGTCCCAGCTACTCAGGAGGCCAAGGTGGGAGGATCACTTGAGCCCTGTAGGTTGAGGCTGCAGTGAGTCATGCTGCCACTGCACTCTGGCCTGGGTGACAGAGAGAGACCCTGTCTCCATTAAAAAATAATAATAATAATAAGACTGTGGTATCTGGAGTTCTCTTTCTCCTAGGCCTTCCTTCTCCCTCCTGCAGGTTCTTGAAGGGGCCCTGATCATTCTCTCCTCCTGGCCTTTGTACAAGCTGTTCTCTCTGCCTGAGACACCCTTTCCCCTTCTCCTGGTGCTTTCTCTTTCCCTCCTTCCTTTTGCCTTGCTGTCTTCTCAATTTGGGGTTCAAGCCAGTTGCCACTCACTTGGGAAGTCTCCTCTAACCTCTAGGCAGGGTTAGGACTCCTCCTTTGCTGTGGGATCCCCCTGATAGACTGGGACCCCTTATGTCTGGGATCTCCCTTACAGACTGTAGGACAGGGGACTGTGGCAGGGGTGGGGCTGAACGTGGTTTAAGTTACCATTCACTGGCCGCTCTTGGGGTGGGATGGGCCCCAGCCGTGTGCATGTCCATAATGTGATGTGGACAACAGATTCACAGGCCACATGGGGCCCTGGTGAAGCAGGCTGTCTGAAGGCAAAGGGGAGCCAAGTTCCAAGGCCACAGAACAGAGCCCAGGATGCCAGACTCAGCAGGGGCCCGATCCGCAGGTAGAATATGGAGCTTGGAAAGTACTTGGGAACTAGTGGCAGGAGACATACAGGGTTTCCTTCAAATCAGTACATTTCTCTAAGTCAGTGATAGTATCTGTTTTTGATTCTCCAATGCTACTTCTTTTTCTTCTTTGAGACAAGAGTCTCACTCACTCTGTCACCCAGGCTGGAGTGCAGTGGCAAGATCTCAGCTCACTGCAACCTCTGCCTTCTGGGTTCAAGTTGATTCTCGTGCCTCAGTCTCCCAAGTAGCTGGGATTACAGGCATGCACCACCACACCCAGCTAATTTTTGTATTTTTAGTAGAGACAGGGTTTTGCCATGTGACCCAGGGTGGTCTGGAACTCCTGAGCTACAGCGATTCACCCGCCTCAGCCTCCCAAAGTGCTGGGATCACAGGCGTGAGCCGCCACATACAGCCTGATTCTCTAGTACTCAGCATGGGCTTGGCACATGGTAGCTGTTCAATAAATGCAGGCTGGCTGGATGGGAGGAGTGGGTAGCAGATGTATAGATGTATAAATAAATGATGGAATGGATGGACAGGTAAATGAATGGTCGAGTGGATAGATGAATGGAAAGAGGAGAGGTAGGAAAGGAGATTGCTTCCGAGGAAGGGAGAAAACCTAAGTGGGATGCTGGGCATAGGGGTGAGTGGATGAACTGGTGGTGTAAGGATAGACAGATGAATGCGGTACATGAGAGAATGAGTAGATGAATAAATAGATGGGTGAGTGGAAGACAAGATGGCAGAATGACTTCATAAATAGCTGCTTGGATTGGGTAATTAGATGGATGGATGGATAGGTGAGCATGTGGGTGGATGGACTGCTGGATCAGTGAATGGGTGGCTACATGGGCGGGCAGATGGATCAGCGTATAGATGTGTGCGGGTGGGTAAATAGGTAGGTGGGTGAGTGAACAGATGTCAAGATGGTTTATGGATGATTGCAAGGATTGGATGGTTGGAAAGATAGATGGATGAGTGGGTGTATGGGTCAATGGGTGAATGAATAAACAGTAAATTTCATGTAGCTCAATGCCTGACACCCTGCCCAGAAGCAGAGGGGTGGTCTGGGTTCTGGGATTTGAGTTAATTGTCCTTCACTGGGAGAAACCAGTGCCAATTAGGCAAATCCATCAAGTCCCAGCAGGTCCTGCAGCAGGCTTGCTAATTGACTCCAACCCGACAGACCCCATCTTGGACACAGTGGCCTGTGTCTTATTGATTTGTAATTTACACTCCATTCACATGCAGAGGGATTTGAGGTGACTTGTAAGATTAAACCTGCATGCAACAGGACAGTTAGAAGTAAAGTGAGACAGCTAAGAGGCCACATAGCAGAGTGATTAAAAGAGTACCTGGTTCTGCTCCTGGATCTGCCGTGTACTCGCTGCGTGATGTTGGGCAGGTTACTTAACCTCTCTGAAGGTATGTTTCCCCCATCTGCAGGAAGGAAGGGATGAAGGGAGGTTGGTTCAGTAGGAAGATGAATGGATACATATGCGAGATGCTAGTGGATGAACAGGTGGTAGAATACTAGGTGACTGGAGTGGGACAGATGGATGGGGTGACAGGGTGAGTGGGTGGATGAATAGATGGGTGGGTGGGTAAATGGGGACAATAATGATCACGTGGGGCATTGTGAGCATCAAAACAGATAATATGTGACAGCTCAGCACACTAAGTACTTTGATTATCTACTATATGGAGTCATCTTGATACCAGTGACCGCGTTTCCTGGAAGAAAAACTCAGACACCCAGACTGATGATGTCGGCAAGAAAGAGCATTTAAGGTCTGGGTGGGCCTGGGTGATCAGGAGTAAGGTGGTTTTAGAGGCTGGTGGCTACCACAGTGAACCAGACCCGGTCCTGCCTACAAGGCACTTACAGTCCAGTTGAAGGGCAGATGAGTAAAAGAAAGTTGCAGGACACGGTGACAAGTGCAATGATGGGAGACACACACAGGACTCCGGGAGCCCCAGCGCCAGGGTCATCAGGGAAGGCCTCTCAGAGGAGGAGACATTTGAGATGGGTCTTAATGAACATGTCTGAGTGTCCTAGGCAGGCCAGGAGGGCGAGGGACATGGCAGGGAGAAGGAACAGCACCTTGAGTGCCAACTGTGGAGTGAGGCTGTGTCCAGTGGGCAGAGGGGAGATGCACACAATTTAGAACCACTCAGAAGGGATGCAGCTATAAGCAACTGGGGTGCCCAGGCCCCCTGCCTTCGTTAGCCAGCCTGAGCGTATCTCAGCTCTGCCGTGTCTTCCAAGTGACTGCCTCTCTGAGCTTTCCTCCCCTCTTCTGTCAAATGGCCCTGACGATTGGTCCTAATGTGCCCCGTTAGGATCTCAGGAGATGAGTATTCACGTGGTGGGCATTGTTCCGTGCACACGGTAGCTGCCCAGTAATGCCAGCTGCCGTCATGATACTTCTTTACCTACTGAATAGATGTGAAAACTGTGTGGGTTCATTTTAGTAAAAAGGCTTTAAAAATTAAAAAATTAAAAAATCACTCGGCAAATGCTGGCTGTGAGATGCAGCCTGGTGTGTCAGGAAGGCTTGAGGGCGATTGGCCTGGGTTCAGTTTCTGATTCACTATGTGGCCTTGGTCAAGTCACCTAAAATGGGACCAGTCGCAGGCATCCCTCAGGGTTGTCGTGGGAGCTAAAGGAACGCTTCATGTGTCCAGGGCTGTTCCCGTCCCTGCCTCCCTTCTTTCCCTTCCCCAGCAAGCCCTGGTGTTCATTTACCACCCACCCCACCCCCAGCAACCCCGTCCCAGACCCCCATCCATCATCCTGTCCTTTGCCGAGGTTAAGTGGGTCCCCAAGCAGCGAATCCAAACTCTCCCGAAGCCCCGGCTGCACAATGTGGCCCGCTGTTAGTGAGCAGCCAGGCTGGTCCAGAGGATTGGGTTTCAGCTGGGGCGGCCGGCGCTGGCGGATGCCCAGGCCAGCGGCAGGCAGGCAGGGGACAGAGCAGAGGAGCTGGCGTCACAGGGATTCCTCCGCCTGGGCCTGAGAAAACAAGAGCAGGCTCCAAGCAGGCAACCGAGGCAGAGAAGGGCCTCTGAGCGGTGGGAGGACAAGAAGGGGTGTGTGCTACGAGAGTCCTCGGGCAGAAGGATTTTACATTAGCCAGGTTCTCTTTCCTCGAGACTGAGGGCTGAGCAAGGGGCCGAGGTAGAAAAACAACGTGCTGCTTGTTGGTAGATTTCACTTTAGAAAATCTGCATTCTTCTAGGAGCTAGTCCGGGGCTTCTCTGGCATCTCCACCTCTTGCCTTGTTTTGGGCCAGTGAACCCAAGGCCATCTTGGGCTCCCATTCTCATGATGTTTATAGAGGAGAGGGCTCAGGAAACTCAGTCAGGCTGTCTTGGGTTCAAATCTCAGCTTTGCTTCTTTCTGGCTGTAGGACTTGGGGCAGATCTCTGAGCCTCTGCAGGCTCAGTTTTCTCATCTGTACAATGGGATAAAGGTATTGGCCTTACAGGGTGTGCAGAGGGTTTAACTCAGGGCCTGGCAACGAGGGCACAGGTAGATGAAAGCAGTGATTCTTCCTTCCGTTTCCTGAGGCAGCATGGGCTAGTGGCTTCTGGGATCAGACCAAAGCGATCACATTTTACACTGCCCCTTACTGGCCATGTGGCCTATTGGAAGTCCTTGATCCCTCTGAGCCTTGGTTTCCCCATAAGTTTGCTCTGGGATGTAAATGAGACAATATCAATGAAGTGCCTGTCCCTAGGAGGGCCTCCACCAATGTTAGTGACTTTCCCTATGGCTCTGTATGGTCCAGCCTTTGCATGCTGTAAAAACCTTTGGCTCCCAATGCCTCTGATCTTTAGAACAATGCAGTGAAGTATACAGAGCAAGGATTTTGTCATCGCTATTTTACAGATGAGGAAACTAAGGCTCGGAGAGGTGAAGTGACTCTTCCAAGCTTGTCGGTGTCCTTGCCTCCTCCTGGAATTTCTAACTTGGACCATGGAAAGAGTGCTGTGACCATGGACAGTCTGGGTCAGGCCTCCAGGCTGGCCTTACCAGGCCATGAGATCCCAGCCAGGCCTAGCTTCAGGTCTCTTCAGCCCCACCAGCCCCAGACAGGGTGCAGCAGGAGCCGCTGGGAAGAGCCCGGGCTTGCAACTGCTGCGTGGGTCTCACGCCAGGCTGGTTTGCTGCCTGGACTGCAGGCTGCTGGTCAGTTTGCAGGTGAAGACCCGTGGGTACGGCTACCAGGTGTCTGTTCATCTTCAGCTTCAACCCTTCCCCAGCTGGCCCCCAAATCTAGCCTGATTTCCTCTGCCAAGGCCACTCTGTGACTCAGCGGTTCTCAGGGCAGATCACATCACTACCCTCTTCAGGAATCTTCCATAGCTCCCCGCTGCTTGTGGGATAAGACCCAACTTCCTCAGCCCCACATTTGAGAGGCCCTCCACACTCTGACACCCTGTCCTGTGCTACCATCTCCTTCCATGAAGCATTTTGCTCCCACTACATGGGACGGATACTCCAGCGTGGCACAGTGGCTAAGGACATGGGCTTTGGTGCGAGGCAGACCCAGCTCCACCGCTTCCTGGCCGTGGAAACCTTGAACAACCTCTCCAAACTTTGATTTCTCCAACTGTAAAGGGAGATCCTAAAGTACTTACTTCACAAATAGTTAACGATGAAATGGGATAATGAGTGCTAAGCGCTTGGCCTGGAGCCCACCACTGAGAGCCAGTCATCAGTTTTATGATTGCCCAGCCTTCCCCGATGTCTTACACTTCTGTGCCTTTGATTCTGCTGGGCCCTGTATGTGGTGTGCCCTTCCCTCTCCTCCCAGCTCACACGCCACCTCCTCTGAGATGCCTTTCCAAATTTCCTGCTCAAAGCTACTCCCTTCTTCCTCTGGGTTTCCTGGCTCCTGGCCGGGACCAGCCGTCTCACTCCGCCTCTCCCTGCAGTAAGTTCACACGTCGGGCACTAGTCTGGGAGCTTTTTGAGGGAAGGGCCTGCTGATCTGCCTCTGTGTCTCCAGTGCCTGGCTCAGGGCCTGGCACACATCGGGTGGAGGAGATGTTCATTGAATGACCATGACTTTGTTACTTAACCCAGCCAGAGCAGGAGGAGTCAGGATAGCTGCCAGGAAGAAGGAAGAAGGAGGCTTTGAGCTCAGTTTTGGAAGAGAAGTTAGCCAGGCCAACAAAGCAAGAAGGGCCAGGCGTTCCAGGCAGAAAAATCTAGAAGGGTCAAGTTGCCAGTGTTCGGGGAGGTAAAGTGCCTTCTGCAAGCAGGAGGAAATTTTGGATGCCTGGATATGAGAGACGCGGAAGACTGGCTGGAAGGAAATTAGCTGGCCTGCTTGGCAGGGGCCTCAAGTAGCTTGTTGAGAGCTAGGACTTGATCCTTCAGGCAGCAGGAGCTCTGAAGGGCGATCACACGTGGACTTTAGGAACATCACCCAGCTGCCGTGTGGAGGATGGATGCGTGTGCTAGTGCCAGGCCTCGTTCTTAGTGTTGAGGGTACAGTTGTGAACAAGGTGGATGCAGACCTCCCCTACATGTGGGCCCTGGGAGACATCAGATGAACAGAACTCAACTACATGGTGTCATTTAATTCTCACAATGACCCATTTTTCAGATGTGGAAACTGAAGCCCAGAGAGAAGAACTGGCGTGCTTGCAATCACACACTACAGAGTGCCACAGCCAAGATTCTGGCCTGGGCAGTCTATGCCCCACTCCCCTGCTGCCCTTCTCCCGCCCGCTGCTATTCTCACACAGGCCCACGCAGAGAGAGAAGATAAACACACACAAGCCCTGATGACTTTGTTGTTTTGTGTTGTTGTTTTTTAAGGCTATGGCCATGGCATCTTAAAAATAACATAGTTGTGAAAATAGATGGATATGGGTTCCAGTCCTAGCCCTGCCTGTGTGCACTTGTGCAGGTTGCTTCTCCTCTCTGACCTCAGTTTCCTCATCTGTGAAATGGGGTTAATACTAGTATATACTTCTGGAGGTTGAGCCTGCAATGGCATTTAGAGGGCCCTGGACAGTGCTTGGCACGCAATAGGTGCTTAATGAAAGTTCTTTCTTAATGACTTTGGAACACTCGCATACTGTCATTAGTGCAGACAAGCAGCATCTGTGGTCCTAGAGAATTATAGCCCATGAGGGGATCAGACAGAGCTGACTAGGAGTGGACTGGAGAATAGGGGGCAACCACCCGCTCCAGCCTGAGAGCAAGGGGCCCCCCTGCAGCCACCTCCTTTCAGCCCAACGCTAACGACTTCAGTGTGTCTCCCCTTTAAGTTCAAATATTTCTGAAATGTACACTGCTCGTTCACACATAGCCAGAGGGGCCATCGGGCCTCCCCAGCCCGGCAGTCAGGGCCTCCTGATTGCTTTCTTCTGTGCAGCCTCCAGGAAGGAGAGGGGGTGTGGGTACAGTAGGGATAGGGCCAAAGTCACTCCCATGGCCGGGCCCCTGTTTTCACACTGAGGAAGATGCTATGGGCTGGTGGCCCCAGTTCCAGCTTTTGCCTGGATGCTAAGAATCTGTGAGTCTCTTTCTTCATCTGTCCATTGGGATTTTTAAAAAATGGGCATTAAGAGCAGCCCAGGTCTGGGAACCAGACATTTCAATAGGGTGGGAGGGCCTAAGAGCAGGTGAAACGGCATAGTGGGCAGAGTGGGAAGCAAGTGGTAACAGCGAGGCTGGCAAGGATGTGGGGAGACAGGGATGATCCAGGAGAGGTACCTCGGAGAGCTGCTGACCCTTCATGACCCTGTCCTGTGCTACCTGGGCAGCCCCTGCTTAACCTCTCCAGGCTCAGCTGTCAGCTCCCACCGCTTCCAGCCCCATCCTTCAGCCAGCGCTTGATTCCCACAAACCCCGCTGTGGCCCAGCTCACCTCCTGGCCTTTGCCCTGCTTCCCCTCTGCCTAGTGTGCCCTTCCCACTCCACATCAGTCACTCCCCACTCACCCAGTCTTTAAGCCTCCATGCAGGCATCACGTTCTCCTGGAAGCCATCCCTAAATTTGGCATTTTCTTCCCCTCCATCCATATTCATTTCCTATAACCTGCAATACACCATGCACATCCTCATTGTGGTCTCAGCCACATAGTGTGGTGATTAATTATCTGTGTACAGTGACAACAGCTTCCCCTGCATGAGAGATTGTCACCGTCACAGTGGGGATAGAGATAGAAACATTTCCAGAGCTTCAGAGGCAGCTCAAGGGAGCCCAGCAGCTCCCAAAGTATGGGAAGTGAAATGATGTTCGGTACTTTGCAGACAAACATTTTTAATTGTAGTAGTCTATGTTTATTTTCCTTCCTGTTATGCAAGAGATATTGGTTTTCCATTTATAATCATGATTACATTTTTTTCCTCTTTAAGATACATTTAAGAAAGAAAAGGAGTCAAGTGGAAGAAAAGTAGTAACTAAATAATTGTACAGGTTGTAGGTGGAAATGGCTAAAGTCATTAACGTTGTCTATATTAAAGGCTCAAGCCTGGGCAACCCTATTGGAACAGAACACTGGCATATGCTCAAGCCTTGCAGATGGGGAGAGGAGGCCTGTGTGCCAAGCCCTGTGCTAGGTCTTAGGGATCCCAGGACCGGGACTCAGCACCCACCTCTCAGGGGACCACAGAGCTTTGGGAGATGATAGCAAATAGGGGTAGTTACCACCCAGAATATCTTCAAGTGCCAGGATATCTTGACGTACCCTTGGCTGCAAAGTGTTGGGGCAGAATGGATTTAAGAGGACTTGCTAGAGGAGGTGACCTGAGTTGAGACTTCACAGATGAACAGTAGGGCAGACAAAGAAGATGTAAAGGTGAGAAGGTCAGAAGGAACAGTATGTGTGAGGTCCAAGGGTGAGAAAACACCACATTGTCTGTGCAGAGTGAGACGGCCAGTCTCTTCACCTACTCATAGCTAACTGGAAGGTAGCTTGTGGGTGGAATAGATGTGTGATCTTGGGCACGTTCCCGAGGCTTTGGAAGCCTCAGCTTTCTCATCTGTGAAATGGATCATCTGTGAAATGGATGACATCTGTGAAATGGGACAGTATCAAGTACCTCTTGGCATTATTGTGAGAATGTTGGTGAGAGATTCTGGCTCCTCATAGGATCTCAGCAGACATGAGTTCTCTCCCTTTGTAGGTTTTTGGGATTGGAGGGGAGACATCTGGTGTGTTACAGGGTGGAAAAAGGACATGACGCTGGTGGAAACAGAGCTTGGTTTCCTGAACCCACTAAGTTCTTGAGGCAATAAGTATTAACTCCAGATTCCCCAGAGGACAGAGTTTGACTTTTGTGCTTGGTTTGAGAGGAATAAAGAGAAAACTCAGGGCACCCCAGGGAAAGCAGCATCAGATGGACTGGGACAGGCTCCATGGAGGCTTTGGCCGTGGAGCAAGAGACTGATGCTTGTCAGATGTTGGCAGGCGTATCTGGGAGGTGGGGGAAGGCAGGCAGACTAAGCTAGAGCCTCTTGGGACTGCCTTCACTTTCAGGGGCCACCTAATAAGCCCAAAGGAGGAAGCAGTGTGTGCAGGCACTGGGTGTGCCAAAAAGCATTGCACACCATCTAAAGACAGCAGCTGTTACTAAGTGAGGATCTACTTTGTGCTGGGATCCAAGCTGCTATACTTCCAGACTCGGAAGGTATTTTGGCCATTTTCCAGGTGAGGAAACTGAGACTTAACAAGAGGTAGAACAAATAAAGGTCCATTTGTTTTTTGTTTATTTGTTTGTTTTGTTTTGTTTTGTTTTGTTTTTTGAGACAGAGTCTTGCTCTGTTGCCCAGGCAGGCGTGCAATGGTGCAATCTCAGTTCACTGCAACCTCTGCCTCCCAGGTTCAAGCAATTTTCGTGCTTTAGCCTCCCAGGTAGCTGGGATTACAGGCATGCGTCACCATGCCTGACTAATTTTTGCATTTTTAGTAGAGACGGGGTTTGACCATGTTGGCCAGGCTGGTCTCAAACTCGTGACCTCAAGTGATCTGCCCGCCTCAAAAGGTTCATTTGTAATAGTCTGTGTTTATTTTCCTTCCTTTTATGGCAAGTGATATTGGTTACCAAGCAAGGAAGGGACAGGACTGGTGTTAGAATCCAGATCTCTGTGACCTCCAGAGACCAGGTCTGTCTGCTCTGCTCATTTGCCTTTTATGCGGAGGTAGAGGGAGGTGTTAAAATTGAAAAGCAAAAGACCAGGTTGGAGAGAGAGCATGCTTGTGCTGCCTCCTGCCACAACCCAGAGGGGTGACAGATTTCCCAGAGCCAGGCTTCCAGGCAAGTGGCACTGGAGAAGGGAGCAGAGGAGATGCCGGCCGTCTACCTCCTCCCAAGGGGGTCTGCAAACTTCATGTTCCTTCGTGTTTCCTTTGTGTCTGCAAAGCAGCCAGTCCATTTACTTCCAGTCCTTCTGAGATCCTCCCAATGCTTTGGGCCACTGCTTTGGGCCAGGAGAGGTAGAAGGCACAGGCGGACAGGGGGGCCCCCCACCCTAATCTTCTTGGGAACCCAGAGTTTGAGCACCAACTTTTAGTGTGTGGCTTTGGCAAGCCATTTGCCCTCCTTGAGCCCAAGTTTCCACCCGTACGATGAAGATGTCAGTTCCCGGCCCCTCCTTCTCTGGGCCATGGAATCCTCTAGTGTTTGGCCTCTGGGTCAGCCCAGGAATCTAGCCAAGGGATGGGGCCACCTGCTTGGTGGGCTTGCCTCCCCCGCCCGACCCTCTTCTTGTCCCAAGCAGAGTCTCTCCTCTGCCTTGTTCGACACAGCTCCCAGCAGCTGTTCCCTGGGCCCAGGCAGAGAGCCCGGCTTGGCGTGTCTCCGGCTGAGGCCGATGAGAGAAAACAGGTTAAAAGTTCAGCCCTTGTTCTCTCCAGGAAGAAAAATCTGTAGCATTCGGAGTGTGAAAAGGAACCTTTTTTTCAGTTCCAAAGCTGCATAATAGAACTTCCCTCCAATTTGCCATCAAAAAGATGCCCTTGGCACTGGCTCCACCGTCCCTGGCACCCTTACCCCACACCCCCTCCCTGTGCCATCCCCCAGTGGAAAGGGACTCAGTGACCACAGGCGGTCATGGGGATACCAGTGCACAGGGACACAAGCCATAGGCGGTTGTGGGGATACTTCTGCATCCGCTCTTGTCAGCTCATGGGTCTGACTGGGGTCACCTCTGGCCAAATGCTTCCTCCTGTCCCCACCCTTTATCCCCTCCACCCCTGCCATAGTTCAAGCCCTAATTATCTGCCATTTGGACCTTCTGAGCTGCCTGGACACTGGGCACACAGCCCCAATCTCCTGGTCCTTGTCATTTAGCCCAGACCATTAAACTAATTGTTTGAAGTGCCTAAAAGTTTATAGGCTAGGAGGCAAGACACCTCCACTTCCCACTGTGCTGTCAACTCCTATGCAATCTTTGGAAGCCCCTTCTCATCCCTGTGCTTCAGTTGCCCTGTCTCCGAAAGGAGGCGGTTGGGCTGGGCCAGGGACAGCATCTCTGGTTCATATTTGTTTCCTGGAATACTGTGGCAAGAAGTATCATGTGGCCATAGTATAGGAATTGATGAGTGATGCCTGCCCTGGGCACAGAATTGGAGCATGGCAGCAAGCATACCTCTTACCCACTCTCACTGAGCGAGGTGGTGTCACTGTGACCTTCTAGGTCTCTCCCCCTACTGTCTCATAACTATTTATATTCATACCTCATCTCCACTACCAGACCAGCAACTGCTCCATGGTAGGGTCTTGCTAGCCATAGTTTTCTCTCTCAGGGTGCCCAGTGCAGTGCCTGGTACATAATGGGCATCAGGATATTTTGTTGAATGAATGCTTGAAGGGGGTTCATTTAAATTCATTTGGTGTATTGCAATTCCATTCAGAAAGTGTTTGGAAGCCAGAGAGGCCAGAAAGGGGTAGAAGAGAGGAGTCCTGAGCCTGACCTGGGGAGAATGGGGGTCTCCAGGGCCATGTGGCTCTTCTTCCCCTTAGGCCATGTGGCTCCCTGCAGCTGCTGGAATTGGGGGAGGCGAGTGGGGCCCAGGATGGTCCCAGACGCTGATGTGTCTCCTGAACCCCCACAGGCCATGTGACAGTTGGCCCCTACTGAGTGCAGTGCTTGCCCTCAACACTTCTCCACTCCCGGGACCCTGTCCTGGGGGACAGAGTTGCCTGAGCCCTGGGGGCAGGACCTCAGCCATGGGAACATGATGGAAGACTCCAGGTTTCTAGAGAAAGGGAGAGTGTCTTGACAAGATGTGTGTGCCAGAGGGGCAAGGAGGGGAAACTGGGGGGGTCTCAGCTGGGACACAAGAACAGCCCCTCTAAGGCCCAGGTTCCAGTTTTTGAGAGTTTCGTGCAAGCTGAGAAGCAAACAGATCCCCAGAGTTTGATGTTTAGTGGCAAGACCCAAGAGTTTAGTGGCAGACCCTCTGAAACCCATCCAGTAGACCCCAGGTTTGGTGGATGTAAGACCCTCCCCGTCCAGAAAAGGAAGGGAAGGACAGTACTTAGGTTAGTGGGATTATACTGGCCGAGAGGTAGAGCCTGACCACGATGTAAGGATGGACTTGGCCTGGAGGGGCGGGGCCTAGAGGAGTGGCATTAGATGATTGGCTAGGCTGTGGGGGTAGGCGGGATAATGGAGTAGAGAGGCGGAGTCTAAACCAAGGGCAGGCTGGAGAATTAGAGCCAGATGACTGGGGCAGTGGAAGTAGGCGGGGCTCTCTGTAAAGAAGGCTGAGGGCCCAACAGAGAGATTGACAGCACCTGGTAGGTGGGGCGGGGCGGTGACTCTTTGCTCTCCCCACAGAAACGCTAATGGACTCCACTACAGCGACGGCTGAGCTGGGCTGGATGGTGCATCCTCCATCAGGGGTGAGTCAGTGGTCCCGAAACCTTGCATTGGTCCTCAGGATCCCTCAAACCCTGCTGCAGGGCCTGAATGCCCCCTCATATTCTAACCCCTTTCCCCCTTTGCAGGGCCCAGAGCCAGGCCTCTCTCAGCCCCACCCTCCCAATCTCCGACCATTGATGGAGCCATGATCCCCTACCATTGATGGAGCCAGTTACCATGACAACAGGCTGGATGCTTTCAGCCTTTATCCTGTGGAATCCTTAGGGCGAGGCTGAGAAGTAGGTGCTCGCACTACCCCTATTTTACAGATGAAGAAAGTGAACTGTCATTTCCTGAGTACCCACTCTATGTCAGATACTGTATTAAGCACCTTTATACACATCATCTCTAATCCCACGGAGAGGAATTATCTCCATTTTACAGATGAGAAAACTGAGGCTCAGCAAGGTGTAGCCACCTGCCCAGGGCCCTATAGATAATAAGTGAGGGGCTAAGGTTTGTATTCAGGACTATGACTGAGTCCTCTCTGCCTGCTTTCTGGGTCCCCATAACACAAAGCTCCCCATCCTTTGGCTCTTATCATCCTAGGGTCTATGCTGTGAGCTCTCCAAGAGCAAATTCGGGCATAAGTTACAGGCTGTGGGGTCAGATAGTCCTGAAAATCTGTCTTAGCTCTGCCACTTACCAGCTGTGTGATTTGGGGCCAGTTCCTTAATCTCTCTGAGCTTTAGTTTCTTCATCTATAAAATGGTGATGATGTCTTAGACCTCACAAGACTGTTGTGAGGTTTTCCTGCAAAGTGTCTAACACAATGCCTGGCATAGACTGGGCTCCCAGTCAAGGGAGCTATAATCATCATCATCATTGTCATTGTCATGAAGTTGAATATTCATCCCTCATCCCCGTGGTCTCTGGGGAGGGCTCTGGGCTCTACAACCCAGCCCTTCCCTTCCCCCACCCCAGTTGCTCCACTGGGACTCAGCTGCTGCCCCAGGGAACTGCGTTCCTCCCACCCCCCAGGCCTGTGTTCTCAATAGGCAGGGCCCCAGGGTCAGGCCGCTTTCTGTGGCTCTTTCTTGTCACCAATTTTCCATCTGCGAAGGCGGCTGGGCCCACAGCCCCACCCTGCCAGTAATGAGGCCAGGCTGGGCTGCAGGGCCCCCGGACGCAATTATTTGGGGTGTTTAGGCTGCAGGGCCTCCGCATGTTAATTAGAGAGAGGGGAGAAAGGCAGAGTGCTCTAATTAAGTGTTCTAATTAAGTTCTGAAGAAGAGCAGCGGTTGTAACAAGGGGCTGACTTTGTCACATGGTGCCACCAAAAAAAAAAATTAATGCAATGTGGGGAGCTTCAGAGTCGCCATTGAAGAAGAGGCTAAGCCAGTCAGCTCCAGACCTGCCCTCCCCGTGTGCACTCACCCTTCATCGCACCTGACCCTCCCCAGGCTGCCAGTCCCTGCTCCACACGCACAGACTTGGCCCAGGGAATCTGAGTGGCACAGGATAAAGGACACCCACTTGAGGGGGACACCTCTTCCATCAGCTGCCACTCCCACAGTCACATTTGGCAATTGGAGGCCCAGGAGGGAGAAATGGCTTGCCCAAGGCCACTCATCAAGTTAGTAGAGCTGGGACTAGAACCCGGGACTCCTGGGGCACACTTGGGGTCCTTGTGTTTCCAGGTAGCATGGGCAAGCACATGAACAGCTCTGGGTCTGTGTGGCCTGGGTCAAGTGACCTCACTTCTGGTCTCTACTCCCTCGTCCTCTGTAAAAAGAGTCTAACCATATAGACCATGTGTGATAATCACGCCAAAGAAATGAGATTCTGTTAGCGTGCCCAGCCCCGATGTGGATGGGAGAGGGGACTCTGCTGTTGGGGCTCCTTTGAGTCTACCCCAGGTGAAGCCAGCCAACACCAAGGGGGACACAGGAGAGGGACAGGAGGGGTGGCTGCCCTCAGCAAGCTCTCTGTCCCACTGACACTGGCCCAAGAGGGCTGAGTGTACTGGGCACTCACGCAGGGAGATTGTTCCCGAAGGCCCTTGGGAAAGTTGGTGAATGCAAGAGGCAGGCAGCCAGAGAGCCTGGTGCAGAGGAGACCAGAGACGGTGCTCCAGGAGGGCACAGAAGTGTGCAAAAGGCTCAGCAGTGGGAACAAGCCTGGTCCATGAGTGTGAAGAGATAACCCGGGTCTGCCCTAGGCCCTTCCCACCCCAACTTTCCACCACCTGGCCCAGCCCCCCTGCAGCAGTGAGGCTTGGCAACTCTCTGCTGGGTTTGTGAGATCCCAGGCTGCCCCAGAGAGGGTACGGGAGTACCTTCCCCAGGCAGGGAGGGTGGGTGGCCTCCCTCCAGGTACCCGAGAGCAAATTCTAGCAGCCGAAAGCCCCAGAGCAGAGCTGTTCTCATGGGGAAGGACCCTGTCCTCCCCATCATCCTAGGCGTTCACTGAGGATGAGGACTGTCTTCCTCCATCATACTGAGAGTTCCCAAGGGCAGGGGCTGTCTCTCCCTGATCAGACAAGGGGCTCTCCGAGGGCAGAGGTTCTCTCTCCTCCATCAGATTGGTAGCCCCCCCAACCACAAAGCTATGTCTACTTTCATCAGAAAGAATTCCCTAAGTGGGGAAGGGTTCTCCCTATTTTCCCCTTCCAGGTGGGAACTTCCTGGCCAGAGTCCCTGTCTCCTTTATCAGATTAGTGTACCACTGACAATAAGGGCCACGTCTGCCCTGTCAGCTAGCAGAATACCAAGAGAAGGATGTGTGCCTTTCCCACCTGATTGGCATGTCTCCCCCATCAGATTGGGAATTCTCTGATGTCTTCACCATTAGACTGGAGGATTCCCTAAGGCAGAGTCTGTGTCTTCCACCTTAGACTGAGTGTGTGCTGGGGCTGAGCCCTTACCTCCCCACCTGACGAGCATTTTACCCACAGTGGGAAGAGGTGAGTGGCTACGATGAGAACATGAACACAATCCGCACGTACCAGGTGTGCAACGTGTTTGAGTCAAGCCAGAACAACTGGCTACGGACCAAGTTTATCCGGCGCCGTGGCGCCCACCGCATCCACGTGGAGATGAAGTTTTCGGTGCGTGACTGCAGCAGCATCCCCAGCGTGCCTGGCTCCTGCAAGGAGACCTTCAACCTCTATTACTATGAGGCTGACTTTGACTCGGCCACCAAGACCTTCCCCAACTGGATGGAGAATCCATGGGTGAAGGTGGATACCATTGCAGCCGACGAGAGCTTCTCCCAGGTAGACCTGGGTGGCCGCGTCATGAAAATCAACACCGAGGTGCGGAGCTTTGGACCTGTGTCCCGCAGCGGCTTCTACCTGGCCTTCCAGGACTATGGCGGCTGCATGTCCCTCATCGCCGTGCGTGTCTTCTACCGCAAGTGCCCCCGCATCATCCAGAATGGTGCCATCTTCCAGGAAACCCTGTCGGGAGCTGAGAGCACATCGCTGGTGGCTGCCCGGGGCAGCTGCATCGCCAATGCGGAAGAGGTGGATGTGCCCATCAAGCTCTACTGTAACGGGGACGGCGAGTGGCTGGTGCCCATCGGGCGCTGCATGTGCAAAGCAGGCTTCGAGGCCGTTGAGAATGGCACCGTCTGCCGAGGTAAGGGCCAGGGTGGGGCACGTGCCCCTGAAAATGCATAGAACTGGTCTTGGCTGCAGACTCAGGCTGCAGACTTGGGCCTGGCCTCTGAAGCTCAGAGCTGACCATGAGGCACTCTAGGGCCAGGCTTTCCAAACTGGCAACCATCGCTCAGCTTCTTAGAGGGAGGCACTTGAATATAGCACTTCCTGAAAACGATCCATGCACATCCTGCAGGTGGTATTCCAGATGATCTGGGTTGGCATAGGATAAAGGTTTTTTGTTTACGTCATCATACGAGTATGTCAAGTGGTGTCTTTTTCTTCATTTACAAAGGTGATATGGTTCCCCTTTTAAGAAAACGTATGTTACAATAAGTAACATTTATATATTAATAAGTTAACATTTTTTGAGCTTTTACTCTGTCAGTATAGACCGGACAATGCTGAAGTGACAAAACAATAAAAGTTTATTTCTCCCCTTAATGCTCCATATCCATTGTGGATCAGCTTGGGACTCCTCCCTCTGAGAGTCAAACGGATGGAGCGCCACCATTCAGGATGTTGCCATCCGCAGGGCAGACGGATGGAAGGAGTGTGGCAGATGGAATACTGGCTTTAAAGCTTCCACCTGGAATGCGCCCCTGCTGTAACCTCTGTGTGCATTTCACTGGCCAAAGCAAGTCACAAGGTTACTTCCTATTCAAAGAGATGGAGAAGTGCGATTTTACTGTGAGCCAGGCCCACGACTCCCCCTTGTACTATCTGCTGAGCACTTCTGTGACTTAATTCGTTTAATCCTCACAAGGACCCTGTGACAGAAAGTACTGTTGTCTATGAAGAAACTAAGGTTCAGAGAGCTTAAGCAGAGACTAAGTAGAGGATCTGGGATTCCAAAACCCACCCTCTTAACCACCATGCCACACATTTAGCTTAAGGAGAACTATTAAGTAAGTATAAGTGATGTTTGAGTACGGCAAAGAACCGTGAAGGTGGTCTGCAAACATGAGAAGTTTGTGAGAGGTACAGCCTGGTGCTAAGAAGGCTATGAAGGTTGAAGGACCTGGGTTAAATCACCCCTGCCAGTCACTAGCAGTATCACCTTGACCAAGTGTAAAACCCTCCTTCCTAGGTTGGTGTGAGGAGTCAGGAACTTGATGCATGCAAAGTACTTGCGATGGTTTCCAGTACACAGGAGGTGCTTAATAGATGTTAACTAAATGAGAGGATGTGTACAAAGCCCAGGTGCTCGGCCTGTGAACTGTGGTGGTGGTGCTGGGGCTGTAGGGGACTTGAAGCTACCTGTGTCATGTCCTCTTGCATTCCCCACTGGATTCAGAGGTTGAGGCCAGATCCTGGGGTGCCTCAGATGCCAGGCTAAAGGTTTGGACCCTAATCCAGTGTCCTTGGAGAGCCAGGGAAAGTTTAGCCTGGGGGTGGTTGCAGTGATCCTCAACCTGATAAAATGCTTGTTAAATCTACCAGCTCTGTGGTTCCTCCCTCTAGCCCTCTGAGACAAGCAAGGCAGCTTTTCAAGATACCTAGAAGGACAGATGGGGGTGCCAGAGATAGGAGGAAGGGGCCTATAGGGGAACCATTGTTGTCATCTCAAGAGACAGTGGCAGCCTGGAGTGGGGCATCCACCAGTGCTGGGGAAGAGGAGAGGTAAGATCAAAGGATGTTTTGCCAATGAAAGGGATGGGATGGGAAGACAGGATGGAAAGGGAAGAGAGGGAAGAATCACAGGGAACAGGGCATTCCAGCTTGCAGGAAGGTGATGGTTCTAGGAAAGAAATGGGCAAGTTAGGAGAAAGGGCTGGTTTCTTGGGGAAGATAACAAATTTGGTTTTACGTCCTTGGGTGTAAAAGTGCACAACCTTGGGAGACGGCAGTGGTGAGACAGGGTGTGGGTGGCAGAGCAAGTGAATGGGAAACCAGCCACTCATTTTTGATGGTTTGTTCATTCATCAAACTTTTACTGAGCCTGCTCTGTGTCAGACTTTAGGCTGAGCATCAGGCAGTACAGAGAAGAATCAGACTGTGGCTCTGCCTTCTGGAGCTCAGAGTCTAGCAGGAGAGACAGACATATAAATGTACAAAGGTGGTGATGTGTTAGACTTGTTTTAATAGGAACTGCTCAGGCTACAGTGGGCACAGAAAATGACAGAAGGCTTCACAGAGGAGGTGACATTGGAGCTGAGTCTTGGGTAGGTGGCCCAGGAATGCTGGAGGATGGAGCTGCATGAATAAAGGCCTGGGAACGTGAATCAACTTGGCCCATTAGGGAGGCAGGTTTGGTATAGCCATAGCTAAGGGCTGGAGGAGGGGTGTAGGAAGAACTGCAACAGGCGGGGTGTTCAGATGAGAAGATATATTCGTTACCTGTTGCTGCATAAAAATTATTCCAAGACTTAGCAGTTTAAAACAACCAACAGGTCAGGTGTGGTGGCTCATGCCTGTAATCCTAGCACTTTGGGAAGCTGAGGCAGGAAGATTGCTTGAGCCCAAGAGTTTGAGACCAGCCTGAGCAACATAGTGAGACCCTGTCTCTACAAAGAAAGAAAAAGAAAAAATTTAGCCAGGTGTAGTGGTGTGCATCTGTAGTTCCAGCTACTCAGGAGGCTGAAGAGGGAGGATCACTTGAGGCTATAGTGAGCTATGATCATGCCACTGCGCTCTAGCCTGGGTGACAGAGCAAGACCTTGTCTCTAAACAACAACAAACGTTCATTATCTCATTGTTTCTGAGGGTCAGGAATCCAGATGTGGCTTAGCTGGGTACTTCTGGCTCAGATTTTCCTGTGAGGTTGCACTCAAGGTGTGGCCTGGGGCTGCGGTTTCATCTGAAGGCCAGACCAGGGAGGGGTCTGCTTCTAAGGTCACTCACGGAGTTCTTGGCAGGACTCTGTCCCTCACCACATGGGCCTCTTGCATGTGCAGTGACATTCCCCAGAGTGAGAGAGCCAAGAGAGAATACCAGCAAACACCCAAGACAGAAGCTACAATCTTTTATAACCTAATCCGGAAGTGACATCTCGCCACTTCTGCCATATTCTCTGCATTAAAAGCAAGTCACCCAACTCAGAGTTAGAGCTGCTCCTTGCAGATGGTGAGGGTGCAAGGGGGGGCAGGGGTAAGGTGTGCCCAGCCCTGGCTCCCTTCCAGGTTCCCTTCCACACCCATCTTCCCCTGTTCCTGACAGCCTCCCCAAGGCCCCAGCCCAGCTCAGCCATCCTCAGAGTGTGAGTGGGGGCCAGTCAGGGTGTGATTAATGAGCTCAGGGAACCCAGAAGGACACCAGCTGTTGCTGTGGCCTGTGCTGCTGTCACCCAGATATGAGGCTGCTGCAGGCCAAGCCCCACAGGCACTGACCCCACTGGAGCAGGACATGCAGGAATGGTGATTCCAGCTCACATTCAAGTAACATTGGTCAAGTGCTTGCTCGTCCTCTAGCTTAGGGCTTCTCAATCTTTATTGTGGATCAGAGTCACCTGGTTAGTTGGTTAAAGTGTAGGTTTCTGGGTCTGACTCAAACCTCTCCCCCAGATCTGGGAATGTGGCTCTGAGATGGGGGGCCAAGAATCAGCAGGGTTTGTTTTTCGTTTTTTGTTTCGAGACAGGGTCTCGCTTTATCACCCAGGCTGGAGTGCAGTGGCGTAGTCTCAACTCATTACAAGCTCCACCTCCTGGGTTCAAGCAATTCTTGTGCCTCGGCCTCCTGAGTAGCTGGGATTACAGGCATGCACCACCATGCCCAGCTAATTTTTGTATTTTTAGTAGAGATGGGGTTTCACCATGTTGACCAGGCTGGTCTCAAAATCCTGGCCTCAAGTGATCCACCTGCCTTGGCCTCCCAAAAGCTGGAATTACAGGCATGAGCCACCGTGCCCAGCTGGAATCAGCATTTTAAAACAAGCAGCCCTGCCTGATGATTCGGTACCAGGACCATGAGCTCAGACACACGATATAACACATGTTTGGACCAAGCTGGGACCTCAGGCCAAAGAGAGGACACAAGCCCAGCCCCAACACCACCTCAGGGATCATCCCCGCTGGGGCAGTGGAACATTAGCAGAATCTCTAAGAGGATGTGGTTTGAAAAGATGCGTTTATTATTGAGATATAATTTAATAGGAAAACAACCATTGCTTTGTTAATATAAATGAGAGAAAATAAGGCTGGATTAAGTCTTCTTGGCAGATGGAGAGTGGGGGAGTCTTCATAGGGAGCGGCCACCATCCCTGGTGTGGGTGGTGATGGTGTACAAAGACTTACTAGTTCCCAATACAGTGAGTGGGCTAAACTGATTCAATCTCACTGACTTCCTCTGGTGCCTACTGTGTACAGGGCACAGTGGGAGAAGGGAGGGGCCTGGGGAAGCCAACCATTCAACACACGTTTTGAGTAACCTCTGTGGGCCATTTAGCCCTCTAACAAATATGTATTGCGTACCTACTATGAGCCAGGCACATTCCAGGTGCAGTCGGATACGGAAATGAACAAGACAGGTGCATTCAGTGCCCTCCCAGAGTTTTTAGTCTGAGTCGGTGGATAGGAGAAGACGGAAGAAAAAGTCAATGAGCAAATCAATAAACTAGTTGCAGACTGTGATGAGTGAAGGGGGTAAGAACTGTGCAACAATAGAGATGAAAAAGTGGCCGTGCTTCAGGAAGGGCTCCCCGGAAGAGACATCATTGAACTGATGGGCCTGAGAAGGCTTGGGGGAAAGCATTCCAGGCAGAGGATCCCTGAGAAACCCTGACACTCAGGGTTTGGTCTAAAGTGGCTCCTGGGTGAGCAGGGGACTCAGACACCCAGGGAACAAGGCAGAGTATGGTCCTGCCACAAATGAGGTCCATGCAGGCAAAGTGCTTTGAGGACATGAAGAAGAAGGCATCTTGTATGACTGGGCATCTTGGAAGGCTTTAGAAGAGCCATGTTCCCTCCCCAATGCCAGTCCCCACTGGGGCTTCCCACCAGCAGGTCTGCTGGGAGTGGCAGAAGGTGTCCCTGGAATGCCTTCTTTGCAGCAGCCGCCTGCACCCAAGTCTGTTTCTCTGACTCTTCCCAGAGTATGATAGATGTGACTGTGAATGTGCCCCTGCCTCAGTTTCTCCAAGTCTGCCTGTCTCCAGATCCCTGTTCTCCTTGGTCTCTCCTTACCCACCTCAGTCCCGACTTCCACTAGCCCAGCAGGAGCCCCCAACCTAGCCTTCTTTGGGGACCTTGCTCTGTTCTCTCGCAGTGGCCAACCTGCATCTGTGAGGGATCTGGAGGCAGTTCCGCAGTGAGCCTGATTACTGCGATGCTATCAGGCGTAATGGGATTTTTAATATTTAGCTTGGATGGGGAGAGGGGCTGCTAGCCAGGGTGGTTGCACGCACATGTTGATTCACTGGCTCCAGCTCAGACTCCCCAGTTCCCAGCTGCTGGGTTTCTCCTCCCAGCCTCTCCCTCTTGTCTGCCCTGCCCTGCTGTGCAGCTCCTGCTCTCTCCCCAGCTCATGGCCTCTCCTTGACCTTGGCTTCAGAGACCTGCTTTCAAACCCCAACCCTGCCTCTTGCTAGCTGTGTGACCTTGGGTGAGCAACTGACCCTCTCCCAACCTTTGTTTTCTCATCTGCAAAACAGAATAAACAGAGGGCTGTTATACAGAGTAAATGAGAAAATACCCAGAAGAGTGTTATAAAAATAAGATTAAGGACTTTTATGAACACTGTCTTTGCCTGTGAACTTTTTTTTTTTTTCCTGGTTAGCTTTTTATTTTGAGGAAAAAATAACTTTTCTTTATCACAAAAGCAATGCAGGTTATTTGTAGAATCTTTAGAAATTACTGATAAGCAAAAAGGAAGAAACTAAAATCACCCATAATCCTATCATCTAGAAATAAGCACTGTGAAACAAACTGGTATAGGTTCTTCCAGGTGGATTTATGTGTATTTACACATATTGATTTTTTTGTTTTAAGAAAAAATGGACTCCTGCTTAAACTACACGAGTTTTTTTTCTTTTTTCTTTTTTTATTTTTTCTTTCAGAAAGAAAGTATCTCACTATGTTGTCCAGGCTGGTCTTGAACTCCTGGCCACAAATGATCCTCCCACCTCAGCCTCCCAAAGTGTTAGAATTACAGGCATGAACCACCATGCCCAGGAGGAGAATTTTTGACAATAATATTTTGTGGACATCTTTGCATATCATGTTAGAGCTATAACATCATTGTGGGGAAGCTCTTAGGATCCCATAGAATAAATGTACCATAACTTATTTACTACTGCTCTGTTGATTGACAGATAGATTGCTTGCAGTATTTCACTATCTTAAACAAATGCTGGGGTGAGCCTCATTGTTTCTCTGTCTTTTTGCATGGCTGCTGCTATTTGCGTAGGATACATTTCTAGGCGTGGAATTGTAGGGTCAAAGGGCATGCACTTTTTTTAGAGCTTTTGACTAACATTGCCAAATTACCCTCCAGAAAGGCTGGACCGAGTTACCCTCCTAGCAGCTGCCTTTGAGAGTGCCTGTTTGCTGGCATGCTCTCCAGCATGAGATGTTATGCCTGTGGCTTTATTTTCTGTTTTACTCCAGAATCCTGTGCTTCCCAGCCAAGGGAGGGAGGGGACAGGGGTCCTTTCTGGGCCTTCAGAGTTGGATCTTCCTTCCCACCCTGCTTTCAGCTCGAGCCCTTCTTACAGAGGCTGGACCAGTGGCTCAGATGTGTTTGGGGGAGTCTGCGGGGGTGGGGTGCGGTCAATGGGGTAGGCTCCGGGAGGGAGGCCGCCAGCTGGCAGCCTGTGCTATGCTGACTGGGGAAGGGTGTGAGAATTGGAATGCTGGGTGGGAGGGGAGGCCTAGACCCCCCCCACAGAAAATTCTGCTGCTTCTCTTCAAGGACAGGGTGGAGACACCCAGTTGAGGGAAAAGGAGGGGGTACAGACAACTCGGGCAGACCCCCAGGCTCAGGCCAGGGGTGAGACCACACAGGCCAGCCTTTTGTGAAGGGAATTGGATAGGGACCATGGCCAGTGTACTCAAGTAATTCAGGCCTTTGCTCTTAAAAATGGGAAAAATTCTACACCCTCTCCAGCTTCCCCTTTCCTATCCATCCATTGGTCCGTCCATCCATCCATCCATCCATCCATCCATCCATCCATCCATCCGTCTATGATACATCCATCCATCAGACATCCACTGAAATCATTCAGCTCTTGATTTTTCTGCTTCTTGGAGGGCTCAATGATGTCTTCATAGAGGACGAGGAAGCTAACACTTGTTGAGTGTCATGTGCCAGGCATTAGGGGGCCTTGGAAATGGCCATGATGACCCCTGTCCCCAAGGCCCACCCAGCCTAGAGATGGTGACAGATACCTCTACAGACAGTGAAGGTACAGGGGGACTGGGGTCATGCTGAAGAAAGCAGAGCAGGCGGGGAGGGTCTGTGGAAGCAGACGGAGGCACCCAGCCCATCCAGGGGAGCGTCAGCCAGGAACAGGCGATCAGAGGATGGCCTCCAGGAAGATGGGCCACTCCAGTGGAAGCTGAGTGAGGAGCAAGAGTTAGGCAGGCGAGGAGGACATGGAAAGGCCCGGAGGCAGCCAGAGTGCGTGCTCCTGGGAAGGGCGGGGGTCAGTCACCTCAGTCCTCTCTCCTCTCTGATTCAGCTAAATGGAAGGTTCTGGATCTCAGGACATGAGACGATTCTTTCTCTCTGGTCTTCAAGTTCCCAGTGGTCTGGGTAGGAAGTATGGGACAGTTTGGGCTTCAGAACAGCTCATTCATTTTTCACTCAAATACCACTTCCAGGACACCTGCTGTGTACCAGTTCCTAGGCCAGGTGTGGGAGCTGCCCAGATGCTGAAGGCCCTCCGTACCCTCCCTGGGGCTGCCAGTCTAGGGCACAGGAGAGAGCTCCATCCATAACTACAGACTTGGGGTGCTTCGGAGGGAATGGGGAGAGAGCCAAGAAGGTTTCCTGGAGGAGGAGCCATTTTCCCAGGGTTTGGAGGATGAGAAGAACCCAGGGTTGAAAGGGCAATTAGTCCAGGAAAAAAAATGGTGGGAAATGATGGTGATTTTTTCTTTTTAAACCCTGGCCTCTTGCTTATCCCCAGACAAGGTTCAGCCATCCAGGGAAGAGCAGAAGAAAGGTGTTCTTGGCCAAGGGAGGATGGTGGAAGGGCTGCCAGGGTTTCAGTTCTACTGCCCTCAGAGGGCAAGGGGAGTCCTGAGAGGCCTGGAGGAGGCCCGAGACAGGGAGGTGAAAGGTGCCACCTGTGCGTCCCGCACTGTGGTGTATGCTATGCTTCCATTATCTTATTGAAACTTCTGTTGGTATTATTAGCTCTATTTTACGAATGATGAGACTGAGGCCCAGAGAGGGTCATCAAGCTGCCCAAGGCCACACAGCCACTAAGTAGCCAAGCTAGAATTTGAACCTGGCTTTCTGTGGCTTGCTGGGACAACTTATTAACCTGAAGAGAACGGATGCCAGAATGTACTCACCTTTTATACCTGAGGCCCATGTCTTGTCCACCTGGCCACTGAATCCCGATCCTGTAGACCCTATGCAGAGCGGCCAGCAGGGTGTGATAGAAAGAACCTCAGTTTGCTTACCTGGGAAACAGAAACACTACACCCTGGCCTGCCTACCTCCAGATGGCGGAGGACCCCCCGAGATGGTGGAAGTGAAAAGAACTTGGCAGATAACCGGCTAAGGGGCTCATGGTTAGGACTGTGGAACCTCAAAGGAAGGAGGGGGCTGACCCTACTGGGGCAACGAGGAGGGCTTCTCAGGAGAGGAGGAGACCCGGGGCTGGGCCTTGAATGACGAGCTGCTTTCCTATCAAGAGATATGAGACAGGCTGGAACACAGTCCCAGGACGAAGGCTCGGGAGTAAGGAAGCCTCAGGGAAGGAGGCTCCCCAACCCTGGCTAACCTCTGGCCAGAGAGAAGAGCCCCCAGTCTGTTCCACACCAAACATACCAAATGCTCACCTTGGGTGGGCCGCTCCTGCCCAGTCACCTCCTTGTATCCTCTCATCAGACTAGGAAACTGCGACTTGGTCAATGTCACGGCCCTCTTAGGTGGCAGAGACAGGTCTATGCTTTTGTGCCTTCCACTCCTGATTTCTTCTGATACAAGTGGTATCCACTGGCCCTTAGTCACCCTACAGGGTTGGGTAAGGTCATCCCTATTTCACAGAAGAGGAAATTGAGGGGAAAAGTCCCAGATGACCCAGCTAGGAAGAAGTAGGGTTAGAACCCAGGCCGTCTGACCCCAGAGCCCTGCACTGTCCACTCTTGGCCCCAGACTGGCTCATCTGGACCCTGAAAGCCCACGGCTGCCTCCAGATCACTCCAGCAGGACCATAAACAGCTGAGGAAGTTCCCCGCCCTCCAGCCACTGCCTTTTCATCTGGCTGGGCTTCAGAATCTGGCAAGAGAGGCCCGTTTATTGAGGAAGTTTATGCATTTAACAGTTTAAGCCTTTCTAAGCCTGTGGTACAACAGGATTTGGGAGCTGTTAACAATTCTGTGTGGTTAAGAGCTTTTCATTGCTCTGCGGCAGCTGGCTCAGGCCCCACTGGTCTGCTCTGGCCTCACCCCACCCTGTTTGGGCACCCCCCTCCCTGGGGCCCGTTATCCTCACTCCCCCCACCGTAAGCCTCTACACCTCACACCTCACAAGAGGAACTGAGGCCCAGAGAGGGGAAGAGAGTTACCCAAGGCTGCATGGCAGGTGAGAGTCTTAAACCAAGACCTGCCTGAGTCCCTTCTCCCATCCCAGATCCCCTGCCTTGGAGAGGAGGGAACACTCTGTTGTTAATTCTTCATTGGCAGAACTTGCAAAGCCTCTCTAAAACCAACATCTGTTTGATTCCCTACCAGGGCTGTAAGGCAGGGAGTCGGAGGTGGCTCGCCCAGGCTCACTCACCTTATCAGGTGCATACGGAGCTGGAATCAGAACTCAGGCCTCCTGAAATCCTATTGAGAATCCTTCATGCCATACTGAACTGGTTTCTGTTTTGTTTTGCTTCTTTTTCCCCATAGCTTGGTGGGAAAAATGCCATTTGTAATGATAATGTCTTACATATGTACAGTATTTATTTACTTACACCCTGCTTTGTTCCAGAAAAGATTGGAGGCTGCTTTTGTGTAACATTCGGACTCACTCCATGAGATATTTTGATCTAAATGATACCCACATGAGAGAAGCACGGCAAAGGTTATTAGCACCATTTTAGAGACAAGGAAAACTGAGGCCACAAGGAGGCATGATTTTATCAGGGTCCCAGACACTTTGTCAGGCAGAAGCCGGGACTAGAACCCAGCGCTGCAGGCTCCTAGGCCTGGCTCTTTCTGGAGCCCCTTGTCATCTCTAAGGTGTCCAATCAGACAGCTCCCCTGATCAGGGGAGGTTTTCCAGGACCTGTTACCATCCCGCCAAACGCCCCCCACCCCCCACACTCCTCTTCACAGGAGCTGTGTGTTCTCAGGTCCGTGAGGAGCTCCCACTGAGGCTGGCCTGCCTCTTCCCACCCAGGGCAGAGACCAAGGTCTTCTCTGGAGTTTCACAGGAGCCCGGGGGTCTCACCAATGCTGAGGTGGAAGTGGGTGCAACAGGTATTTATTGAGCACCTTCTGTGAGCTCAGCACCATCCTAGAACCTGGAGATACAGCAGCAAACAAAACAGATGAAATAGCTGCTCTTGTGGAGTCCACCCTCCACCTGGGAAAGACAGGCCGCTGGAGAACACAGTGGGAAATGCACAGTATGTCAGACAGCGATTAGGACGATGGGGAGAAATAAATCGGAGAAGAGGATGGGCTGCGTAGCCCCCATGGCTGGGGGGCTAGGGGTCACCCTGTGGGGTGGGCTGGCCTGGGACTCCTGCTCTTGCTGGTATGCTGGGCTTTCTGCTCCTTCCTCTGGCCTTCCCAGTCTCTTCCCGTGGGACCTGGTGGAGGCTGGTTTAAGTTGCTGTTTTCATAACCGGGGTGTGTTTTCTGGTCACAGTAACCTGCCTGCCCAATGAGACAACAGGCCAAGGAGAGGGCCATGCGTGCACAGCCATTTCCATTTCACTTGCAACCCGTGAGCTTTGTCTCCTGTCCTCTCTGTCCTCCCATCCCCCAAACAAAGGGGGCCAAGGCCACAGCTTGCCAACTTCACAGCTATAAAAACTGAGGCCCAAGAAGTTAGATGAAATGACTTGTCTGGGGACCGGCACTCAAACTTGGGGTCCGACTCCTCACTCTGTACCTCTTGCTGGAATCTTCTTGTAAGTAACAGAAATAAGAATCCCCAGAGGAGGCAGGCACAGGCACTATCAATTGGGTGCTCACTCTGTGCCGGGCTGCTACCTTGGGCTTGGTGAACACTCTGCTGAATCCTTACAGTCCCCAGAAGCTGAGTACAACTATTACAGAAAAGGAAGCAGAAGCTCAGAGAGGTTAAATAACCAAGCCAAGGTCACACAGCTAATGGACAGAGGAGCCAGAAGTGAAATCCAAAGCCTGTACTTGTCCTGCTGGAATATTTCCTGTGTTTCATTATTAGTAAATTTTCTTCATGACTGTTACCTCATTGGATTCTCAAGGACTCTAGGAAGTAAAAGGGCTATTATCCCCATTCTTCAGATGAGGAAGTCTTAGCACGGTGAAGTGACCTGCCCAAGGCTCATTGCTAGAAAGGGTCAGAGCTGGGACTGGAACGGGGTCACTGGGTTGGTTTGATTCTGAAGTCCCCCTTGCTGCTGACTCCCATTCCTAGGGCTCATGAACACATTCATATCAGACATTCGTCCCCTTCATTCCACTAAAACAGCTCATCATCAAGGCCTCCAGTGATGTCCATGTCGCCAAGCCAGTGGGAGACATGGACATAATGTCCCAGACCTGGTCTTCTTCGACCTGCCAGCAGCATCTGACAAAGTGACTGCTCCTCTTCTGGGAACGCACTGGCTCCCAGGGTGCCACCCGCCTCCACCTCTCGCTCTGAGCACTTTGTGGACAGTTCCTGTTCATCTCCCGACCTCTCCACCTTGGAAAGCCCCAGTATTGTGTCCTCTTCTTCTCTCTCCCTGGGTGACTCCACCCAGTCCCACAGCTTCAAATGCCTTCTCTGGGCTGACTCCAGCCCAGACCTCTATTCTGAAGTCCAGACTCACTCCACTGCCTCCTGACCGCCTCTATCCTGCTCCCACCCTGCCTCCTCCAGTCTGCGGTCCCTAGGATGCTTGGTCTGGCCAGAATCTTTAAGACTCCCAGTCTTGCACCGTGCAAAAGCTAAGCTCCTAGAAATGGCTCACAAGGCCCTCCATCATCTTTCCCTCCTCTCACCTCTCTGACCGGTCTCCTCCCATTTCCTCCTTCCCTCCCGCTCTCCAGGCACTCTGACCTCCTTCTGCCGGGCATGTTCTTTCCCTAGATATCCACAGTGGTTGCTCCATCATCTTCTTCAGGTCTCTGCCCAAATGTCACCTGCTCACTGAGGTCCCCCATCACCCAGTTTTTATACAGGCACGCAGCCTGTCCTCTTCCGTGATTTATTTCTCCCTGTCGTCCTAATCGCCAGCTGACAGACCGTGTATTTCCCACTGTGCTCCCCAGCAGCCTGCCTTTCCCAGGCGGAGTGTGGGCTCCACGAGAGCAGCCATTTCGTCTGTTTTGTTCACTGCTGTATTTCCAGGTTCTAGGATGGTGCTGAGCTCGCAGAAGGTGCTCAGTAAATAGTTGTTGCAGAGTCTCACCCA
Source organism: Trachypithecus francoisi (assembly GCF_009764315.1). Taxonomy (NCBI): domain Eukaryota; kingdom Metazoa; phylum Chordata; class Mammalia; order Primates; family Cercopithecidae; genus Trachypithecus; species Trachypithecus francoisi. The sequence continues at coordinate 102,136,851 of NW_022681457.1, read as the reverse complement.
CCCCAGTCTCAGACATGGACCCTTTCAACCCTGCTGGGAGTGACGCTACTAACCAAGGCCCACGGAGAGAATGGGTTCTTCCTGCCACCTTTGGAGGGCTCCTGAGGGACTGACGTGGCCACGGCGCCCCACAGGTCTGTCTGTGGTTGGAATAGATGTTTCTAAGCATGGATGGAGACTCATTCTTGATACTGAGATTTCCCTAAGATCTCAAATCCCTCTTGGAGCTAGCGGCCTCAGAGAGCATTTTTCAGTCTTGCCCTTTTTTTTTTTTTTTTTTTTTTGAATAAACCACTCTAGTTTCAGCTCCTGCTCCGTTCCCTTCCCTACCCTGGCCTGACCATGTTTTGAATTTCTGCAGTGTGGTTCTAGACCAGAAGCTGCTGTGGGACTCAGTTCTGTCATAAGGAGCTGGTGGGAGCCCACCGTGTGTCTGGGTCTGTGCAGACCCGGAATTGGAAGTTGCCGGGGGAGCCCTGCACAGAGAGAGCTCCCTGTTCTGCCACTAGCCACCCATGAGACTGACTGACTTGGTTATATCCTTTTCCTGAGCCTCAGTTTCTTTCTTGTTAAATGAGAGCAGTAGTCCCAGTTACCCAGGGTTTGATGGAGGCTCCGAGGAGTCAAAGGAGCTCAGGAGACAGGAGCAGGATGAGAAGGGAGGCATTGTCCGGCTGCAGGAAGGATGGTTTCTCAGGGTGGGCACCAGCCTAGTACTGGCAGAGTTTCTAGAAAGCAAGGCAGTGCCTAAATGTCTAAAGTGGGGGGGACATGGTAATGGATGAGCCCTCAGTTTTAAGCAGGTCCGAGCACACAGCAGGTACCTAATATGTGCGTGCGTCATGGCACTGTTTTAACCAGCCAGGATGCGTGAATTGCATAGTGCAGGAGCAGCTCCCAAAGTCAGGGTCCCTGGGTACAAATGTGGGTTCTGGGACCCCGGCAGAGCACTTCCCTCTGCTCCTCCCACCCTGGAGCTTAGTGTCACCGTCTGTAGAATATGCCTACCAGTCCGTGATTCTGTTCTACCTGGTCCTTGTGGCAGTCCTCGAGAAGCCATCAGGACAGCCGTGACCTTCTGCGGCATGAGGATAAGGACCCTGTGTTGCCTCCCACCACTCCAGACACCCACAAGCAGGAAGGTTTAGCAAAGTAGGTAGGAGCCAGCCACCTGGGTTCAAATACTGGCTCTGACATCTGCTACCTGTGTGGCCCTGGACAGGTGACTCACCTACCCGAGCCTTGATTGCCTCATCTCTAAAATGGGTTCAGTAGTAAATGGAATATTACAGGGCAAGTTGTGAAGACTCAAGGAGATAATGAAAAGAAAATGTCTGCACAGCACCTGGCACGAGGCACATGGTCAGAAAATGTTAGCTCTGTTTGTCACAGCCTGGCCCTGCGATCTAAATGCTCGAAGTCACGACCATCCCCTTTTGTAGACGAGGGAACTGGGGTTCAGAGAAGCCAAGTGACTTGCTCCAGGCCACACAGCAAGTAAATGGTTGTCACTGAACACAGGTCGTTTGGGGGAACAGGAGGTATGGCCTGGGCGAGGCTTAGGGGCCATGCAGAGCTATGTCTGTTGCTGTGTCCCCAGCAAATTCTGGGCCCAGAGCCTCATGTCAGCCTTAGAGAGAAAAGATTCTGCCCTGGGGGCTTTGCAGGCCTGACCTAGGACCTGTCAGGGTTATACAGGCTCATTCTAGGAAACCAGCCTCAAGTTCCCGGTTCCCTCCCTCAAAGGCATTGCCATCTGATTAGCAACATTTGAAGACCTAAGAGTGGTCACTGGCCTGTCTGTGCTGCCTGGGCAGGCCATGCAGCTTTGAGAGCCCCACATCCGTATCCCTGGCAACCCTGGTCCTGAGCTGCCCTCCCCCACACCCTGCTGTCAGAGCTGTCTGTCTGTGGGAGCTCCCTGGAGACCCAGGAGGGATGTGCATGCACGTGCTGGGTCAGCACAGAGCGTCCCTGGTACGCATGCGTGTGTGCTGGGCCTGCTGGGAGTCGTTTGTGTGCCTATATGTGCACTAGTGTACCCACTGAGCTAGACTCTGCCGGTGCAGTTGGGACGTCTCTGGAGCTATGGGCATGTACGTACATTTCATGGGCGGGCCGTGCATAGCGCTTGCCTGTGCAGGTGACGCTGGAGCCTGCTGGGAGCCATTCCTCTCCCTGTATTGGTGGGTTCCTATGTCTGCCTGACCTGCTCCAGCATATGTGTGCAGGGAGGAGCACACTCATGAGTGTGCTGGATCAAAGTGCACACCTAAGAATGTGTGGGTGCAGCCATGGAGGGAGGTCCCCGTCTGTACACGCCACTGCTATTGAGTATGCTTACTGGGTCATGCAGATATGTGTTTGCATGGGTGCCCGCCCACCCACAGGGAAATCAGCCAGGGTATTCAGATTCATGTGTACATCTGTATATTTTATCAAGCCAGATGTACATGAAAATGGGTACTTGTTAGCATATGTGAGCCCTATCTGTGTGTGTATATGTGTGTGTGTGTGCGCGCGCACGCACATGACTGGATCAATTTGTGGAGTGTGTGCGTGTGTATGTGACACACACACACACTCTCTCTCTCTCTCTTTCTAGGGGCCAAGATGTCAGGGCCATTGATTTTCTGTCTCTTAGAAATTCCCTTTGAGGTCCTATTCATGCCTCTTTCATGAAGCAAAATCAGTGGTTCCAATGTTCTTAAAGCAAACGGGCCTGTTCTGCAGCAAGGCTCCATCCCTGGCCTGCCTGCCTCCTCCACAGGTTGTGCCTGCACACACACATGTACCCACAGGACCTGCTTGTTGTGCTCAGGTGGGCACAGCAGCCCTGCAGGGGTACAGGGGCCAGGCTCCCTGGCCAGACTCTGCTGCTTTCTACCTGTATGGCCTTGGCCATTTCCCGTCATTTCCTGAGCCTCGGGTTCCTCCTCTGCCTGATAGGCACAGGGTGGTGGCGAAGATGTGAGTGGTGAAGCCCCTGTCTAGCCTGGGGGTCACCATTCCCCTCTCATCTGTCCTGGCTGTTATGTTTACGAATCACTTTCGCCTGGGGAGAGAGGCTTGTGTCTGTCCTCACCAGGCCAGCAGAGGAGCTTTGGGAAGGGACACCCGTGAATGCCCCTCTTACTGTGGGCCCTCTGCTCCAGGCATTTTGCTGACATCCCTTCATTTTATTCCGGCCACCACCCTGGGTGGCAGCTGGTGTTATCCACCTTCCACCGAGGAGGAAACTGAGCCCCAGAGAACTGCAAGGGCTTTGCCAAACTTCACTGAGAGCAGGTGGCAAGCCAGGATTGGGACCCAGGTCCAGTGGATTCCAGAACCTTCCCACCGCATTCCAAGAAAACTTCCTCTAGCAGGCAGGAGTGAGAGGCCAGGCCTTGGAGGATGCCTAGACCCCACACGAGGGGATGGCCTACAGGCCCAAGGCACCATGTGGGCAGAGGTGCAGTGTAGGGAAATACTGGCCTAGAGGAAATAGGCCCTCAGCCTCTGTTGCCTGCCTTGGGCTCTCCCATCCCATCCCCTTCCCCCTCCAGATGGGCAGCCCCTCGTGGGATCCCCTCCCACCCCCTCGTGCTGCAGTCTTTGTGGCCCAGGAAGAATGCCTCTCTTTATCTCCCAGACGCCCCTTCCCTTTGATTCTCCTCTCCCCAGCGTTTCTGCTGACCTCTGCGTGTTGGGAATCCAATTAGAGGAGCGGACGGGGAGAGTGACAGCCGCGCAGAATCCCGCCTCAGCCCCTCCGAGCACGCTCAGCAAAGCTGCAAGCAGCGCAGGGCCTGCTTGTCATGCTGGGGCCTGCGCAGGGCTTTGTGGGGATTAGCTGCTGGGGGGTGGGGTGCTCGCAGATGGGACCAGAAGTGATGCTGGTGAATGTCACGTCCAGGCAGAGAGTGGAGGAGGGGGCCCGCCCAGTGTTGAATCCAGCTTGGGGAAGAGAAGAGAAGGGGGCTGGGGGGCAGACTACCCTGGCCTATAGGAGGTGCATGGGGGAAATGATGGCCCACTTGGGTCATTTGGTTCTTGGAGGATAGAGCTGGCAGCCAAGCTCAGCTGTGTCTACTGTGGAGTGGACACCAGAAGGATTTCCACCTGGGAGGGGCTTTGGGGGATTGATTGGATTGCAGGGGTGGGTATTGACGTTTCATTTGCAAAACGCTTTATATATGATGGAGGTGGGGACCCTAGGAATGGGGAAGTGGCAGCCTTTGAGAGATGTGTCTAGAGAATCTCCCACCACCAGCCACCCCTTGACAGGGCCACCAGTCTAAGGCCGAAGACTATGCCCTTCCCCACACAGCACCATGAAAGTTACCCTCCTGGTTTACAGCTGCGGAAACTGAGGCTCCGAGAGGAGAAAGGTCTGGCTCAAGGACACAAAGGTAGTCCATAGCAGAGATGTCTCATCCCCCTGTCCACCCTTATCACCCAGGCCCCACCCCCAATTCCTTGGACCTCCTGAGTAAGGAGAGTCCCTGATGCCCTTCCCCACAAAGGGATGTGGCATCTAAGGAAGTAGATTTCAGGCCCTCAGGGGAAGCAGCACCAGGTAGAATATGGTCTGACTCTCAGCCCATGGATCAGCAAATGCCCCCCCCTCTCTAGAAATGTGCCAGGCATTGTGCTGGGCCAGAACACAGTGGGATCTGCCATGGCCTCTGCCCCCGGGAGCCCACAGTGGAGAGAGACAAGGAGGCCCTGGTGCACAGAGAGGATGGAGTGTGTGCATGGAGCAGTAAGGACTATGGGGACCCACTGGGGAGACTTGGACTAGGATATGGAGATGGGTCCACCCTGAACCTGGGAGGCCAGAGGCCTTTCTAGAGGAAGGGCCATCAGAATAGAGATCTAGAAGACAAACAAGAAATAGCCTGAAGAGGCTCTGGCTGTTCTAGGCCTGAGAGGCAGGGTAGTTGTGGGGCTTCTAAGGGGAGGGCATCTCCTGTCCCTCAAATCTTTGTGCTCATTCCACAGCTGCCTGGGCCGGGCAGGGCTGACCCGCCTCCCACCCAGTACCCTAGTGAGGCTGTACAGCTGCAGCTGCTGTGGAGTTGGCAGCCACCGGATGCTCAGGATCTTCTGTAAGAATCATGGTTAGGCCGGGCACAGTGGCTCACACCTGTAATCTCAGCATTTTGGGAGGCTGAACCTGGAGGATCACTCGAGCCCAGGGGTTCAAGCCCAGCCTGGGCAACATGGTGAAACCCCATCTTTAAAAAGAAATTAAAAATAAGCCAGATGTGGTGGTATGCGCTTGTAGTCCCAGCTACTAGGGAGGCTGAGGTGGGAGGATCACTTGGGCCAGGAGGTTCAGGCTACAGTGAGCCGTGATCTTACCACTGCACTCTAGCCTGGGCAACAGAGTGAGACCCTGTCTCAAAATATATAATATATTATATATAATTATATATATATAATATATATATTTTATATATTATATATTTTATATATTATATATATTTTATATATTATATATATATTATATATATGTGTGTGTGTGTTTGTGTGTGTGTACACATATATAAAAATTAAAAATTAGCTGGGTGTGGTGATGCATGCTTGTAGTTCCAGCTACTAGGGAGGCTGAGGTGGGAGGATCGCTTGAGCCTGGAGTTTCTAGGCTGCAGTGAGCTGTGATTGCACCAGCGCGCTCCAGCCTTGGGCAACAGAGTGAGACCGTGTCTCAAGAGAGAAAAAAATAGTATTTAGAGATAGTGGTTAGGAGGCTACAGTGCCACAAGCCAGGCTTAGAGGTTTGGAATTTCTGTGGTGGTGCTAGGCACGTTCTATACACATCTTCAATCCCCAGGAGCAGGAGTTGCCCACCCTGTCTTACAAGTGAGAAAACAGGTTCCAAGAAGCAGAAGGGCTTGTGCAGCCTCACAGAGCACATTAATGGAACTGTCATTTACACTCAGGACCGCATTAGACCTTTCCCACCATCCTAGGCTGCCGCTGCCAGTGTGGGAATGAGCTTATTGAGTTGGTTGGTTTGGTCCTCCTGCCCCAGCACCGTGCCTGTCACATAGGAGGTGCTTAGTGGGTGGGGGATGGATGGATGGATGGATGGATGGATGGATGGATGGAGAAAACCAACCAATCAATCAATCAATCAATCAATTCTTCCTTACCTAGTGCCTTTAAAAAAAATCTGCACTACTCCCCATCCTGCCAGCGAAGGCTGTATTAAATATGAATTAATCTTTCAGCTCAGTTCTCATGAATACAAAATGCAGAGGGTGTGTGAAGCCAAGAGATCAAGACAAGACACCCCAGTCTACCTGGGCCTGAAAGTGCACGCTTACACCCACTCACACTCGGAAGTGTGTTCTCACAGTCAGACCCACTCACAGTCCTCAGCCACCCTCCCTAGCCCTTCTAGGAACCTCCCCACCCCACCCTGCCCTGCTCGGTTGGGCCCCTTCCAGGTCAGGCTTCTCTGGGCCACCACTGGCCCTGCTCTTTCCCATCCCATACCCTTCCTGCCCCTCTCAGCTCTCTGAACTTGACTCCTCCCTCACACCTGCCTCTTCTCTCCTTCCTCCTATTGTCTCTTGCCCCTCGTCCATTCCCTCCTCCTTCAGCGTCCTCTTGTCTTCCTTCTCCTTGTCTTAGTCTCTCCATCTCCCCGCTCTCTGTTTCTCTCTCTCCCTCCCCTGCCTCCCCACTTCTCTCTCTCCCCTTCTCTCTAGCTCCCTCCCCATCTCCTTCTCTAAGGGGCCACTTGCCTGTGCCTGGACATGCCAGAGACCCTGGGTAAATTGTGGGCTAGAGAGAGAAGCCTCCCTCCTCAACCCAGACACGTTGGGGTCAGAATACGCCCCCCAACCTTCCCCCCTAGCAAGGGGCACAGGTACCTACACACCAGGGCCATACCTTGCCCCCTCTCCTTGCCCCCACCACCTCCCAGGGCTGGCATCCTGCAGGTATGGCATGAGCCATGCACCTGGAGTCCACACCAGACACCTGTCAAATCTGTGCCCTCCCAGGGGGCCTGGCCTGTTGATTCTGAAGGACTTCAGAAAATGTGTTCTAAAGGGATAGAAGCGTGTCCTGGTTTGGTGTGACCCCATTTGTGTGTCTCTGAGCCATACTCAGTCTCTCTGAGCCTCAGTTTCCCCACCAGGTCCTTGAATAAATTAAACGAGGGGCTGCTGGCCCAGAGTAGGCTGGGATAAATGTCTCCTGACCTCCCATGATGCTCCCCAAGGTGAACATTCCAGACCTGCCCCTCCCCTGTGGCCTGACTTGGGCCCTCCCTTTCGGGAACTGACCTCCCTCCCACTGCCTGAGGACTCTGGCCCAGGATGCTCTCACTCTCTGCCCCTCTCTCCACCTCTCTGCGACCACCCAGTCCAGACAGCTGGGCTGGAGGGGATCAGAGACTGTGAGCAGCCTTCTCCCACCCACCCTGGACCCAGGGTCAGCAAGGAGGGGGTGGGGATGCAAAGGCTATGATTCTTTTGGGTGGGAATGGGGGTGAGGGTGAGAATCAGGCAGGTGCGTGTGCATGTGTGTGTGTGTGAGAGAGAGACAGAGAGAGGGAGGGAGAGGGAGCTCACTAGTGCATATGTGCCTGCTGGGGGGCTGCAGATGTGTCTGCGGGTGAGCCTGGTGAAACAGAAGACAAAAGAATAGAATGAGCTAAAGCAGCCGCCTGGGGTGGGAGACCAAGCCCATTTGTATGCAGCAGGGGGCAGGAGCCCAGCAAGGCTGGCTCTTGCTAGGAGCCTCCATTCCCAGGACTCTGGAGGGAGCTGAGACCATCCACACCCGCAGAGCCCTCCCTCACACTCCATCCTGTGCAGCCTTAACTGTACAGGTGGGGAAACTGAGGCTGGGAAGCCACATAGCAAGTGACTGGCAGAGCTGGAACTGGAACCCAGCCAGCCTCCTAGACCAGGATTCTTCCCATCAATGGAGTGCTAGAGACTCCAGCCAGGTATGAAGTTAGATAAATGACATAATGAATAATGGCCCTTGATGTTTGTAAAGTGCACCGTGCAAACACTTTATAACTCAGTAATCATCCCCCTTTTACAGGTGGAAAAAACTGAGGTGCACAGAAGTCATGTAACTTGCCCGAGGTTATACAGCTAATAAGTGGCAGAGCCAAGATTCAAGCCAGCAGGTTCCAGAGTCTGTGCTCGCTGTACCTCTTAGAATAGCAAGTCCTTGAACCACAGGGATTGTCACATTTCTGTGCCCCCAGCTCTGAGCACTGTCTAGGCACATAGCAAATGCTCAACAGTGCTTGCTGAGTCAATGAGTGGATGGATGGATGATGGATGGATGGATGGATGGATGGATGGATGAGAAAGGAGTTCACCATGAGGATGGCTTCCCAGGCCCCAGGAGCCCAGCTTCACAGCACAGTAAGGTCCTACTGCATGTGCTTCGCTCCTGCCGCCCCCATTCCCACCCCCACCAGGCAGGTGTTAGCTGTGCCCTCCACAGGGCCAGGCCCCACAGGGACAAAGCCGAGGGCGCGCCTGGGCGGCCCAGCCCCTGCACAGGCTGAAGCTGCTAACAGGCTGGAAATCTCTTTTGTCAAAGCCTGCACTGCCTCCAACCTCCTTTAATTAAAGACAATTAGTGCTTTCAGCCCCTCTGCACAGCTCAGCTCCCCTGTTTGCAAACACACAGCTGCGGGAGCTTTGTGGGCCCCCCCTCGTCACCACCCCCCAGCCCTACTTCCCCAGAGACACACAGAGGTGCCTTTATTATCAGCGCTCCGGCTGCAGCACCAAGAGGCAAGCGCCTCTGCTTAAAGGAAGGATGGGAACGCTTCCCAGCTAGGCGGGAGAGCAGGAAGAGCTGAGGACCCTGGGGTGGCCTGGCACATGTGGGCCATGGGTCCCACGCTTCGAGGAACAGCCACCTGGAGCACCTCTGAGGGACCTGCCATCTCCCCTTCTCCCCTTCTGTCTCCTCTGCTCCTCTGGGCCTGCTTCCTGGAATTTGGGCTGTCCACATGTTTTCTCCCAGAATCTTGTCTCTGACCTGGGCACTGTGGGGTGTAGATGCTGGCCCTGAGTACTACCTTAGGAAAGAAGGAAAAGGGAGGAATGGCTTTTATTGAATACCTGCTGTATGTTAGGGCCCTTGCTAGACTCTGGCTCTGCACACCATCATTCTGAAATATCCCCATTTTATAGATGGAGCTGCCAAGGCGCTCAGAATGGCTTGGTGACTTGGCCAGGCATGACAAGGACATAGCAGAAGGTCAAACCTTCTGACCTGAGCATACTGGTTGGATCTACGCATATGAGGAGCCCAGCCTCCTAGAAGTCAAAAGGTCAGCTGGTCCAGCTCCCTCCCAGCCTCTACCCCCATGGTCTGAGCCTGTGCCATGTGCCAGGTAGTGGGTACTGGGGAAGTCACAGCCACAACCATGCCCTCCAGATGGTCCCAGTAAAGGGAAGATGCCACCAACAGACCTTTACACAGTGGCAGTGCTCTACAATGGTGGAGGGCTCTACGGAATTCCCAGGTAGCAAAGAGGAGGGAGTGACTTTGCAGGGAGAGGTAGAACATTTGAGCTGGTTCTCAAAGAGGACAGTGGGGCAAAAGTATTCTAGCCAAAGGCCAGGGGCATAAAAGAAAAGCAAATTCCAGCCGGGTGCAGTGGCTCACACCTGTAATCCCAGCACTTTGGGAGGCCAAGGCAGGCAGATTAGCTGAGGTCAGGAGTTTGAGACCAGCCTAGCCAACGTGGTGAAACTCCGTCTCTACTAAAGATACAAAAATTAGCCGGGCATGGTGGTGCGTGCCTGTAGTCCCAGCCACTTGGGAGGCTGAGGCAGGAGAATTGCTTGAGCCCGGGAGACAGAGGTTACAGTGAGCCGAGATGGTGCCACTGCACTCCAGCCTGGCCAGCAGAGCGAGACTCTGTCTCAAAAAAAAAAGAAAAGAAAAAGAAAAGCAAGTTCCAGGAAAGGTGAGCAGTTCAGGCAGGAAGGATGTCATTGGGCCCATTGTGGATGAGGGGACTGAGGTTCCCCAAACCTGAATGCAGTGCTGCACCCACCCCATTTCTCAGCTCCTGTGGGAAACCATGACTGTGCTTGCTAGCGTTTGAATCCAGGACCTCAGTCAGTGCCTGGCACAGAGCAAGGGCTGGGGATGTATCTGCTGAGTAAATAAAATGTTCCAATGATGGCAAGTGAGAGGCCCACAGGCTACCTGTCTCCCTTCCTGGGCACAGTGCAGACATCCCAGGTTAACCACGGCCCTCTTCCACCCAGTCCGGAAGGGGCCCGAGGCCAACTCCTGGGAGCTGGTGAGTGTGGTGAAACTGACGTGTCACCGCAGAGTCAAGTCCAATGCTCACATTTTGCAGATGAGAACATCCAAATAGTATGATTCCGAATGGGGAGGAAGAGATAATAAGATTAATAGCTTAACATTTACTGAATGATATTTATATACCAGGCACAGTTCTAAGCTCTTAATGTATATTTAATTCCCGTTAACACCCTTATGACACGGATATTAATCTTCATCTTCTCATTTTACAATGAGAAAAGCTGAGGCACAAAGCAGTTAAGTAACTTACCCAACACCACACATCAGTACGTTGCAGGGCCAGGATTCAAACCCAAGGAACCTCACTCCAGAGTCATGCTCTCAACCACTATGCCATAGAGCCTGTCCTCCATCGGTGTGGGACCTCGTGGCCCCCAGAGCTGGCTACCCTGTGGGCTGCTGGGCGTCCTGCCTTGCTATAAGGCCTTGGCTTCTCCCATTCCAGTGGAGAACAGACAGCTGAGTCAGAGCTGGCAGGGCCGGGCCAGGCCTGGGATCCATCTGCCTTTCAGCAGCCTCTGGGCCCATTTCCTCCGGCCCAGACAGCTTCCCGGCGGTGCCTCTGCAGGCCCTTTTAAGTCCCCTGGCACCCTCAGTCCCACTTCCTGTGACCCCTGGCCCTGACCTGACCCACTCCACTCAATTTCCCAAGATGAGTTGCAGAAGCTACAGGGTCTGTGCAGAGAAGGGAAAATTAACGAGCTGCTCCTCAGCAATTGGCAGTTTCCAGGCACCAGCTGGCCTGGAGTATGTACTCGGCACCCTCAGAGCAAGACAATTAAGTGGAGCTTAGGTTGGGGTGCAGAGATGTCCACAGATCAGACAGAAACCTTCCTAAGATGTTTTTCCAAGGGATCAGTGCCTATGAACAAGTATCCATGGAACTACAGTCTTTATTCATCCTTATTAGTATCTAATATATTAATATACATAACATATATGTTACATACATACTCATTTAATTATTTAGCACTCACTGTGTGCCAGGATCTTTGTTGAATCCTCACCATCTCTCTGCAAGGTAGACACAATTACCCCCATTTTACAGATGAGGAAACTGACTCCCAGCAAGGTTAGGAGACATCTGCCAAGTCACACAGGAGAGTCAGGATTTGAACCCAGGACTGTCTAACTCTAAGCTTCTGCTTTTTGCATAAAACAGACCTCCTTCTTGGTCTCTGATTGATCATATGTAGCACTGTATGAGGCACCAAGACTGAGCCAGGGGCAAGAGAAGACCCAGTGTGTGCTGTGGACCTATGTGGTGCTCCACAGCAGGCACAGAGAAGAATAAGAGCACGAGACCCCTTCCCTGTTCTGAGAAGTATCATTTTAAAGATATATGCTGTGCAATATGTGAGCCCAAGGTCTGGCCAGCTTGATTGGTTCTGAAGGTAGGGTAGGGCTTCACTTAGGAAACAAACCTTGTGCTGGGTTTTGAAGGTTGAATAGGAGTCTGCCTGGTGGAGATGAGTCAAAGGGCATTCCAGGTGGAGAATTCAGCATGGACATTACAGTGCTTTGCGTGCTAGGGAAGTGACCGGAGTTCAGTCTGATGGGATGTTTGATAAGATCGTTGGGGTTGTGGGGCTTAGAGGGTTGGACTAGGCAGCTCTTGTGCGGGAGACCCGGGCACCAGCCAAGAAGAGACACAGGAGATGGGAGCGGGACCCTGCCACTGCCAACATGATCCTACAGCAGGAAGGGCCTGCTCAACACCACGCAGCCGGGGCCCTGGGCCTGGCCGGGTGTCCCCCAGCCCTCCACTGTTCTCCTGTTTCCTGTGCCCCACAGTGGTGGGGTGGAGGGAGCTGGTGGATTGCTTGGCCATTGAGCCTCCTCTTCGTGCTGCCCTCCAGGAACTTCACATCCACCTGTCCAGCACCACCCCACATTGGGCCATTACTGACTCACTCTGTGACCTGAGGCAAATCACCTCTCTCTGGGCCTGGGTTCCCCAAAAGTCAAAGAAGGCACTAAACCAGTGGTCGTCCTTATACCTCTGCATCCTAGAGTTCCCTGAGAGAATGAGTGGTAAATCTCCACCTCTTGGGAGTTTCCCAGCGGATGGGGATCAGGGCAGGGGTGCAGGGATTTCCCGTGACAAGGGGCACATTCAGGGACACAACCGACCCCAGCAGAGCTGCCAGGGCAGGAAGTTTATCTTCCAGTCTCTCTGCTTTCCCATCCCACTCCCATCCAGGCCCCATCTGATTCCTTGTCACTTAATTTCCCCTGAAATGTCACCCGGTCCCTGTCATCCCACCCCAAGCCGGGAAAGAAATACCGTTCAAATGAGGGACTTTCAGGCACCCTAACACACCCAAGAGGCCCTGGCAGCCCCAAGTCCCCCTCCTCAGTGCCACCCAGCCCACTGGCAGCTCCCAAACAGGCTCCTATTAAAACACCCTGTTCCCTGCCCCTTGGAGTGAGGTGTCAAGGACCTAAACTAGGGAGTCAGAAGGAAGGGTCCTGGCTCAGCTTGACAACCTATGTGCTGTGTGACCTGGGTAAGTCCCTTGCCCTCTCTGAGCCTCTTTTTCTTCATCTGTTAAATGAGATATGGGTTGGAAAGATGAATGATTCATAGCCCATGTGTGTATGAGACTCTCCGGGGCCCCCAATCCCATGTCTGATGCTGTTGGTCTGAGAATGGGACCAGCCGTCCTGTGCTTTGGGTACCACTGGCGTAGGAGATCCCTGAGGGCCAAGTTCAGGTCCAACATTTGTGAACTCTGCATTAGATCCAGATTCTCTGTGCTTCTCCATTTAACCCCTCAGACTCTAACGACCAGGACCACAGAGCAAGACAGCATCCACTCCATCAGTCCCCACCACATCAGTCCCCACCACACTTAGGATGTCCAGGCCACATTTAGGCAGAAAGCCATTTTTCCCTTCTCTTTCACTCTCAGGATGGCTGTCCCCAAGCTTGTCTGTCCTTGTGGGTGGTGAGATAAAGGGCTAAAGATAACTGCCTGGGCACTGGGGATGGAGGACAAGGACCATGTACAGGAGGCAGAGGGGAGGGAGCCTGCAGAGTCAGGCCTGGGCTTCAAATCCCAGCCCCTTGGCTGGGCACAGTGGTTCACACCTGTAATCCCAACTCTTTGGGAGGCCAATGCAGGAGGATCGCATGAGTCCCAGAGTTCCAGACCAGCCTGGGCAACATAGTGAGACCCCATCTCTACACAAAATTTTAAAACTAGACAGGCGTGATGGCATGCACCTATAATCCCAGCTACTCAGGAGGCTGAGGTAGGAGGATCACCTGAGCCTTGGAGGTCGAGGCTGCAGTAAGCCATGATACACACCGCAAAACTCCACCCTAGGCAACAGAGCAAGACCTTGTCTCAAAAAAATGACATAAAAACCCCAGCCACAACCCTGCTTAGCTGTGTGGCCTGGGGCAAGTCGGTTCACTTCTCTGAGCCCCTAGACATTTGTTGTGAAATGAAGGCGCCACACCTATCTCTCCAGATACTAGGAGGATGAAACTGTAGTGAATTTGGGCACCACCAGTCATACCCCACTTGTCCTGCCTGATCAGGGAGGGAAGGGGAGCTTCAAGGGGGTCAGTGAAGCTGCGGCCCTGCCCACAGAGCCTGAACTGCTGGAGGCTGGCACACCTTGGGCCCACCTGGGGATTTTCCACAAGGCTTCCACTCCAAGTGGGCAGCAATGATGTCCGTGAAATCATGGAACACATTTTGTAAGAAAATTAATAAGGAACGGATGAAGATGGAAATTATGAGCCCTTGGAAGCCACAGCAGGAGGGGTGTGGTACTCAGAGGTGCCAGAACCACCCGGTTGAGTTGGGGGGACCCTCAGAATGAAGGAAATTGAGAGCGGGGACTGTGGAGAGTGAGACGTTCGTTGCCTCTGAAGGCAAGAGGGAGGGGACTTCAGGGCAGCCAGAGGGAGAGGGACGTGGCCCCACAGCCAGAAGGGCCATTCATGTCGAACTGGGTCCTGGCCTCAGCCTGTCTGAGCCTCAGCATCCTCATCTGTAAAATGGGCATAGTAACAGCTATGGGGATGGAAGAAGTTGGAGCAAGCCTGGTTAGACGGGCCTCCATAAACAGCAGCTGGCATCGCTCTTCATCGTGGGTAGGAGTTGAGCATTGCCGTCTTCAAACCATCTGAGGCTGTGCAAGCACCTGGTACCTGGCAGGAGTTTGATGAGTGTTGGTAGAACGGCCAAATTGGCAGCTTGATGGATGGACTGACGGACAGGTAAAGGGATGAGTGAATGACTAGAAACCGCCCTCACTGGCCACAGGAGCCTAAATCTGTGTCATGTATTTTTCTTCTCTCACTCACAAGCCCCCAGCTGGCTGCTGACATCCAGTACCTTTTTAATTGATGATCCGTAATTTATTATAATTTGGCATATTATATACTTGCGTTATACTTCGATATCGTACTCTGTTATAATTCTGTAAAGTCTAGCACCTACCTAGAACTTTTCCGTTTACAACGCATATCTAGACTCTTCAACTTGCCAGTCAGGCAGGTTCTCTTGTTTTCAGGTGAGGAAACCCAAGCTCAGAGAGGTTCAGTAACTTGTTACAGGTCACACAGCTCCTGAGTGGCAGGACCAAAATTCACACCCTGGGTGTTTTGTCTTCCTGGGGCACTGCCAGCAGGGCTGGGGTGTTTCTGGTGGTCTGGAGCGTGACTTGAAAGTGTAGAGTAGGGTGAGGGGGCCACTAGGGGTGGGATCAAGAAGAATGGGGTGAAGTTGGGCATCTGAGATCAGAGGCTGAGGGTAGGCAAAGCTCAAGGCCTTATCTGGGGTACAGTCCAGCTCCTTGTGGGAGCACAACGGGCCTGTGCCACAGGAGGTTGACCTCGAGATGGGCAGCTGAGGTGGGTGCTGGCAGAGGCTGTGGAGGGGCTATCTGGGAGGTAGGGTCAGCAGTAGGCACCACGAGGCATTGGAAGATGGGTGGGCATGCCCAGATTTTCCTGAATGAAGTGTCCCGGATGAAGCATCACTGTCCACCAGCCGTGTGACCACAGCAAGTGACTTCACTCTCTGAACCCTGGTTTTCTCCTCTGCAAAATGGGGGCTACAATGAGAGAAGTGAGGGAGACTTCACAGTCCTTTGCCCAGAGCACTGGGCACCCCGGCTGGCCTTCCTCTCAGTTCCCAGTATTCTCTTTCATCCCCCCTGAAATATGCCCTCTGGCCGCCCAAAGACCACACCCCTGTATCTGAGGCTCAGAAATGATAGTCACATGGCTGGGCAAGGTGACTCACACCTGTAATCCCAGCGCTTTGGGAGGCTGAGGTGAGCAGATCACTTGAGGTCAGGAGTTCAAGACCAGCCTGGCCAACATGGTGAAACCCTCTCTACTGAAAATACAAAAATTAGTAGGGCATGGTGGCGGGCACCTGTAATCCCAGCTACTCAGGAGGCTGAGGCAGGAGAATCACTTGAACCTGGGAGGCAGAGGTTGCAGTGAGCCAAGATTGCGCCATTGCACTCCAGCCTGGTCGACAAGAGTGAAACTCCATCTCAGAAAAAAATAATAATAAAGGAGAAAGAAATGATACTCACCACATGGATTTGTTGACTCATCTTTATGTATTTACTGAGGACCCACTGAGTGCTGAACGTGAACATTGCTCAGTGAGGCTAGTAGGGCACTGGGGCCAGGTGCTCAAGCTTATCTGAGAAACAATAGAGAGGCCATTGCAGCTCAGGGTGATGACTGCCCTAATGCAAGTCGACACTCAAGGTGCAGTGGGAGCAGGAGGCGGTGTCCCCTACACTGCCTGGAGGAGGTGGGCTTGTGTACCTATGCAGGGTGATGCTGGAAAGGAGCAGGGGGCACAAATGGAAGGAAACAGACACCCACTAAGCACTTGCTCTGTACCACACTCTGCCTTTTCCATCCATTTCCCTGTCAAGCCTTCTTGCACTGCATCATGGTAGCCTCCTCGTGTCCACTTTATAGATGAGGCCACTGAGGCTCAGAAAACTGAATGCACTTGCTTAAGGTCACACAGCCAAGAAGCCAGCCGCAGCTGAGGTGCATCTACCCTCAAAGCCACTGAGGTTGGGTGAGTGGGCCTGAGGTAGGGCCCAGGGAGGCTGGGAAGAAGCAGGGGCTCCAAGCCCAGTGGCCCAGGAGCTATGTTCTCACCAGGCCGGCCGAGGCCACTGGCAGCCGTGGTTTACAAGGCATGGGGCTGGCCTGACTGGTTTGCTTCACAAATGCACGCCGGCTCATCTGGGGTACATTTGCGTCTTTATAAGTGTTCTTCAAAAGCCCAGCTCGGCTCTGTGCCTGTAACCATGGAGACAGCTCTGGGTGGCTGGAACCAGTCGCCCTCTATGGCCACGTGTGAAGGCTGCCAGGTGCCGGGGCCGTCACCATGCTGGGTAGGGCACCCATAGAGGCCTTTCCTGAGAGGTGCTTGTGGATGCCAAGGGGTGAGGGTTTAAATCCAGTTCGCATGAAAAGTGAAAAGGTCAAGTCTGCTTCATTGGCAGCAGAGCCATGTGGGCCAGGGCCACCTCTCTGTCCCACCACGTGCCTGCTCTTCCTGGGTAAAGGTGGGCTTTCCCTTAGTCTGCCACCCTTGGAATCAGGACAGGCTAGAGATGGAAGGTGGGGGGTGGTTGTGGGGGTGGGTACAGGGGACTGGGTTTGAGTCCCAAAGTGCAGCCCCACAAAGCCTAATACCCTCACACCGAAATTCCATTTTCCAAATAGGGAAACCAAGACCCACAGAAAAGAAATGAGTTGCCCAAGGCCACCCATCAAGGTAGAGGCCAGAGAAAGCCTGGCTAGACCCTGACTCTGAGTTCAGTGCTCCTTCCAGGCCACCATGAAGCTTCTCAGTGAAACCTGAGGTGGGGCTAGGCCCAGGATCTGGCCGTGGCGGGTGCAGTCAGCCCCCGCTGGAGGCTGGCCTGAGCCCCGCGTTGGCCCCAGGCCCTTCTTGGCTCTCAATTTTGGTCCAAGTCTCAGGGGCTGTTCAAAGATTCCGAAGGCATGTGAACATTTTGGAAGCAATTTGTCAGTCCTGGAAGCTGCTTGGAGGCTCCAAAGACTGTTTCAAGATTCCAGAATCTGTTATATTTGTAAGGGCTGTTGTTCATAGTTTCCAGAGTGGTTTGCAGGCCCTGGGTGAAGGTCCGGAGGCAGTGTGGGGGTCTGGGGCTGGAAGCATGGCTGGGAGCCCGGGGCAGTGCTGGAAGTGGAACTGATGGCTGTCTAAGCTCCCAGTTTTCTCTCCAGGGGCTCAGTCTGTGAAGCTGCCATGTCCATCGGGCATCTGCTGTTCTGAGAGGCAGAAGGTGTGTGGGTGTTGGCAGCAGCAGGACAGGATTTAAAATCCAACTTTACCATTCACATGCTGTGTCACCTGGGGCCAATTACTTAACCTCTCTGGGCCTTCTTTTCCCCCATCTATACAGTGGGACTTAGTCCACCTGTGCTGCAGGCCTGACTGTCCACCACCCATCTCATCTCAGGCATCTGTGGGATTAGTCAGAGAACACCCCCATCCAGAACTAGTTAACACTGTTCCTGGGTGTGGACTTGGGGTCTCTATCCAGGGTGGAAGCCTGCCCTTCTATCATAGCCCTGCCGGCCCTCCTAAAACCAGACCTCTCTGAGCCCCAGCCTTGTTTTGTCTGTCACTGGGGAGGAGCCATGCACTGTGACAAAGGCCCTGGTTGACCAGGATGTCCGTTCCTACCCATGCCCCATGGAAGTTTCTGGCTGGTCACAATCCCAGTCCTGCCTCCTGACTTCTTCATATCCCATTGCCTTCTCCAGCACTCTTCCCTCCAAGCCCATTGACCCAACTCCCCCATCCCCACCCGCCAGTACCTTAGGTCTCAAACTTGCCCTTGCCGTCCTCTGGGCCTTGGCTCACGCTGTTCCCTCTGCCTGGAATGCCTGTCCCATCTCTGCCATTCCCCCTGCAACCCTCCCACCTGGACCCCTGCGGTTCCCTCTCCTCCAACCTCCACCCTGTCTCACGTTGCTGATTAGAGTGGCACAGTCTACCCTCCAGGTCTGTGTTGCCTCCTTGCCACCAGGTAGCCCCTCATAGCAACTGTAGGATGTAGGCCTGGGGTGTGGAGTTAGACTGGCTAGGCCTGTTACCTGTAGTGTGACCTCAGGCAGGCTGGTAGCTGGGTTCTCCTGAGCCTCAGTTTCCTCCTCTGTAGAGTGGGAATGGTAACTCAAGCTCTGCCAACTCCCGGAGTGGTCATGAAGGTCAGATGAGATGATGGATAGGCAGGAGATGTACGAAGTCTGAAGTGATGAGGCTAATGGTGGCTGAATGATTTGCCTAAGGTCACCCTGGGGGGGATGGGGGCCAAGCCAGGACCTCAGTCCAGGTCTCCTGGCCAGGACGTTGACCACTAGAGCCCCAGACCATCATGGATGCCCCTCTGAGAAGTTTTACTTTTCTCCAACTCCCTGACCCACTTGCAGAGCTGCAAGCAGGCAGGCTGGCTCCCAGCTGGGATAATCACTGGCCACTGGCTGATGTGTTAAATGCATCGTGCCTTCCGGTAGACAGGAAGATCAATACCAAGGTAGATGGGCAGCCTCGCTCAATGCCACAGCCAGCCCCCAAGGGTGAGAACGGGCCAAGAATAAATATAACCAGGCCTGCTCCCTCCACAGGGTCAGAGCAGGCCAGACGAGAAGGCTGCAGCTTTGAGGGGACCACCTGTGGCGTTATCCCATCATCATCCCGAGCAGCCTGATTAGACATAAACTCTCCTCAACTTGTTTGTTCCTAACGTGTTAACTCACCAAATCCTCATAACCACGCTCTGAAGCAGGTCCTGACATTATTCCCATTTTATAGATGAAATGTGGCACAGAGAGGCTTATGGCTCACCAAAGGTCACACAGTTAGATTAGAACCCGCAGTTGCCTGGCTCAAAGCCCATGCTTGCTGCTGGGATAGTCTGCTGCCTTTTTAGTCGTCTGGACCATCCTGTGGCCACACCTGCCCACAGGCTCCTTGCTGTTCAGAAATGGCAAATCAGGGGCCTTGTCTCCAGCCCCCGGTGTGCTTTGGGCACAGGGGTCTTCCATACCTGAGCTTCTTGGAGTTTTCAGAGCTTGGACTCTGCTTTAGCCAAGAGCTCCTTGACAGGTACAGACACCTACCTAGCAGATGCCCATGCTCAACCTCATTCTTCCAGAGCTCAGAGCAGGCAGGTTAAGGCGAGCCTGACCCCCATAGACACTCTGGGCATGAGTGACCCCCTGCCTGGCATGAACTCTCAGGGATCCGAGCCCTTGGACTGCAGTGGTCTCAGCCTCACTGCCCATCAGCTAGGGGCCTGCATAGCCATAGCCAAGGATGGGCCTACCTGACGGGCAGGAGGGGAAGAGGACTCCATCCCCGAGCTTCCTGGGGTTAGACTGGGAGGTGAGACAGAGGTCGGCGCATAAGCTGTGGAACTGCTGAATAAGAAGGGCCCAGTCCATTTATCTTTTCCCTGAAGGGCAGCCCGAGTGATAGGAAATGTCTGGGCTTTGGGATTCAAGCCAGCGAAGCCCCTGCCTTCTGTGTCATCTGGGCTTAGACACTTAACCTCTCTGATCCTTAGTCTGTCACCTCCCTTACTACAGCTGGCCCTTTCACCCTCTGTCAGACCACGTGGTCCACCTGCCTTCAGGTCCTTGTGCTCGATCCATCTGTCTCAAGCTCAGTGTACCTGGCCAGCCCCCCATGACCTCTTCCTCCAGTCCCACCCGGAGTCATCCTCCAGCCCTCCCTCACCTCAGGCTGGCTATGGCGACAGACACCAAGTCCTGCCCATTTTCTCTCCTGAATATCCCTGAGTAGTCACCTTCCCTCTAGGCCCCATGAACCTCTGCCCTGGCTCAGCAGACCTTGTCATAATTCTGGATTTAGGCAGCGGTCTCCCTGCGGCCCCTGCCTGCCCTCTTCCCCATCCAGCCATTTCCCTCTGGCAGCTCCAGAATCATCTTTCTAAAATGGAAATCTGGTCATGGTGTGTATCTACCTAAAACATGTCCTGATTACACACAGTATAAAGGTCAAACTCCTTCCCTTCCCACAAGGAAAACCTGGCACCCTCCGGCCCAGCCTTCCCATTCACCCCTGCCCTGGGCACTGCCACTCTGCCTTCAGCCATGCTGTGCAGCTGGGATGTGCTGAGTCCTACCTCTGAGCCTTGGCACGTGCTGTGCTCTAGGCATAGAATTCTCTTATTTCTCTTCCCTCCCCTGCGCCATTCGTCTTAGCACCGTCAGGTCTCAGTTGTGACGTCACCTCCGAGAATCCTCCCTTAACCACTCCCTCCCCCAAGACTGGGGTAGTTGGCCATCCCCTGAGCTCCCACGCTTCATGCCTCTCCTGTCACTCTGAGTTGTCACCATCTGTTTATGTGTCTTTCTCTCCACTACACAGAGTCTCCACCCCCAGGCTCAAAGATGGCCCCCATAGGTTAGAGTGAATGCCCCCCACCCCCAACCTAGGCTCCCCTATCCCAGGGGAATTCTTACTTCCTGGCTCACTGGGGGCAGCTAATGAAGTTCTAGTCCCAGCTCCCCTGGAGTCATGCTGTGAAACTTCAGGATAGTGTCTTCCCCTCTCTGTACCTTCACCACTGAGGAGCTATAAAAAGACAAGCCTGAATTAGATGACTTCTCAGGGCCTTGCCAGCTCTGCAGTTCTACAGCCTGGTCGCCCAGCAGATTTCTGTCTCTCTCTCTCTCTCTGCTGTTCTTTGTGCCTTTTCATTCTGCCTCAAAACTCTGTCTCCGGCCACCGCCTCTCACAACCTCCGTTCCAGCCTCTCTGGCAGCCACTCCTTTCCCTTTCTGCCCCAAAACTTCTCATGAAGCCTTAGGCCTTCTTTATGGAGTTCCAGATCCAGGTCGAAGGGCAGTCCTAGAAGCCTCTTGGTACCCCCACCCATCCTTCTGTCTTGGGACCTGCCATCTGCATAGCCCCAGTAGGGCCATTAAGTCACCGTGAGTCAAACCAACTTATAAATAAGTAAAGGGGTGAGGGTCCCCAAGGGGACTCAACCCCAGATGGCTGCCCCGTCTCTGGCCAGATCTGGGGTCCCGACCACCCCAGGACAGACCCAGCCTGACAGATCTTGACATGTCATCACTGTCCCTGGAGAGTGATGGGGAAATCACCAGGCCTCCCCAGCTCCCATTAGTGTCAGTAATTGCCAATCAATTTCCTGGGAGCCTGGTGAGGAAGAGGCCCCTGGGTACCTCCAGTGAGGAAGCCACATCTAATGGCTTTTATTTGGATTGCTACAAATTGATTGGTTTTTTTTTTTTTTTTTTAATGGAGCTTTGTTTTCCTCCCCATGTCTTAACCACCCCTCAGGGCCAGTTAGACCAAAAGATGAGTGATGGCGTGACTTTCTTCTCTGGAAGAGCCGAGACCAGCCTAGTCATACCCACACCACTCATGTATCCTCCATGCTGAAGACAGGCACTTCCTGAAGCCATAGCCACAGCTCCCATTTCTCCAGCAGTAACCCCGCCCCAGGCCCTCCCCAAGGCTATCAGGTTGAAACCGCAAAACAACCCTATTGAGATATATCTCACCATCCCCAGGAAAAGGGGAGGCAGGCTGAGAAAGGCGGTGAGACCTAGCTAAGATCACGCAGTTAATAAATGGTGAAGTTGAGATTTGAACCCAGTTCTTTCTGGCATTGAAGCCTCGGTGTTCCCATTCTTATATGTGTCATCCCAATTATAACACAGAGTGAAGATGGTTCCCCTGAAAGCCAGAGAGTGACAGGAGTTACAGCTTTCATGGAGCTCCTAGGGCAGAGATTAGCTGATGAGAATAATCATGATAGCTACAACAATAGCAGCTATTGCTGAGCGCGGTGGCTCACGCCTGTAATCCCAGTACTTTGGGAGGCTGAGGCAGCAGGATTACTTGAGCCCAGGAGTTTGAGACCAGCCTGGGCAACATAGTGAGACCCCATCTCTACATAAAATACAAAAAAAATTAGCTGGGTGAGGTGGTGTGTGCCTATGGCCCCAACTACTCAGGAGGCTGAGGTGGGAGGATCACTTGAGCCCAGGAGGTTGAGGCTGCAGTGAGTCATGACTGTACCACTGCACTCCATGCACTCCAGCCTGGGTGACAGAGTGAGAGCTTGTCTCAAAAAAAAAAAAAAAAGCAACTATTATTACTGAGCCCTTAATTTTGAAACAGACTATGCCAATGGGTTTACATGCGTGTTTTATTTTCTCCTTGGAACTACACCAAGAAGTATTTGTTATTATAACCATTTCACAGATAGAGAAACCAAGACTTAGAGGTTAAGTGACTTGCATAAGATTGCTCAGATTATTGGTGCTAGTAGAACTAGAACTTATGTTTGAATCCATGGCACGCACTTTTAACCATTTGCATCAGTTTGGATTGTGAGTAACGGAAAATAAAAATAACCGTGGCTTAAACAAGATTGGAGTTTATTCTTCCCTCAAGTAAATGAAATCCAGAAGTAGGCAGCTGGTACAGCTCCATAATCGTGAAGGACTCAGGTTCCTGTCTTGGTCCCAAGATCTAAGCTGGCCGCCAACCCTCCAACCATCACATCCACATCTCAGCCAGGAGGAAAGAGGAAGCGGTAAAGATAGACACACATGCTTCTTTTCAGGACACTTCCTAGAAATTGCAGCTACCATTTCTGCTAACGTCTTATCAGCCAGAACCAAATCACATCACTATGCTACCCAGATGCAAGACAGATGGGAAGCGTAAGCTTGATTCTGGAATGCCATGTACCCAGCTAAAAAGTAGAGCCTATTGTTAAGGAATAAGGAGAGGTCAGATACTGGGACAATCATCAGTGACTTCCATCAGCATTATTCTAATGCTGATGTTTAGATGGAAATTTACAGTGCAGTCTGGTAAGTCATCAAATCCAGCTTTCTGGTATCCCAGAAAAGGAACCTGAAGCCCAGAGAGGGGAAGGCACTCACCCAGGATTGAACAAAAAATGGGGGGCAGAATCATGTTCGGAAGCCCGTCTTAGTAATCACAAAACCTGAATTATTGGCACAAGAAATACCCTTTGTCCCTCCTATATGCTGGGACATTTCTTCTGGTTCTTGGATTGTTTCTCTCACTTTCCCATTTTCCTCTCTCCCTTGCCTGGGCCTTAGGGTATTTGCCCTTTGGGGCTTCTACTAACCTTTGGATTGAGTAACAGAGCATCTGATTCTGTTCCCAACATGGACACAAAAGATGTCTGACCTTGGCCTTTAGCATTCTGGTCTGAGGATCTTAAAGATCTTTCCTGCTCTGACAGTCAGTTCACGAGATACTCTGAAGCTAGGGGTGGCTTTTGCTTAGTGAATGTGGTTACTGGTACCAGTAGATCCATATATTCCTCAGCTTATCAGGCTTCAGAGGTGGTACTTGTGGAAGGAGCAATGGATAAGGGAGAAAAAAAACTAAGGTCCTTGGATGATGCCAGGAGGAAAGAATGATCTTTGTTAGACATCTCCTATGTACTAATTACAGTGCTACAATAAATGTAAGTAAGTATCTCCTTATTGCTAGACAGTGACTCTTAGATACGGTTAAAAAATAGAATAAATCCAGCTACATGATCTTTTGAAAGGACGCATCTAAAACAAAATGGAGAAGGATCAAAGGTAAAGGGATGAGCCGGGCTCAGTGGCTTATATCTGTAATCCCAACACTTTGGGAGGACAAGGCAGGAGGATCACTTGAGGCCAGGAGTTTGAGACTAGCCCGGGCAACGTGGTGAAACCCCATCTCTATTTTTTAATTTAAAAAAAAAAAGAAAAAGAAAATGATGGAAAAGACCTACCAAACGATGCTAAAATTAAATTTAAAATGAAGACGAGAAAAGAAAGCAAGAGCAACAATGTTAGTATCATGCCTATTTCACAGTTGAGGCTCAGAATGATAAAGTCATTCCCCTGAGGTCATCTAGCCCCTCACTGGCAGAGGTGTGATTTGAAACCAGGTCTTTCTGTCTCTTAAATTCCTGCTTCCTTGGGAACGTCTGGTTGCCTCCAATGAAGTCAGCCAGACTTGTGACCTTGCCCTGATGGGATACTGATCTGGATCCAGGTGCCCACCATCACAGAGCAGACTGGAGCAGGCAAAAGTGAAAGGAAGTCCCTGTTGGCCAAAGGGACCAGTCCTGGGTCAGGGCACGCACTGGCATCTGAACCAGAGCCCGGACCGACTCCCAGAGAGCCAGCCATGTGCTACTGTGGCCTGCCATCCAGCTTCAGGCCCAGTGCCCGCAGGGGTCTCCACTCCCTGCCTTCCAATCCCTAGTCTCAGGCAGAGGCTGGGATGATAGAGGACCCGTCCCACAGAGCCACATGGCTAAGGTTCATGCCTGGAATGTAGTTCCCTCTGCCTGGCAGAGAACAGCAGGCCTGAGGCCTCCAGGAGACAGTCTGGCCATGGTTCAGCCGAGCCCTAAGCTAGGAGGCACTGAGACCTACATATACCCTATCCATTCCCAGAGTGAGGGCAACAGTGGGGCCATCGGCAGGTCCTCATTGTTTCTTAGGAAGAGCCAGACAGGAGACCTGGGTCCAAGTTAGCTCTGCCACATCCCCTGCACACATCAGGCTCCAGTCATCCCAGGTGGGCCTACCAGGGCTCCCAGAAAGCACCCTCAAATGCCTCGCTCCTCTAAGTTTTACACACGAAACACAGTGTGCAAATGGCAGTTAGCTAGCCTATTTAGCTAACCTTGCCCATCCTTCATAACTCAACTTGGGTATCACCTCCTCCAGGAAGCCTTCACTGACTCCTCTTCACATCTGTATTATAATGTATAGAACACTGGATTTGGCTTTCTCTTTACTTGTATGTCTCTCCAGCTAGCCCCATGGATCTTGACCTAACCTGTGTGGATGGCCTTTAAGGAGGTTTGTGAACTTAGTGAAATTGTTCACAAAATGCTTCCTGTGTGGATATATGTGCATTTGAGTGGGCAGCAGTAATAACTTTCATCAGAGTGTCTTGAGAATTACCACTCTAGACTGTGATGCTCACACAGTTAGGAACTGTGTCTGTCACTGTATCCTCAAGTGATATATAATAATACAAGTAGGTGATATAATAAATATTAATTAAGTGAACATTGGAAGAATAATTTGCTGGGTGACCTTAGGCAAGTAACTTCACCTGTTTCAATCTTGATTTTCTCATCTATAAAATAGGAACAAAAGTGAGGATTCTACTGTCTAAGCTTTTCCTCATCTCTGTTTTCCTCCTCTACCCCAGCACCTAGCATAGTGCCTGGCACATAGTAGGTGTTCATAGATGTGTATGAGAGGAATGGAAAGATGAGCAATTGGTAGGCAGGTGGAAGAATCCGTGTTTAGACGAATGAATGACAGTGAGCAAGTGAGTGGCTACTGTATGTGGGTAGAAGACCCAGCAGATGTATTGGTAGGTTCACTGGCTGGACAGGTAAAACAGTGCCTAGGAAGGTAGGTTGATGGATGGGTGGAGAGAGTGAGTGGACATATTCATGCTAAATGAATGGCTAGATGAATGGCTCAGCAAAGGGAAACTTCAATATTTGGGAGGGGCTGGCTAGGTAGGTAGATTTTTTATAAAATCGTCAGTGGATGGGAGAAAATGATGAATACATGGATCATAGATGGATTTGTGAATGGATGTGTAGATACATGATTGGATGGATGGATGGAAGGAAAGAAGGAAGGTCGGTCTAATCAATGGATGGGGAAAGGGAGAGAGGGAAGGAGGGAAGAAGGAAGGAAGGAAAGACAAAAAGAAGGAAAGAAAGAAGAAAAGAAGAAGAAAGGCCTCCATCCGACTCAGGCCAGTGAGTAGGAAGGCAGAGACAGAGGGAGGCCAGTGAGTAGGAAGGCAGAGACAGAGGGTTTCCTGTGTACAAGGCTGGCTTACGGAGCAGGTAAGCCACCTTCCAGAGCTGCTGTGTGTTGGGCCCCAGCTGAGCTCTTCCTTTCCATGGGTCCAAGGTCTCTCTGGCGGTGCCAATATTCAGAAACTGGTGTAGGAGGGAGACAAAGGGAGTAGGCAGATACCAGGGCCAGAAGGAGGGAGGGAAGACAAGTGGAGGCTGGGTCTGCCATTGGGCAGCCGCCCCTGTTTACTCAGCTCCGGAATGAAGCCCCGGAGAAGGGCTGTTCATATTTCTCCCTTGAACAGGGAGCTGACATTAATGAACAGCTAATTAACATCTTGGAGTGCGATGGTTCCAGTGTCAGTGTCCCTAATTAGTCTCGCGCTAATCTGCTTTAATTAACTGTCCCTGTCGTGGTTTTAATTTAATTTTCAGCTCCAGCCTGGGATGGCAGCCCCGTGAGCATTCTGTCCCAGGGCACCTGTGGCCAGGGCAGGGTGGGTTGTCCCGTGCCAGGTTCCCAGGGGCATGGCCAGACAGCCCAGAGATGGGCAGCGCTGGTAACAGAGCCTGGCTCCTCTGCAGCCTTTGGGGGAAGGGAACTTTGGAATGGGACACTTTCCTGTCTTCTCAAGGAAGTGTTCCCAGGTCACCAGGAGCTCCTAGAACATTCACAGGTCGGGAGCATAGTCTGTGACTGCACCCTGATCTCAAGCAGACCCAATAACTGACCACACTTTCTGGACACAAGCTCCAATTCAGGTAAACCTGGATTCCTGTGCGACCTTAGGAAAAGCACTTGACCTCTTTGAGCCATTCTAGGTTATCAGCCCCATTCATTAGTTATACAGTTGGATATATGGTCAGAAGGAAAGAAGATCTAATCAATGGATGGGGCTAATGAGGTGGGGCTGATAACCTGGACGCTGGCATCCCACTTTCACCAAAGATGCAGTTTTTCAGGGGTGATTTGCATGCACACCTAACTCCTTGGATGATCCAGGCAGAACACACACTATGACAGCCACCCTTGGGTCAAGAGTGAAGAGGGCTGGGAAGGAGCCTAGATCAGGGGTGAGCAGAGCACTGGCCCAGGACTCAGGATACTCAGGTCTCAGGCCTAGCTTTGTTGCTACCTTCAAGTCTCTTGCCCTCTCTGGGCTTAGTTACACCTCACTCCCATCCATAAGTTGGAAGGGGCAGGAAGAGGGAGAACAAGATGCTCTCTGAACCTTCTCATGCATTGGCCAGGGTTAGAGAATAGATGTACAACTGGCTCAGAAAACCTGACATCTGGAGCAGGAGGACCAAGTGGGAGCCGGGGGCTAGGGCCACCTTGGGGGCCAGGTGCGGCCTCTGCCTTTTGCAAGGCAAAGCAGGAACTAGCCGAGGAGGCAGTGGCCGCCCTGGTTACCAGGATCCTGCTGCAGGTGGGAAACCAAATCAACGTGTCTGCCCCTGGCAGGAGCCAGAGAAGCATCTTCCCAGAGAGTTAGACAAATGAGGATCGTCTGGGGGAATGCTGGCTGCTGTCTGAGGTGGGGAGGGGAGAGTCCAAGGAGTCAGACCCTTGTCCCAGAGTGGCTGGGAGCTAAGACTGCAGGGTGGGTTGAAGGCTGAGGCCCGAGGAGTGAGGAGGCCCCTGCTGAGGCCTGGATGCAAGCTCAGGGATTTAAGCTGTAACCCTGAGGGCACTGGGGAGCCATGGCCAGGTTTTGAGCAGGAGAGGAGCAGGGGAGTGAACTGGAGTGAGGAAGCAGGAGGCAGGAAGGCTGCCTCACTGCAGACAGTGAGTCTGTTAAGCGCGTTCAGCGTGACTTCCAGAAGTATAGATAGTGCACTCTTTAGAAAAAGGTGAGCGCACCTGCCTCTCTCCCCACAGCCTTGGGCTTACGGCGTATGTTTGGAGTTTCCTTGTGGTACCAGCTCCCAGAATATAGCTCACACTTTCTGCAGCTGGGGTCTGCAAATCCCAGAATGGGGAGAGGGTCCCAAATATATTCTCAGGGGCCCAGGAATTCTAGGAGAATTTAAACTTGATGTTTAGATTTGGATGCTGATTCAAACAGACAATTTGGTTTTGACCAGTTCTAAAGCAACCCTTCTCTCCCAGTGATCTCTCAAGGGGGAAGGCGTCCTTGCTCCTGGCATCGGAGGACTGGAGAGGTGGTCTCCAAGGGCCACAAAGGACCATTTCCGTTTCTAAAGAGCCTGTTCTTGTCCAGCCCTGACAAATGCTGTCATGCCTGCCTCCCCTAGGACGGTGAGCTCTTCCAGCCATGCCGGAGCCGGTCTGGTTCACTGTGTCTCCGCGGCCTGACACAGGTCCGAACCCAGGGAGGGTTTATGAATTGAGGCAGGTTCTTTCTGGATGTCCCACAGCCCTCCCCTTGTCTGGCCCTGAGAAATGCTGTCACGCCTGCCTCCCCCAGGACGGCAAGCTCTTTCAGCAGTGCTAGAGCCGGTCTGGCTCACCGTGTCCCCATGGCCTGACAGAGGTCCGAACCTAGAGAGGGTTTATGAATTGAGCCAGGTTCTTTCTGGATGTCCCACAGCCCCCTCCCCCTGCCTTTGACCTCCAGTTGATCTTTGCTTTCAGTCCAGTCTGAGCCAAACCAGTTTTTCCTGAAATTCTTAGTACATGAGTATGGAATCCAGAGCTCCTGCCCGCTTCCTCCCCACCAGAGCACAAGATTTCTATGAAAGGAGAGGAAACCCTCACCTTTCTTGATTCCCCACCCTTGCTCATGGAAGCTCCACACATTTCTTCAGATCCAGCTCAGACCAGGCCACCTGCCGAGAGCCCTCCCTGGCTTCCCCAGATGAATGTGTCAGTCTGTCCTTGGAGCCCCTGGAACATGTGCCACCCCTAGGCCCAGGTCCTCCTCTCTTGCCTTGCGTGGACCATATTCATGGCAGGAACTGGATTGCTCCCATCTCTGTGTCCTCTGCTCCCAACCTGGCTCACAGCAGAGGCCCGCAGGAACAGGTGGAAGAGAGGTACCCCTCGTCCCCAGGGTATTCTCCATAAGGGTCCAGTGGCCACCAGCCTGGCCTTTAGCATGCTAGTGTTATACATAGCAGTGGCTTTGCTGTCCATCAAGCCTGGATGCAGCCTGACCGCTAACCAGCTGGTGATTTTGGGCTGCATCTCTTGAAATCTCAATTTTCTCATCTAGAAAATGGGTAATGATGGCACTTACCTCGTGAGGTCACTGTGAAGACTTAATTTAGGGGACTCATGTAAAGCGCCTGGGACATAGTAAGTCCTCAATAAAACCATGCCAGTGATGCTGGTGATGAAGCGCTAGAGCCCCCAAGCCACAGCCCTGGGGGCAGAGTGCTTTACATAGAGCCAGCAGAGTTAAAAGAAGCCTAATTCTGAGTGAGATCTGCTAACCTTCCTGTTCCCTGTCTCACTCATGCCTGGAAATGGCTCCACCAGGGCTCAGGTGACTGCAGAGATAACAAGCCAAAAGGTGACAGACCCTTGGCCTTGCTCCAGGGGGCTTTACCATCCACGTGCATTTGGATACCTACACGCGAGGGACATGCACAGTGATACTCACAGAGACACAGCCGGAGCTATAAACATGAGCACTCACAGTGACGTGTGTGTCCACATCGCCGCACACTCAGAATAAGGAGAAAGAGGCCACTTTTGATGCCCAGGCAAAGACAAACATTTCAAAGCAGAGGTGGCCGGGGGGATCTCTGTTCTGCCTTCCCAGCCCTGGGCCACTGATGGGCTATCGCCATCCCCACTGAGTTCTCTCTGGGTTGAGCCAGCTGCCCGGGCTGATGGCTGTTTTAGATCTTGTGTCAGTGACTAGAGCAGGGACACCACCAGGGGCTGAGCTCCTCAGGGACTGCAGTGTGGGGTTCATGAGTGGGTACATATGCCTCTCCATGGACCCTGGCAGAAGTGTCAGCAGCAGGGCCTACACTGCTCCACGACTCACCCAACACTGTGGCTCAGGAAGCAGTCGAGGCATCTGGGCCCCTCCAGCTCCCCAGCCCAGCCCTGCCCACCCCACCTAGCAGCTCCTGGAGCCTCTTGTAAACATCTACATGGATGAACGTTGAGTTGACCCAATCCTTGTTCTGGCAGGAAGAGACCAGAGGGTCCAGACTGTAGAAGAAAGCTGGAGACCTTTCGGAGAGAACTGTGAACACTGATAGAACCGCCAAGGCAGCCAGGGGCTAGCAGTAGGAGAAGGTGACCAGGTCAGGCAACGCGAGGTCACAGGCTCACGTGACATCACAGTCACCACCTGTTACGGCCACAGAATTGCACAGTGTTAAAATCACAGTCAACCAGAATTTTAGAATGTTACGGGCCTAGAAAGGTTGTAATCATGGAATTAGAGAATGTTACAATCATTTAATCATTGAAGCACTAAGAAGACGAGCCACAGAGGCAGGAGCTTTCGGATGTTGCAGGCATAAAAGGGTCAGAATCATAGAATTATAGAATTATACCACCATAGAATATTAAAATTGTAGGCTCACAAGCAGGAATTTTAGAAGGGTGCAGTCACAGAACTGTAGACTGTTACAGTAAACACACACACATAGAATATTCACTTGTAGACTTACAGGCAGGAATTACAGAATGCTATAGTCATAGAATGTCATAGTCAAGAACTGTAGAATAGTCAATATTCAGGTGCCGTAGTGTCACATCAAGAATTAGAGATTGTGACTGCTGCAAGAACATTTTACGTGTCTTGTGCCAGAGCCTGTGCAAAGCACGTGACACTGACTGACTCATTACTCCTAAGAGCGCTGGTGAAGTGGGCGGATCCACTACGGGGCTGGGAGGCGGGAGCCACATGCAGCCCCCAGGCCCTGGAGCCTTGGCAGGGAAGGTGGGAGCAGTTGCCTGGGCCTGCAGTCGGCCCCTCCCCACTCCCAGCACACACCCAGCGGGGAGAGGCTCAGGTCAGCGGCTCTCCTTTTGTTAATGTGTTTCTTAGGGGCCCACCAGATCAGCTTCCAGCGTATGGGCAGGAGGCCTGCAGCCTGATGGGGGGAGCTCTACAGGCCCCACCCAGATTCCAAGCCAGGGTGTGAGACCATGGGCGCGTGGTCCCCAGAGGCCTCCCCACAACTGGCCTTGACCCTCACCTGCCTGTCTAGTGCACAAATAACCACAGTGATTTTCATCAAACACCCTTCCCCCATCCATCATTCATCCATTCTGTCAGTTGTCATTTTCAGATCACCTTCTGAGGTCACTGGGGAGGTGGACGTGAATCAAGACAGCCCCTGCTCTAAAGAATGGAATGGTAGGGCCATTTGAGGACACAGAGGAAGTGCTGTGAGGGTTGGGGTTGGTGGGGATGGCCAGGGCATCACGGAGGGCTTCCTGGAGGTGAGGCTGGGTCTCAGACTAGGCAGAATTTGGCTCCATAGGGATGACGGATGGCAGGGGCATTCCAGGCAGAGGAAGTGACAGGAGGAAAGGCCCAGGAGACAGCCGCGTGTAATGTGTTGAGGAATCACTAGGAACTTCTGTTTGGGCAGCAGTGAAGGCTCCAAGTGATGGCGATGGGGCAGGAGAGGTAAGTCGAGGCACCAAGTAGAGGCTTTTGAGTGCCAGGCTAAGGAGGTCGGGATTTGTAAACAATAAATGGCTGTGCAAGTTCACGATCATGCTCAAGTTTGACTGGTGGGAAGGGGGGACTAGGGCTGACAATTTGCTTTTCCTTCTTTTAGAAACAAGAAACTGCAAATTCCTTCCCAGGACTAGTGGGCCAACCCTGGGCTGGGCTCCAAAAATACAGAGAAAGGGCTTCGGCGGGAATTCCAGGGCTGCGCTGAGGGGTGCTGGCTGCCTAGCCTTTGTCCCCGGAGGCTGGCATGAGGCGCCATGCTCTGAGGAGAGGGGCGGTTCGCAGACACTGAAGGGGACCTGTGTGATTCCTTCAAGTTCTTTGCAGCCTCTGTAGAAGCCTGCTCAGAGGAGGAGGCCATGCGCACCAGGGAAAGGGCCAGACAGGCCTGTGCTTGAATCCCTGACTGTCCTCATATTGCTGAGTTCACTGGCCAAGTGATGTTACCTCCCTAGGCCTTGGTTTCTCCATCTGTAATGTGAGAACTAACAGCAGAACCTCCTTCACACGGCCACCAGGAGGCAAGGGATACCTGGCCCTTAATATGTTCAAAATTTCTATTCATTTATTTTTTGTTTGTTTGTTTGTTTTGGTGTTTTGTTTTTTTTTTTTTCTGAGATGGAGTCTTGCCCAGACTAGATTGCAGTGGTGCAGTCTCAGCTCACTGCAACCTCCACCTCCCAGGTGCAAGTGATTCTCTTGCCTCAGCCTCTCGAGTAGCTGGGATTACAGGCGCCCGCCACCACGCCTGGCTCATTTTGTATTTTTAGTAGAGATGGGGTTTCACCTTCTTGGCCAGGCCAGTCTTGAACTCCTGATGTCGTGATCCACCCACCTCGGCCTCCCAAAGTGCTGGAATTACAGGCATGAGCCACCGCACCCGGCCTCATATTCATTTCTTTATGCCAGCAGTCTTAGATCAACAAGAAGCATTTAGTCCAATCACCCCATTTTACAGGTAGGAAAACAGAGGCTCCAAGAATGACAGCAGACATTTCAAAGGTAGAATGGCCAAGTGTGTGGGTGTCAGGAAGAGGAAGCTAGATGAAGGAAGAGGGGTAATGCTCCATGTTGATTACCAGAGTCTGAAAGTCTGAACCTGGGATACCAGGCAGGCAGTAAACCCAGGGGCTCCCCAGATCTACCCAGCAGTGCTAACTGCATCTTTGCAGGTCCACGCTGGCAGCCTGTGCACTTTGAAGAACAGCAGGTCCACTGGGGATGAAGGGCGGCTGCAGAGATGGTGACGGGCATTGCGTGAGGCAATTTATATAGAACAACTTACAGAATGTCTTGCACATAGAAGGTGTTCAGGTCCTGGGAGGTAAGTGAGCATCAGATACAAACCCAGAACTGGGATGGGGAGTGGCTGCCCCTTGCTACCTCCTCACTTAGTAAAAAGTGAAAACATTTTGCCCAAAAACTCAGCTGTAGACATTGTGTAATAGCATTTATCTATCCAAAAATATTGAGTGCCTACTGTGTGTCAGGCAGCCTGTGAAGTCTTTTGCGTGAATCCTCTCATTTCAACCCAGCAACCCTTACCAAGTGAGTCTACTATTATTACCATTTTATGGATGAAGAAACTGAGGCTCAAGGAGCCTGAGTGGTTTGCTTAAGGTCAGGCAGAGCAGGGCAAGAATCCAGGGCTTTCCAAATTCAGAGCCTTAGCACCATGCCACACTGTGCTGGCAGAGACAGCAAGAGTTGTTGGAGGTGATTGTAAGGGGAGGGCCAAAATGATCGTGGGAATCTAATCCCCAGGGCAGTAGGTGGGAGATGCTGACCTGGGCTTCCTCAGAAAGGTGTGAAACGTTGACACCCTCCCCTTGGGCTCTTCGAGGGCTCAAGAGGGGCTGTGTTAGGCTGGGCTGGAAACAGAGGGTTGACCATCGTGTGGGTTCCAGAGGGGGCTATCCACCCCCCTGCCTAGCCAGAGGCAGCCAGGATTCCATTAACCTGATTCTCTGCCCCACATAAACCTGCAAAGGGAGCCCCTGGAGGGAGGGGTACTGGGGAGGGGAAGAATTGGGCTTCCCTAGGCCCCAAATGGAGCAGCCAGTGGTACTAGTTTCCTCTCTTGGAGTCCAGGAGGACCTTCGAGGCCCCTGGCTCTTTGAATAGGGAATAGGGAGAGCGATGGAGAGCCAGAAAGTGGGGACAAGAAACTCCAGGCTGGGGTGCAGCAGCAGGAATAGCAGGAACAGGGTGCACGTCATCAGAACAATGGACCCGGAGGCCCCCTGCGCCTGCCCAGCTCTGCGTGGCCTTGGGTGAGTCGTGTCACCTCTCTGAGCTGTGGGTTCTTTCATTGGTAAGGGCAAACCAATGCCACCTCTCAGTGTTGCTGGGCACATTCGCAATACTGGGCCTCAGGAACTGGTGGCTGTTGCCAGTGCTATAATTTTACAGTCTTGACCCCATGTATCCCTTCTCAGCTTGCCAGCCACATTTGTCCTTTTCTTCCTTGGAGCCTCACAACACTTCTGCAAGGTGTCCAGGATTCTTACCAGAGAGGTTAAGGGACTTGTTCAGAATCACACAGCTTCTAACCCTTGGGCTGGGATGCACCCCTAGTGATTGTCATGGAGTGGGCCACCCCAGCCAGGCTACACCACTCTTCCTCAGTCCGGATGGTTGCTATTCCTCTGCCATGATTCAGGTCAGATGCCTCTTCCTCCAGGAAGCCCTCCCTGACCACGCAAGAGCCTCGTTAGTACAACTCTTCTGCTCTCCCACAGCCTTTGAGACATTTATCAGAGCATTTATCAGCAGTCGTCACAACTGTTAGGTGCTCCCACTTAAGACTCTGAGGGTTCAGCCAATACTTTGTGTATAATAGAAGAAGAGGGGGCACAATGAATATTTTGTTAATGACTATAGCACCTGCACAAAGGGACAGATAGGTGTCCACGGACTCACATGTATAAGTAACAGAGTCATGCATGCACAGCCATGCACATGTGGCTTAGTGAGTATACATGTTTACAGACAGGGAGAATTTTCTGGAGCATGAATTGTGCTGATGTGGATGCCCCATCCCCCCACCCCCATATAAACACATACAAATACTAGACATGATATTGATACAACCTCGTAAGAAAAAAAGGAAAATCCTTGGGTGACTTGGTTTTTTCATTTAAGAGATTTTTTTTCTTTTTCTTTTTTTGAGACAGAGTCTCGCTCTTTCGCCCAGGCTGGAGTTCAGTGGCACAATCTCAGCTCGCTGCAACCTCTGCCTCCCGGGTTCCAGCGATTCTCCTGCCTTCAGCCTCCTGAGTAACTAGGACTACAGGTGCATGCCACCATGCCTGCCTAATTTTTTTATTTTTTAGTAGAGATGGAGTTTCACCATATTGGCCAGGCTTGTCTCAAACTCCTGACCTCATGATCTACCCTCCTCCGCCTCCCAAAGTGCTGGGATTACAGGCGTGAGCCACCACGCCCAGCCTCATTTAAGGGATTTTTAAAATAGTAGGTGGAATAAAAATACAGCCATACAATAGAAGCTGGGAGGAATAGGATTGGAATTACAACATACTAAAATTGTTTGGGAGGTAGATAGGGACAGCAATTAACTTTTGGCTTGGTTGAGGCCAATGTGAGTGTTAAAAATGTCAGGGTACCCATGAAACACAGAACGTATAACTTCTGAACCAGCAGAGGGAATAAATCAAAAGGCATACAGCAAATAAAATCAATTCCGCAGAATTAAGAAAGGAGAAAAAAGTTTTAAATGGATTACAAATAAAACATACAGCATAAGAGTATAAAGTCAAATACATGTGAGTGCTTACAGTAAATGAAAATGGGTTCAAAACTGTTAAAACACAGAAATTCGTAGTTTGGAGGAGGAAAAACAGTACAGCTGTATCTGTTTACTGCAGACAGGCCTAAGAGATAGTGAGGCACAAAGGGTAAAAGTAAAAGAAGAGAAAATTATGTATCAGCAAATATTCTCTAGAATAAAATAGGTAGCAAGATACATTTCAGAGAATAAACAGACTTTAAGACAAAACAACATTATTAGGGACAAAGAAGGTCATTATATCTTGTAATGACAAGATATAATAATCCTGAACTTAGTCTCAAAACACTTTAAAAAAAAAGCAGATACACGTGCAAGAAGAAAGTGTCAAATCAGATCCACTTGGTGGGATATTTTAGCATAGCTTTCTCAAAAATCAAGGGAGTAAGCAGACACAAATTATTAGACTCAAATGAGCTAACTAATGAGAGCCCTGCTCCCAACAAAGAAAAATTACTCTTTTTTCCCCCCAGATTTACCACACAGAAAGTCTCATACAGGCCCACAAACCTTCCCCAGGTGTGTAAGTACATGGGGACAGAGAGACAAGAGTGTAGGAACAGTTAACTCTCCCAGAGACATTCAGATGTAAGAGGGGGTCTTGTATGGTGGCCAAGGTGTTTGGCTAACTAAACAATTCCATTACCTTGGGCGATTAAAATACCTTGTCTGAATCTTAGTTTCCTTATGTAAAACATGTCAATTTGGGGACAGCAAATTATAAAGGGTCAGCAAGTTTATATTTTGGCCTTCATGAGTTTTACAATCTCTGTTACAACCACTCAACTCTGCCATTGTGACCTGAAATCGGCCACAGACAACACATAAACAAATGAGCCTGGCTGTGTGCCAATAAAACTTTATTTTCAAAAACAGATGGCAAGGCCAGGCACGGTGGCTCATGCGGGTAATCCCAGCACTTTGGAAGGCTGAGGCGGGTGGATTACTTGAGGTCAAGAGTTTGAGACCAGCCTGGCCAACATGGTGAAAGCCTGTCTCTACCAAAAAATATAAAAAGTGGCTGGGTGTAGTGGCACGCACCTGTAATCTAGCTACTTGGGAGGCTGAGGTAGGAGAATCGTTTGAACCTGGGAGGCGGAGGTTGCAGTGAGCTGAGATCACACCACTGCACTCCGGCCTGGATGACAGAGACTCTGACTTAAAAAAAAAAGAAGGCAAGCCCGATTTGGCCTGTGGGGGCATAGTTTGCCAACCTGTGATGTAGATAATACCATTTGCCTTGCCCAGATTGATGATGACATAAAGAATGGTAAGTAAAGTAAAACATTGTATGCGGCACAGGAGTTCAATAAAGGGTATCTATGGGCCAGGCACAGTGGCTCACACCTGTAGTCCCAGCACTTTGGGAGGCGAAGGCGGGCAGATCACTTGAGTCCAGGAGTCTGAGACCAGCCTGGGTGACATGGTGAAACCTCATCTCTACAAAACATACAAAATTTAGCTGGGCATGTTGGCATGTGCCTGTAGTGCCAGCTACTCAGGAGGCTTAGGCCAGAGGATTGCTTGAGCCTGGGAGATCAATGCTGCAGTGAGCCATGATCACGCCACTACACTCCAGCCTGGGTGACAAAGCGAGACCCCATCTCAAGAAAAAAGGAGGGTACCCATTTTGAAAGAGGACATAACAGGAAAATGTGTACACACATACACACATATGTGTACAGAGACGCACAGAATATGTACATATGTTTGCATATGGATATGTAAAGACTGGGTTGCACATGTAAGCATATTTTGTGCACATGAGTAGATATGCACGCATGTGGGCATGCTTTCACACATGTAGGCAAATCGTCTAGGAAATGGGATAAGAACATGGACCTCATGGGGTTGTGAGCCAACGAGTCAATGGTGATCCGTGCAGTGCCTAGCACATTGTAAGTACTCGGAAGTCGACTTTATTCCATAAGGAAATGGGTCTGGAGCATGGTAAGGGGTACCTGATACCACACACGTTCACACAGGCACCCACAATGCAGTCTGTGTGAGCTCGTTTTCAGAGGAAAGGCAGGCTAATGAGGAGGTTGTCTTCATAGCCAGCGGGTGCCCAGGACAGCCCTGACAGGGACGCCACTTGGCTTTCTCCTGAGATGCTGGGCAAATGAGGAGAAAAGGCGTTTTAATCCCTCGTCACGTCTCTGAGGGCTGGAGGACATGTGCTGGGTTGGAATTTTCAACTTCAGCCTTTTTTTTTTTTTTTCCTTGACACATCCATCCCAGAAACATCTGTGAGATGAAACAGAGAAGGTCTTATGAATTCAGCTCATACTCGGCCTGTGCTCCCACCCCGAGCAAGCGAGACATGAATCACCGGCCCGGGGGCCCAGTGGCCCCACAGAGCAGCCTCTCCAGCAGGGCCCCGGCCTTTCCAGCGTAGCCGCTTTTGATTTCCCCAAAGCTTTCTGATTGTCTCCACTCCACGGAGTGTGTGTGTCCAAGAGAGAGCTCAGCTTGCATCAGGGTGTAGGGGAGAGCCACTCATTCATCAGACTCTGCCGAGTCCAACTCTACACCAGGCTCTCGGAGGTACAAAGATGAACCAGACAAGGAGTGCAGCGAGGCCCCTTCACTTGTCCCCATTTTCCCATTGTTTGAAAACACTGGAGGAAGACAGCTATTGTGGTTTTGTGAGCAGTTGCTTCAATGGGCATGTACTTTGGTACATTGATCCGTAGAATCCGTAGAATGTTGTTGTACGTTGGACATTTTTATCCTGCATGCAGGAGGGAGTGCATAATGGCTGCTGCTAGGCCAGGGATCAACCAGGTAAGCCCTTACAGCCAGCCGGTAATTGAACTTGACCTTCTGGGGACCTGTGCATGACCTGCAGCTTCAGATCCCGCCAGATGGCTGAAAACCTCAGCCCTCTCCCACCATTTGTCTCACCTTTTCTGTGTGTTTCAAGAAAAGGAGTAGATTTCAGAGCCGCGGTGACCCCTGGCCTTTTGTAGCATGCGCCAGGGCCAGGAAGGGGGCAGAAATGAGGCCAGCCCTCTTGTTCATTTCTTCTGTCCAATGGACAAAGCTGTGGTGGGCACCTGCTGTGCTCTGGGCCCTGTGCTGGGCACTGGGGAAACTGAGGAGAAGACGGAGCCTTCTTTTAAGAGCCCACAGGCCCAGGAGGTAAACGGCCCAGGGCCCTGGTAGAAAGCTTTTTGTTTCCTCAAAGATGCAGACAAAGTCCTGTGAGGTACAGGAGGTGGGAAGAGGGCCCTTGTGGTTCCAAGTGGCTGGAGCAAGATCAGGAGAGGCCTTACACGGCGGGGGAGGGGGACTTGAACTGGATTTGAGTGTGCAGAGATGGAGAAGTCTGCAGACGGCCGTAGGCACTGGATCAGCAAAGTCAGGGATGGAAGAGCCGTCAGTCTTTCAAAAGACGTCCCAACCAGAGGGTCCTAATTATTTCAGCTCTCAGTGTTATATAAGTAGCCCAGGCCTGAAGAGGGAAAGCCTTTCTCCCACTGTCATGAGTGCCCCTGGGACCCCCCAGTCCCCTTTCTAGGGCCATTTCCACAGTCGAGGAGAGAGACTTACTAGTATGACTCCCTGCACACACATAGATGCCTGCTTTCCTTGTTCTGGCCAGCTGCTGTGTGGGGTGGGGAGGATGTGATGTTTACAGAGTCACAAGTTGATGAGAGGAATGGCAGTTCTCTAACATGAGAGGAGGGGGGAGAAATAAGAGTTTCTCAAGTAACGAAGAATTTGGGCCCATTTTACAGATGAGAAAGTTGAGTCACAGGAGACTAAGTCACATACCCAGAGTTGCACATTGTTTAGCAGGTTAAACTAGGCATGTATGGAGCAAGGAGAGGGAGAAGGCGAATGCCAAGTTTCAGTCATTTTCCCATCTGTTTCCAGATCATCCCTGTCTTCCTCAGGACAGTCCCAGACCCGTCCTTCCCGTTCAGCTTCTCACCTTGGCCTTCCCCACTCCTTCCCAGAATCCTTAGCAACAGACCGACAGCCTGAGAGGGGCTGGAATCCCCCAGCCCACCCCCAGCCCTTGGAAGGGCTGGCTCTTGTTTACCCAGCTGGTGTGAACCCAGACTGGGGTCACCAGGAAGACTGAGGAGGCCTGTCGTCCAGCTGGTGCCCCACTGCTTGGGTCTAATGACCCTTTCTCTCCCTTTCTGGGCCTCCCCGAAAGAGGTGACCCAAGGTGGGGCTTGGCCTCAAGGAAGAGGGGAGCTTGGCTCCTATTTCATCCCTTTATGTCTCTGTTCTTTCATCTTTCCTGAAAAAGCAGAGGTGGCCACGAGGAAAGAAGTGGAGCCAAACATAAGAGCTGGTTAGTAAGGGCAGATAAACAGAGCCCAGGGTTTGGCTGGAAAACCTGGGTTTGAGTCCCAGATCTGTGTGACCCTCGCAGATCCCATGCTCTCTCTGGACATCATGTTCCACTCTGCCATCTCAGGGCAATGGTCACCCCCATCCCAGTGAAGCTCAAGTGCAATAACCAATGTAAAAATGCTTTGTAGAGTCAAAATGCAATACAGTTGGTGATTACAGTCATTATTAGATTGACATAAGGGAACATATCTGTTCAGAAAGGCAAATTAAACTAATCAGGAGAAGGGGCATAGGCCAGGAGTCAGAAGACCCAGGGAATAGTATAGGCGTTACCGTGTGGCTCTGGGCATGCGCTTTTGCTTCATTATCCCTTTTAGCTCCACTTACGTTAAAATGGAATCATAAGCCCTGTTCTCTCTGCAGGGTCTTATGGTGACCAGGTAAGATTATTCATCCAACCAGCATTTACCCAGGACCTTCCATGCACCAGGCCCTGGGATAGGCTAGCATGTAGCTCCTGTCCCCGAAAATCTAGTATGATTTTCTGGTAGGAAAATCATACTAGAGGCCGGGCGCGGTGGCTCACACCTGTAATCCCAGCACTTTGGGAGGCCGAGGTGGGAAGATCACGAGGTCAGGAGATCAAGACCATCCTGGCTAACACGGTGAAACTCCGTCTCTACTAAAAAAAATACAAAAAAATTAGCCGGGCTTGGTGGCGGGCACCTGTAGTCCCAGCTACTTGGGAGGCTGAGGCAGGAGAACTGCGTGAACCCGGGAGGCGGAGCTTGCAGTGAGCCGAGATCGTGCCACTGCTCTCCAGCCTGGGTGACAGAGCGAGACTCTGTCTCAAAAAACGAAACAAAAAAAGAAAAAAAAGAAAAATCATACTAGAGAAGAGTGTGGGGTTCAGAATCCTAGAGGGTCAGATATAATTGAGTCCAGTCTGCTCATTTTGCAGATGAGAAGAACAAAGCCCTAAAGAGCAAAACAGCTTTCCCAGGATATCAGAAATGAGGAATACCTGTTGCCACTTCTTTGCTGAATCCAAGGCAGACAGTGCCAATCAATCACAATGCTCTTCCTGCCAACCCACATGCTGCTTCAGGATCTTCTCAACACCACACTCTGGGCAACCACCAGTCAGTTGGTCAGAGCTGGAGGGCAAGATGAAACTATGCATACCAACCCTAAATCCTAACCCCGGACTTGCCCAAGGCCATTTGGCCAGAACATCTGTTCTGACACTCAGACCCAGGGTCTTTCACCCACTCTGTATCTCCATTTATTCCTGAAACCAATTCTCATGGAGTATCCACCAAAGATGAATAAAGCCTGGTGACCATCAGCAAGAGGCTCAAAATCTGGGGGAGAAGAAAGTCAAAGGGGAACTAATTGTGATATGGGGAGAAAGTCGGGGATATACACAAATCCCTGTGGGAATTTGGAGAAGAGAACAACCTGGATATTCAAGGACAGGGTTAGAGAGCAGAGTGGTAGTTAAGGAAGGCTTCCCAAAGGAAAGGACATTGAAATCAGCACTCAGCCAGCAAATACATGGCAAACTTGGGATCCTGGATAGGGTCCAGATGCCTCAGGTGTCTCTGAGGATGAAGGACATCTATGAATTGACATTAGAAGGCATCGTAGCAGAGCCACCAATCCTGGTGAATGAGCAAAGTTGGGACTTGGGAGGAGCAACTCAGGAGGTAGGAAGGGAAGTTTCTAGGCTGTTTTGAGCTGAAGCCCAGTGAACTATACCGTCAAGCCCCTACTAAACTCACCTATCGTACCCTACACTCCTTCACTTGTAGCCCTCATCATACTGCTAATTATTTAACATAGATCTAGGCTGGGAGCCCCGATGGGGCAGGGACTTCATCGCATTTGTTACTAACTGGGACTTGAACGTAGCCGTGGCACAGTGCCTGGCTGCTTCATCATAAGTACTCAGTAAATCTTGGATGGATGGATGGGTGGATGGATGGATGGATGGATGGATGGATGGATGGTGGATGGATGGATGGGTGGATGGATGGATGGGTGGATGGATGGATGGATGGGTGGATGGATGGATGGATGGATGGGTGGATGGATGGATGTGGATGGATGGATGGATGGATGGATGGGTGGATGGATGGATGGATGGGTGGATGGATGGATGTGGATGGATGGATGGATGGATGGATGGATGGGTGGATGGATGGATGGATGGATGGATGGATGGGTGGATGGATGGATGGATGGCTGGATGGGTGGATGGATGGATGGATGGGTGGATAGGTGGATGGATGGATGGGTGGATGGATGGATGGGTGGATGGGTGGATGGGTGGATGGATGGATGGATGGATGGATGGATGGGTGGGTGGGTGGATGGGTGGATGGATGGGTGGATGGATGGATGGATGGATGGGTGGATGGATGGATGGATGGGTGGATGGATGGATGGATGGATGGGTGGATGGATGGATGGATGGATGGGTGGATGGATGGATGTGGATGGATGTGGATGGATGGATGGATGGATGGATGGACAGATAGATGTCATGCAGCCCCTCTCTGAGCCTGTTTTCTCCTTTGCAAAATGGGAGAAATAGTGCCAAACTCATAGGGATGTTATAAGGATTAAATGAGATGATGGCACTAAAGCCTCTAGCATGGTGTATGGCATTCAAAAAGGAACATTTATTGAAGGAATAACGATGGCTACTTAAGCGCAAGTGTAAAGATACTCTTGATAAACTCCTGATGAATAAATTTTGCATATACTCTAACAGGATGATTAAAAGAGGAGGAAGCCTGGGACACGATTGCTAGAAATCAAGCCTAGTAGTGACCATCAGGGTGGTAAAACCTTGGATGGAAAATGCCCCAAGTCATTTTATTTTATTTTATTTTATTTATTTATTTGACAGAGTCTGCTCTGTCACCCAGGCTGGAGTACAATGGCGCAACCTGGGCTCACTGCAACCTCTGCTTCCTGGGCTCAAGCAATTCTTGTGCCTCAGCCTCCCAAGTAGCTGTGATGACAGGCAGACACCACCACACCGGGCTAATTTTTGTATTTTTAGCAGAGATGGGGTCTTGCCATGTGGCCCAGGCTGGTCTGGAACTCCTGGCCTCAAGCAATCCACCCACCTTTGCCTCCCAAAGTGCTGGGATTACACACATGAGCCACCATGCCCGACCCCCCAAGTCATTTTAGAACATGAAAGAATGGAGCTAACCACCTATTCTGTGCAGACACGTTATTCTAGCACTTTACACATGTTAATTTATTTAATCCCCACAACAACCCCCTGTGTTAAGTACTGTAATTACCCTCATTTATCATATGGGGAAACTGAGGCACAGAAAGATACCCAAAGTCACACAGCCAGGAAGTGGTCTGACTCCCAAGGCCACTCTTTTAGCCTCCTGAGGAGCTCACTCTCTGACGGAGGACACTAAGTAGCAATTACTAGGAGCAGAGATTGCATCTCTGTCCCCGGCAAGGTGCCCACCACGTAACAGGTTCTCAATCAGTGTCTGTGGAATGAATGGATGAATAAACAAATGAATCTGCATACCACCAACCCTAGAGCAGTGTGATGGGCTCTAATCATGGTATTAGTAGACAAAGGGCAGTGGGTTAGTGCCTGAATGATCCAAGATGACTGTCTTATCTAAGTAGTTGTCATGGTCAGTTATAAAGCTTGTGGAGGACACAAGCTTTGCTGTCCGTTCCTGCTGTCACTACCCATAAACGGCCTCTTGTTTTTCCTCTGATCTTAACCAGAGCGTCTTGCTGTCATTTAAGTCCTTGTAGAGCAGGAGGGATTCTGGACTGCAGGGAGGGCTTGGTGCAAAGGAGGTCATGCTCAACTCCAAGCCAGTGGGGACCTTGGCCCACTTCTGCCACCAACAACCCATATATCCCTGGACAGCGACTTCCCTCTCTGAGCCTCACTGTCCTCATCAGTACAGGGGAATAGAGATGGCATCCCCCTCAAGGCTGTGGGGGTGGAAGGCACACACGTGGCCACATTTAGGAAACACAGAAGTAGAAGGTAGGGTTGTTCTAGAAAGAGGTGATTGGCAGGCTGGCTTCAGGGGTGACTCAGTCTTGAAGGTGGGAGTAAGGGGAGGCCATGGTGAGATGTGAATGGCAGCCCCATGCCCTGTCGGCCCCACGGTCACTCCTGCTCTATATGTCACAATGCCGGAAGTGTCCATCATTTGA
Source organism: Trachypithecus francoisi (assembly GCF_009764315.1). Taxonomy (NCBI): domain Eukaryota; kingdom Metazoa; phylum Chordata; class Mammalia; order Primates; family Cercopithecidae; genus Trachypithecus; species Trachypithecus francoisi. The sequence goes on along the minus strand of NW_022681457.1, from coordinate 102,092,667 downwards.
TGAACATCTGGGATGAAGGCCTGGTGTTTCTAGGAGGAATCCTGTTTTCATGCATGCGGGGTACAGACAGTGTAACATTTTGATTCCCTGGCAAAGACACATCCCTGGCCTCTCTCAGCATGAGCTGACATCAGAGAGAATGAGGCAGGGCTGGAGACAGAGGGCCGATGCCAGGAGCTGGGCAAGATCTGAGACTTCCAGCAGGGGTCCCATGGGGCCTCGGGACAGCTGGAGGAGCCACATGCCTGGGGTTGGGTGAGGGGCAACAGGAGAACCCTAAAAATGGAGCAAGGAGCTGCCGGGAGTAACTTTCCTCTCTTTCAACTTTTTGCCAAGGAGCAGCGTGGCTACAGGCTCTGCATAGCCCAGAGAGGAGGCTCTGCCAGCCCCCCGGGCACCTGTCCCAGAAGCCTAATTACTGGCTCTCGATGGGCAGCCAGCTCACTGATTGCAAGTCCTTGGGGAGAGGCAGTGCTGAAATTGTGAAATATTCCAAAGGAAATACGTTTTTTCCTTCGCAGAAGGATAACACAGCATCTCACTCGTCACTACCTCGCATTCGCGTGGGGTGTTCTCGAAAGCTGAAGAACTTGCTCACGGGTCCTTGGTAGATCTGACCGCCCCTCCACCCTTGCTGTCACCACCCTGTCCATCCATAGTCATCCGTGCCTGGACCGTGGTACAGCCTCCTGCCTGGCCTCCTTGTGCCCCCATAGCCCATTCCTCACTCAGCAGACAGAGGAAACTGTTCACATCACAAGCCAATTCCCAGCCCCTCCAAAACCCTCCCATGGTTTGCCATCACACCTAGAGCCACCCTCAGCCTCCTTTCTGTGGCCATGGGGCCCACGGTTTTGGCTCCTCCTCCTGCTCTGCCCCGTCTCCCACTGAGTTCCCCCTTATTCACCTGCTTCAGTGGCCAGACCTCTGTACAGCTTGAAACTGAGCCCCAGGCTTATTTATTCCCTCTGGGGAAGAGCCTTTGCACATTCTGTTCCCTCTGTCTGGAATACCCTTCCCTGCCCTCTCCCCCTAACTTCTCCTAACTGGCACCTTCTTGTCCTTCAGGTCTCAGCTCAGATGCCACATCCTCAGAGAAGCCTCCTCTGACCACGAGCCAAACAGCCCCCCAGCACTCTCTAGCATATCCCCCTGTGTTTATCTAATACCTGTTTATTTGTTGTCTTCCCCATTTGATGATAAACTCTCAAGTAGGAACCTAGCTCTTTTGCTTGTGGCTGTATCTGAGCAATTAGAACACATGGTTGGGCATCGTATCTGTTGAATGAAGGATCCCTGCAAGGAGAAATAGGTAATACTAGTGGCCACTTACCGAGCTCCTGCGAGTACATGGCACCGTCCATCTGTAACCTCATTTTGTCCTCACATATAAAGCCCTGCAAGGGAGTGTCCCCATTTTACACCTGAGGAAACTGAGGCTCTGGGGGTTCCAGCAACTTTCCCAAGACCATGCAGAGAGCAAGAAGCAGAGACCCAGGTCTGTCTAATTTTGAGTCCTTGCTCTGGCCACTGTGTGTTTTTTTGTTTTGTTTTGTTTTCCTAACTTTTATTTTAGGTTCAGGGTTAACATGAAGGTTTGTTATATAGATAAATTGCATGTCGTGGGGATTTGACGTACAGATTATTTTGTCACCCCAGTGATAAGCGTAGTACCCAATAGGTAGTTTTTTGATCCTCTCCCTCCTCCCATCCTCCACCCTCAAGTAGGCCCCAGTGTCTCTTGTTCCCTTCTTCTTTTTTTTTTTTTTTTCCTTTTTAGTCTCGCTCAGTGGCCCAGGCCGGAGTGCAGTGGTGTGGTCTCAGCTCAATGCAATCTCTGCCTTGCAGATTCAAGTGATTCTCCTGCCTCAGCCTCCCGAGTAGCTGGGATTACAGGCACCTGCCACTATGCCTGGCTAATTTTTGTATTTTTAGTAGAGACAGGGTTTTGCCATGTTGGCCAGGCTGGTCTCGAACTCCTGACCTCAAGTGATCTGCCAGCCTCAGCTTCCCAAAGTGCTGAGATTACAGACGTGAGTCACCATACTCGGCCTCTTGTTCTCTTCTTTGTGTCCATGTGTGTTCAGTGTTTAGCTTCCACTTATAAGTGAGAACACGTGGTATTTGGTTTTGTGTTCCTACGTTAGTTCACTTAGGGTAATGGCCTCCAGCTCCATCCATGCTGCTGCAAAGGCTTTTTGATGGCTGTGTCGTATTCCATGGTATATATGTACCACCTTTCCTTTATTCATTCTACTGTTCATGGGCATTTAGGTTGATCCCTTGGCTTTTGTGACTAGTGCTGCAGTGAACATACATGTGCATGTATCTTTATGGTAGAACAATTTTTATTCCTTTGAGCATCTACCTAATATTGGGATTGTTGGATTGTTGGGTCAAATGGTACTTCTGTTTTAAGCTCTTTGAGAAATCTCCACACTGCTTTCCACAATGACTGGGCTAACGTACATTGCCACACTGTTATTAAAACAGGCTTATTGCCCTTGTTTAACACATAAGAGGACAGAGACTCAGAGAGGTATATGCTTATGTGCCCAAAGGCCTCAGCCAGAAGGAGCAGGGCAGGGATTGGAACCCAGAGTGCTGCCGTCTCTGCAGAGGCAGGGGCTGGCAGGAGACCCAGGCAGCTGAGAGGCTGGCCCAGCCAGGCAGCTGTCTATAGCGAGAGGGGCCTTAGGGTTAGGCACGAGGCTGTCCAGTTTGACAGCAGGGTCTAAGTGCTTCACGAGTATTAGCCGTCTTCTCGACAACCTTAGGAGGGAGAGTGTTATCTCCATTTTGCAGGTGGAAAAAAAAACTGAGGCACAGAAAAGTTACATGATTTACCCAAGGTCACTCAGCTGGGAAGTGGTGATGCTGGCTCCAGAGCACACACTGCTAACCACAGCACAGCACTGTTTCTCTGAGGGGACGAAGCTGGTCCAGGCACCAAGCCTCAGGAAGCCCCCAAGAAGGAAGCCTGTAGCCCAGGGCCAGCATCCTTGGGACCTTGACCGATCCCAGTCCTTTGGGGTCCTTGGTCAGATCAAGAGGGCACTAGGTCCTGCCTGCAGCTGAAGGCCTTTGGCAGCTCAGTACCCTGCAAGGTACTCGGGCCCTGGAACCAGGCAGCAGGGGTAGACCCTGGCCCTGCCCATACCTGGATTTGTGTGTTCCTGGCCAGGCTGCTTGAATGCTCAGAGCCTCAGTTTCCTCAGCCATAAAACAGGACCAGGAGTTCATCAGGATGTTGTGATGAGAGCAGGGGAGGTGACGACGCTGAGTTAAGCTCCATCCAGCGTGGAGTCCCACTCCCTGAGTGGTGAGCGAGCAGCGGCTGAAAGCACGTGGTGTCCAGCTCAATTTAAATCCCTCCTCTACCACTCACTGCATCAGTGACATTGGACAAGCGACTTACCTCTCTCTGCCTGTATCCCTTGTAAGTGGGGATAATTATAGTATAATTTGAGATTACATGATTAATCCATATAACACAATTAAAACAGCTTCTGCTCCACAGTAAGCACTAAGTGTGAACCGTCATTTAATAGAAGATAAATGTTAAAACATTAGTTCTGGCCTCTTTTGTGACTAAAGTGACCCTTCTAAGCAGGGTTGCCATGAGGTCAGAGAAAATAAGCTAGGAAATTGTGGTCTCAAGCCCTCACTTGGTGACAGGGTGGACTATCTTTGCAGGCTGCCCTTCACCACAAGTTGCCTCCCGACTCCTCATCTCCAGTTTTCTCAAGGATTAGTCCTTCCCTGTGGGTGCCAGAGCTAAGTGCTTGTCAAGTTTATGAACTTTCAGAGCCATTTTTAGAAACAACCAGGCCTCCTCATTTCTATAAGGGCTGAGATGAGAATGGTCTGTACCATTCGAGATTTGTCATTTTCCTCTGCTTTGACTCTCTCTCTTTACACACACACACACACACACACACACACACACACACACACACAGAGAGAGAGAGCACGGCAGCCCCAGGCCCTGTAAACACATTGTTCAAATAAAGGAGACATTTAGGGGAAGTCTGAAGCACCATTTAAAGGTGATTGCTCTAAATGGCCATGTCTAGGCAATTTGTCATAAAGTCTCCCGGCTGTTGGCCAGAGATCACTTGTGCTGCAAATCTTGCTGTTGGCTTATAATTTTCAACTTTTGACCCTTTAAAACTGAGAAGCTGTGGGATCTTGGTAAGTTTTGGGGATGGGAGTATTTTAAAGTAACTTGTTAAGAAGCCATTTGGCCCTGGGAACGTTTGGGATCAGTTAGACCCTAAGGATACCTGCAGAGGAGCCTAGATTGCTCTGGTACCTGCTCTGCTGCAAAGTACTTAATGATTCAAGAATGTCCCAGGGTGTGGCCAGGTGTGGTGGCTCACGCCTGTAATCCTAACACTTTGGGAGGCCGAGGCAGGCAGATCTCTTGGGTCAGGAGTTCGAGGCCAGCCTGGCCAACATGGTGAAACCCCATCTCTACTAAAAATACAAAATAGCTGGGTGTGGTGACACGTGCCTGTAATCCCAGCTACTCAGGAGGGTGAGGCAGGAGAATCACTTGAACCCAGGAGGCGGAGGTTGCAGTGAGCCAAGATCATGCCACTGCACTCCAGCCTGGGCGACTTCTCTGTCTCAAAAAAAAAAAAGAAAGTCCCAGGTCAGGGACTGGGCAGACTTCTTCCTGATTTCTCCAGAGGCTCACAGATCCCCCTGCCAAAGACAGAACTGCCTGATCTGCAGGCATGGGGCACAGACGGGTCGACACACACCTGTTGCTGGATAGGCCTGCCCAGCCTCCTGTCCTGCATCCCTGCACTCACAGACTCTGGGTTCCAACTGCCACAAACGAGCAGCAGGTCCTCAGCCTTGCCATGCAGTTTCCCATCTCCACCCCTCCGCCCAGGCTGCTCCCTCGGCCTCGTATGCTTCTCCGTTTTTGCTTTTGTCTTGTCATTCTTAGTCTTTCAACACAGCTCAAGTGTTTGCACCTCCAGGGAGCCACAGTGGTAAAGACCCCTCCTCTGGGCTCCCAGGCCCAGCGCCTCCTCCCCATCCGCTTCCGCAGACATTGTTTGGAAATTGCTTACTGACCTGGGCATCTTCCCCACCAGGCTGGGAGCCCCTTGAGCTGTGGATCCCTAAGCCCAGCCCAGGCCCCAGCCTTGAGGAGGTGAGGCCATGTGATACAGTAGTTAAGACCCTGCCTTTGGCCTCAGAAGTAATACTCTTGCACTCCCCTCCCAGTTCCAACACCAGCTGGGGGTGGGTTACTCAGCCCCACAGAACCTCCATCACCTCCTCTAGGTGTGGGAATATCAGTAGTACTCATTGGGTTGCTGTAGGAATTGATGATGCAAGCACACACTCTATGCTTATTAACTCCAAGTCTTCACTGCGGGGTAAGTCCTATGCATGAATTGATTTTCCAGATGAGGAAACTGAGATGCAAAGAGAGTTTGAGGAGCTCGCCCAAAGTCAGTGGCAGAGTCAGAGTTCAAGGCCAGAAGGACCCTGCTGCAGAGCCTGTGCCCCTAACCACGGGGAAGCACAGCCCCCTGATAACTTATATGAAGCCTGGAACAGAGCAAGTGCTAAATAAATGGTAGCTGCTGCTGTTAATAGGTGCTTGGTTCATTTTTAATGATAAAGAGGTGGGACTGGGCACAACAGGGGAGGAAGGCTCAAGACCTATGGGAGGGAGAGAACTGGAGGAAACAAAAAGGAAACAGGAAAGCTTTGAAACTGGGGAGAGGGCCATCCAGGGCCAGAGCAGGTGGGCTGGAGTGTGAGGAGGCCGGGGCCCAGGCAGGCTACTGGAGGAAAGGGCTGAGGGCACCAGGGCTATGTGGCCATTTGGGCACTGGAATAGGATCATCCTTGGCTTCCCTGCTCTTGGGAAATAAAACTCCAAACTCCATCGCCAAGCACACAAAACCCTTTGTGACATAATCCCAGATCAACTGTCTCACCTCGTGTCTGAACCCTGCCCCCGTACACCCTGTGCTCCAGTCCCTCCATGCCTCCAGCACACGCTGTTCTGCCTGTCTGAAATGTCCTTGATCTCTTCTGACCCTGACAGACTCGTACTCATCCTTTAATACCCTATTCAAATGGCTTCTCCTCTAGAGAGCCTTCCTTGGTACCCCTAGCTAATCTACTCTCTCTCCCCTGCTGGACAGTGAGTCTCAAGGCCAGGGACTGTGTCTTATTCAGCTCTGTGCCCAGTGTCTGACACAGAGCTGGGCACAAAGTGATCACTGAGAAACAGCTTGTTGAGTTTTTTATGGAGTGACTCTATCCTCAAATCAAGGGCAGGCCCTCACGGAACCACACACACGATCTCAAATCCCCAGTGTCCAGGAGGGCTCAGATTTGGAGGTAGGAACCAAGTGAGATTAAGAAGAGAACTGATACTTCTCAGGGATCCAGACTAGGGAATGTTCCCGCACAATTAGGGCTCCAGAACTCTGCTGTGTGCCCGCGACTGCTGCGGAGAGAATTCATACCTGGGACCTCAACCCCGATCCACTCCAGCACCACTCAGAGATAGTGGAAAATGAGCTAGAGGCCTGAGATGGCCTGTCCACTCTCACTCAGTGGAACTCCTTAAAATGTGGAGCCCAAAACTAGCCCTGCCTGAGCTACCAGGAGGATGCTGGCTGTCACTCTACTTCTACTCTTACAGCCTACATCACAGTGGCTTTTTCAGCAGCTTTTGGCTTGTGGTCAACTCAAACCCCCAGATCTTTTTCACTGGGATGGCTGCCAAGCCACATCTTGTGCATTTGATTTATGGCTTGGGTTAGCTGAGGCCTTCTCCTGCTCCCCAGAAGCCAACAGGAGGAAGGTGACGGGTTCTGTACCCCTAGGAGGGAGAGCGATTCCAGGCCTCCCAATCAAGATCCTTGTTGTTTGTATTTCCTAATCCCTTCTCCCAGAGGTGCCAAACGCTGGGACCTCTTGAGTGGGATTTTCATTAGCATTCAAGTCACAGGCCAGCGGCGCTCAAGCAGACCAACCTTCCGGGTTTCTGGGGCATGCAGTGATTCTGGAAGGCACCTAGACAAGGCCGGGAGAGAGAGGCAGGTGGTGGAGGCCCAGTCTTCTGAGCTTGGTGTCCACGTGCGCTGGGGATGGTACTTCATTGCTTGGAGCCTCCATTTCTCATCTGTACAATGGGAGTGACAAGTCTCCAACATCATGGCACTGTTAGGACAAAGCTGCCAAGGCAGGAAGTCCCTCCCAGGGCTTAGTACCTCTTTCTGTCTGGGATCATGGGCAGCTGGGGCTAAGAGCAAATGGGTATTAAGTCTCTGTGAATACCCCACTCCCATTGCTGCTGCACAGATGAGGATCTGCGGCGCTGAGATTTTCCCACCTTTGCAAATATCGTTCCTGCTGAGCTGAATGCTCTTCTCCTCAGGTGTCGCCTCTTTCAGGTCACCTTTGCAGAAAGGCCTTTTCTGCCCATGGCCCTTGAAGTGATCCCTCTGAGGTCTGATCTCAGCTCTTGTCTGTCTCCTTCGTGGCCCATCACGAGGTGTGCATGTCATTTCCGTCTGTCTATTGCTTCTTTCCCTCCTCTCATCCACTAGACTGTCGGCTCCATGAGGTCAGGAACTGTGTCAGCTCAGTCCCTGCTGTTCCCCAGCCCCAGCACATAACCAGAACCCAGCAGCGTATGTGGAACAACCATTGCAGATTTCAGAATGTTCTCTCGGACTTTGGCAACAAATTCTAACTGTGGGATCCAGGGGACCAGGGGATCTATAGAACCAAAGACAGAAGCATGCTTAGTCCTCTCTGCCCTGAGCAAGGCCTCAGTTTCCTTAGCTGTAAAATGAAATGATAAAGAGACTAACTTTCTCTCTAAAGTCCTTTGAGCCCTAAAAGACTCTAAGTCGGCCCAGGAAGCGGGAGAGAATTGTATTGAATGGTATCGCCTCTTGGATTGAGAAAATAAAAACTGCTAGGAATCTCTCTTGCTCTGTCACTTTCTCCACTGGCCTGGAAAAAAACTGTCCTGCGCAGGCCCAGGCCTGCAGAACCCACACTGAAAAAGTTCACAGGTGCCCTGCTGCCCTGGGTCCAGGTAAAGGGGCCCTGAAAGGTGTGTGGCAGCTGTGTCCCCGGGGGCTCCGGGGGTTTGTTGCCTTAACTGAGCTCACCAAGCAGGTAAAAAATTCCAGACATGTTCTCTGCTGACAGCTAATTGTGTCCTTTATTAATGACCATGGCTTTCTTGGGGCAGGTGGGAGGAGGGAGGAGGCCAGTCTCAGCCCGGAGCGGCTCCCCGAGGTGCAGCTGATGACCACATTTCTGGATCCCGCAGAAGGGGAAGTGCTACGTGAGGTGACCCTGAAAAAGCACCCCCCTCTTCTGGAGGGGGAGGGGCTTTCCCAGGCTCCCCAAATCCCAGCAGGGGTGGCCAGTACCAGACACCGACAGAATGATGCAGGGATTTAGGAATCTGAGGGCAGGGTTCTGGGTCCTAAGCTCTTCTCTCAGAACACAGCCAGCAAGGTACAGTGGATGGCCTGAACAGGGGACCCGCATGTAGGGTGGCTTGGGAGATGCTCCCCAGCTTTGCCAGGTCCATCTCACCCTCACGGTACCAGGACTGGGCCTGCCAAACCTTACCTCAGTGGCCCACTACACCACCTGTCAATGCAGCAGCCAGATGTGCGGGAGGGGCCTGGGCCTGGGCCTGCCAGATGTGTCAAGCTTTGCAAACACATCCGGCTTCCCCTCGGGCACATCGTGATTATTGTTTAACACTTGCTATTCCTGCATCTGTGAGTCCCAGGGATTACAGGCTGGGAGGCTGCAGCCTTCTGAGCCCTGTGGCGGTGATAGTCTCCAGCTGGGAGGAAGGGGATACTCGATCGGTCCCCATTTTCTCAGGAGGGGGAGGGATGTGGGATGAACCCCAAATATAGATGAGGAGGTGAGGCCCAGAGAGGGGCTCAGGGAAGAAGTGACTGAACCAGGACTTGAACCAGGCAGGAGCACAGGCCCTGAGGCTAGCAGAAGCCTGGTGTTCTCTGGGCAACCAGGAGGTCAGTGTGGTTCAGGTGGAGGGGGCAAGAGGTCAGGCGGGTGGAGGGGAGTTCAGAGAGGAAAAGGAAGCTTTGTAGGCTCTTGTTTTGGGGGTTTTTGTTTCCTTTTGGAAATTCGGCTTTGTTTAGATACAGGGTCTTGCTCTGTTGCCCAGGTTGGAGTACAGTGGTGGGCTCTCAGCTCACTGCAACCTCAACCTCCCAGGCTCAAGAGATCCTCCCACCTCAGCCTCCCAAGTAACTGGGACCACAGGGTCGCATCACCACACCTGGCTCATTTTTTTAAAAATTTTTTTGTAGAGTCATGGTCTCACCATGTTGCTCAGACTGGTCTCAAACTCCTCAGCTCAAGCAATCCTCCCCCTTGGCCTCCCAAAGTGCTAGGATTACAGGTGTGAGCCACCGTGCCCAGGCTATCGGTCTTTACTCCAAGTGAGAGGGAAACTGTTGGAGGCCTTTGGGCAACATGAGCTGATTGCTGTTCTGCAGAATTCTGGCTGCTGTGGAAGGCTGAATGCAGCTGGAGGAGAGCAAGGACATGGGAGAGCGAGGGAGAAAGCCAGGAAGCCAGTTAGGCTTCTGCCATGATGTGATGATGCTTCCACTCCACTGCCCCCTCTCTTCCCTCCAATGTGGGCGTCAGCACAGCTGGGCTGCAACCCCAGCTCTGCCGGCCACTCACTTGCTGTGTGACCCTAGGCAAGTCCCTGTCCCTGTCCCTGTCTGGGTCATGTATTTTGTAGTCATAAAATAAGGAGCTTAGCCCAGAAGATCGTGAAGGTTCTGCTGACTTCCAAGGCCTGAGACCCTGCCTTACTCTCCATCCTCATCTCCTTCCTCTCCTGGCCTTGAACCTCACGTGCTAGCAACCCTGAACTATTTGTAGCTCTCCGCACACACACCACACCGTTTCACGCCTCTGTGCCTTTGCACACTCCCTCTCCCTGCAATACCCTCTCCCAGCAGCAGCCCTGCACACAGATGGCCTGTGTTCTTCAGCAGCTCTCCAGCTTGGGGGCATCTCCTCCAGAGGTTGACCCACTCCCCTTTCTCAGTGCCCTGAGCACTTTGACAGACCACACACTGATTTTCAGAAGACAATAGAATGAGGAAGCCGTGGAGTCAGAGCTGGCCTCAGATTCCAGCTACATATCTGAAGTTGTTCATGTTTTTGAGCCTCTGTGTCTTCATCTGTAAAATAGAGATCATCATATTCTTACTCCCAGAGTCAAGGTGAAGATGCAGCAACATTGTTAAGCACCTACCCAGTGCCTAGCACGTGGTAGCTAGGATTTTTGAAGTCAGATTCTAGCTGCAGAGAAAGAGCCATTGAATGAATGGGAGGGGGTTACCCTGTACAGTGTGGCCCCAGATTCCCAGAAAGGTTCCAGCTCGGACCCCAGGACAACCTCCCAGCAGCCCATTTTGGGGAGGGGGTTCCTGCCCACCCCTCCTGTCACCAGCTCCTCCATCAGGGTTTGGTCAACGCTGCCTGCTGGCAGCCACACAACACTTGGATATGTCCTTCCTTAATTGCTTCACCAGAGTGGGGAGTCACCCTGCAGGCAGATAATTAAAAAGTTCAGAGCTTGATTAATTGGGAGGAAATTGGAGGAATGGGGCTGCCTGCTGGGAGGGCGGGAGCTCTCAGCCCCCACTGTGGGGGAGCTGGGATATCGTGAAGGGAGGCAGGCCAGACCTGGGGCTGGGGGCAACGCAGGGGTCCAGGGGCTGGGAAGACCAGGCCATGAAATGCCCTCACCGGCTCACCAGCCTTTACAGACTGTGGGGTTCAGTGTCTGGCTCACCTGGGAGACTGTGAGCTCCCCTACAACTGGGAAACACACAGCAGTCATGAAAGTCCTGGTTGCTCCAGCCTTGGGGCCAGGGGACCTACAGGCCTTGCAGCCTGTCACTCAGAGAGCTGTTATGGAGCGTCTGCTCTGTGCCAGCTCTGTGCCAGGCAGTCAGCAGGGCAGTTGCGGTGGCTGCCCTCATGGAGCTCACAGCTGGTGGGAGGAGGGGAGATGGAGGTGGAGAGACAGATGTTAATCAAATGCCAAGGACAAAGGTAAGAGGCCTTGAGAGCCTGTCACCAGGGGCTCCAGGAGGAGCTCAGAGGACTCCAGAGGCCTCGAGCAAAATCTCCAGTACACACACAAGTTGAATGAGCTTAAGCACAAGATTCCACCTTTCGACCGGGCCTGGTGGCTCACGCATGTTATCCCAGCACTTTGGGAGGCCGAGGCAGGCGGATCATGAAGTCAGGAGATTGAAACCATCTTGGCTAACATGGTGAAACCCCGTTTCTACCAAAAATACAAAAAAAAATTAGCCAGGCATGGTGGCGGGTGCCTTGTAGTCCCAGCTACTCAGGAGGCTGAGCCAGGAGAATGGCCTGAACTTGGGAGGTGGAGCTTGCAGTGAGCCAAGATCGCGCCACTGCACTCCAGCCTGGGCGACAAATAATTCCTGAAGGCTCTATCGATCACCTCTCAGGCAGACACTGGGGCTGGTGCCAGACCTTGGGGTTACCCACCATCACTATCACTGTGCTCACAGCCTGGTAGGAGAGGCAGACAGTCACCATCCTGTATACTCATGCAGTGGCAGAGGTGCAGTGCCAGGTACTACTGGAGCACAGGAGAGCGCCCCCAGACCCAGCCCTGGCCGGGGACATCTTAGAAAAGGACCAACAGCTGATTCGGGCTGGAGTGAGATTTGAAGAAGGACAAGAAGGAGCTGGGTGGGAGCTGGGATAGCATGTGAGGCAGAGAGAGCTGCCTGAGCAAAGGCCCAGAGGCGAGACCAAGCACAGCTTGTTCTGGGAACTGGCAGTGCCTGCAGTGGCTAGAGCCCAAGGTGTGATTGGGAGCATGAGGGAGCTGAAGCTGGCCAAGTGGACTGTGGAAGGGGAGGCCAAAGCAGGCCGGACTATCCCTGGGCATGAGGGAGCCACCAAAGGGTCTTGAGCAGAGGAGTGACTCGACAGATGGCAGGGGTGGCGGCCTGGCTGGCAAGGCCCAGGTGCCCCCTCAGGCAAAGGGGAGGCATGTTCGTGCAGCTCCCTGCCTCAACCTTGTCCTGTCAGCTGCTGGCTGGGTTCCACGAAGCCGGGTCCCAGCAGGGACAGACAGGGGGAACCTGGGCATTGGGGCAGGATGACTGACAGCCCCTGGGTGGTCCTAGTGGGAGCTACCCCAGCAAGGGCATGGCCCTGAGGCACTCGCTGGACTTAAGCTGTCTTGTCTAGGAAGGGGGAAGAGGGAGGAAAGGAAGGAGTAAACAGGCAAGAAGGGAAACCCTTCATCAGGTGGGAAGGAGCTCCAGGGACCTTGAGGACGGGGGTTTTAGAAAGAACATGGACTAAGGCTGGGCACAGTGGCTCACACCTGTAATCCCAGCACTTAGGGAGGTCGGGGTAGGAGGATCACTTGAGCCCAAGAGTTCAAGACCAGCCTGGATGACATGATGAAACCCCATCTCTACAAAATATAACAAAAATTAGCCAGGCATGGTGGTGTGCACCTGTAGCTCCAGCTACTCGGAAGGTTGAAGTGAGAGGATCACATGAGCCCAGGAAGTCGAGGCTACAGTGAGCTGTGATTGCGCCACTACACTGCAGCTTGGGTGATAGAGTGAGACCCTGTCTCAAAAGAAAGAAAAAAAATTAAGAACCTGGACTGTGGAGGCACATGCTCTGAGCCTAAGTCTCTATGTGATTTGGACAGGGTGCTTCCTTTCTGTTAGCCTCAGTTTCCTCATCTCTAAAATGGGAAAACCTCCCATTGCACAGGGTAGTCCAAGGAGGGCATGGACCAGGGAGGCTCCTGGCCCAGCACTGAGCACATCCTAGGCACGCAGTGCTTAGAAGCACCTCCTCTCCATCTCAGGAGGTAGCTGCCTGCTTTCAGCGCAGCTTTGCCCACAGTACGGAGGAGGATCAGGTATCATGCCCAGCCCAGCCCAGCCCAGAGGGACTGACTCTGCTAGGTTAACCTTGCAGCCAAAGCAGGAAGTGTGCAAAATGTAAAAGCCACTTTGCATGAGGTAGACCCCAAAACCCCACCCACTCAACCCAGCAAGCCCAGCCCTGCCCTACACACAGCACAAATCCCTGAAAATATGCAAATCAGTCTTTCCGCAGTTCAAAGAGAATGTAAGGCCCACCACTGGGTGTCTGAGCCACCCACAGCTGGAGTCCCAAGCTGGAAGAAGCCCTAGAGGGGGTGCCAGGCAGCACCTTCCTTGGATTGTGGATTGAATGATTGGATTGAATTGTGTATATCAATCCATTCAAATCTAATAGAGCTGAGGCCCAGAGTGGGCAGGAAGTAGCCTAGGCTCACGGAGCAAACGGCAGTTTGCGGGGGCCGCCAGCCCCCCTACCCTGGGGCCAAGACTCTTTTCTCCATCCAGTCAAACTCCTCTCCCCAGCTGAAACCCAGAACTGACTTCCTAGAGATTCCAAGGTGGGAAAGCGAGCTGGCTGCACTTCAAACCTGCCACCGCTGACCCCAGAACCCACTCCCTGGCCCCTCTGCCCACAGCAGCCAGCAGGTAAGCCTGGTTCAAGGAAGGCATCTCAGCCCCCTGCTTAGTCATGGTCTCTTATGTTCCAGGGCCGAGGCCTTTTGTCTCAAAGTCCCAGTACCTGGCACCTACTAGGGGACTCAGTAAATGCCTGTAGAATAAATTTACAACTCACTATCTCCCCAACTGGAGCTGAACTTCTGAGGACAGGGACTATGTCTTCTTTATCTCTATTATCTCCAGTGCTTAGCACATAGCAAATGGAGGCCAAGAATGAATGAATATAATAATAGCCAACACTTACATAGCACTTAACATGAGCCAGGCAGACACTGTTAGGGTGCTTTACTTTCATTAACTTGTTTAATCTTCCCAGCAAATATAATCAATATTATTATTCCCATTGTACAGATAAGAAACTTAGACACAGAGAGGGTAGGTAACTTGTTTGTGGTCACAGAGTTAATGAGAGGTAGAACTGGGATTAAGCCCTGGCCATAGCTCCACAGTCCATGCCCAGGTTCAGTTTCATCAGACCTCCTGCTCAGGTCTGGGAAATAGGAACTTGACTCCAGGGTGCAGACCTTTTCAGATGCCACCTCTACCCAGAACCACAGACAGTGCCCTCTGGTCTACAGGACCCCAAGGAAGACAGAGATGCTCCTTCCAAGCCTCGGCAGCCTGACACACTGGGCCTGACCCAGCGATTGACTCCGAGGTGGCATCAGTTGTCTTTGGGATTAAGCCGGAGTCCCTGGGAGGAGAGGGGGGAGCAGAGGCAGCAGGCCAGCCATTGAGGCTTTGAGGATCACCCGATGCCAATTAACAGCCCCACCGTGCCAGGCCCAGATGGAGTCCTGCCTCGGCCTGACTCAGGGCTCACTCAGTCAATTATCACCTATCCCCAGAGCCCAGGGGGCAGGCGGGGAGAAAATCTGTTTCCCTGTAACCCTCCCTCCTTTCCCCGGCCCGCTGCCATCCTGCCCTGGGTTGCCTGGCGAAGGGCTCTGGGCGATTGCAGAAGGCTGGCGCTGGCTGGCTGCTGTGAGCCCTGAGTCCTGGGTTTGAGGTCCAGGCACTACTTCTGCCATTCTGAGAGGCTCCAGCAAATCCCGTCCCCTCGGCAGGCCTGACAAGATGCTGTCCAGCCGTGACACTCACCACTCACTAATTTCTGGGACCAGTAGCATTTAGACACAAGCTGTTCTGGATCACGAAGATCTAAGGTCAACCCCAGCTGTGCCATTGACTTGTTATGTGACCTTAGGGTGGTCACTTCATTCTCCCTGAGCCTCAGTTTCCTTATCTGTAAAATGGGAATGATAATGGTACCTAGTTGGGTGGACAGTTTATGGAATAAGTTAGAGAATCCATGTAAGACACAGCACTGGGCCTGCCACCTGGAAAGTACACAATAAATGGGAATTATTTTTGTCATTCCATGCTGGATGAGTAATAATAGCCATTACATGGCACTTACTGTGTGTTCTAAGTGCTTTGTGTATATCAATCCGTTCAAATCCACAGCCCCTCCCCTCAAGTCACTCCCTGTCCAACCAGGGAGACAGACCTGCCTTCATTCAGCAAAACTACATTGGCTGAACACCTACCATGTGCCAGATCCTGGGATAGGCACTGGGGATGCAGAGGTGAAAGACCCAGCCCCTGCGCCCATCAAGGTTCACCAACCAGTGGGCAGAACAAAGTCATGTGCCATGTAAGTCCAGTGGTGGTCTGGAGCTTGACTTGCAAGAACCGACTGTGCACATGTTTTCCCAAGTCAGCGTTCAGTGATCTCAAGTTGGTAGCTCGGCATTTGCTCTGGTGGGAGTATTTATATCACACAAATTGGCAAACACAACCAATCAGGGCTTCTTTTCCCCTCCAGTGCAGTTTAACAGCACACCACTGCACACGGAGCATGTCTTGTGTGCTACAGTGGAGGTGTGAGCTGGCACTGTAGGAAAATGGAGGGCAGGCCGCCTAGAAGTGGGCACACACATCAGACTCACCAATCCAAGGGGCCAGGGAGATAGGGGAGAAGGGCATTCGGGCAAAGGGACCAGCATATGTGGCCCGATGTCCAGGGAGCTGCAAGCAGATGAGAGAGGTGACAGATGGGGCCAGAGAGGTTATAGTAGAATGGTCAATCCTCCCGGTCAATCCCAGGGAGTTTCTGGGATACAGGACTTGCAGTTTGAAAACTGAGATGCTTTAGTCAACACCCTGGTCAACAGGTCCCTGGGAAGACCATGGGGAGAACAAGTGGGAGGCAGAGAGGACCGTGAGCCTGATGATGGGCTGGTAAGATCGAGATGACTCTGGTGGTACCCAGACAGGCACGGACTCAGCTAAGTATTTTCTCACCCACTTTCTCATCTGATTCTGATGGCACCCTGTAAGAGGCACATTGATTCAATCAACCTGTATACATCAAGTGCCTACTACGGGCCCGCTGCTCTGCTAGGGCCTGGGGAAACCATAAGAGCCAGACAACCCCGGCTCCTCCTCCCTTTTTCCAGGTACTTTCAGTGCAGAGAAAAAGACAACACACAAGTTGACAAACCATTTTCTAATATAATTACGAATTGTGATGAGGAAACTGAGATTGAGACGGAACACAGCAAGAGACAGTTGCCTTAGCCAGGGTGGTCAGGGTGGGCCTCTCAGAGGAGGTGACATTTAAGCTGGGGCGTGAAGGAGAAAAAGGAGCCAACCATGGGAAGAGCAGGGAAAGCATTCCAGGCAGAGGGAACAGCTTGGCCAAAGGTCTGGAGGTGAGAACGGGTTTGATGACCACAGGCGGGAGCACAGTGAGTGAGGGGAGGAGCGGGAAGCAACCAGGAGACCGTCAGGACCAACCTCACAGGCCTTGTAGCCAGGCTAGGTGTGGATCTATTCTGAGTGCAATGGGGATAAATTGCACATGAGGGAGTTTTTAGACAAGGTGCCGCAAGTCTGATTCATTTTAAACAGATCACTCCAGGGACTGTGGAGGATTGGCAGAGAGGCCACAATGGAGCAGAGACCCATTCAGTGGCTGTCTCTGTCATTATTCCATGCAGACATCATTAGCCCCCTTTCCAGATGAGGAGACTGAGTTTCAGAGGGGAGAAGGCCTTTCCAAGCCCACACACCTGTCAGAGGTACAACTGCCTTCCTGTGTTTCAGGTCTCATTATCTTCTTCCCACTTCTGCACATGACATGCAGATGCCAGCAGGACAGGTTCCCTTCCCACCCAGAAGTTGGGAGCAGTGTGGCCCCCTGGGCGCTGTGGACAGTGGTCACCCAGACCTCTCAGAGGTAGCTGATGGGAGCTGAGGCCCCAGCGCACCCCACGGTCACACAGTAGACTTGGGATCAGAATTGGCCTATGCTACTGAAGAGCTATGCCTGTCTGTTCCTCTCTGGGCCTCAGTTTCCTCAAATGTCAACTAAGGGGGTAGGGCTCGATCCCCTTCCAGCTCCTCATTCATCCACCCATCACCCGCTAGGAACCCAGCATTATACTGGGAGTTTATAGTCCAGCCAGGTAGACACATTCATAAGTAATTAAAATAGGTACTGTATACAAAAAAATTAGCCCGGCGTGGTAGTGCATGCCTGTAATCCCAGCTACTTGGGAGGTTGAGGCAGGAGAATCACTTGAACCTGGGAGGCAGAGGTTGCAATGAGCCAAGATCATGCCAATGCTCTCCAGCCTGGTCGACAGAGTGAGACTCCATCTCAATAAATAAATAAAATAGACTCTGCCAGGGGGCTCAGAGAAGACTTCCTAGAAGAAATGATGTCTTAAAAGAGTCCAGGAGTTTGCCTGATGGCGAAGGGAAGGCATTCTAAGCAACAACAGCAGATGGACAAAAGCCAGGGGTGTGAGGTGGGCCTGGGGTGGGCATTGTACCTAGTTGAGTGTGGGAGAGCACCAGACACTGAGGTAGGAGTGGTGGGCAAATACCAGCCCCCTGGGGCCCAGGCGTCCTGCAGAGTTTGGGCTTCCCATGTCTGCTGGGGAGCTGGTGTGGACATTTTAAAATAGTGGCTTCATTGAAATAAAATTCACATACCATACAATTTGCCTATTTAAATTGTACAAATCAGGCCAGGCGTGGTGGCTCATGCCTGTCATCCCAGCAGTTTGGGAGCCGAGGTGGGTGGATCACTTGAGGTCAGGAGTTCATGACCAGCCTGGCCAACATGGTGAAACCCTGTCTCTACTAAAAATACAAAATTAGCCAGGCGTGGTGGCACGCGCCTGTAGTCCCAGCTACTTGGGAAGCTGAGGCAGGAGAATTGCTTGAACCCAGCAGGCAGAGGCTGCAGTGAGCCGAGATTGCGCCACTGCACTCCAGCCTCGGTGACAGAGTGAGACTCCATCTCAAAAAAAATAAAATAAATTGTACAAATCAAAGGTTTTTAGTGTATTCAAAGAATTGTGCAACCATCACCACAATCAATTTTAGAACATAGTCATCACCCCAAAAAGAAGCCCTGTTCCCCATTAGCAGCTCCTCCCCCTGCTCCCCTATCCCCAGCCGTTGGCAGCCATGCATCGACTTTCTGTCTCTTTCAATGTGCCTGTGCTGGGCCTGTTTCATATAAATGGAATCCTGCTTTCATGGCTGGCTTCTTTCACTGAGCACAATGTGTCCAGGGGTCGCCTGTGCTGTAGCATGTGTCAATGCTTTGTTCCTTTTTATGGCCGGATAGTATTCCAATGTAGGTACCATTGTGGATTTTTAAGTGACTTGGAAAGGTCTGCACTCTAGGGAGCTAGTTTGGAGAGTGGGTGGGCGGGAGGAGGCCAGATGGCGTGAGAGGCTGAGGAATGGGTGGAAAGAGCTTTCTAGATGCTGGCAGCGGAGGGAGCGGCCAAGACAAGACCAGAGACTGCTGAGGAGGGAAGACCTAGTAATTGATTGGCTGCAGGGGGACAGGGTAGAGAGTGATGCCACTTCCCAGGACAGAGAAGAGTGAGTTTCATGAAGCACAGTGCCATAGATACAGAAATGATACAGTGCCTGGTGGTGGGGGTCGAACCTGGCCAGGCAACACAGCAAATGAAGGGCAGCTTAGGGCAGGGGTGGTCTGGGAATCTGAGAGGGAGCCAGGACACTGCCAGGGGGAGAGGGTAGCCAGGAAGGCAGTCCAGATGGAAGGGCTGACACCACACAGAGGGGAGAGAGAGCAGCCACCCACTGGCAGGCCCCCTGGGAATGCCCCACAGATGGAGGAGGGATGCTGAATTGGGTAGGCTGTCTCCAGAGAGGGAGCAGGAGGAGCCTGATCTTGGGGCCAAAACCCTTTGGCATCTCTAAGGATGGTTCTAGACCTTCCTGGGAACCTTGTGCCCCCATTCTGCAGAAGAGGAAACCCGTTTAGAGAGGCCGACTGCTTGACCAGAGCTGGGGCTCCAGCCTGCATGTCCTGACTGCCCAGAAGCTCTAGGCAGTGCCAAGATGGTGAGGCTGCCCCTTCATCCAGCCATCAGGGAAAGGTCGGTGCCCAAGAGGAAGACGGGAGGAAGGGCAGGAGGACTCAGGGGACCCAGAGCCAGTGCAGTAATCCTCATGGCCACTTTGTGTGGTAGATGCTCTTACCAGTGAGAACAGTGTAGCTCAGGGAGGTCAAACAGCTTGTCAAAGGTCACTCAGCAAATTACTTTTGAACCAGATGGCTTAATACTGCCAGGAATTGTTATAAGTGTTTTTACATAAGTTAAGCAATATAAACTGACAACAACCCTAGGAGACAGATACTGTTGTCCCACTTTACAGGTAAGGAAACAGTTTAAGTGACTTCCCCGAGGCCACACTGTTCACACAGGTGGGTCTGGGTTTGCCAGGAGCCTGCACACTAACCACTATGTTCACTGCCCTCCTGCTTGCATGGCCTCCAAAGCCCATGCTCATTCCACTTAAGCAGGCAACTCCAAGAAGTATTTATGGGCCAGGTGTGGTAGCTTATGCTTGTAATCCCAGCACTCTGGGAGGCCGAGGCAGAAGGACTGCTTGAGCCCAGGAGTTCAAGACTAGCCTGAGCAACATAGTGAGACCCCATCTCTACAAAAAAAAAAAAAAAAAAATTTAATAACAACAACAAAAGAAGTATTTACAGAGCACTTGCTGAGTGCAGATTCCAAGCTAGGCATAGGACAAGCAGCTGTGAGTCAGACATGGCTCTGATCCTGGGGGAGTTGAGAGCATGGCCAGGAGACCCCCAGAAAAATAATTACGGTGGGTAAGTAGAGCACTCTGAACCCAAGCAATGTTCTGGGCACCAAGAAAGGCAGGGTCTCTGAGGCCAGAGCTGGTTGAGGGTAGAGGGAGGGTGGGCAGATAAGCCTTGAAGACTAGAGCTGGAAAAAAATGAACTAGGGAAATTTATGTTAATTGTTTACCTACACAGAAACTAATGTTCAGAGAGGCTGAGTCACTTGCTGAAGAACCCACAGCACCCAGGCATGAAATGTACTCCCGGTGAGGGCCTGGGGGCCTGTGGATGGTTTAGCTGCATTTCATCCCAAGGAGATGAAATGTTTGTTGCAAAGCTCTTTCCTGTCCACCCACTTACCCATTGCACAATCCCTTGGAGGTATGATAGCAGAGCTGAGTTCATGAACCCAGCAGGCTGAAGCTGGGAGAGGGGCAAGGTCTAGACCCTCAGCCTCCTGATTCTCAACCCAGGGCCAGCAAGAAGAGGAAGGTGGATTTGAATATGTGTGCACACAAGGCGGCTGCCTCTTATAGGCCCTAACCTCATACTCAGAGCTGCGGGGGGGGGGGGGGTGGACTCCGTATCAGGGGTGATGGCCACAGCCCACGGGAGAAGCCAAATGTGGGCCGAGTGCAAATGGGCTGAGTGCAAGCAGTGCCCTCCTTAGGCTGGTCCTGGTACTGCAGGCCCCTTTTATTAATATTTTAATAAATTGATCACATACCAACTGTAACAGCTACTATTCATTGGGCACCTCTACTGTGCAAGGCCTTGTGCCATGTGCCTTACGCTTAGGCAGAATACTCACAATGACCCTGCAGGGATGGGCCTTAGAATCCTAATTTTACAAATAAGAAAACTGAGTCTGAGTAGTTAAGCAGCTTGTCTGGGGCTGCACAGCTAATAAAAGGCCTAGCCAGTACTCAAAGCCAGGTCGGTCTGATTCCAAAAGTAGTGTTCTCTTCTGTTCTGCCACATCGCCTCTCTACACTGCCCTAGGACTTTTCTTTTGCCGTGTAATCATCTCAATTGTCTGCAACCCAGGAATCTGGTTCTAAGAATCAGCGCCCAGCCAGACATTAGTAAGCAAGACCGGAACCCATACACACTGCCCCAGACGTCTTCAGATGTGCCTTGTAACTAGGTCAGGGTTGATTCTAGAGACCATGACACCGCCAAGCTGGGATAGGTGAGGGAAGATTGCTGGGAGCCCTAGACAGCTCAGAGACAAGAAACTAGGGAGCCCTGGCAGAGTTAGAACTCCCACGTTGGGGTCTGGAGACTTCAAATGCTTCAAGAGATGAGATTTTCCAGCAATGGTGCTGCGTGGTCCCTCCGTGAGGCTGCGTGGCCCCTCCGTGAGGCTGCGTGGCCCCTCCGTGAGGCTGCGTGGCCCCTCCGTGAGGCTGTGTGGCCCCTCCGTGAGGCTGCGTGGCTCGTGACCTCTCTTGAGTCTTCATCTGGTTTCCTAGTGACTCTCCTTGTCTTCTCTCTCAGGTTGTCCATCTGGAACTTTCAAGGCCAACCAAGGAGACAAGGCCTGTACCCACTGTCCCATCAACAGCCGGACCACTTCTGAAGGGGCCACCAACTGTGTCTGCCGCAATGGCTACTACAGAGCAGACCTGGATCCCCTGGACATGCCCTGCACAAGTAAGTCCCGGGGCTCCTCAAGGGCGATGCCTGACCAGGTCTACCTGCAGAAAAGCTCAGAGCGAGGGTTGGGTGCCATCCGGTTACAGCCAGTCTTTCCCTGGTGGGAAGAGAAATGGAAAAGTAAGGGGCATCAAGAAAGGGGCATCCTGGGGTGGCCATGCTCCCACCGTGCAGACACCGTGGTGCTGGTGTCTGGCTCCTTACCCCCTTCTGCTGAGTCACATGAAAGATCACGTCAAGGTCTGGATTCACAAAAGGGACAAGGGATGGGAGGCTTGGCAGGACATGACGCAACACAGATAGTGTCTGTGGCAGAAAAGGCTGTCCAGTGTTCTAACCTGGCAGCGGCTGCCTGAATCACAGCCCAAGGTCCTCTAGGAAGGGACTGCCTAAGAGCACAGCGTCACAACCCCTGTATCTGTCAGGGAGGACATTCAGCTGTAAGTAACAGAGCTGACCCTGGTGGCTGAAACTGTACAGATTTATTCTCTCACCCAAAAGGAGCCCAAGGCAGACAGTCCTGGAACAGTATGGTCAATCCATGATGGCCTTTGGGGCCTGACTCTTTCTGCCATTCAGAGTGGCATAATCTTAGCTTACTGTAGCCTCAACCTCCTAGGCTCAGGTGCCCTCAGCCTTCTGCCCTCAGCCTCCTGAATACCTGGGATTACAGGCGTGCACCACCACACCCAGCTAATTTTTCATACAGACAGAGTCTCACTATGTTCTATCTAGCCAAGGCTAGATTTGAACTCCTGGGCTCAAGGAATCTTCCCACATCCTCCCAAAGTGCTGGTGCTGGATGACACCCATGAGCCACCACACCCAACCTAGTTTTGGTTCTTTTTTTTTTTTTTGAGATGGAGTCTCGCTTTGTCACCCAGGCTCTGGAATGCAATGGCATGATCTCAGCTCATGACAACCTCCACCTCCCGGGTTCAAGTAATTCTCCCACCTCAGCCTCCCGAGTAGCTGGGATTACAGGCACCCACTGTCATGCCCGGCTAATTTTTTGTACTTTTAGTAGAGACAGGGTTTCCTGTGTTGGCCAGGCTGGTCTTGAACTCCTGACCTCAGGTGATCCGCCTGTCTCGGCCTCCCAAAGTGCTGGGATTACAGGTGTGAGCCACTGTTGTTTCTGTTCTTAAGGTCACTTCATCGTCCAACATAGCTGCTGAAGTCCCAGCCATCACACACATTTTAGGCAGCAGAAGGGGGGAAGGACAAAGGGACATGCCATAGTTGTCTGTCTCTTTTTAAAGAAACAGTCCTAGTCAACAACTTCTGCTCTATATCAGTGGCAAGCACTTAAACACAGGAGGCTGGGAAATGCCATCTTTTAGCTGGCCATGTTGCCACCATGAATACAGCTGAACTGTTCTAAGGAAGAAGGCGAAAATACATACCGGGCAGGTACAATTCCAAATGCAAAAATACCATCCCCAGTAACAAACACTGAGCAGGTTGGAACCTGGAGGGAAAGGTTTGAGCAGATGTACGGCAGGCTAAGTTATATTCTAGAAACATCTCTCTGGTGGGGAGACAGGAGAAAGAATTTAAGGAGGTCCTTTCGGAGGCCTGGGCTGGAGCCAGAGCAGTGGGCACAGAGTGGTCACGTGGGAGATAGTACCCACTGAGCCCCCCACTGACCAACACCTCTCCCCCGCCCCAGCCATCCCCTCTGCACCCCAGGCTGTGATTTCCAGTGTCAATGAGACCTCCCTCATGCTGGAGTGGACTCCTCCCCGCGACTCTGGAGGCCGAGAGGACCTCGTCTACAACATCATCTGCAAGAGCTGTGGCTCGGGCCGGGGCGCCTGCACCCGCTGCGGGGACAACGTGCAGTACGCACCGCGCCAGCTGGGCCTGACCGAGCCACGCATTTACATCAGTGACCTGCTGGCCCACACCCAGTACACCTTCGAGATCCAGGCCGTGAATGGCGTTACTGACCAGAGCCCCTTCTCGCCTCAGTTCGCCTCTGTGAACATCACCACCAACCAGGCAGGTAAGCGCTTCCGACGTGGGCCAGGGTAGTGCCCCATCGTGCTGTGCCAGGGAGGGCACACACAAGACTCACAAAAGACTCCTTCACATCTGTAGAGTGATTTCTTCTTTTCAAACGTTTTTCATGTGATCCGTCCACCTGGGAGGGTAACTGCTAACTCTTCATTGTGGTGGTATTAGTAATAATTGCTCCCACTTGTTGAGTGCATATTATTGAAGGTAAAAGTTAAGCTGCTGCAATGAAAAGATCCAACATTAGGTGCCTTAAAGAATGTGGACGTATTTCTCTCTCATGAGAGAATCCAGAGGTGAGCAGTCCACGTTAGCGGGATGGCTCTGATCCACTCAGAGACTCAGGGACCCAGGTTATTTCCGTGTCGTTTCCCCATGCCCCCTGCTCCTTACCTGTATGATCCAAACTGAGTCTCAGGCATGTCTGTGGGAAGAGAGGGAAGACAGGGCAGCAATGATGTGTGAAGCAAAGTAGGTAGAGGCAGCATCTTTCTCTTCTGCATGCATTCCACGGGCAGGGCCTCAGTTACATGGCCTCACTGAGACCCAGGAAAGCCCGGAGGTGTCATCTCTTGCAGCCTAACTTGAACCTAGATCACAAGTGCTTTCTGTGAAGCTCAGCCCACTCCAGTCTAACTCCAGCAAAACTCTCCTGAAGCTCACTTTTAGTAACCCTTTCTGTGGCCTCACGTCATCCTCCACCCACCACCCTTCTTTCCCTCACAGCAAAAAAAGGAAGTTGCCGAACACCGCAGTCTCCCCTCCACCCTGTTCTCTCTCTAGTCCCCACTCCACTTGGGCTCCTAGCCTCCCCTCTCCACCAGGACCGCTGTCCTCAGTGTCACGTGAGGCTGAGTCCCAGAGATGCTTCCCAGCCTCATCCCCCACCTGAGGGCCACATGTGATTATCGAGGACATTATGCTGCCTGTGAGTAGAAGATCTCACGGTTGGCACTGTAAGCGTGCCCCTCAGTTATTCACTCAGCAACCTTTGCCAAACCCCTACAGTGAGCATGGTCAGTGCCGT
Organism: Trachypithecus francoisi; assembly: GCF_009764315.1. NCBI lineage: Eukaryota > Metazoa > Chordata > Mammalia > Primates > Cercopithecidae > Trachypithecus > Trachypithecus francoisi. The sequence goes on along the minus strand of NW_022681457.1, from coordinate 102,068,159 downwards.
GTCCATGGAAGAGCTGAGGGAGGCCAGGCCGCAGGAGGGAAAGTGAGTGGGCCTCCAAGCTGATCTTTCTGATGTAGGGTGGGGCCCACACGGTAAGCATGCAGGATCCAGATGTGGAAGTCCAGACCCAGGAAGTCTTCCTGGAGGAGGTGGAATTTGACTTGCAGTTTGAAGGACCAGTCAAAAAAAATTTTTTTAAAGAGATGGAGTCTTATATGTTGCCCAGGCTCCTCTAGAACTCCTGGCCTCAAATGATCCTCTTGCCTGAGCCTCCCAAAGTGCTGGGATTACAAACAAGAGCCACTGCACCCAGCCAGTAGAATGTTGAAAAGAACAATAGAAAAAAATGGCATTCAGAAGGGAGGAAGGGCATGCCAAGGACATAGAAAGAGAGAAGGCAACTGGCTGGGCACAGTGGCTCACGTCTGTAATCCCAGAACTTTGGGAGGCCAAGGCAGGATGATCACCTGAGGTCAGGAGTTCGAGACCAGCCTGGCCAACATGGTGAAGCCGCGTCTCTACTAAAAATACAAAAATTAGCCAGGCGTGGTGGCACATGCCTGTAATCCTTGCTACTCAGGAGGCTGAGGCAGGAGAATCGCTTGAACCCAGGAGGCGAAGGTTGCAGTGAGCCGAGATCACGCCATTGCACTCCAGCCTGGGCGACAAGAGCGAAACTCTAAGAAAAAAAGAGAGAGAGAGAGGGCAACTGACTCCACCTGGTTGAGGGGTGTTTTCCATGCATGACCTCAGTGCATCGTGGTGGCCTTTCTGAGAAGGAGGCATCCATGTCTCCATTTCACAGATGATGCTCAGACAAGTTGAGTCACAAAGCCAGGAAGAGTGAGAGGCAAGAATTGACTAGGTCTGACAGACTCCAGTCCTTGGGCGAAGTCCTTGATGTGTCCACGGCACCTTGAGCTTGTGGGTCTGATTGTGCATTTGAGTCTGTGTATGTGTGAGTGTGCTGTCATATGTGTTTGGTGGCCATTTGTTTACAACGCATATGACTGTGGCCATGTGGGTTCTGTACACATGCATTTGTGAGCATGGATGTGTCAACTTGCGGGGCCTTGGGGACAGGGGTAGGGGGTATTGTGTATTTGAGCATGAGTTTGTACATCTAACTGTGGCTCTGCCTGTCTGTGTGTTTGGATCTGAGGAGTGTGGTTTTGTTCAGAAATGGTGGTGTTGCTGCGGCTGAGAGGGCATGTTTGTGACTGACTGCCTACGGTTCTTTTGGGGCCCTGGGTGCATTTAAGCCCCACTCAGATTGGGGTCCAGAGGGAGCTGACTCAAAGATGGCAATCTGAGAAAACCCTCAAAAACCAGTGGGGCATAGTGGCTCATGCATGTAATCCCAGCACTTTGTGATCCAATGTGGATGGATCACATGAGGTCAGGAGTTCGAGACCAGTCTGGCCAACATGGTGAAATCCCGTCTCTACTAAAAATACAAAATTTAGACAGGCGTGGTGGTGAGTGCCTGTAATCCCAGCTCTTCGGGAGGCTGAGGCAGGAGAATCACTTGAACCCAGGAGGCAGGGCTTGCAATGAGCCAAGATTATACCACTGCACTCCAGCCTGAGCGACAAAGCGAGACTCCATCTCAAAGAAGAAAAAAAGCCAGTAAGTGATAGAAAAGACCTCTAACAGATTAGAAAGCTTCAGCTGTGCATCTCTCTGGCTTGACAAAACTCTGAACTGGAGAAACCCAGGACCCCAAGGGGGGTGGTGGAGAGAGAACTCTTTCTAACTGGTAGAAGCCAGAAGGAAGCTCCTGGAGCTCTTTTCCCTGGTTGCAGGAAACTCTGCTACATCCATTTGGGAGTTCTGCAAGTGGAACTACCTACTCAAGACGCCTCAGCTTATTAGTAGCTAGAAGTGGTTCTGGGCTGCTGGGATGGACTCTGCTATCTGGAGCTGGATGTACCCAGGAGTAGAGATGGGGCGAAGTATGGAAGTGAGGGGTTTCCAGGGAATAGACACACAGGGAGAGCCCTCAGGATTTAAAGACAGAGAAGCAATGAGAAACAAGTAGTGGATTAGGAGCAGAGACCTAGGCTTGGCTTTGCCGTTCATTTGCTGCATGACATTAGCAAATGAACAGCATTCATTTAGTCAGTGTATGAGTCAGCTACTCCTGCAATAATGCTGCGTAACAAAATCACCCCACAACTCAGTAGTTTAAACAATAAACATTTATTTCCTCACTCACTAGTGTGTGGGTCAGCTGACGTTGGACTAATCTTGGCCATGCTCTCTGTGCTGGGCAGGACTCCAGAATGTGAGTTGGGTTCAGCCTGTTTCATGTTTCTCCTCATTCTCCTTGGTCTGGCAGCTACCCCAGGCTTGTTTCTCTCAAGGTAAAGGGTAGGCGCGTGGAGGGAGCCAACCATATCTCATTGGCCAAAACAAGTCCCACGGCCAAGCCCAGCATCAGTGGGAAGGGGAAGTGTACTCTGCCCCCAGCGAGTGGGCCCTGCAGAGTTACTTGGCAAAGGACGTGGGTACCTAATCCTATCACAGAAAAGGAAGAACTGGGGTCATTGGTCTAATCTACCACACACATGAAAATCACTTCCTCCCTCTGAGGCCTCAGTTTCCCCATCAAATTTTACATAAGAACTATATGTGAGCACAAGTTCCAGAACACAGATATCAGTCTACCCCAGTCCTGCTGAATCAGAGCCCCAGGCGTAGACCCTGGGAATACGCATTGTTAACAAGTGACTCAGGTGTTTCTTACCATCGGACAAATTTGGGAAACTCGGGTCTAAACCCCTTGAAGCCCTCAAAGCCCTGAGGCTTTAGGAATTATAACAAGTCTTTCCCCCTCTTCTTTATTCCAAGCCCCTTGGCAAGCCCCTTCTCTTACAGCTGCTCAGAGCCCAGCTAGGGACTGTGCAACCACACCACACTCCCACCCCATTATGCCCCTTTGCCAGATGAGGAAACTGAAGTCCAAAGAGGTATAGAGTCATTTATGCAAGGTCCTACTACTTAAGTAACCTCTATTAATAATTAAACCCAGGACCACGTGACCTCATGTCTACACTGTTCTCCAGTGTAGTGTAGACACAGTATCTGCCCTTGAGGATGTATGTCCTAGTTGGAAAAATAAGACACAGACACAGAGCCTACATACAAGATGGCATGGATGAGGGCCCAAGAGGTGCTGGGGGAGATGAGGGAGATCACAGGCAGGAGAAATCATCCTCCTAGGGAATGAGCAAAGAGTATGTCCTGGAAGGCTTCCTGGAAGAGGAGGCATTTGAACTTGACTTTGAAGAATGGAGAGGCTTCTAGCAAGCAGAGATGGAATCATACAGAAAGAAAGATGGCCTGGGGGAGGGAAGTGCAGGAGGCAACTGGAGGGAGGATTCTTCTTTCTGTTCCTCCTAAGTATCAGGTTCCCTGACACAGAGTCTTGGCACATGCTGTTCCCTCTGCCTAGAAAGGCTTTCTTATCCCATTCTTCCTTCAGGCCTCAGCTCATTTCACTGACCTTCCTGACTTGGTGGGACACCTCCCTCCCCAGCCCCAGCACCAGGGCCTTCTCGTTCCCGTGGTTGAAATATTACCTTGTGTCATTGATCATTGAGTTCTTGTTCGTCTCCCCATCATCAGCACTCGGGCCACACGATGGGTCTGCTTTACCTCACCATGGTTTTCCCGGCATCTAGAGGGGGCTGCACCACAGTGAACATTCAGCAAACATTTTCAGAAGGGTTCGCAGAAGCGTGGGGTGAGGTGGGGTGTGGAGAAGTGCAGTCGGGTGGGAAACAAGGCTGGGGACTCGATTTCCAGACAAATGCATTCAGTGGTCGGTTTTAAACAGACCCTAAAATTCAATATAAAATTCTAGCTCATTGCCTTAAAAGGAAAAAGTGTTTCTTTTGGGCAGGTGACTGGGCCTTGCTCGCAATCCCTTGGCATTCACTGGGGCCAGAACTGTCTTCTGACTTCATCCAGCCATCATGCCGCCTTCAAACCACGCTCTGCCTTTCCAGAACACCTTTCTGCCTCATATTCATGAGTCGTGCTCATGGCCCCCAAGGAAGGAGGCTGCGCTGGGCTTGAGGGGTAAGGAAACAGGGGTTGGGAGAGGTCATGCCATGTACCCAGGTGCACTCTGCTGGACAGTGGCAGACCCAAGAGTCAGTCCGGCTATTCAGAGTGAGCCACACTACCCTCCTGCCTGTCCACACCCACAAACAAGACCACGGCAGAGAGGGGCAGGAGGGAGGGACAGAGGCTGAGCCTTAGAGTGGGCAGTCAGAGGAGAGCTTCTCTGAGGAGGTGGCATTTAAGCTGAAGTCCGAATGACAAGCAGACAGCCCTGCAGACCTGGGGGCTGGGAGGTGTAGCATTTCACTGATACAGGGCTTCTATCCAGTGCCCTTGGCCGTTCTCCAGGGCTACCCTGGACACAGCCTTCGCCCTTTAAGGATCTCACCCTGAGCAAGCCCAGACCTCTGCCAGGTTCCGGAGGTAGTGGGAAGGGTCTGTGCTTTGGAATCAGGCAGCCGAACCTGGCTTTGAGTCAAGCCTGGCTGCTCACCAGCATGCAACCTTGGACTAGTCACTCAGCTTATGTCTGACTGCATCTTCCTCATGGACACCTTCGCCCTCTCCTTACAGGAGGATTTAGCTGTGAGGATTTCAGCTAAGCTATGCAAGGTGCCTCCCAGGTTGCTGGCACAGGTAGGCACCTAAAACACAGAGATCATTCTCTATTCACTCTTATCCCCAAAACAGCTCACATTTGTCAAGTGCTAACTGTGTGCCAGGCACAGTGCTAAGCCCTTCACACTGAATCCTCACAGCGATATGAGGTAGGTCCCATTGTCATCCTGTTTTATAGATGAAAGGAAAGCGAGGCATTGAGAGGTAAGTGACTTACTCTGCTCTCCCAGGCCAGGAAGTAACAGAGCCTGAATAATTGTGTCTCTGCGTCCTCAGGACCCAATGTTGACCAGACCCATGCCTTCTACAGAGATGGGGCAGGCAGTCGGTATGCCCCATCCATACCACAGCCTGGCTGGGTATCCCCAGCCTTTGAGGCCCCCTGTAATGAACACGGTCAACCACTTCGGAAGCTCTACCATCGGCATATCCTAGGAGCTCATGTTGAAGAAAGGACATCAGAACTGGGCCTGACAAACTCAGCCCCCACCCCACATGGCCCATTCCAAGCTGGGTAGCCAGGATGTAAGAAGACCTCATTTCTCTGAGCCTCAGTTCCATCACCTACAAAATGGTCATTTATCTATCACTGCAGCTTTGCTAGATGATTGTGGACATTAACAAGAATGTGGACAGCGCCTGGCACATAGAGGGACAGTACATGGCAGCTTGGCTTAGTTCTCTATTGCTGCCAGGACAAAATACCTCAAACCTAGCTACTTAACACAACACACATTTATTATCTTATGGTTCTGCAGGGTCAGAAGCCTAGCGTGGGCCAGGCGCAGTGGCTCACACCTGTAATCCCAGCACTTTGGGAGGCCGAGGTGGGTGGGTCACAAGGTCAGGAGTTTGAGACCAGCCTGACCAACATGATGAAACCCTGTCTCTACTAAAATTGCAAAAATTAGCCGGGCATGATGGCGCATGCCTGTAATCCCAGCTACTCAGGAGGATGAGGCAGGAGAGTTGCTTGAACCCAGGAGGCGGAGGTTGCAGTGAACAGAGATCGTGCCATTGCACTCCAGCCTGGGTGACAGAGTGAGACTCCATCTCAAAAAAAAAAAAAGTCTAGCTCTAGCATGGATCTCATCAGGCTAAAAGCAGTGTTGGCAGGAATGTGTCCTTTCTGATGATGCTAAGGGACAATCTGTTTTCTTACTTAGAGGGGTTGTTAGCAGAATTCAGTTCCACGTGGCTGTAGGAATGAGGCCTCTCTCCCCTTGCTGACCATCAGCTGGGGGCTGCCTGAGCTCCTGAAGGCCTCTCTTGGGTCCTTCCACAGAACCCCGACATCTCAGAGGCAGCAGCAGGACATTGAGCTCTTCTCACTCTCCAATTCGTTGGTTTTTTAACTCTCTGCTGGGAAAGATTCTCTTCATGTAAGCACTCAAGAGATGCAGTTCAAGCTACCTGGATAATCTAGGAAAATCTCCCCATTTCAAGGGTCATAACCTTCATCACACCTGCAAAGTTCCTTTTGTCATGTAAGGTAACATATTCACAGATCCAGGGGATTAAGACGTGAACATCTTTGGGGGGTCATTATTCTGCCTATCACAGAAGTTAAACCTACATCAAATTAAAACACAGCAGCATTGGCAGAGGCCTTGGAGTTCACCTAGGGCAAACACCTCCTTTTAGAAGAAAACTGAGGCCCACAGAGGTTCCTTAGTGGCTACCCAAGATCCCACAGCAGGTCCCCAACACCCTGACCGGGTCTCCGTGACATCACTCCACATGGCTTTCCTGTGGAAAGACTTTCAACTCTCCAAAGCCTTTTCTGCCACTTGTGTTCTCTGATCCTCCCGCCCTGCTGTGGGGCGGGCACACAATGGCTCAGCCTCTGGAACTGGCATGAACATGTACTCACCTACTTCTCTCCCTGGGGGACCAAGAGGATCAGAGAGAAATGGGCCAAGAGAGCCCCCTGTGCACTCATGCCTGGGACCACGAGGTTTGAGAGGGAGATAGAGGGAGAGGGCACTTCCCTCCCTGGGCCAAGCCCTCTGTGCACATCTCCCTCTTTGATCCTCCCAAGCATTCTGCAGGGAAGGCATTGCTGACCTGGAGTATCATTTAAGATTGGTTTTGGCTGCATATTCCAAGAAGAAAAATAACAGATGGCTACTGCCACAGTAGTGCTGGTTAACAATCAACCATTAACCACAAAGCCGACCGCATGGAACAAGAAGCACTTAGCTAGCTCAGGAGTCTCGGGGCTGACTGGACAGTGACGCTGGTCTTGGCTTGGTGCATTCTTAGGTTTGTAGTTCATCTGCTCCAGGTCACTCGGCAGCTCTTTGGGTTTTGTCATGGCTTTATTGCATGTTTGGGGGTTGACTGCTGTCCACTGGTCTGGAGTGGCCCTGGAGGGGACAACTGGAGCAATGACTCTGCTCCGACATGTCTCAGCCTCCAGCAAGTCAGCCTGTGCGTGTTTTCTCACGGCAATCACGGGGAACCAAGGCAGCAGGCAGACACTCACAAGGGCTTTTGCAAGCCTCTGCTTATATGGTGTTGGCTTATATCCCATTGGCCACCACAAGTCACGTGGCCAAGCGAGAGTCAGAGAGGACTACATAAGTTACAGGGCAAAGGGCATAGATACAAGGGGGTCATTAATACAACCAGTCTAACAGAGCGGCTTAGACCAAAGGGAGGTTTCTTTTTCTCATGTGTGAAGCATGTCAGAAGATAGGAGTACAGCATGTCCATGGAGCCATCAGAGATCCACACTCCCCAGCACACAGTTCCGTGTCCTCATGGACCAAAATGGCCGCAAGATCTCTGGCTATCACATCTATGTCTCAGGTTGCAGTGGAAGGAGAGCGAGAAGGGTAGAACCCTCCCTTTTAAGACAACTTCCTGGAAGTCCCATGCACGCTTCAGTCTGTATCTCATGGCCATATCTCATGGCCACTTCTAGCTGCCAGAGAGGTTCAGAAAATGTTGTCTTCTATGTGGGCACAATGTACCTAGCTAAGAACCAGGATTTTGTTAAGTTGAGAAAGAGAGAATGCATAGTTGATAGGCAATGAGTAGCATCTGCCACATCCCATTTTATAGGTAAGGAACCTGGGTTCAGAGAGAGGTAACTTGCCTGTGGTCACACATTGGCCTAGGAGTAGAACAGCGGGCATCTGAACCCTGAACGCCACCTTTTCTCACCTTCACTGCCACCACTATTCCAGAGCACTCGGCTACTCATGGTGCTGCTTGAGAATCTGAGCAGCCCAGACAGCTGCATGTGGCTCACATCATCCCCTGACCCCGTAATCTGGGCCAAGTCCTGTGCTAATCACTTTGCAAACAGGTCTTCATTTAACCTTCCTTGCCCATTCTACAGAGGAGAAACTGAGGCACAGGAGGTGGAGGTAGGCTGCCCAGACCACCTGCTTTGAGGCCCAGGCTCTTAGCATCTTGCTAGTTCAGGTGCTGGGGCAGGACTGTCCCACCAGGAGGCCAAAGGTGAGGTCAAGACGGTTCCACAACCCACTAGGCAGTGGGTGATTTGATGTTTCCCCAGCACAAAGCCCAGGACCTCACCTCAGCCCACTCATAGCTACTTACGGGCAGGGCCAGGTAACCACGAGTAGAAGAAACCAACCTGGGCTTTAGAGTCCGACAGACCTGGGTGCCCATCCCAGCCCTGCTGCCTGGGGTGTGGGGCCATCCCGTCGGTCTCTTCCTTTCCTCATTGGTGAAAAGGGAGGGATGAACCCCTACTCCATCTGATTGTAAGGAAGGGGCCTGGCGCCGGGCAGGCTCTGCTACATATATGCTAGATCCAGGGGAGAGCGAATGAGTACATGAACAGCCAGTCGCCACCCTAGAGAGAGGCTCTTCTCAAATTCATGGAAAAAGTACTAATAATGTCTCCTGGACCCAGTTTTCTGTTTTATTTTTTTCATGTGTTCCACAGATTGCTAGTTCCAAAGAACGTTAATAACTATTATGTGAGAAAAGGTTTCTGAGGCCAAATGATCCTGGGACTACGGGGTTAAACTGAGTTAACTGGGTTTCTCCCCTGCGGGACTTCTCAGAGCCTTGAATTAAACACATGTGCAGTGTGAATCTCCACAAGCCGAGGGGCTACAACTCTGTGTTCCTCAAACTTCCTTAGCCACAGAATACGCAGAGCACCAACCAGTATGCCACCCTAGCACCAGTTGTCTGCTTTCCTTTTTTCTGTCCCATACCACTCTCTAAGAGGCCCATCAGAAAGAATCAGAGGCCCACTTTCTGGAAGTTTTATTCGCAGAAATTCGGTTGTGAGAATTATCGTCAGGTCATCCAGAATCGCAGACAGGTCATCGGGGGTTAACTGCGTTGCTACGGGTTTAAGGGACAAACACTCAAAAAGCAGCTGTCCCATGATTAGCTGGGAATTCTAAGAGTCCTGTCCCAAGTAAACTGTCCCTGCTACAGACCCTGGAGAGGACGAGCACAATGATAAGCAATTGTCGTGGAACTGTTGGCTGGCTGGTGGCAAGAGGCCCCACGTCACTGCAGCAGTTCCCAACTGTGGGTGGGCACAGGGCCTGGGGGAGAGGAAACCTGCCTTCCACTGGCTGCTTGGGAAATATTGCCTGGGGCCTTTGTTTTAGTCTCCAGCCCACAAGGTCGGTAGACTCAGGTTCCTGAGGGGGCCAGAAAAGGGGAGAATCTGCCTGGTCCCCGCTTTTCCCTTTCTCCCTCCCTTCCTTCCTCCTTCCTTCCTCACTTTCTCCCTTCCTTCCTCCTTTCTGTCTTCCTTTCTTCCTCCAATAAATATTGGTCATGCACCCACTCTAAGCCACACACTGTTTCCGGCTCTAGGGATAAAGGATTGAATGAGAGACAAGGTCCCTGATCTCAGATAGTGTTGGTGCTATGACAAAAATAAAATGGGTATGAGAAGGCTACTGGAGGGGAGAGGTAGTCCAGGAGGGCATCTTGGAGGAAGTGACATTTGAGTTCAGACTTCAGTGAAGTGGAGGATTTGGCCATGGAAGACGTGGGGGAAGAGGTTTCCAAGCAGAAACACCATGGGGCCAAGGCCTTGAGGCAGAACAGAAAGACAGCCAGTGTGGACAGCTTGGGAGAGAGGGGGCAGGCAGAGGGAGGTGGCAGACACCAGGCAGCTGGGCCTTGTGGGCCACCATAGTGTATCTGTGTCTTATTCTGGGTGCAGTGGGAAGCCGCTAAGGGTCGTCAATGGGGAGTGAAGACATCAGGGAGATACTGGGATCTGCAAGTCTGGGGCTTGAGATGGGGTCTCTGACTGTCCTATGCCCAGCGACCTCTCCCCCACTCCCTTGGAGCTCAGGGATCTTCAGACCAGTGAAAGGGTCGTAGGTCAGGGCTATGAGGGGAAGCTGAGCCAATTCCCAAGCCCCCCCACCTCTTGCAGCAACCAGGGGCCCAGGCTGCTGGCTTCCTGTCCTGTCCTGGGATCCTAGTCCCAAAAGACCCTGAGAGACCACCCCATACAACCCCTTCATGCCCTGAGAAGGAAACGGAGGCACACAGAGGGAAGGCTCCTTCCCCAAGTCTCAGCCAAGGAAGGGGCTGAACTCCCCACTGGGGTTCGCTGAGGGCAACAGGGCCCCTGACCACCTGCTCCAGACAAGCAGGCCCCGCCTGGCCGGCCTCCCCCTGCCCCTCTCTGCCACAAGCCTCTTTTGTGCTTACTCCCTGGGGCTCCATCTCCTTGCAGGGGTCACAGGGCACCGCTGACCCCATTCCCCTGTCGGCGTGCCCGGCTGGTAATTGAAAATACCAGAATTCCCTGATGACCAACTTACAGGGAAACCTGACACCCCAGGGTGGGCGGTGGGCAGCAGGAGGCGTGGGAGAGCATCCAGCTGTTCCCTTTTCTCCACCGTTAATCCCCCTGGATTCCAGGAGAAAGGCCAGCCCTGCTGGCCCCCATGGCCTGCCTTGATCATCTTCCTGGCAAATGCCGCCTCCTTGCCACGCCTGGGGTTACAGGGCTTATGGGATCAGAGCCCGGGTGAGCTGCCTGTAACCCAAGCCTGCCAGCTACGCCCGCCAGGCCCAGACCCCCAAGGCCGCGTGGGACCTGCCTCTACCAGCAGCTGAGCTCCCAGAGCTGGGGCGGGCTGGGTGGGTGGTAGGTGAGTCAGCGGGAACCAGGCAGGGTTAGCTCTGCAGCAGTAGGAAGGGAGCTGGACCAGGGTGTCCTCAGGGGCCCTCAGAGGTCCACTGGTTTCCAGACCTCCCTGGTCAGCCAGCATCAGCCACAGCCAGTGGAGGGGAAAGGATGTGTTGGACCTGGGTGAGCCTGGGTTCAAATCCCAGCTGCACTGCTTGCTGTGTGGCCTTGGGCAAGTTACTTCACACTTCCGTGCATCCATGTCCTCATCTGTAAAATGGGTATAACAGTAATACCAGCCTTGTAGGGTTGACAGGAGCATGAAGTAAGTTAACGGATGTGAACCATGTGGTTTGCTGTTAGCTGCACGGCCTTTCCCTTTTTCTGGGCATCATGGGGCGTACAGGGGCTGTCAGAATGGCAAGCTGAATGACAAGCTTGTTTTAGTTGAGGAGCAGGTTACCACCCCTACTAGTCCTTCTATGGCTTCCCAGTGCCTCAGGACTGGAAGTTTGGCCCACACTTTCCTCAGCAGCCTCGTCTCTTTCCCTCTCATGGAGCTCTTTGTTTGGCTGCCCCAAGACCCTCTGAGCTCCAGGGCTCTATATGAAGAGTGTAGCCCAGGCAGGTGAGGGGGGCAGGCTCAGCAGAAGCCAGGCTACAAGCAGCCGTATGGCAGGTGGATCACATACTAGACCAGGACTCAGCTGCTCCTGGCTCTAGTCCAGGTCTACCACTACCAGCTGTGTAACCTTGGACAAGTCACTTTCTTTCTCTGGCCCTGAATCCACTAGTCCTCAAAGTGTGGTCCACAGACCACCAGTATCAACATCATCTGGGAGTTTGCTAGAAATGCACATTATCAGGCCCCACCCCAGACCTGCTGAAGTAGCATCTCGGTGGGGGGTGTTGTGGGGAGGCCAGCAATGTGAATTTTAATAAAGTCTCCTGGTTATCATTATGCCCATTCAAGTTTTAAAAGTACTGTAATCTAGGGTACATTCTACAATTGTCCTTTGTTGGGAGGTGAAACTCCAGAAAGAGGTGCAAACAGAGCAGCCCCTGCTGAAATCCCAGAAGGTGATGTGAACAGAGCAGCTCTGCTGAACTCCCTGAAGGTGGTGTGAGTGGAGCAGATCCTGATGAATTCCCAGGAAGAGATGTGAATGGAGCAGCCTCTGCTGAAATCCCACACAGTGGTGTGAATGGAGCAGCCCCTGCTGAAATCCCCAAAGGTGGTGTGAACAGAGCAGCCCCTGCTGAAATCCCCAAAGGTGGTGTGAACAGAGCAGCCTCTGCTGAAATCCCTGAAGGTGGTGTGAACAGAACAGCCCCTGCTGAAATCCCCAAAGGTGGTGTGAATGGAGCAGCCTCTGCTGAAATTCCTGAAGGTGGTGTGAACAGAGCAGCCCCTGCTGAATTCCCAGGGAGAGGTGCGAACAGAGCAGCTCCTGCTGAAATCCCAGGGATAGGTGTGAACAGAGCAGCTCCTGCTAAAATCCCAGACAGTGGTGTGAACGGAGCAGCCTCTGCTGAAATCCCAGACAGTGGTGTGAATGAAGCAGCCCCTGCTGAAATCCCAGATGGTGGTGTGAATGGAGCAGCCCCTGCTGAAATCTCTGAAGGTGGTGTGAATGGAGCAGCCTCTGCTGAAATTCCTGAAGGTTTTGTGAACAGGGCAGTCCCTGCTGAATTCCCAAGGAGAGGTGTGAACAGAGCAGCTTCTGCTGAAATCCCAGGGAGAGGTGTGAATGGAGCAGCCTCTGCTGAAATCCCAAGGACAGGTGTGAACAGAGCAGTTCCTGCTGAAATCCCTGAAGGTGGTGTAAACAGAGCACCCCCTGCTGAAATCCCTGAAGGTGGTGTGAATGGAGCATCCTCTGCTGAAATCCCTGAAGGTGGTGTGAATGGAGCATCCTCTGCTGAAATCCCTGAAGGTGGTGTGAATGGAGCATCCTCTGCTGAAATCCCTGAAGGTGGTATGAATGGAGCAGCCTCTGCTGAAATATCTGAAGGTGATGTGAATGGAGCAGCCTCTGCTGAACTCCCAAGGAGAAATGTGAATGGAGCAGCCCCTGCTCTTGTTCAAGGCTGAATCACTTTGATCAAGTCCTGAAATGGGCGCTTGGATCCCACAGCTCCATGCTGCTTCTGAGTCTTACAGCTTCCCCAGTGCCTAGCATGGTGCCCATCCTGGGACAGGCACTCATTTAGTTGAAAAACAGTATGCTTCCTCCCATTAAGCCGTGAGTCCCTGAAAGGCTGGGATGCTGTGAGGTTCCTCTCCAGAGCTCCGGCACCCAGCATCATGTTGGCATCATAGCAACTCCATGAACTGAAAAATTCTTCACAATGTCTCCCTCCTGAGGGGTGCCCAACACCCCACTCAGACCTTCACATGCATTTCCACTGCCTTCTCACAGCGTCCTGGCCAGGTGAGGGTTCCTACTTGATAGGTATAAAAACTGAGGCTCAGCAAGGCTAAAAGTACCTGCTCAAGGCCACAAGTGAGTGAGTGGAGGGAGCTGCATACAGGTCTGTCGGACTCCACCCTCAGGGCTCCCCACCGCTAGGCTAGACAGCCTTGCCAGGGACTGGATGGGAGCATCCTGACCTGGGCACTCTGCGGGTCTAGGCATGAAGCAGTGGGTGAGCGAGCACACTTGGAAGCAGCGCAGTCCAAATACTCCTCACCCGTCCTTGCCCGTGCGGCTCTGTGTCTGATGCTCCGTTGATGCAACACACATCGATGTGCTGTGAGACAGCAGCATGCCTCCAACTCCACCCTTCACACATCCCTCCCCACCTGCTTGGCCGGCCCTCTGGGAGACAGACCCAGTATTTCAAGGAGACCTGGAGGCTGCCTCACCCAGCCCCTCACCCCAGAACTGTCCTCAGGCCCCTGGACGGAGGGGTGGGGGTCATCACTCCCAGAATCTCTGGCAGCTGAGTTTCAAGCATCCTCCTTAGCTTCTCAGAGCATCCCCTGTCGCACCCCCACCTCCACCACACACAGACCCAGTGGTCAGCCCCTGTGGGTTGGATGAGAGGGGCTGAGAAGCTGGGGGGAAGCATGGGGATTGGGGTGCTTCCTGGGCCAGCCCCGGGGATAAGCCCCCAGATTGGCCATGCTCTGTGACGCTCCAGAAGGGCCTGATTTTGTTGTTTCACTGGGACACCGACCACTGACAAGCCCGTGACAGGGGCAGACAGCCTGGACTGCATAAAGAAGCTGGACCCTCGGCACTCCGGACAGCAGAACACTCAACTCCTCACAAAGACAGCTCCGCAGGGAGGGGTGGCACTGGAGCTGGAGGCAGGTGGGAAGTAGGAACTGCTCTGAAACCCAGAGGGGGTAATAGCTAGGGCAGGATGCACCAAGCCCACCTCAGCTCCTCGCCAGCTGTGTGACCTTGGGGAAGTCACTGTGCCTCTCTGAGCCACTGATACCTCTTCTGTAAAGTGCAGATATTGACCCCCATCCTACATGATTGTTGAGGGGGTTAAATGAGATGCCACAGGTCCATGCTCAGTGCACTGTGACAGGTGGCACCCGCAAACACCGACAGCGCTGACCACATGCCAGGCACTACACTGAGTACACAACCAGACCCCTGATCCCTCTTGGGAGAGGCCAATGCCCCCGGCAGGGCAAGGAGCCAAGCTGAGAGTCAGGCAACCTCCCTTGGGTGTAAAACGAACAGAGGTTCATCAGGGCCATGTGGACCAGGGTCTGAGTCCTTCGTGCGTGTGCTGCCACCTCATCGGGAGTGTCTTGGGACAATGTTCCACAGCTCCTTGGGGTCCGGAGGGGAGCCTGGACCTGCCCAGACCCACACTGGCTCCCAGGCTCATCCTTGGCGTCAAAGGCTGAAGGGGGAGGACTGGCAGGGAACATCGGAGCCTCAAGGCCTCAGAGATCTTCTAGCCTGGCCTAGGGTGCCCAGGAGGAAGCCAGGTCCAGAGGGGAGGCAGTTCGCCTAGGTCACACAGCCAGTTAGCAGCAAGGCAGAGAGGCAGTCTAGGGGCAGACACAGAGCAGGAAATGGGTGCATCAGCTCCAGCCTTCAAACCCCGCAGCCGATGTTCAGGTCCCCCTGAGCTCCTACCAGGCCTGCTCCACACTCACATCCCATATGGTCAGAGCCCCTGCAGAGCAGGACTTGGGGCTGGGAGAAGCATCAGCCTCCACTTTCCAGCATCCTTGTATCAGCTGAGACAGGACATCTACTTGTGACAGACCCGCCCAGGAACGAGGAAAGAATGCAGGAGGTGCTCCCTTCACCCTGGTGAGTCCTCAGCCGCTCCTGGGACCACAAAAATCTTGGGCCCAGAGAAGCAAGGAGGCTTGCCAGAGTCACACCACGGGTGTGGGGACCACACTGAGAGTCCCTCTCTGGCCAGTCCCACTCTGGAACAAACACTGTTCTGGCAAGATGCAGACCTGGGTCCAAATCCCGGCTTCCCCACTGACTGTGCGATCTCAGGAAGCCACGTGCAGCTCAGAACTTCAATGTCACCTGTCAGCAGGGGTGATACACTCTCTTCTCAACAGCCAACTCAGGAAGCGAGTGTAAAGGACCCAGGGCCATGTCTACACAGAGTTGATGCTTCCTGGAGGTTTGCTCTGTGTGAGAAGGAGGCAAAAGACAGCAGGCCGGATGCATTATGAAATAAGGACTCAAGAATGGGCTGTGTGCCATGGACCTACCTCGGCAGCTCACACCTCCTCTCTTGACCTCAGTTTCCACGACTGCAAAATAAGGGAATTGGGCCAGGCATGGTGGCTCACACCTATAATCCCAGCACTTTGAGAGGCTGATGCAGGAGGGGATCACTTGAGCCCAGGAGTTCGAGACCAACCTGGGCAACATGGCAAAACCCCGTCTCTACAAAAAATACAAAAATTACGCCAGGCACTATGTCTCAAGCCTGTAACCCCAGCACTCTGGGAGACCAAGGCAGGCAGATCACCTGAGGTCAGGAGTTTGAGACCAGCCTGGCCAATGTGATAAAACTCTGTCTCTACTAAAAATACAAAAATTAACCAGGTGTGGTGGTGCACACCTGTAATCCCAGCTACTCAGGAAGCTGAGGTAGGAGAATTGCTTGAACCCGGGAAGCAGAGGTTGCAGTGAGCCAAGATCACGAAACTGCACTCTAGCCAGGGTGACAGAGCAAGACTCCATCTCACAAAAAAAAAACAAAATTAGCCAGGCCTGGTGGCACACACCTGTGGTCCCAGCTACCTGGGAAGCTGAGGTAGGAGTATCACTTGAGCCCAGGAAGTTGAGGCTACAGTGAGCTGTGTTCATGCCACTGCACTCCAGCCTGGGCAACAGAGTCTCAAAAAATAACAATCATAAAATCAAATGAGGGAACCGTTCTAAGGTATATCTTCTCGCTACTCTTTGAGACAGAGTTTCACTCTTGTCACCCAGGCTGGAGTGCAATGGCACAATCTCGGCTCAGCAACCTCTGCCTCCCAGGCTCAAGTGATTCTCCTGCCTCAGACTCCGAAATAGCTGGGATTACAATGCACCACCATACCTGCCTAATTTTGTATTTTTAGTAGAAACAGGGTTTCATCATGTTGGCAAGGCTGGTCTTGAACTCCTGACCTCAGGTGATCTGCCTGCCTCGGCCTCCCAAAGTGCTGGGATTACAGGCGTGAGCCACTGCACCCGGCCATGTACTAAGCATTTCTAAGTACATGTATTTCTAAGCATCCTTCTAGCACTGCACACAGCCTCCCTGACTGCTTGTCTCTTCCTCTAACCACCTCTGTGAGCGCACTCGCAGCACTGGTGGGAGGAATGGGAGGGGGAAGTGACTGATTTATCGAGATGAAATTCACATGACATACAATTAACCGTTTCTGTCTCTACTGTCTCTTGACTTGATGTGGCCTGAGCTTCCCCAGGGCTGGTGAAGTCTTCAGTGTCTATGACCTGAAGGTGCCCGATGAGAGCTCAGCAGTGGCACCCATAGCCCTGCATGAGCCCCTCTGCACCCTGTCGGCTCCCCTAGACTGGCTCTGTGGCCTCAGCCAGATGCCCTTCCCTCTCTGATCCCACAGTTCCCCTCATGTCCGAGCACCTCTGAGGGTGGGCCAGAAGCTGCACCTTCTCATGCCTCCCTGACCCCTGACCTCTGGCCTCTCTTCCAGCTCCGTCGGCAGTGTCCATCATGCATCAGGTGAGCCGCACCGTGGACAGCATTACCCTGTCGTGGTCCCAGCCAGACCAGCCCAATGGTGTGATTCTGGACTATGAGCTGCAGTACTATGAGAAGGTACCTATGGGCGGGCTTGGTGCTCTCCTCATCACCCACCTCCCTGAGGGCCCCTGTCCCAGGCTGAGGCCTGGGGGTTCTGCCCCCTCCACAAGACGAGATGCATTGGTGCAGGAGAAAGAGCACTGGCCTTGGAGACAGGCTGCCTGGCTCCCAACCCGGCTCCACTCCTCCCCGCTGAGACCTCAGGCAGGTGCCTTGACCTCTCTGGATCTCACTTTTCTAGTCTGGAGGATCCGCCCAGCAATCTCAATAAAATGCAACAGTCACATCCCTTTCCCCACCACGACCCTTTCATCTTGACCTCAGTGGCTTGATGTTGTGAAAAACTGGGTTTCCAAAAAGCTGCACTTATGAAGTGATAATTAATCACTCACCTGTTCTTCGACAGAGATTTGAAACTGCTCGAGAGAGCTTCGGCCCGCCCTGCTCTGATTCCTGCTAAAACACCCACTTTCACTCGCCTGTATGCCCTTTGCATGGGGAGAGGTGATTTCACTTTGAGCTTTTAAATCAGACCTTAATTACTCCCTTCAGGGACCCAAGGTGGAAGCTCCTGGGATGGTAGAAGGAGCACTGGACTAGGAGTGAGAAGCCATAGGTTCAAATCCCAACTCCATCCTTCACCAGCTGTGTGACCTTGGACAGGCGTCTTTCTCCCTCTGAACCTCAGTTTCCACCTGTGTCGAGTGTGGGTGAGACCCCTTGCGGGGAGCTATGCAGGTTATGGAGAAAGGGCAGCATGGTACCTGGCCCTCAGCAGAGGCCATGCATGTCCCTGGCCTTCCTCCTCTGCCCTGCCTGCTGCACAGTGGAGGATGGTGACAGGATAGGAGGCCAGGTGGATGTGGGGCCTGCACAGTATGGGGGCCGGGAAGTAGACAGCACAATTGCCCACCCACATGGCTGGATATCAGAGGCCCCAGGAAGCCTCTCCTATGAATGATGATTTCTCTTACCTGCTCCAGGAGGCAACAAACAGCCACAGAGGCTGCAAGGGCCCCTGGGAAAGGCATCACAGGGCTTCCATTCAGACTAAGACGTCAATGACTGATAGGGAGGCCTTTCATTGAGGGCAAGTCCAAGGGTAACTGCAAATGGATAGAAAGGCTCTCCCTGAAGGCTGAGAGGAAGAGTACAGACAGTTGCAGCCAGTCCTGCTAGAGCCCGGCTTTCTAGGGCCCAGCCTGGCCTTTGCACTCTCTTAACTGCTGGATCAGCTAACCAAGCCGGTCTCCGGGGCCTTTCAAACACTTACCCAGCCTTCACCGGCCACCTTACCATTGCTTGAGCGCGTGTTCATCCTGTCCCCTAGGCAGTGCATTCCAAGAGGTCAGGGGTTACGTCTCCATTCACCACCTTCTCCCTGGCACCCAGGCCCTGGGCCTGGCACCAAGGAGACACTTGATCAATATCGGTTGAATGAACAAGTGAATGAATCCCTTCCCTTGTGCCCTGGCCCCCAAACACCTCCTGGGACTTCATGCCTGCCATCCCCTCACCCACCTACCTCGCTGCCCACCCTTTTCCCTCATCCTCCCCTCATCTCTCCCTGTTGGAATCTTCAGGGTCCCTCCCAAATGTCACCTCTGCCACAAGCGAACGTGGACTCTGCCCCTCTCTTACAGCACTGCATGTGGGTGGAGGGTGCTCCTGTCTCCTGAAGGGGGCCGTGGACACTGAAGGAATGAATCATGTGAATGAATGAGAGACGTGAGTGATGGAGCCTGTGAATCAAAGAGGGAACTGGCTGGGCACGGTGGCTCATGCCTGTAATCCCAGCACTTTGGGAGGCCGAGGCAGACGGATCACCTGAGGTCAGGAGTTCGAGACCAGCCTGGCCAACATAGTAAAACCCCGTCTCTACTAAAAATACAAAATTATCTGGGCATGATGTTGCACACCTGTAATCCCAGCACTTTGGGAGGCTGAGATGGTTGGATCACGGGGTCAGGAGTTTGAGACCAGCCTGACCAACATGGTGAAACCCCGTCTCTACTGAAAATACAAAAATTAGCTGGGCATGGTGGCGCATGCCTGTAATCCCAGCTACTCAGGAGGCTGAGGCAGGAGAATCACTTGAACCCAGGAGATGGAGGTTGCAGTGAGCTGAGATCATGCCACTGCACTCCAGCCTGGGTGACACAGTGAGATACTGTCTCAAAAAAAAAAAAAAAAGGCCGGGCGTGGTGGCTCACGCCTGTAATCCCAGCACTTTGGGAGGCCAAGACGGGCGGATCACAAGGTCAGGAGATTGAGACCATCCTGGCTAACACGGTGAAACCCCGTCTCTACTAAAAATACAAAAAAAAAAAATTAGCCAGGCGTGGTGGTGGGCGCCTGTAGTCCCAGCTACTCGGGAGACTGAGGCAGGAGAATAGTGTGAACCTGGGAGGTGGAGCTTGCAGTGAGCGGAGATCGTGCCACTGCACTCCAGCCTGGGCGACAGAGTGAGACTCCGTCTCAAAAAAAAAAAAAAAAAGAAGGACCCAGTGGGTGGCTGGATATGGATGAGTAGATGAATGGATGAATTCTTTCTGTCTACACTGCTCCTATCCCTACATTTTCCACCTGGCCAGCTCTGACTCAACCTTCTAGCTCTTAGCCTAACATCACCTCCACAGAGAAGCCCTCCATCACTGCCCAGACGCCATCCAATGCCCCATTTCATCTTCTCCTTGTACCTTGCCCTTCTGCATAGTGTTTATCACAATTGTCATTTTTAAGTGTTATTGAGTAATTAGGTATTTACTAATTCTACACTGAGTTAGATAGTAAGTTCCTTGAGGGTGGAGATCTTGCCATGATCTCTGCTGTGTCCCCAGCACCTGGCACACAGTAGGTACTCAAGAGCTGTTTTTTGGATGATTCAGGAAGTGGCCACATGAGGGCCTGAGCTGTGGGTGGTGTGAGGAAGCAGCCCCACCCCTCGCTGGGCCCTGGAGGGCCTCCAGGCAGGAGCCAGCATCTCTGCTCCCCGCAGCAGGAATAGCTTAACAACTCAGAACCCAAAAAGGCCAAAAAAAAAAACTAATTAAGAAGCTTTGTGATTAAATGAAACTGAAAGTGTTTGTCCCCAAGACGGCAACGGAAATGAGGAATCCCAGCGCGGGTCCTGCCTACGACCCATTTCCTACCACAGCGGGCAGGCCTGGGGAGGCTGCTGGAGGTGTGAACCGGGAGGCAGCTCTGCCCTACTTTCTGCCGCTGCCCGAGCATCCCCAGGTCCCTGCTGAGGGTGGCAGGACCCGCAGGCTCTGCAGCAGCCAAGGTTACCACCTGCTCACGTTTCATGAGCACTTGCTATGTGCTAAGCACGTCGCCTCTAGCGTCTCATTTATCCTCACCACAGGGCTCTTCACCCCATTGGATGGAAGGGGAAACTGAGGCACGGAGCAGTTCCATAACTTGCCCAGGAGGATCCAGCAAGGATTTTGACCTATGGTCTCACTCTTTACTTGGCTGTCCTGCCTCCCAGACTTTTTTCCCCAGGGATGCTTCTGGGATGACCTTTAAGAGGTAGACAGGACCAGCCCCTGCCATGGAGACTGTTAGGCATAAATGGTGAGGGGGGCCAAGCGGTGAGAGGCTGAAGGTGCAACAGCCTGAAGTACACCTGTGATGAGATGTGGCCCTACTTCTTTCAGTCCCTCCCCCAGGGCCTGGGGTACAGAGAGGGACAGCTTGGCATCTGCCAGTGAGGATACGGACACTGGTTCACTCAACTTTCAGTCTCACCAGTTTTGGGTCAGGCACTAAGCTGGGTACCAGGAATTCTGAGGCTGACGAGGTGGCTCGGAGGCCTCAGGGACTTCACAGTCCAGGAAAAAAGAGTCAGACACTGAGAGCCATGAGACAAGGTGTGACACTAGCCACAGAAGGGTCAGCAAAAGTCCCGGGGGGCACCAATAGGGGCCCACCATCCTGGCATGAGTGAGGGAAAGTCTTCATTCAGTGACACTTGGGCTGAGTCTTGAAAGATGCTAGGAGTTCACCAGACAAACACGCAGGTGGGAACACAGTCATTCTAGGCATCAGGAACCGCAGGTGCAAAGGCCCTGGGGCAGGGCTGTGTGGGCTGTGTTCAGGAAACAGACAAGGCAAGTGTGGCGGAAGCAGGAGCATCAGGCAAGGAGGTTGGGAGGGAGGCTAGGCTAAATGTCATGGGCCTTCCAGCCTTGAGAGTCTGGATTCAATTTAAAGTATGATGGGATGGCTCTGGAATGATGCAGTCTGACTCAGATTCCTTTAAAGATCCCTGTAGCTTACTGTGTGGAGAATGGATTCCAGGGAGACAGAGAGACCCAGGGAGCACCTGTACAGGGCTCCCAGGGGACGCCAAGTGAGAAATGATGGTAGGTAGCTGGGGGAGTTGGCAGCAGAGATGGCAAATGCCAGCAAAGTCTATACACACACACACACACACACACACACACACACATATATATATATATATATATTTTTTTTTGAGATGGAGTTTCACACTTGTCACCCAGGCTGGAGTGCAATGGTGCGATCTCAGCTCACCACAACCTCCGCCTCCCAGGTTCAAGCGATTCTCCTGCCTCAGCCTCCCAAGTAGCTGCGATTATAGGCATAAGCCACCATGCCTGGCTAATTTTGTATTTTAAGTAGAGACGAGGTTTCTCCATGTTGGTCAGGCTGGTCTCAAACTCCCAACCTCAAGTGATCCGCCCGCCTTGGCCACCCAAAGTGCTGGGATTACAGGCGTGAGCCACTGCGTCCAACCAGCAAAGTCTATATTTTAAAGCCTGGAGGACCCAGGAAATGTGAAGGGTGACTCCTAAGAGATGGCAGATGTGGGTTTGTGATTTGTAGGTGTGGTGCTTACTGGGGCAAAAGGGTTGGAGTTTAGGGAGGGTAGAGAACAGCAGCCAGGAGAGTGTGCAGAGGAAGAACCAGAAGATAGGATCTGGGAGAATGCCAGGGTTTAGGGAGGGGAAGAAAGCAGAGTTGATGAAAATATTAGAGGAGGTGCTGGCAGAGGGGTAGGAGCAGAACCAGGAGCCATATCTATCCCTGACCTCTCAGATAAGGCTATGATATGCCAGCCATCACCACCAGGGAGGGACAGCTAGGTTGCAGGTGGTGAGATTTATTGCAGCAAGTCCGCAGCCAGCTTACCTAACATGGGAATCCTCCTTGTGTCTGCTATTAGATTCTTTCCTGAATACTCCAGTCTTCCTAGGAAGGGAAGTCAGATACTAAGCCCTGCAGGCCCGTGCGGCCCCCACCTCCACCTCTTTCCTACTGTTTTCCTTCTGCAGAAATGGCTCTCTTAGAGCGGATTCTCCATTTGGCCTTTCCCAGCCTGCCCGGAGCCCAGACCTGACAACTGCGTTGCTAGATGGCTTGTGGAGGCCACTGATGAATGGCAGTGGCCTTGTGCAGACCCAGGCCTGGCTGCTTCCATCAGTTCCAGCGCCCCAGGGGAGGTGGCCTCATTTGGCAGCTACCCCAAAGCACACAGGTTCAGGATCCCCCTAGTCCCCCAAGAACTCAAGGAGAAGAGCCGTTCATGAGGCCACCTGTTGTCGATGGACCCTTGTAGCCCACATCGATTTTAGGATTTATTTAACAGAAAGTGAAGAGGAAGGACATTCCAGGCAGAAGGAGCAAAGGTTGGGGGATGGGGGTGAACTATGAAAGTTCAGGCCGTATTCAGGTTGTTGCCCGGTACCTGGAGTAGGATCTACCTGGAGAGGTTTGTCCACTGATTCATTCACTTTTGCCTTCATCCATCCATTTAATAAACACGGGTAAGGGCTTACTCTATAATGGTTTTTTTTTTTGTTTGCTTGTTTTTTGGGTTTCTTTTTTTTTTTTTTTTTTTTGAGACGGAGTCTCGCTCTGTCGCCCAGGCTGGAGTGCAGTGGCCAGATCTCAGCTCACTGCACGCTCCGCCTCCCGGGTTTACGCCATTCTCCTCCCTCAGCCTCCCGAGTAGCTGGGACTACAGGCACCCGCCACCTCGCCCGGCTAGTTTTTTGTATTTTTTTTTAGTAGAGACGGGGTTTCACCGTGTTAGCCAGGATGGTCTCGATCTCCTGACCTCGTGATCCGCCCGTCTCGGCCTCCCAAAGTGCTGGGATTACAGGCTTGAGCCACCGCGCCCAGCCATTTTTTGGGGGTTTTTTTGCTTGTTTGTTTTTTTGTTTTTGTTTTTTTGAGACAACCGAGTTTCGTTCTTGTTGCCCAGGCTGGAATGCCATGACGCAATCTCAGCTCACTGCAACCTCCGCCTCCTGGGTTCAAGTGATACTCCTGCCTCAGTCTCCCAAGTAGCTCGGGTTACAGGCATGTGCCACCACGCTCAGCTAATTTTTTGTATTTCTAGTAGAGACGGTGTTTCACCATGTTGGTCAGGCTGGTCTCAAACTCTTGACCTCAGGTGATCCAGCCGCCTCGGCCTCCCAAAGTGCTGGGATTACAGGTGTGAACCACTGCGCCCGTCCTCTATAATGGTTTTGATGATAACAGTGATGATGGGAGCCAACATTTATTAAGTCTTTTTATGTGCTGGAGACTGTGCTAAAAAGCTTTACCTATATTTTCCTTTTAAATCTCCACAACCACCTCTTGTGGTAACTACTGGCATTAACCCACTTTAGAAATTAGAAAACCGAGGTCTGGAAGGCTTAAGACATGCACTCAATACCTCACTGGCCCTAAGCTTCCAGGTAAGTGCTCAGACTAAGGACTAGTGGATTTCATACTGAATTTCTTCCCATCGCCCCTTGGTGCTTAATCACTGTTCAGATAAATGTACCCCAGGGAGAGGAGAGACTGAAGGGAATTAGCATCTCTAGGGCATCTCCAATGTGCCAGGCACTACCTGATCAAATTTTACCTTCACAACAGCCCTGAAAGGTTGGCATTTATTGTTCCTTTTGTTTGGAATAGAAAACAGGGACTCGGGGAAGTGAAGGGTCTTTCCTAAGGTCGCAGTGCAATTAAGTGAAAAAACAAGGATATGAAGCAGCTTCCAGCTGGGTACAGTGACTGACACCTGTAATCCCAGCACTTTGGGAGGCTGAGACGGGTGGGTCACTTGAGTCCAGGAGCTGCAGACCAGCCTGGGTAACATGATGAAACCCTGTCTCTACCAAAATTACAAAAATTAGGCCGGGCGCGGTGGCTCACACCTGTAATCCCAGCACTTTGGGAGGCTGAGACTGGCAGATCACGAGGTCAGGAGATCGAGACCATCCTGGCTAACATGGTGAAACCCCGTCTCTACTAAAAAATACAAAAGAAAAAGTAGCCGGGTGTGGTGGCGGTAGTCCCAGCTACTCGGGAGGCTGAGGCAGGAGAATGGCGGGAACCCGGGAGGTGGAGCTTGCAGTGAGCTGAGATCGCGCCACTGGACTCCAGCCTGGGCGACAGAGCAAAACTCTGTCTCAAAAAAAAAAAAAAAAATTACAAAAATTAGCTGGGTGTGATGGTGTGTGCCTGTAGTCCTAGCTACTGGGGAGGCTGAGGTGGGAGGATCACTTGTGTATGGGAGGTCGAGGCTGCAATGAGCCATAATTGCGCCACTGCACTCCAGCCTGAGTCACAGAGCAAGACCCTGTCTCAAAAAAAAAAAAAATTTATATATATATAGAGAGAGAGAGAAATTAAAAATGAAACAGCTTCCAATCCCTTGCCCAGCTTTAAAGAAGGGAGCTGCTCAGGTTGGTTCCTCACTCTCCTGAGGCACCTATGGAACCCGCAGCCACCTCCCATCTCCCTCACATAATCAAGGACTTAAAACCTCCAACGTCTCTAAGTGGGCACCCACCCAGTTTGCAGAATCTAACCCATTTTCAAGTCTGAGCAGCGCCCATGTCGGACAGTGGCCCTTAGTGTTCATGTCTGGTACTGCATCCCAGGTTTTGTAGATTTTTGAATACCGATTTAATGTTCATTCATTATGTCAATATTAGTGAACACTTACTGTATGGCAAGCCTGGGGGGTCCAGAGATGAGCAAGACATGGTCCCTGGCCTCAGGAAATCCACATCCTTAAAGAAGATGGAGAAGTATATTAGGACAATAGGTGGGAGAGGAGACAATTGAGACCTGCAACCCCTGGCTGGGACATCTGGGAAGTCCCCCCAGCAGAGGTGGCACTTGCGTTGAGTCTAGACCGATGAGTAGGGCACTGCAAGACAAGTGAGGAAAGGTTATTTCAGACAGGGGCAACAGTGCTTGCAAAAACTCAGAGTGTCTATGGAAGATAGACTTGCTAGATAAAATACAAGGCACATGATTACATTTGAATTTTTTAAAAATAAATGTTTTAGTACAAATGTGTCCCAAATATTGCATGGGGCATACTTATACAAAAACGTATTTGTTGTTCATCTGAAATTTAAATTTGACTGAGCAGCATCCTATATTTGTGTTTGCTAAATCTGGCAGCTCTACCAAGGAAGGGGGAAAGAGTTAGGGATGGCAGGAACCTAGGAAACATTAGGGATGTCACAGGAGAGACTGGAAAATGGCAGGTCATGAAGGGTTTGGAATGCCAGGCTAAGGAGTTAGCCTTCACCCTGTGGGCACTGGAGAAGGACTTTGTGTGAGGGACCCTGGGCTTGGTACAGGGGAACAAAAACAAGCCCTCCCTCGTGGGCTCATAGTCAAGGGGGCGAGAGGAGCCTCAGCCCAAAGTTGAGGGGGTGTAGCAGAAACCCCCTCCTGTGGCACCCACAGAAAGTGATCTGGGACTCAGAGAAGGAAGAAGTACATCTGGCTAGGACGTCAAGGAGGCTTCCTGGAGGAGAGGCAGATGATCTGGCTCAGCAAAAGAAACCCTCTCTGCTTCTGCCCCACCAAGCTATCCCTGCCATCCCCTGTTATAGGGGTGGTAGAGACACATCTTCAGGTCCGCCCCCTTCATATCCCCTACATCCCATGCTTTTTCTCGCCTCCTTTCCTCTGGACCTGCTGCCCCTTCTGCCAGGCATGCACATCTTCGCCTGGGTGGTTCCTGTTTGTTCTTTGAGATCCCGTTCCAGTGCCCCCCACTCATGAGGGAGCTTTCCTGACTTCACCTGGTAGCCGCTGATATGGTTTGGCTGTATTCCTGCCCACATCTCATCTTGAATTGTAGTTCCCATAATCCCCACCTGTTGCAGGAGGGACCTGGTAATTGAATCATGGGGCCAGTTACCCCCATGCTGTTCTCATGATAGTGAGTGAGTTCTCACAAAATTGGATGGTTTTATAAGGGGCGTTTCCCCCTTTGCTTGGCACTTCTCTCTCCTGCCAGCATGTGAAGAAGTACATGTTTGCTGCTTCTTCTGCCATGGTTGTAAGTTTCCTGAGGCCTCCCCAGGCATAAGGAACTGTGAGTCAATTAAACCTCTTTCCTTTTTAAATTACCTAGTCTTGGATATGTCCTTATAGCAGCATGAGAAGTTACTAATGCAGCCCCCATCCTAGACCAGGTCACATGTCCCACAGCATGTGCTTACCCTATCAGTGTGAACCTGTTATGCCTATTGATTCATTTTGTCCTCTGAACAAACTCTGAGGTAGCTACTGTTACTATCCCCGTTTTACAGATGAAGACACAGAGAAGTTAAGGAGCTTGCCCAAGGTCACAGAGGTAATATAGAGTGGAGCCAGGATTTGAACCCAAGAGGTCTGGCTCCAGCTTGTGATCTTAACCTCCATGCTATAAAGCCTGTAATAATGTTGCACACACTAGATCTCCATTGTTTGGGGAAGGTTTTCAAGGGCTCCGTGCACTCTGTGATGTGTAGGTGACTGGCATGTACAACTAGGTGTGCCTTCTTCTGGATAAGGGTTCACAGATTTTCATCACAAAAAATTTTCTCAGAGAGCTTCATGATCTTCAAAGGGTTGGGATTCTCACACTGCTCGCTTTTCCAGACTGAGCTCTCCAAGGCCAGGGCCTGTGCCTTAGCCCCCTTTAGAATCCCAGTACCAGCCTAGTGCAAAGAGGATATTTGGGGAAGTTTTGCCGGGTGGCTGGCAGATGCCTAAATGAGCATCATCTGTATCCGACCCAACCACATCTCCACTCCCACTGCAGCAGCTGGATCTTTGTCCTGTCCTAGGCTCCTTGGATCACCCTGGGTAGCACTCAGGAAGCCAGTATTGGTGTTCTTCATCTCTCAAAGGAGAAGACACTAGGTTTGGGGTACCCAAAGGCATGGACATTAGAGGTGGCTCCATGCAAGACTCTGGTTTCATTTTTTGTTGTTGTTGTATTTTTTTTTTAGATAAGGTTTTGCTCTGTTGCCCAGGCTGGAGTGCAGTAGCACCATCATGGCTCACTGTGGCCTTGAACTCCCAAGCTCAAGTGGTCCTTTAACCTCAGCCTCCCAAGTAGCTGGGTCCACAAGCATGTATCTCCACACCCAGCTCATTTTTTTTTTAGAGAAAGGGTCTTGGTATGTTGCCCAGACTGGTCTCAAACCACTGGGCTCAAGTGATCCTCCCACCACGGTCTCCCAG
Organism: Trachypithecus francoisi; assembly: GCF_009764315.1. Classification (NCBI taxonomy): domain Eukaryota; kingdom Metazoa; phylum Chordata; class Mammalia; order Primates; family Cercopithecidae; genus Trachypithecus; species Trachypithecus francoisi. The sequence continues at coordinate 102,040,585 of NW_022681457.1, read as the reverse complement.
AGTTCTGGGATTACAGGTATGAGCCACCAATCCAGCCTGGTTTTGAATCTCAAAGCAACTATGAACTGATAGTGACCCTGAACATCATTTTCCCTTCTGGACCTTAGTTCTTGACTCACCCAAGTGTGCTGAGGCTGAACAAGGGCCCTTACACTTAACTCATCAAGGCATAGGGCAGGGAAGGCAATGCAGAAGTGAATGAGGTGGGCCCTCTCCCTTCGATCTCCAAGAACTTACAGTATAGTCCTCAGGGTCTGCACATAGGAACCACTCAATATGTGTGTATTAGTCAGCTTTTCCTAAGATAACACTGCAAAACACACCATCCCAAAAATCTAACACCTTACACCAAGTGGCTATTTTTCTTGGCCATGGGTTTATGTCTGTGGCTCAATAGGGGTGACCCTGTTTCATCCTAAGAGCTGGGTCATGGTCTCCTCCTGTTTCTCATTCTGGAGCCAGTGGTTGCCTAGTGCAAGCTCCTCTCATGGCAGAAACACAAGAGGCCAAGACAAATCGGCAGGGATCTGTAAAACCTGTTTCCATCATGTCCACTAGAATGTTCCAGTGGCCAACACAAGTCATGTGAACAAATTCAACATCCATAAGACAGAGACATGTACTCTGCCTACTTTTGTGAGCAGTGTTGAAAAGTAACATGGCAAAAGGCATAATTCTATTACAGGGAGGGGATGAAGAATTGGAAATCATAGATGTTTATCCAATGGCCAGAACTGCCCCCAGGAGAACTGGCAGGAGTAGGCAGTGGGCTCTGGGCCCACTGTGAGCCACAACCTCACTAATTTTCTTCTCTGTTCCTCGGCAGGAGCTCAGTGAGTACAACGCCACAGCCATAAAAAGCCCCACCAACACGGTCACCGTGCAGGGCCTCAAAGCCGGCGCCATCTATGTCTTCCAGGTGCGGGCACGCACCGTGGCAGGCTACGGGCGCTACAGCGGCAAGATGTACTTCCAGACCATGACAGAAGGTGAGCAGAGTCCAGCGGGCAAGAGGAGGGCACAGACTCCACAAACAGAACAAACTCAAGGGTCAACATTCCCATGAAGCACCTTTGTGCAAATTAGAAAAGGCACTCCCTTCTAGATGTCAGCCCTCCCTCCCTCCTAATTTCGAACCTTTGTGCACAACCATATATAAAAGCCCTGTTTGTGTTCCCATTGTGTCAGCCAGGCCACTTCCTTTCCCAGGACTTTGAGGAGCTCAGCCCTAACTTCCAGAGCCACTCTGAGCAAGTCACACATTCCTTGGTCCAATTTTTTCTCATCTATAAAATGAAAGCATCACATTCAATCTGAGAAAGTAAGCATATTTTATCCATACACAACTCCAGTGACTTGCAATTGGACTGAGAAGGATACTGAAGCTGCATCTGAGTTCAGCAGAAAGAAGTTCTGGTATAGATTAGTATTGTCTGCCTCAGGCAAGGGAATGGGAGATCATAGCCTGTGTGCTACATTTCCCACTCTGCAACTACATGGTTTCTTTTTTTTTTTTTTTTTTGAAACAGAGTCTCACTCTGTCGCCTAGGCTGGAGTGCAGTGGCCGGATCTCAGCTCACTGCAAGCTCCGCCTCCTGGGTTTATGCCATTCTCCTGCCTCAGCCTCCCGAGTAGCTGGGACTACAGGCGCCCGCCACCTCGCCCAGCTAGCTTTCTGTATTTTTTTTAATAGAGACGGGGTTTCACCGTGTTAGCCAGGATGGTCTCGATCTCCTGACCTCGTGATCCGCCCATCTCGGGCTCCCAAAGTGCTGGGATTACAGGCTTGAGCCACCACGCCCGGCCAGAACTACATGGTTTCTAAGCACCATTCCGGCTCTAATAATCTTTAGAAGTAGCACAGTTTAAAGACTATGGGCTCTGAAACCAAAGAAATGAGGATTCCATTTCTGATTTAGCCCTAACTGTATGTGCCTAAACAAGTCACCTTACCTCTCCAACCCTCAGCTTTCTCATTCATAAGTGGGGGTGATAACAATGATCTCATTATCACCATCATTATCAAACTAGTGTAAGAATGGGAGACCTAGCACAGGATTGGCACTAGGTCCCAGGCATATCATCACTCACCAGATGGTAGGTAAGTCATAGTTTGTCATTGCTGTGAGTTTGAGATCCCTTTCACCAGCCAGCCAAACTCCAGTGTGGCTCTATCTGACCAGATTCCACCATCCGTTCTTAGTATCTGCTCTAACCACTAGGCGTGCCTTGGCCTTTGCCTGGTTGAACATATCAGAGGCTCCTGGACTCCTAAGTTCTTGCCTTATCATAAAAATCCTCCCTATGGCTCTACCATCTCTTCCAGCACTCACCTCCTCTGTCATCTTTCTGTTCCTCGTGGCAGCTTTTTTCACCTCTCTAAGCCCTTTTCCATGTTGGGTGAGTGTCACTGACTGGGAACTGAGAGACTGTCCCAAGATCCTTTTATTAATTCAACAAATGTGGCTGGGGCCCTGCCACTTACCAGGCCAAGTGTGGGGACCAAGGTCCCAGAGCGTGTCCCTGATCTCAACAAGTTCCTGTTCTTGTCAGTGAGACAGATGAGAAGTAAAAATAGCTAGATGTGATGGCTCACATCTGTAATCTCAGCATTATGGGAGGCAGAGGCAGACGGATCACCTGAGGTCAGGAGGTTCGAGACCAGCCTGGCCAATATGGTGAAACGTTATCTCTACTACAACTACAAAATCAGCCGGGCGTGATGGTGGGCACCTGTAGTCCCAGCTACTTGGGAGACTGAGACAGGAGAATGGCTTGAACCTGGGAAGCAGAGGTTGCAGTGAGCCGAGATCGTGCCATTGCACTCCAGCCTAGTGATAAGAGTGAAACTCACACTCCAAAAAAAAAAAAAAAGAGAAGTAAAAATAATAAAATGTAAATCAATGATAGTGTTAATGGCATTGAATGGTTTCCAAGAGCCAGGCTAATGCCAAGTGTATCTTCTGCGTTCTCCCATTTCAACTCCCACCCTTGGGTCAAGCAGACCTGGGTTCAAATGCCTGGCCGGGGTGCTACTTTCTTTGTGACCTCAGGCACATCATGACCTCACTAAGCCCAGTTTCCTCCTCTGTAAAATGGGGTAATCATAGGACTGTTCCATGATACGTAACATACTTAGCACAGTGAGTGACACGTAAAACACTCAGGGACAAGAATAGTTAATATTGATTGAATGCTTGCTTGTGTGCCAGGTGTTGTTCTAAGTGCTTTACCCAACAATCCTGAGATGGGAACTATTATTCTCCCCATTTTACAGATAAGGCAACTGAGGCACAAAGAGGTAAGTCACTTTGCCTTATCACACAGTCACTTTGCCTTATCATACAGTCACTTTGCCTTACTATCACACAAATAGTAAGTGGCACTGTTGGGATTCAAACCCAGGGAGTCTGGCTCCAGAGTCTGTGCTTTTAACTGCCTGGGTGTGTGTGTCAGCTGTTATTATTTTTGATTTTCACATCAACATTGAGATATAGAAATTATGCCCATTTTATGGACGAGAAGTTGAGGACTGGAGCAGTTCATGGACTTGTCCAGGGTTACCTGTGAGTCAGTGACAGCCCCTTTTCTGCATGGGCATGTGACAGGTGCTCTGTCAGGGGCAGGAACAGAGTCTAGGGATCCCAGGAGACCCAACAGCATGGCAGGGGGTAGGGGACAGGGGTATTAAGACTCCCACAGCCAGGCTGAGACTGCCCTACCATGCTTTCTCCTCAGCCGAGTACCAGACAAGCATCCAGGAGAAGTTGCCACTCATCATCGGCTCCTCGGCCGCTGGCCTGGTCTTCCTCATCGCTGTGGTTGTCATCGCCATCGTGTGTAACAGGTGGGTGGGGTCTCCAGGCTTGGCTGGGCCTGGCTGTCCCAGATGGCTTCTCTCCCTCTATTCAGTCATTCCTCTAGAGTGCTGGTGAACTGAGGAGGCCTTCTTACAATTGCAGGGAGAGACGTGGGTAGGAAGTGGAAAGCTTCAAGTGGCCTCCCGCTACCTAAGCGGCCACCATGTGCAATCCATCCCTTTGGGATAGGCATGCCCCTGACAAGCCCACTATTGAAAGGGGTGGCACATTGAGACACTAATGCAATGGGCAAGAAAGACTGCAGGCTGCTAGGAGTTTAGTGGTTGGTGGAAGGGGTGTACAGATTGTCCTGCTTTCTGCATGAGTTCAGGCCCTCTGGCTGAGGTGCTGGAAAGATGGGGAGGACTTAAGAGGAAGAGCGGGGAGGGACCTCCCAAGTGGCTAGGACAGCACAAGCAAAGGCAAGAGAGTGGGGCCAGTTCCTTGACTTCTGCTGGGTATAATGCAAAGAAAGAGTCTCTTTAAGGAGTTCCCCATTTCAGAATAGACTGGACCATAACTTCAGGTGGACAGAAGCCCCTGGGGTTTCTGGGGCCAGATGTCATGTCTGGAAGATGACTTTTCTTTTTGAAGAGGGCTTGGCTGGAGGGGGAACTGGGGAAAACGTGAACCTGGACTTGAGGTGGGAGGAGTGGGGAGGGACAAGTGGGGCCAGAAGGGACAGGCAGGGAGCCCTCTGGCAGGGGGGTGGCTTCTAGGGTCTGCCCACCCTCTCCCTATCACCTACTGTGGCTCCCAGCTCCCTGGGCGCCTCCAGGTGGCTCCAGCCCTTTGCTCTTGTTCCAGAAGACGGGGGTTTGAGCGTGCCGACTCGGAGTACACGGACAAGCTGCAGCACTACACCAGTGGCCACAGTATGTACACACCCCAGTAGGCTGGAACCCTTGGGCCCTTTCCTGTGGGTTCCCCAGTGACCTCTTAAGCCATCTTGGACCTCCTACTGCCATGCTGCAGGCAGACAATGTCAAGTGGTTGCCTGGTTGCACTAAGCTCACTCCCACCTCTAGGCCTTTGCAAGTGCAGTTCCCTCTGCCTCAAATGCTGTTTGTTCTGCCTCAAGCGCTCTCCCCCCTTCCCTTTACCCACGTAGCTCTTACTCCTCCCTCAGGCCTCACCATACACAGACCCCTCCGAGCAGCCTTCCCTGACCCCACTCCATCCTGGGTTCAGGGGCACATCTGTGCTTGCAGGCTGCATTGAGGTGGCTGTTTCTTATCTCACCACCATGATAGTGGGGGCCGCTGGATACCTGGAATTGTGTCTGACATTTACCATGTCTTCCCAGCACCAGCGTGGTGCCCAGTACATAGCAGGCACTAGACATATTTGCAGAATAAATAAATGAATCCAATTGAATGAATGAGTTGATGAGGACCCCAGGCTCTGACCCAGGTGAGAAAAGCAGCAGGAGCCCCTTCCTTCTTCTCTTCCTCTCACTCTATGGCTCTAGACCCCTGTTCTTCCCCAGTGGCTCCTCTGGTGGCCTCTTCCCCTTACCCAGTGCCCTCGTTTCTCCCACCATCCCATCCTACATTGGGCCAGGGCTGGGGATGTATGTGCCACACACACACAGATGTTCCCTCCTGACGGGCCAGAGAGAAAAGGAGATCATAGATTCCTCTCTCCACTTGACCTAGGCAAAACCAGTTATCAGAGAGTTGAGGGGGTGTGAGAAGCTTAGTCCTTACTTCAGATCATTCAGCAAAAAGGAGTTCTAAATGGGTCCAACATTCATTCTCAAACTGCACTCAGTGGGATGCCCTGGGGTTCCTCAGGTGGCTGCCTCTGGGTACAGAGGCCCATCATCCTATCCCTGCCCTTGTCACACATCTGTCGTGGGCCTACTACATATGCCAGGCACTGTTCTAGGTGCTGGGGATCCCCGAGTAACCAAACCGAATATCCTGGCCTTTGAAAAACTTATATTCTAGTGGGAAGGATGGGGAATAAAAAAATACATGTCATAAGGTCAGGCACAGTAGCTCACGCCTGTAATCCCAGCACTTTGGGAGGCTGAGGCAGGCAGATCACTTGAGGCCAGGAGTTTGAGACCAGCCTGGCCAACATGGAGAAACCCTGTCTCTACTAAAAACACAAAATTTAGCCAGGCATGGTGGTGTGTGCCTGTCATCCCAGCTACTCAGGAGGCTGAGGCAGGTAAATTGATTGAACCCGGGAGGCAGAGACTGCAGTGAGCAGAGATTGTGCCACTGCACTCCAGCCTGGGTGACAGAGCAAAACTCTGTCTCTAAATAAATAAATAAATAAATAAATACATGTTATAAGGCTAGGCACAGTGGCTCACACCTGTAATCCCACCACTTTGGGATGCCAAGGCAGGTGGATCGCTTGAACACAGGAGTTCAAGACCAGCCTGGGAAACATGATGAAAACCTGTCTCTACCAAAAAAGTATAAAAATTAGTTGGGTGTGGTTGTGTGTGCCTGTAGTCCCAGCTACTTGGGAGGTTGAGGTGGGAGAATAGCGTAAGCCTAGGAGGCAGAGGTTGCAGAGAGCCGAGGTTGCAGTGAGCCGAGGTCGCACCACTACAGTCCAGCCTGGGTGACAGAATGAGACCCTGTCTCAAAAAAAAAAAAAAAAAAAGGAAAGAAGAAAAGAAACATACATGTCATAAATGCAAAGCGTGTGGTATATTTGAAGATGAAGGTGCTATAGGAAAAAGACAAAGTGGAACAGGTAATGGACCGAGAGTTAGTTGTGGGGATCAGGGTGGCGTTTTTTTTTTTTTTTTTTTTTTTTTTGAGACGAAATCTCACTCTGTCGCCCGGGCTGGAGTGCAGTGGCCGGATCTCAGCTCACTGCAAGCTCCACCTCCCGAGTTTACGCCATTCTTCTGCCTCAGCCTCCCGAGTAGCTGGGACTACAGGCACCCACCACCTCGCCCGGCTAGTTTTTTGTATTTTTTAGTAGAGACGGGGTTTCACCGTGTTAGCCAAGATGGTCTCGATCTCCTGACCTCGTGATCTGCCGGTCTCGGCCTCCCAAAGTGCTGGGATTACAGGCTTGAGCCACCGCGCCCGGCCAGGGTGGCGTTTTTAAATAGGACAGCTTGGGTTGGCCTCACTGACAGGGTTTTAGTTGCACAAAGATACAAAGGAGCTGGGGGAGTGAGCTACTCAGAGGTATCTGAGGGAAAAGCATTCCGGGAAGAGAGAACAGCCAATGCAAAGGTCCTGAGGCTGGAGCTTCCTGGTAGGTTTCAGAAACAGCAGAGGCCAGTGTGACTGGAGCAGAGCAAAGAGAGGAATGGAAGCTTTGAGGGAGTCCAACATGCAGATTCTCATCAGGCTCAGCAAAGCCTTGGCTTTTCCTTGAGTGAAATGGGGAGCTGCTGGAAGGTTCTGAGCAGAGGGCTGACATTCTCCAAGTTACGGCCTTGATGGGACTTCTCTGGCTGCTCTCTGGAGAATGGACCGAAGGGGCTGATGCAGGGAGACCAGTGTGGTGGCTGTTGGAACAATCCAGGGAAGATATGATGGTGGCCAGACCAAGTGGCAGGGAGAAGATAGTGGGAAGTGGTTGGATTCCGACATATTTCAAAAGCAGAGCCACTAGATTTGCTGCAGGATTGGATGAGGGTACGTAAGCATGAGCAGAGTCTAGGAGCTCCAGGTACAAAGCCTCTGGGTAAGACATAATTTGAAGTAAAAGTTCCTGGGCTTAAAATAGTTTGGGGCTGGCCAGGCATGGTGGCTCATGCCTGTAATCCCAGCACTTTGGGAGGCCAAGACAGGTGGATCACCTGAGGTCGGGAGTTCAAAACCAGCCTGACCAGCATGGAGAAACCCCATCTCTACTAAAAATACAAAATTAGCCAGGCGTGGTGGTGCATGCCTATAATCCCAGCCACTCGGAAGGCTGAGGCAGAAGAATGGCTTGAACCCGGGAGGCGGAGATTGCAGTGAGCCGAGATGGCGCCATTGCACTCCAGCCTGGGCAACAAGAGCGAAACGCCGTCTCAAAAACATAAATAAATAAATAGTTTGGGGCCAGGTGCAGTGGCTCACCCTTATAATCCTAGCACTTTGGGAGGCCAAGACGGGCGGATCACCTGAGGTCAGGAGTTCAAGACCAGCCCTACCAACGTGGTGAAACTCCATCTGTACTAAAAATAGAAAATTAGCCAGGCATGGTGGTGCATGCCTGTAATCCCAGCTCCTTCAGAGGCTGAGGGAGGAGAATCACTTGAACCCGGGAGGTGAAGGTTGCAGTGAACCGAGATCATGCCATTGCTCACTCCAGCCTAGGCAACAAGAGTGAAACTCCATCTCAAAAAAAAAAAAAAAAAATAGTTTGGGGTGTATATGTAAAAATAGTTAAGCCATTAAAATTTCCAGAAGATAATTTAGGCAACTATTAACCAATATGGAAATAGAAAAGGACCTTCTAAACATGAAAACAATTGATAGCTCCTAAGAAAAAGATGGACACATTTAACTACACAGAAATAAAAGTCACCTGTACATTAAAAATAAAGGTCATAGGCCAGGTGCCATGGTTCATGCCTGTAATCCCAGCACTTTGGGAGGCTGAGGCGGGAGGATCACTTGAGTCCAGGAGTTCGAGACCAGCCTGGGCAACATAGCAAAACCCCATATCTACAAAAAATGTAAAAATTAGCCAGGCATGGTGGCACACACCTGTAGTCCCAAGCTACTCAGGAGGCTGAGGTGAGAGGATCGTTCAAGGAGGTCAAGACTGCAGTGAACCGTGATCTTACCACTGCACTCCAGCCTGGGTGACAGAGTGAGACCCTGTCTCAAGAAAAAATTTAAAATGAAAAATAAGGCTGGGTGCGGTAGCTCAAGCCTATAATCCCAGCATTTTGGGAGGCCGGGGCGGGTGGATCACCTGAGGTCAGGAATTCAAGACCAGCCCGGCCAACATGCTGAAACCCATCTCTATTAAAAATACAAAAATTAGTGGGGCATGGTGGCGGGTGCCTATAGTCCCAGCTACTCAGGAGGCTGAAGCAGGAGAATTGCTTGAACGTGGGAGGTAAAGGTTGCAGTGAGCCAAGATAGTATCACTGCACTCCAGCCTGGGGAACAGAGCAAGACTCCTTCTCAAACAAAAAAAAAAAAAAAAGGAAAAGATTGTAAATTATGTCATCCCCTCTTATTGCCCCAAGTAATGAGACCATGATCACAGATGTGGCTAGACATACTGCGTGCATTCTGTGTGCCAAGAATTGTTTCAAGGCTTTACATGTACTTATTCATTTGATCCTTATAATTTCTCACTTTGAATATGGGGAAACTGAGGCACAGAGGTTGTACAGCTGCTCAGGGAAGGGGCAGGAGTATGAACTCCAGCTGTCTGGCTGCAGAGCTGGCATCCTGTGCTGGCTCCATTCTCCTGAGCTGGAATGGGATAGGCTCCCATGCTCTGTCACCTGGAGCCATTGGGGAGCATTGCTATGTGGTGCGTGAGTCAGTAATAGGGAAACAGGTGAGGTCTATTTTTAAAATAGACCCCAGGGTTTGTTCCTAGATCAGCACATTTTAAGGCCTAAGATGCCCCTCCCTCCATCCTAAGCTCTAACGTTAGATCTGAGTAGAACTTTGTTCTGTTCAAAGCACTGCCAGCCCTGTGATCCCATATCCACCCAGCCACCCTGCGTGGTCAGGACAGAGGAGGAAGCTGAGGCCCAGAGATCCATGTGACTGGCCTGTAATCACCCACATGGCCCCATGGTTTCCATCATCCAGCAGGTGCTGAGTGAGTACCAACGTCTGTGATGCCTGGATGTGGAGCCGGAGGGCCTGACCTGGTTTCTCATCCCTACTCTGCCACTGGCCAGCTGGGTGACCTCGGGAAAGCCATCAAACCTCTCTGAGCCTTGACATCTTTATAGGGGAAGTAGCAAGAACGATACTTTTGTCATGGAATTGTGAGGATTCAATGAATTAAGGGACGTTAAAGTGCTTTGGAATAATATTTAATAATAGCCAGCTCTTCTTTGCAACAGTTTACAATTATTCAGCACTTTCCTTGATACTCTCGTTTAATCCTTGCAACCCCCTTAGGAGGTAGGTATTGTTTGTTATACCCATTGGGTAGGTGAAAAAAGTAAGACGCAGAGGTTAAGTAACTTGTTCAAGGACACACAGCTGGATCAACACAGTGGTTGATCCTGGCTTCAGACTCACAAAGCAGCTGATTTGTGACCAGAATTAGCAGCAGTGCCAGAATTCAGACCCAGAACTCTGCACACTGGTTCCTCTTCCCTCATCGTGAATTTCGCATTTGAGGGCAGGGCAGCAGGCAGTAGCCGACAACCGTAAATCGTCCAAACAACAGCCCAGGATTTTCTGTAGCCTTTGCCTACAGAGGTCCTCACCCGACCTTGGTTCAGCAAGTGCCCCTCCTGAGAGTCAAGCTTGTTGGAGGCTCTGGCACCAGGCACTCATTCACCTTCTATTCCAAGAGGCAGACTGGGGAAGTACCTGGAAGAAACGCAGCCTGAGGGTAACAAGTGGAGACTCTGTAGCCGGCCCGGGTTCAAACCCCACTTCTGCCATCTATTAGCTGTGTTGATATCATTTAACCTCGTGTGTGTGTGTGTGTGTGTATACCAGGGTCTTGCTTTGTCACCCAGACTGGAATGCAGTGGCACAAACACGGCTCACTGCAGCCTCTACCTCCTGGGCTCAATCAATCCTCATGCCTCAGCCTCCCGAGTAGCTGGGATCACAAGCCTACACCACCATGCCTGGTTAACTTATTTATTTTTCATAGACATGGGTTTCTGCCATGTTACCCAGGCCAGTCTCGAACTTCTGGGCTCAGGGAATCCTCCTGCCTCAGCCTCCCAAAGGACTGGGATTATGAGCTTGAGCCACCGTGTCCCACTCAACTCATTTAACCTTTTTTATGCCAGTTTCCTCATCTGAAAAACAGGCATCGTATGGGATTGTACCAAATGAAATTGCTATTTCTGTAGGTCAGAAACAGTTAAATATTGACAGTTTCATAAGTTATCAGCCTAATAATGGCACTTACCTGGTAGGGTTGTTAGGAGGATTCATTGGATCAAAAACTATAAAGTGCCCAGAACAAGGCCTGGCACCCAGTAAATCTACACTGAATGTATATTCAGTAAGTGTTTATTAAGCATCTACTGTATATCACCTTCATATAAGTACTCCAGAGGCGGCCGGGCGCGGTGGCTCAAGCCTGTAATCCCAGCACTTTGGGAGGCCGAGACGGGCGGATCACGAGGTCAGGAGATCGAGACCATCCTGGCTAACACGGTGAAACCCCGTCTCTACTAAAATATACAAAAAAATTAGCCGGGCGAGATGGCGGGCGCCTGTAGTCCCAGCTACTCGGGAGGCTGAGGCGAGAGAATGGCGTAAACCCGGGAGGCGGAGCTTGCAGTGAGCTGAGATCCGGCCACGGCACTCCAGCCTGGGCGACAGAGCGAGACCCCGTCTCAAAAAAAAAAAAAAAAAAAAATAAGTACTCCAGAGGCAACATTCTAAAGCAAGGGCTTATAATTTGGGGTCTAAAGACCCCTAGAGCTTCCAAGGGCCTGTGAATACCCCAAAATTATATGTGAAATATGGGAGTATGCACACACAGGAACACTTTTCCAAGGAGCAGATTCACAATTTTCATCAAATTCTCAAAGACATTCAGGACACGTAGTAATGCTATTATGTGTTCAGTAAGCATTTATTGGGCACCCACTGTGTGCCAGGCCCTGGGATTCAGCATGAACAAGACAGACACAGACTCGGTCTTCCTGGGGAAGAGGGTAAACTAAGCCCTCATGGGCAGCAGAGTGTTCCAGAAAGGAGTGGCAGGGGGCTGTGGGCATGCGTATCTGGGAACCCTGGTACAAGGTAGAAAAGCCAGAACAGACATCAAGGTCATAAGAGTGGGTGTGGACTCAGGACTGTGGGAGCCTGAGGAGAGGGTACAGGTCTCCCCTGGAGCAATCCAGGTGGTCTTCACAGAGGGGATGGCATTTGATCTGGTCATAAAAAGAAAGAGGAGACGGTACTCCAGGTAGAGAGCACAACACGAACAAAAGCATGGAGGCAGGAAATAATGAAGTGTGTCTGAAACCCCTGGATCAGTAAGTCCTGTGAGCTGGCATCTAGAGAGCAGGGAGCTGGAAGTGAGGCCAATCCATGGAGAGCTGGGAATGCCAGGCAGGGGCATGCACCTTTGTCCTGCAAGCAGCAGAGGCCCTTCTGACCAGTGCTGCTGGCCACAGCATGGCGATGGCATCCAGTTGCTTGGCAGTGGAGGTGACCAAGGAGGGTTTGGCTGCTGTGCTTCCCCTTACCTCCCAGAGTCAACCCATTCCTGTCCTCCATCCCCATCAGAAAGGGCCTCCCCCAGTCCCATTGGGAGGGAGGCTGAAAGCCAGTTGTCAAGAACCACAGGGCATGTATTGAGTCTGAGCAAGCAAGAGAGCATCCCCAGGGAGCCGACGCCCTGGCTCTGAGAAGGCTGATGGGGAAGGAGGTGGTCATGGCGGAATACTCCAGAAGGAGGCATGGACCAGATTCTGGTGTATGTCATCCAGGAGGCAGTGAACATGGTGATTAGGAGTACTGGCCCCAGGCTCAAGTCTGACAGACCCGGGTTCAAATCCTGGCTGTGCCATTTGCTAGCTGTGTGGCCTTGGCCAGATGACTTAGCCTCTCTGAGCCACAGTTTCCTTATGTGTGAAATGGGAATAATTGTCCTTTCTTCTAAGAGTTTTTGAGTGGAGGAAATAAGGCATATAAAGAGCCTGGCATGGCATTGGGCACAAAGGGCTCAGTAAGTGACAGCTGCTATTATGATTCTGTCTGTGTCATTTGGATTCTGCTCAGCCCTATAGACACTAAGTGTCTGCTGTGTGCACAGCTTTATGTAGTTTGCCAGGGGAGGGAGAAATCAGAAAAAAAAAAAAAAAAAGGGGGGGTGCATTTTCTCCTCCCAAGCACTCAACAGTCTTGGGTGGTGGTTCTTAACCTCTTTGGGGGCCTCAGACTCCTGGGAGACTCTGCTGAAAGTTTTGGAGCCTATGGCCAGAAAAACAGATACATGTATAAAATTATTAAAAGTCCAGAGGTCAGGCCAGGCACAGTGGCTCATGCCCGTAATCCCAGCACTTTGGGAGGCCGAGGCTGGTGGATCATTTGAGGTCAGGAGTTGGAGACCAGCCTGGCCAACATGGCAAAACCTATTAAAACTCTATTAAAAATACAAAAAATAAGCTGGGTGCTGTGGCACATGGGTATAATCCCAACTACTTGGGAGGTTAAGGTGGGAGGATGAGGATCGCTTGTATCCGGGAGGCAGAGGTTGCAGTGAGCTGAGATCGTGCCACTGCACTCCAGCCTGAGTGACAGAGAAAAAAAATTTTTTTTAATTAAAAAAAATTCAGAGGTCTATACTCAAGGATGGATTTTTTGAGAACTTTTGTTTTTGACAATATTTATTTCCATAACTTTTGGACTTTCAAAGTAGCATGAATGACTTTTTGAATAGACAAAGGACAATCATAATAAATGAATCCCATCTCAGGAGGTTACCAGACCTCCTACTGCCCATACTTAGGACTGCTAAGTAGCTCACAGACCCAAATTAAGAAACCCTGACCTCAAGAGCTAAACAAATACCCACGCAAATAATCCCAAATAAAGCTCACGTGTTATAGCAGTGGTTGGCAAATTTTTCGTAAGGGGACAGATAGTAAATATTTTAGACCTTATGGGTCTCCCTTGTAACTACCCAACTCTGCTGTCATAGCTTAATAACAACCATAGGCAAAGGAATGAGTATGATTGTGTTCCAATAAAACTTTATTTACAAAATAGGCTGTAAGCCAATTCGCCAACCCCTGTGTTACACACTCTAACGCCTAGATTCCTGGAATGCCTAAAATAGAGGCTGAGAGTGTCAACTCATATGTCCAAGGTCACACAGCTGAGCAGGGTTGATGGCCTCACACTCCAACCAGCCAAGCCTTATAGTGACCCAAGAATTTCAACTCCCAACTCCTAGAGCGCCTACCTCCAAAGTTGCAGCTCCTGGAGCGGCAGGAGAATGTGAGCAGGATGCTGGGGAAGCCAGAGGAGAGTTTGGGCTCTGGACCGGGAGGTCTGGGTGTTGGAAGACTAGCTGTCTGTCTGGGAGGGGGAAGATGGATGGGTCATCTTTCCCTTCTTTCAAAGCATCTTGCTGACTCAGTGCTGGCTGTTCAGAATTGGGTCTTTGACATCCAGGTTACCTTCTTCTCTTAGTGCATAAAAAAATAAGTGTGGGACAGAAGAGAAGGAGAGCAAATAATAACAAAAATAATAAAATTAAAATATGCATCAGATCAGGAATCAAATGCCCCATGTCTAGCCTCATGCTGATTACCAGAAAATCAGGGATCCAGAAGGGGTTAAGACTTGGCTAGTGGGGGACCTGGGAGGTGGCCCAGCAGCTGTGGATACTCAGTCCCTGGTGAGTGGAGCAGCCCCAGGTTCTGGGGGCCCATTTGGGAGGGCTGGGCAGCTAGAAAGGGACCCTGGGGGAAGAGGAGGCTTGAATTAGGCCTGGAGTTAGGCCTGGAGAGACAAGGAGGAGCTCTCCGTAGCAGAACTCCATGGACAACATGGCCTATTGCCTGATCTTTCTGTATTTTAGTTCTAATTTGCTCCCTTCCTTTTGGTCCCCCTCTTCCTTTACTTTGCACCCCTTGATTCTCTATCACCTATCTTTCCATTTATCCTTCTGTGCCCACGCCCGTAACAGACATTGCTTATCAGTTTTGCCAGCCTCGCTGCTCCAGAAAACCACTGCTGATCAATGAGAGTTGGAACAAGAGCTAAGACGTATCTGCCACCCCTGCTGGTCTCTGTTCCCCTCACCTCCTACTCAGTTCATGCCCATCTGCTCAGTAAGACCCAGAGGGGTCAAGTGCCCTGCAAGGAGTTGCCCAGTTCTTATGGGGGCCACATGGGAGTGGATTTCCCTCCACGGAGGGACTGGCTCCCGCTTTTCCTTTTGTGTGCATCTTGAGTCAGTCCATATGACAGAGCCTGGTCTTGTCCCCCAGTGACCCCAGGCATGAAGATCTACATTGACCCATTCACCTATGAGGACCCCAACGAGGCAGTGCGGGAATTTGCCAAGGAAATTGACATCTCCTGTGTCAAAATTGAGCAGGTGATTGGAGCAGGTAGGTGACTGGTACCTTCACATGTACTATGGCCTTAACCATGGGTGGCGAGACCACCCCAATGTGTACTCTTGGGGCAGAAGGTAGGATGTGAGACAGGGGCCTCAAAGGACCCCCCCCCCAAGGCCTGAAGGTTCAGAATGAACATGAAAGAAGGGCCCTCAAAGATCATCCAGTAAAATCACCTCACTAACAAAAGAGGAAACTGAGGCACAGGGCTGGGAGGTGGCTGGGACTTTTCTGGACCCCTGACATTCTTGAAGGGGTTTGGTGTCTGCAAGGATGAGTGGGCCATTGAGAAGAAAATGTACATGCAGGCCCTGTGAGTGGATGTGACAGGGAACAGGGAGGTGGCCCTTCCACCTGGCAAGTAACATCCTGCCTGTCTTGGTGTTTCTGTCTCAGGGGAGTTTGGAGAGGTCTGCAGTGGCCACCTGAAGCTGCCAGGCAAGAGAGAGATCTTTGTGGCCATCAAGACGCTCAAGTCGGGCTACACGGAGAAGCAGCGCCGGGACTTCCTGAGCGAAGCCTCCATCATGGGCCAGTTCGACCATCCCAACGTCATCCACCTGGAGGGTGTCGTGACCAAGAGCACACCTGTGATGATCATCACCGAGTTCATGGAGAATGGCTCCCTGGACTCCTTTCTCCGGGTAGGGGAAGCCAAGAGGGACAGGGGCCCATGAATGGGGCAGGAAAAGGAATGATGGACACAGCTTCAGACTCTCAGAGCCTGAAATGGTCTTGGAAAAGCTCTAGGTCAGGAATGGCTTGTAGGCTGTCACTTTCCATTCCCTTACCCGTGGCAGGCACTGCTAATCAATCCCAGCACTCTCATCCACTAAGCCCAGAAGCAGCCCCAGAATTCTTCTCAGTATGGTTCCCCAGGAAGCCACAATCAGTTGATCAGAGTTGGCACACATCTCAAATCTCTTTCCATTCCTGCTCTTAGCCAGCCTTCTCATTGTGCACCGAAGAAAACAGGCTCAAAGAGAGGTTGGATTTGCCCAGAGTCACCCAGACGGTCAAGATGAGGCCTGGACTGGAATCAGGTGTCTTGACCTCTCATCCAGGGTTTTCACCAGATTTTGGAGTTCTCCAAAGCTCTGTAGGCTGGTGGGAGGAGTTCAAGGCCAACAGAGGAAAATGTCAAGGTCTCCCAGGAGACCACAGTCAACCAACCAGACAAAGCACCAGACTGGGCATCAGAAGCAGGCCATTGGATCAGCTGCTATTCAGTAAATATTTGTGAAGCACCTAACATGTGCCAGGCACCTTCCATGTACCTTCTTGTTTAAGCCAGAATAGCCCTGGGAGATGGGTGTGATTTAGGCCCATTTAACACACAGAAGAGGAAACTGAGACTCAGAGATGTTAGGTTACATGTCCAAGGTTGTACAGCCAAGAAGGAACAAAGCCAGAGTCAAACCAAGTGTGCCTGCTTCAAAGCCTGTGTTCTCACCACCACCCTGAAGTTGGCCTCTGATGGGCCTCTCCGGGGTCCCGAAGCATCTGAGTCCTTCCCCAAGGAGCCTAGAGCCAGGCTGGCAGGGCCTGCTCTGGTTTCCCATTGTGAGGATGATACAGATCCCTGATGCCTGTTCTGTTCCCTCTGTGTTTTCTCCACTTCTCCCACAGCAAAACGATGGGCAGTTCACAGTCATCCAGCTGGTGGGCATGCTTCGGGGCATCGCAGCCGGCATGAAGTACCTGGCAGACATGAACTATGTGCACCGTGACCTGGCTGCCCGCAACATCCTCGTCAACAGCAACCTGGTCTGCAAGGTGTCGGACTTTGGGCTCTCACGCTTTCTGGAGGACGATACCTCAGACCCCACCTACACCAGCGCCCTGGTAAGATGGAGGCAGGGAACACCGGAGTCCCAGAGCCAGAGAAGAGGGCCTGAGTGTCCGTCTCTCTCCCTGCAAGACAATTTCACTAACGCCCAACTGGGCCAAGCACTGTCCTGGGCCCTGGAGACAGGGAGACAGGAACCACAACTCCTGCCCTCTTGCAACTCCCACACTGATGGGGAACAAATGTGCAGAGCCATGTGGAGTGACAGGGCTGTAAGCCAGGACAGTCAGCCTTGGAGGCAGAGGAAGGCTTGCTAGAGAGGTTGATATCTGAGCTGAGAGCAGAAGGGCCCAGAAATGTTTGTCAGATACCATGTTCTCATGGCAAAGTCCTGTGACTGGAATACAGGCTGTAGGGGCAGTGGTAGTGAGCAGTAGTGCTGGAGAGGTAGACAGAGCTGGACCTTGGAGCTCCTGGAATGCCCAGGTTCAGGCCTCTCTCCTGAAAGCAGCAGGGGTTGTTGAAGGTTTTAAACTAGAAGGACAAAGAGCCCAGAGACGGGTGCAAGTAGGCAAGTCACTTCAGTACTGTGCTGTGTGAGACGTGCCTCCTTGATGGGGAGGCATAAGTCACAGCTGTGGGATTGAGGGCAGCTGACAATTCTTTGGGAGCTCAGAAAAGCTTTTGGAGGGACTGGAGGATGAGAAGGAGGTTTCCAGATGGCAGAGTGGTAAAAGGCACTTCATGCAGAGGGTGCAGCAGGTGCAAATGCCCAGTGGTCTGAAGCTGCATGGTGAGTTTGGGGCACAATGAGGTGCCTCATGAGATTGGGGTATCACAGGGCACAGAGTGGAAGGATTAAGAGAAGAGGTCAGACAGGCCAGCCTCCCACCCATGAACCCTCCTCATTCTGTCTCCCAGGGCGGAAAGATCCCCATCCGCTGGACAGCCCCGGAAGCCATCCAGTACCGGAAGTTCACCTCGGCCAGTGATGTGTGGAGCTATGGCATCGTCATGTGGGAGGTGATGTCCTATGGGGAGCGGCCCTACTGGGACATGACCAACCAGGACGTAAGTCTCCAAGGGGATGGGCAAGACCTCTCCGGTCCACCAGATGGGAGAGGGAAGATTGGGGCTCCTGGCCTTGTGCCAGTCTCCCAGAGTGTGGGACATAGGCTTCTGAGATCATGGGCCTGGCTCCCAGGGCAGCTGCCAGCCCGATGGTGGCTGATTCGAATGTCTGCACAGGACCCTGGGCTCTCCAGGGGGTAGGGAGTAGGAAAGGCCACTCATCCACACATCAGTGCATCTTCAGGATGCATGCACCTGTGGCCAGCCCCAAATGAGACCACATCTGCCCTTCAGGTGTTTACCACCTTTATTCGGGGAACCAGATGTTGTGATCAGGAGCATTTAAGATCAGGTGCTAAATCGGAGTAGCCATGGAGGCACTGAGACACCGGCAGCACGGGCAAGATCAGACAGGAGGTGATCGCAGGATAAGTGGGGTTCAAACGGTCGCAGGACATGGAGACTTGAGAGCTTCCAGTGAGAAAGAACAGCATGTGCAGCCGGGCGCGGTGGCTCAAGCCTCTAATCCCAGCACTTTGGGAGGCCGAGACGGGCGGATCACGAGGTCAGGAGATCGAGACCATCCTGGCTAACACGGTGAAACCCCGTCTCTACTAAAAAATACAAAAAACTAGCCGGGCGACGTGGGGGTCGCCTGTAGTCCCAGCTACTCGGGAGGCTGAGGCAGGAGAATGGCGTAAACCCGGGAGGCGGAGCTTGCAGTGAGCTGAGATCCGGCCACTGTACTCCAGCCTGGGCAACAGAGCAAGACTCCGTCTCAAAAAAAAAAAAAAAAAAAAAAAAGAACAGCATGTGCAAAGGCTGAGGTGGGCCAATGTGGGGTTGAACCCAAACCAGAGGGTTTCCATTAGCAAAAATGCAGACAGGAAGGACTCGAAGAAACTTCTTACACGAGGAGGGTGACCCACAGTCGAGCTGTGGAAGGTGAATCTGGCTGTGGTGGCAGGACAGGCTGAGAGGGGTGTTTGGGCACATTTCCTTGACTGAGAAGCAGGTGGAGATGGTGGGAGGGGGCCCCAGCCAGGCTTGAGGCCATGGTGTGGGCCTGATGAGGGGAAGGTATCTCATACCTAGAGCTGTAAATGGCACTAAAATCAAGCATGTGGCCACATGGGGTCAAGCAAGGAGGCAGAGAGGGGAGGCCTTGGGGCCATCCAAGCCAAGAGGGGGTTCATAGATGGGAAAGAGGGAGGCGCTGGTGGAACCAGGCACAGGAGGGTCATCTTGGTGGACCCTGGGGAGAAGCTATCTCGGGGCTCTGGATTTCCCAAGATTGGCAGAGGGTGGGGCAGGAACCCAGCTGCCATGTCAGATTAAGGGTCTAGATGGTAGAAACCCAGGTCATCCCATCCCTGGGGCTGCCTCCAGGAGGTGAAAGTGGTTGGTTGCCACAGCAACTAAGTAGGTCAGACATGCAATGTACTGGGGGCAAGATGGGCCTGGCAGAGGGTAGATGCCCTCAGCCCATCCACCCAACCCCTCTCCACTCCTGCATTGTCCCAGGTAATCAATGCCATTGAGCAGGACTATCGGCTGCCGCCGCCCATGGACTGCCCAAGCGCCCTGCACCAACTCATGCTGGACTGTTGGCAGAAGGACCGCAACCACCGGCCCAAGTTCGGCCAAATTGTCAACACGCTAGACAAGATGATCCGCAATCCCAACAGCCTCAAAGCCATGGCACCCCTCTCCTCTGGGTAAGACCCCGTCCTGGCCCTGCCCCAGCCAGGCTCTGCCCTTCTTCCCCTCTCCCATCGCTTTTGCCGCCACTTCAGGCAGATGCTCTTCCTTACTGCAGCTTGGGATGGGAAAGAATAGGAATAGTGTTTGTTGGGTACCTGCCCTGCCTTAGGGGTGCAGGAGAGCAGAGGACACAGACTGCCCAGAGGAAGAAAAGGACACATACCCTGTGGGTGGCAGAGGAGGCATCTTTTAAAGCATGGTCAGAGACACCAGGAAGAAAAATTACCAAAGGAAGGCTGGGCGAGGTGGCTCACGCCTGCAATCCCAGCACTTTGGGAGGCTGAAGTGGGCGGATCACCTGAGGACAGAAGTTCGAGACCAGCCTGGCCAACATGGTGAAACCCCTTCTCTACTACAAAATACAAAAATTGGCCTAGCACAGTGGCTCACGCCTGTAATCCCAGTACTTTGGGAGGCTGAGGCAGGTGGATCACGAGGTCAGGAGATCGAGACCATCCCGGCTAACACTGTGAAACCTCATCTCTACTAAAAATACAAAAAAATTAGCCAGTCGTGGTGGCACGCACCTGTAGTCCCGGCTACTCGGGAGGCTGAGGCAGGAGAATGGCATGAACCCAGGAGGCGGAGCTTGCAGTGAGCCGAGATTGCGCCACTGCACTCCAGCCTGGGTGACAGAGCAAGACTCCATCTCAAAAAAAAAAAAAAAAAATTAGCCGGCCCCCGGTGGCGTGAACCTGTAATCCCAGCTACTCAGGAGGCTGAGGCAGGAGAATTGCTTGAACCCAGGAGGCAGGGGTTGCCGTGAGCTGAGATCGTGCCATTGCACTCCAGCCTGAGCAGCAAGAGCGAAACTCCATCTAAAAAAAAAAAAAAATTACCAAAGGATCCAGAATTTTAGTTGGTGAATAGATATGCCTGTCACTAAGTTTCCTTCCTAGCTACCCTCACACTCAAACCTGGACCCTCCAACTTCCATTTTTATCCTCATCACACACATGCTCACACAGGTCCAGTCCTACATGCGCAGATGAACACACAGTTAGGCACAAACACTCATGCCTATTCACAGACAGTCTCAGGCTCTCACACCTACACACATCCACAGGCACCTGCACACACACGCACCCATTCAGAAGTTTGTACTCACCATACACCCATCTGTGCCCCTACACTGAGTCAGTGTCCCCATGCCCGAGAGACAGGCTCAGCCTGAGGGGTGTTCACTTGGGGACCTGGTGCCTCGCTTCTCCTCAAGGCTCAAACCTCCCAGGGCAGGCTCTGTGGGGCAGCAGCTCTCCTCTGCCTTCCTTGGGTGGCTGTCACAGGTCACACTGCTGCGCCTGCACACACTTACTCCTCAAGACCCACAACCCCACAGGGTTTCAGAGGGGCATCTGGCCAGGTATCCTTAGGATCTAGGGCTGGCTGTAGCCAGAGAGCACGTTCTTATGAGCAGGAGACCATCATGCTTCCCTCTGCCTGTCTCTCCTCACCATGACCCTATGTCAGCCACCCCTAACTCTCCAGATCAAATCCCTCTGAGCTTTAAACCTCATGAGAGCCATTTCACTCCTTGCCAGCCAAGAAGTCATTCCCATTAGCGCCACCAGCCTTAGCTGGGCTTTGGAAATACAGTCTCTGGACAGTCCAGAAGGTGAGCTTTCGATAGCACAAACCAGAGTGGGGAAGGGTGGAGAATGGCACTGGGAGAGGAAACTGAATAACCAGCATAGTTAGTCTAGCTGAAATCCCTCCTGCTGAAAATAAGCATGGAGCTGCATCTTCCCCTCCTCACTCCCGAGGTCCAGCCTCTCGGCCATCCCTGCAGTGCCTTCCCTAGACTTCCCAGTTGGCCCCAGCTTTGAGTTCTGCACACACACTTGCTCTCACATGCTCACATATATATGCATGCATGTTTCCACAGGTTCAAACCCATGCCCACACTCATGCAGAAATACTCACGTACATACCCCTTCGCCTGTGTTCACGTTCACGTAAATGGATGCACACGTGCACATTCGTGCATACGCAGCCTACAGGCGTATCCCTGCACGCTCCCTGCAAACAGGTGCCCTGACCATCTCTGTCACCCACCCCCAACCCCAGCATCAACCTGCCGCTGCTGGACCGCACGATCCCCGACTACACCAGCTTTAACACGGTGGACGAGTGGCTGGAGGCCATCAAGATGGGGCAGTACAAGGAGAGCTTCGCCAATGCTGGCTTCACCTCCTTTGATGTCGTGTCTCAGATGATGATGGAGTAAGTGCCCAGCCACCTCTGCTCATCACCTTAGCACCCCCCCTCTCCACCGGCCCCACCAGCCAAGTGGGGTGATCTGGAGGGTGAGAAATAGATCATGTCCCAATAGGGAAGCAGGGACCAAGGGGCAAGATGGCCAACTTCGGAGTCACCTGTGGACTGATACCCAGGTCTGCCTGCCACCTACAAGCTCTGTGACCTTGGTCAAATCATAGCACCTCCCTTAGCCTCCGTTTTCTCACCTACAAACTCGGGTTGGTAGGAAGGTTGAGGGAGATATAAAGGAAGTGGGTGCTTATAAAATGCAAGCTGGCAGCCGGGCACAGTTGCTCACACCTGTAATCCTAGCACTTTGGGAGTCCGAGGCGGGCAGATCACAAGGTCAGGAGTTCAAGACCAGCCTGACCAACATGGTGAAACCCCATCTCTACTAAAATGCAAAAAATTAGCCAGGCGTGGTGGCATGTGCCTGTAATGCCAGCTACTCAGGAGGCTGAAGCAGGGAAATGGCTTGAACCGGGGAGGTGGGGGTTGCAGTGAGCTGAGATCATGCCACTGCACTGCAGCCTAGGCGACAGAGGGAGACTCTGTCTCAAAAAAGAAAAAGAAAGAAAATGTAAGCTGGCTTCCCCTTCCCCATAGCAGGGGAGAGAAGGCCCCCTAGGAACCCTGATTCCTACTCAACTGCTCTTCCACCTCACACCATAGTCACTCCCTCCAGCTGTGGCTGCTTGCCCACTCCACACTCCACACTCCCCAGTACTCCTTGCTTTGCCATCTTCCTCCTGGGGAAGCCCAGGTAGCTCTCTACCAGGCACAGGGCTCCTTCACCTGCACATTTCCCTAACACACGTGCTTCTCTCCCAAAGGGACATTCTCCGGGTTGGGGTCACTTTGGCTGGCCACCAGAAAAAAATCCTGAACAGTATCCAGGTGATGCGGGCGCAGATGAACCAGATTCAGTCTGTGGAGGTTTGACATCCACCTGCCTCGGCTCACCTCTTCCTCCAAGCCCCGCCCCCTCTGCCCACGTGCGCCGGCCCTCCTGGTGCTTCATCCACTGCAGGGCCAGCCACCCGCCAGGAGGCCACGGGCCACGGGAAGAACCAGGCGGCACCAGCCACGAGACATCACCAAGAAAACATGCAACTCAAGCGACGGAAATAAAAAGGGAATGGGAAAAAAGAAAACAGATCCTGGGAGGGGGCGGGAAATACAAGGAATATTTTTTAAAGAGGATTCTCATAAGGAAAGCAATGACTGTTCTTGCGGGGGGATAAAAAAGGGCTTGGGAGATTCATGCGATGTGTCCAATCGGACACCAAAAGCAGTTTCTCTCCAACTCCCTCTGGGAAGGTGACCTGGCCAGAGCCAAGAAACACTTTCAGAAAAACAAATGTGAAGGGGAGAGACGGGGGCCGCCCTTGGCTCCTGTCCCTGCTGCTCCTCTAGGCCTCAGTCAACAACCAAGTGCCTGGAGGACAGGACAGATGGACAGGCAGCCACCCCAGGAACCCCTCTGGGAAAATCTATTCCTGCCACCACTGGGCAAACAGAAGAATTTTTCTGTCTTTGGCAAATATTTTAGAAACTCCAATGAAAGACACTGTTTCTCCTGTCGGCTCATGGGGCTGAAAGGGGCTTTTGTCCTTCTGGGTCAGGGAGAACGCGGGGACGCCAGAAAGGTCAGCCTTCCTGAGGATGGCCGCCCCCGGGTCTGCAGCTCCAGGTACTATCACGTGCACAGCCCGGCGGCCCGACCCGCCTGGTGCCCACTCCCGCCAGCCCCCACCTCAAGGGCTGATACTGCAGTGACTGCCGTCAGCTCCAACTGCCGCTGAGAAGGGTTGATCCTGCATCTGGGTTTGTTTACAGCAATTTGTGGACTCGGGGGTATTTTGGTCAGGTTGGTTTTGGTTTAGGGGATTTGTTTGTTGGGTTTTTTTTTTTTTTTAATGACAATGAAGTGACACTTTGACATTTCCTACCTTTTGAGAACTTGATCCTTCTCCAGGAAGAAGGTGCTTTCTGCTTACTGACTTAGGCAATACACCAAGGGCAAGATTTTATATGCACATTTCTGGATTTTTTATACCGTTTTCATTGACACTCTTCCCTCCTCCTACCTGCCACCAGGCCTCACCAAAGCCAACTGCCACGGGGCCATCTGGGCCATTCCGAGACTGGAGTGAGATTTGGGTGTGGAGGGGGAGGCGCCAAGGTGGAGGAGCCTTCCACTCCAGGACTGTTGATGCAAGTGACGGATTGAGGAGGAAGTGGGCTCTGAGGCTGCAGGACTGGAAGTCCTTGCCCACTTCCCACTCTCCTGCCCCAATCGATCTAGTACTTCCCAGGCAAATAGGCCCCTTTGAGGCTCCTGAGTGCCCTCAGACGGCCAAAACCCAGTTTTGCCTCTGGGAGCCTAAACCAGGCTGCATGGGAGGCCAGGACCCGGATCATTCACTGTGATACTCTGCCCTCCAGAGGGTGCGCTCAGAGACGCGGGCAAGCATGCTCCTTCCCTTCCCTGGAGAGAAAGTGTGTGATTTCTCTCCCACCTCCTTCCCCCCACCAGACCTTTGCTGGGCCTAAAGGTCTTGGCCATGGGGAAGCCCTCAGCCAGGGATCTGGCCACAGACTCCCTCCTGTGAGCCAACGCAGACACCCGAGCAGAGCAATCAGTTAGTGCATTGAATGGAAATAAACACTTTAGTTATAACATGACCCCTGTTCTCTGTAAGTTCTGAGGGAGACCCTGGCACCCTTGGGAGACATGTGACCCAGGTTGCTCTTCTAATCCCTTCCTCCCTCAGGCTTCCAGAAAGCCCAGGGCAGAGAAAACATATGGAGAACGACAGCTCCACGTGGCCTTTCTGGCCCTGGCTCGTCAAAAGCACAGGCAACAAAGGAAGTGAGTTGGAAGTGGCTCAGAACTCTTTGATGCCCTGGGTATCAGGGTGAGCCCCTGCAGGTACATAAGGAGCAAAGAATTCATGAGGGTGTACTTGGAAGAGGGTCCGGGTGTCAGGTGAACTGTGACAGTGGGAATGTGAGGGTCTTAGAGTGCTCATGGACCCCCAGGCAGAGCCATGGGTATGATCACCTTATCCAGGCCAACTCTGGTTTTCTGTGTGCAAATGAGCTCCTGCTCACATTAAAATCAGAATTCTCCACGTGGCAGGAGGATGCAGGGAGATGATGTGCCATGGATATCAGGTCTGGCTGAGAAAGGGGCGCCAGGGAGACTACCTCTCAGGACCTTTCCCAGATCCGAGGAGATGGCCAGTGAGAAAGATTTAGGCCACAGGCAGCCAGCTAGAAGCGCCACGGTCAGAGTGAACATCCAGCACAACCCAGCCCATCGTCTGTCACTCACCTGTTCCGGGAGCCTGAGCTGCAAAGGGAAGGAAGGGATTAGAGGAGTGGGCCCCCCATGGGGACAGCAGGACGAGCCACAGGGATAGCATTGGCAGGTTTCCCACAAACTGGCCGGCAGTGGCCCACTGGCCTTCACTTTGTGCCCCAAAGGTGCCCCGCGCGGGTGGCAGCTGTCTCGGCACACAAGGTCACCTTCTGGCGGGAGCTGCCCTGATGCTCTTTAGATTAGTTCTGTCTCCCCAGCCCACCCCCCAACTGCTCTGGGGCCCCACATGGGGCTGGCAGTCGGTGCTTCCCGTCAGATGGCTTCCTGTCCTAAGCCGCTGGGCTGGTGACCACTAGCCAGCATGTCTGCACCTCCGCCCACCAGGGCCAAGGTCCTCAGTGGCCAGGCACCCTGCACGCCTGCTTCCCAGAGCACAGGTGCTACCAGACCTCTGTGTCTCCACTTCAGGGTAACAAACAGATGTCACTGTGACTGTCCCAGGGGTACAGACGCTGCTCACATCTCTTTCACCCCCACCCACCCACCCCACCCGCTACTGGGGCAGTCGCCCCGCCCCAACCTCTTGCTTGCTGCTCAGTGGGAGTGGCAGGCCATGCTGCCAAACGCCTTCCACTTAACACCACCCGCTCGCCCAGGCACACAGCTCTGAGCCACCCGCTGCCTGGTTACTAATCCTTTCCTGGCTCAACCTCCCCAAGTGCCAGCCCCTGCCTGCCCAGCAGTGTTAGGGGAGTTTCCGGCTGCTCTGCACACAGTTGGTACTGCAGGAAAGAAAGCTGCCTTGTAAACACAGGCCAGGGCACCGTGGAAATGGGAACCAGCTGCTCTGGGAGGGTACGGCTAGCAGAGCCGTGCAGGGCCAGGCTGGGTAGGAGAGGGCCATGCTACCCACCCCCACCCGTACTGCTACAAAGCCCCCAGAATGGGTCGTTGTTGGTGCTCAGCAGTCCTCTCCCTGGGGGATGATTTCACAATATCAACTGGGAAGACTCGGGCAGACCAATCAGAACAGTTGATGGCCCGAGTGCTGGACCAGAGGCCTCAGAGCAGGGACCTGGGTGGCGGGGCAGTGGGAGACACTTAAGGGACTCAGGGCTGTGGCTGTTTACTAACCAGCAGTACCTGTTACTCAGATAGCATCAGCTGAACTTCCCCCAGCATTTCTAGTTGGTCCCCACCCTGCCACCATCTAAGGGCTTCTCTGCCACCACCTTGTGAGCAGTCGCTAGCCTCACACTCCTCTCCCATCAGGGGCTCATCTCCAGAAGGCTGGGAGCTTCCACCCTGCCCAGTTAATCCTCCTGCCTGGCTGAAGCACAGGAAGGACCCAGGACCCAGACCACCACCCACCCCAGGGCTGGGCCCTGGGCCACACCTGGCTCGCTCCAGGGCGCCTGTTGTTTGAAGATGGTGCCGAAGGCTGGAAGACTGTTGCTGGGGAAGATAACGTAAATGCATTCAAAAGACAGGGTACCACATGATGCTAGGGAAAGTGCAACCCCACCCCAGGGTAGCAGCCTGCTCCTGTCACTAGGGATGTGGATCTGGGGAGACAGTTCCCCTCACTGAGCCATCTGTAAAATGAGAGCATTGGGCTGGGTGAGGCAGGCTGTGCAAAACACTTGCACACCTTAGTCCCATGAGGAAGGAGTATTCCCCCGGCATATTTGTGGGGGGAAACAGGCTCAGAGGGATGAAGTACTTTGCTTAGGATAACACAGCCAGGAATGAGCAGAGCAAGGCCATGAGCTTTGGTTTTTCTGTTTCCGATGCCTCCTCTACCGTGCTCAATTAGATGACAAGAAACAGTTGGTGTCTGATGCTGGCCAGTAGGAGAAGAGAAAGATCAAGTGGGCTGGGGCTGTCAGGGAGGGCTTCATGGAGGAGGCTGGCTGGAAAATGACAGAGGTCAAAAGAAAGATCACTCCAAGGTGCAGCTGCCAGAATGATCCAACATAGTGAGGAGTTGTGTCTGGATGGGCCAGTGGAATGGGGGAAGTGAGGGTTGATATAAGTAGAGGTTGAAGCAGTTCCGGCATGATGTACAGTCCAGCCACAGCAGGTTCTTGAGCAGGAGAGTAGCATAGTGAGCATCAGGTTCTAGGAAGAAGCACCAGTTCAGCCATCAGATGGGGCAGGATGCCTCCCAGCTACTCCTCTCCCTGAGAAGGAAGAGCTCCCAGAGCGGCCCTCATTTATTCCAGAAGCCAGGCCCTGCTGCTTCAGTTTCCATCCTCACTGACGCAGATAATCCAAAGAGTCACTTCAGCTGCTTGGAGCAGCAGGGTTGGGTCTTGTGCTACCTGATTCTTAATTCGGCTGGTGTCTACCCCATTTCCTCCAGGCTTCTCTAGAGGTGGCAGGGGTGAGGTGTGGAGACAGCTGCCAGGCACCGAGGGAGCGGAGCCTGGTGGGGGCGGGGGTGGGTGTGCGGCTGGGCATGAGCAATTGCTCAGGAAACCCATCCCTGCCCTGCTCACCCTAGCCCTGGAGAGAGCACCCAGACGTATTGGAATGGGTCTGGGGTCCTGTGTTTTCCAATAATGTTTCCTGGGGAAACCCAGGTTCCAATGGTTTCCTGGGGAAACCTAGAGGGAAGCTCAGGGAGCCCCACTGTGCTGTGTGATGCTACACACACATGCGAATGCACCATCAGGCGGCTTCTGCAAAATGGCTTCTGCCATCAAACTTAGGGTGGAGAATGGTCTTGCAGCCGCGAGTTTTTCCTTCGGAGAAACTAAGGTCAGAGTGTTGGCTGCAGAAAACGACTTAGCCTTTGTCACAAAACAGGAAAGAGAGTCGGCTCAGGGCACACCCCCTCGGAGGCTAATCTCGGAGGTTGGAGTCACAGAGATTGCAATGATTGCTGAATACTTACCATATGCCAGGTGCCAAAGCATTGTCCTCTCCACTTTACAAATAAGGAAACTGATTCCCAGAGGTGATTCCCAGAAGATTCCCAACAGGCCATCTGTCTGCAGTCCTTCCTTCCCACCTCCTGGGATTTCTCAAAATGTTTGCCATCGCCCACCTGTATCAGAATCTCCTAGGGTATTTATTGTTTAACTTGCAGACTCCTGGGCTCCACCCCAACCCCCTAACGTCAGAATCCCTGCGGTTGGGCCCAAGAGTCTCCATTTTTGACAAGCTCCTCCAGGAGATTCCTCCAGACGCTGAAATCCTCACTTGACTTCCCCCACAACAAACTGCCCTGATGTCTGCAGAGAGAGGGTCTGGTGTAGACAGGGATTAAGAAAAAGCAGGACATTGTCAGATAGGATGCCCAAACCCAGACACAGATTAGGATCCATGAAGTAGGGGGTAGAGCTGACCCTCAGGAATGTGCCCAGACTGAGCTAAGCTTTCAGGAAAATTAGAAAGACCCTCAGACCCAGAGTCTGTCTGAGTTTAGCTTCACAGCATGGAGGCTGCCTTGAGAAAGCTGATATAACAAGAAGGAGCAACAATTTAATACTTTGGATGGGGCCCAGCAGCCCACTCAGGGCCACCCTGGAAGACCCCACGGACCCCAAGGCTATGGTCCAGGCCTGCTCACTCAACACCTGGCCAGGTGGGGCAGGCACAGGCAGGGTGGGGCTTCCAGTTGGACCTAGAGCTACAGATGCCCCACCACCACCACCATCACCAAGCCCAGCCACCCAGACTAAGACACGGCTTTCCCTGGAGGAGGGAGAGAGCAAAGGCCCTGTCTGTACCCAAGACCTAATGGTCCCTGTTGAAGGAGAGGGAGCAGGAGAGGGAGGAGGGAGGAGGTCACAGCCGGGACCACATACACTCTTGGGGGCCCTGCTGAGACTGCAAGAGTCAAGAATTCTAAGGTTCCACAGGTGAAAGATTCCAAGATTCTAGGATTGCAAAGCCCCGCCATTCTAAGATTCCAATGGAACGATTCCATGTTTCTAAGATTCCATCACACTATGATTCTATGCTGCTAATTCTTGAACTTTTGAGTCTCGTTCATTGCTGGTCCCCAAACCTGTAGGCCCTAGCATTTTTTTAAAGCACACACACACACACACACACACAAAAAAAAAGAGCAAGAAAGAGAGAGAGATGGGGAGGGAGACAGCTAAAAACATACTAACAACAGCTCCATCCTTTGGATCTGAGTTACAGATGCATCTTGGCAGGGGTCAAAGACCCTCCTTTTGAGTGGGGTACAGAACGTCTTTCCCTGGTAGAGTGGCAGAATTGCATGCATCAGGCCTTCCTGGGGGGAAAAGGGGCTGGTTGTTCCAGGCTACAGCTGAGTAAAGCCCCACACAGGCCACAGTGCCCATCAGCTGGTAGACCTAGGAGCCAAGCAGGGGCCCCACTGGCTCAGTTTGGGGAGGGACTCATCTGGGGTGGAATTTCCCTCCCCGCAGTGAGGAAGCTGCAGGGCCAGGGATTTACCTTGGGAGACCCCCACTGAGGAATATTCCCCAAGCAGAACCGCTTCCTGTTCAGAGCCAGAGTCTTAACACTGGACAACCACAGGGTCTTGCTGCAAACTCCAGAGCCAGGTGCCTTCCCTCTGACATTTGGGGCATAGTTTCCATGGCCACACAGCCCTTGCCCCCTTCCAAGACCCCCCTTGACCTTTCTAATCTTAGTCACTGCCTTCCAGAGCTGGGAGGCCACTCGGCAGAGGTGCCTGTGCATGGCTCTGTGATCAGCCTGGCTGCCTTCTCCTCTGTGGATATTCTGATGGGCAGGAGGCACCAAGTTGAGCCTCTGAGGCTGAGCCAGCGTAGACCTGGCAGGGACATTCACTCACAACCAGCCTTCTTGGACTCCAGAGAAGAGTCATTACCACTTGGTCATGCCTAGCCCCCAAACCACAATTATAGCTGCTATTTCTTGAGTGTCAGCAATATGCCAGGCACCGTGCCCAACTTTTGATACACAGTGTCTTGCCTCATCCTCACACCTCTGTGAAACAGGTACAGTTATTACTCCCATTCCACAGACTAGGAAACTCAGAGATGTGACATGGTGGCTTTCTCAGGTCACACAGCCAGTAAGTGGCCTCTGACCCCAGCACCCCCTTCGTAATCACTATGCTATGCTGCTACCAGTGGTATACACTCAGGCCCTCTTCACTGTCAGATCCTTTGCCAGTCAAATCCCAGATCCCCAGGGGGCACTGTGGCACCCTCTTTGAGCGTGGCCTCCCTGGAGCTGCTGTCAGAGCCACGGGCTGTGGGAGTGAGCATGCACACTCCTTCTCCGGAAGTGTCTGCCCCAGCCTGAGCTATGCAGGCCGGAGCTCTCAACGGGGGTATGGGGCTGTCTGGCAGGGTTTCCCAGAACCCTGTTTCCTGTGGTCATAAACATGGGTTTTCCTGACAATGTTGGGAGGTCAGGGAGTGATACAGCTGGTGTTCCGACGGCTGTGGGTCAGACCTGGCTCCTCTGGACCCCACTGCTGTGACCAAGGAAATCTCACCAGCTGTGTCCAAGATCAACCCTGACCCTCTTACTCCAATGCCTTTGTAGGAGTATTTTTAGCAGAACCTTTTTTTTCCCAAAATAAATGTGAATTGTAAAAATTATCTCTTGGACTCAGTATTTCTTTTTCCTCTGAGGTTCCCCAGAGAACAAGTAGGAGCTCCCAGAGGCCCTGAGCAGGGTTCTGAAGTATGACTAGGAGTTTTCCAGGGCTAGGAATGGAGCTAGGCTAAGGCTGGGCCTGGAGCTGGGGTTGGAGTGCGGATTTGGCCTCGGTTAGGGTAGAGTGTTGACGTAAAGCAACTTTTAAGCTTTCTAAGAACACTCCATTGTGTTTTAACAGTTTCAGCTCTGCTGTCAGGGGTCCTAGGGTTCATATCCCAACTCTGCCACTTGTTAGCTGCCTTGCAGAGGTCACATAACTGTGCTGAGCCTCATTTTCATGTCTGTAAAACACGGGCAATTGTTTCTAACTCCTAGAGTGTGGGTGAGCAGTCAATGAGATAGAGCATGGAAAGCCTTGGCACTCACAGACATTAGCTATTATTATTGTGCTGAGCAGGAGGCCCGCAATGGCAGGGCCAATGTCTATCATACATTCTTGCTGTGTTCTTTGCAACCAAGACGATGTCTGCTGAATTAGTTCATTCTCACACTGCTCTAAAGAAATACCTGAAACTAGGTAATTTATAAAGAAAATAGGCTTAATTGGCTCATGGTTCTGCAAGGCTGTACAGGAAGCATGATTCTGGCATCTGCTGGGCTCCTGGGAAGGTCACAGGAAACTTAAAATCATAATGGAAGGCAAAGGGGTAGCACACACATCACCTGGTGGACGCAGGGGCAAGAGAGAGGGAGGAGGTACCACACTCTTTTAAACAACCAGATCTCACCATAACTCACTCACTATCACAAGAACAGCACCATGGGGATGGTGATAACCCATTCATGAGAACTCGGCCCCCAGGACGCAATCACCTCCCACCAGGCCCCACCTCCAACAACAGGGATTACAATTCGCCATGAGATTTGGTGGGGACACAGATCCAAACCATATCACTTGCCTCACACTAGACACTCAATACTTGTTTGTCAAGTAGATATCAGAGACATTCAGGGAGGGTTCCATGGTCAAATACATTTGGAAATTCTGGGATAAGGCAAGTTAATCAGATTTCTTTGTCCCAGGATATTGCGCCTTAAATACGGTAAAAGCGCAATGTGAATCTCTAAGAAGGTGTTACCATTTGCAGGCTTTCCCTCTGGGAGAGCATCTCATGGGACCAGTGTCCCTGGGAACACACCTGGGTAATGCCCTGGGAGTTAGAGGTAGATCTGGAGCTGGGGGTTGAAGTTGGGCCTGTAAAACACTATGGCATAGAGCCCAGAGAGGGATTGGAACCAGGAGGCTGTCCCCTGATTCACCATAATTGTAAGTTTCCTGAGGCCTTCCCAGGAGCCAAGCAGATGCCAGAACCATGCTTCCTGTACAGCCTTGCAGAACTGTGAGCTATGAGTGAATCATAACTCATTCATTCATTCATCATTCATTCATTTGAAAAGTAATGAATTCCTACTGCACAAAAGTACTGCACTAGATGCCATGGGGAAACAGAAATGACTCCTGCCCCCAAGAGCTTATCAGGGCATTTGGGCTACTTCACTGCCCATGAATCAGGCACCCATGGAGAACCAAGCCCTAGACTGGTGCTGGGAGCACTGCAGCGAACAAGACCCATACCTGCCCTCATGGAAGTGCTCAGTCAGTGTAGGAGACCAGCAGGTGTGTGAGTCACTACAACTCAGGCGATGTGCATGGCATTCAAGGTGTCGACAACTTCTGGGAAGGGAGGAACTAACCCTGAAGGAGAGCCACTTGGGGAGCTGAGCAGGGTTCCAAAGCATGACTGGGAGCTCTCCAAGAAGCTGAGGGAGAACGGAGAAGAGCATTCCAGGTCGAGGGAATGGCAGATGCAAAGGTATGAAGTCAAACACTGACATAATATATTTTGTGAATTTATATGTGCTATGGTCTGAATGTCCGTGAAAGTTCCTGTGTTGAGACATAGTCACAAATGTAACAGGATTTAGTGGGGACCTTTAGGAGGTGATTGAACCACAAGGGCAGAGACCTGGTGAAGGGGATTGAGGCCCTCTGAAAAGAGGCTTCACACCGTGGTCAGCTTGCTTGTTCTGCTTTTCTGCCACATGAGGACACAGAGTTTGTCCCCTTTGGCCTTTCCATCCCTTCCACCAGTGAGGACACAGAGAAGGCATCGTCTAAAAGGAGCAGGCCCTCATCAGACACTGAACCTGCTGGTGCCTTGATCTTGGACTTCCCAGCCTCTAGAACTGTGAGAAATCAATTTCCACTGTTTACAAGTTACCCAGTCTTGGCTATTTTGTCATAGCAGCAGAAACGGATCAAGACACTATGTAAGTAACACTGGCACAGAAGTGACTGCTAGATTAAATGTAATACATGACCCCTTATGGCAGTTCATAAAGCAGACTGGCAAGGCCACCAGATCCCTTACGGAGGACAGTCTGTGGTAACTCGTGGTGAGGTCAGCTGGCTCAGGCACCACACGCAGGCACACAGCACGGGTGGCTCAGCTTGCAAATCTCAGGCCTTCCTTAGGTGTCCTAGGACCTGTGACCCATCACCCAAGATGACTTCATTCCCCCAGCCTGGTTCCTCTGAGAAGCCTGGATCCCCTTTCTAGTTCCACCTGCCCCTGTTCCCGGACCACACTGGGCTTTCTTTAGACTCTGCTTCCCATTCTGAGATCCAGTACAATCTCACAGGAGGCTGCTCCCAGCTCAGGGACTCTGACCCGGTCCCCAGCTCCCAGGTCTCTCATCAGACACTTACTGGTTTCTCGCAACCTTCTTCTCACTCTTCTCTCCCACCCTTGGGACAGCTGAGACCAATCTTTGCCCCTCCAGGCTCCAAATGGACACCCACAAGCTCAGTCATTTCTTTGACATAGAGACACTGTGGCTGCCACAAGAGATGGAGATCAAGGAGAAAAAGAGAAACAGGGGAGGGGCTGTTTCCCATAGTATCTCACTGGGATTGGAGTCATGGCTATGGAGACCCCACCTCCATCCCCATGGTCCTCCCCACCCCCACCCCACCCCCCTCTCCTCCACCAAACCCATCAGACCAAAGTGTCTGCCTGGATCAGCCCTGCCGCAGAAACCCTGATGACACAGTGCAGGAGGCCCTGGAGCCACCAGCACCTTCTACCCTCTACCAATCACACCTGCTGTGAGCACCTCCTTCCTTGCTGCCCCCTGGGTGGCACAAAGGTAAAACCAAGGCTCTATTGCTACAAGCCAGGTGTGGTGGCTCACGCCTATAATCCCAGCGCTTTGGGAGGCTGAGGCGGGTGGATCACTTGAGGTCAGGAGTTTGAGATCAGCCTGGCCAACAGGGTAAAACGCTATCTCTACTAAAAATACAAAAAGTAGCCGGGCATGGTGGTGGGCGCCTGTAATCCCAGCTACTTGAGAGGCTGAGGCAGGAGAATTGCTTGAACCCGGGAGGCAGAGGTTGTAGTGAGCTGAGATTGTGCCACAGAACTCCAGCCTGGGCAACAGAGAGACACTCCATCTCAAAAACAAAAAAAAGACTCTATTGCTACAGTAGAGTCCCTGGTGATGGTGAGTCCCCAGGCAGCAGAGAGTGTGCTGGAGTTGACCCTATCGCCTTCCCTCAGCCCCCCAGCCCTACACACTCACACACATCCATAAACACCCCCTTTCAGCCAGAGGCACCGCACATTTACACACACACATTTGTAAGCAATTCCCATGGTGCACACAGTCATGTTGTCAACTGTACACAGACACACATTCACACACAAAGCCGTGACATCCCTCCCGCCCCACATCCATGCGTACACACAGGCACACAGATGCAGGCTCATGCTCAGTCTCAGCCCTGCACTCTGCTCGCGTCACATGTACCCGCACTTAGCCTCTGTCATTACAACAGAGAACATTCTCCAACACTACTCCACATCAGGCACCGTTCTGAGTGTTTTGCCTGTATCATCCTGCTTAATCTTCTAAACTTGTGCTTTTCAAATTATCTGTGGTGGAAGACTAGATTTGTTTCTCCTTTTTTATTTAACATTTTTTATTATTTTTAGAGATGGCATCTCACTCTATCGCCCAGGATGGTGTGCAGTGGCATCATCATAGCTCACTGCAGCCTCGAGCTCCAGGCTCAAGTGATCCTCCCCACCTGAGCCTCCCGAGGAGCAGGGACTACAGGTGTGCCCCACCATGCCCAGCTTTTTTTTTTCCCCCGGCCTGTTGAGGATCCAGCAGATGGTCTGACTATGAAATCAACACCCAAACGTGTCCAACACCCAAACGCTGTTCCACAAGACCGTCCACCAGTCACATGTTTGGATGCCCTGAAAATGGCAAGTTGTCACACTAGGTTCTAAAATGTCTGTACCTATCTTGTCATACACTGGTAACAAATAGTTCTAGGACAGGCACCATTCCTGCCTATATTTTAAGTGGCACTGCCCTAAAACACCCAAGAAAGTAAACAACTGTCATCATCCCCATCTCGCAGATGGGAAAACTGAGGTGCAACTTTTTTTTTTTTTTTGGTTTTTGCTTTTTGGGTTTTTTGTTTGTTTGTTTGTTTTTTGAGGTGGAGTCTCACTCTGTTGTCCAGGCTATAGTCCAGTGCCACAATCTCGGCTCACCGAAACCTCCGCCTCCCAGATTCAAACAATTCTCCTGCCTCAGCCTCCCAAGTAGCTGGGACTACAGGCGCGTGCCACCACACCTGGCTAATTTTTTGTAATTTTAGTAGAGACGGGGTTTCACCATGTTGGCCAGGATGGTCTCGAACTCCTGACCTCGTGATCCACCTGCCTCACCCTCCCAGAGTGCTAGGATTACAGGCGTGAGCCACTGTGCCCAGCCGAGGTGCAGCAATTTGAAGAAACCTGCCCACAGTTACACAGCTAGCAAGGGCAGGAACCAGGATTTGAACCCAGTGGTCTGCTCTAAAACTCCACCATCTCAGGTCCCTCCACATTTGGACACAGAGTTCCACTCACACACACAACAGAAGACACCTGCAGAGAGGGGCAAGCACTCCCAACACAAGCATACACATACAAGCATGTATCCATCCTCCACAGTAAACACACATGTACACACACAGACATACAGCCACAAGTAAACAGATGTGTCTGTTTTGCTAACCAAGAAGGTCCCCAGTGCCAGCACAGTGACTGACACACAGTAGGCACTTAGAAAATACTTCCAAATAAATCAATACCCTTGTGCTCATTCACCTTCCCACCCACAGTAACACATGAACACATGTGCACAGACTCTCATTCATGGAGGGACTAAACCAGCAGGTTAAGAGCAGTCTTTGGGTTGGGTATATGACAATTCAAATCCTGTCTCCCTCATTAATGCTGTGTGACACAGGGAAGTCACTTCACCTCTCTAAGCCTCAATGTCATCATCTAGAAAATGGAGATTAATTCTTTTTTTTTTTTTTTTTTTTTTTTTATGTTTTAGACAGAGTCTTGCTCTGTTGCCAAGGCTGGAGTGCAGTGGTACAATCTCAGCTCACTGCAACTTCTGCCTCCCAGGTTCAAATGATTCTCATGCTTCAACCTCCCAAGTAGCTAGGATTATAGGCACTCACCACCACACCTGGCTAATTTTGTTTGTTTGTTTTTTAGTAAAGATGGGGTTTCACCATGTTGGCCAGGCTGGTCTTGAACTCCTGACCTCAAGCGATCTGTCTACCTCAGCCTCCAAAAGTGCTGGGATTACAAGCATGAGGCACCACACCTGGCCTAATTCATTATTTTCTGGGCAAATATTTATTGGCTGCCCACAAGTGATGGTCGGTTCACCAGGTACTGGAAATAGAGCAGTGAGCAAAACAGACAAAAACGCTTGCACACACAGAGCTCACGTCCTACTTGGGGCAGATAGGCACTTAAACAATCAAACACAACATATTAGGCGGGGAGGAAGCCATGAAAAAATTAGCAGGAAAGGCTTTGGGGAGTTCTTGAGCACGGCTGCAATTTTAAAATAGAGGAAGTGGACACGGAAGGGCACATAATCTAAGATCCCATTTGTATGAAGATCAAGAAGAGTTCATCAATGGTAATAGAATTCATAAGAGGAGTTGCTTCTGGGAAGTGTGGAAGGGAACCTTCCAGAGGGCTGGAAATGTTCTACTTCTTGATCTAGTTGGTGGTCACACAGATATGTAAAAACAAAAACAACAACAACAACAAAAGGCACAAAGATTAGTGCACCGGACACATTTTTGTACATTATCCCTCAGTTTACAAAAATAGCACAGCCACGGAAGGTCTCATTGAGAAGATGACATATGAACAAAGAAATGGCTGAAGGGGGCCAGGCGTGGTGGCTTGCGCCTGTAATCCTAACACTTTGGGAGGCCAAGGTGGGTGGATCATCACTTGAGGCCAAGTGTTCAAGCCTCAAGTTGGCCAACTTGGTGAAACCCCATCTCTATTAAAAGTAGAAAAATTAGCTGGATGTGGTAGGCACATCTGTGATCCCAGCTACTCAGGAGACTGAGGCAGGAGAATCACTTGAACCCAGGAGGCGGAGGTTACAGTGAGCTGAGATTGCACCACTGCACTCCAGCCTGGGCAACAGAGCTAGACTCTGAAAAAAAAAAAAAAAGAAAGAAAGAAGAAAGAGAGAGAGAGAGAAAGAAAGAGAAAGAAGAAAGAAAAAAAAGAAAGAAAGAGAAAGAAAGAAAGAAAGAAAGAAAGAAAGAAAGAAAGAAAGAAAGAAAGAGAAGAGAGAAAGAGAGGAAGGGAGGAAGGGAGGAAGGGAGGAAGGGAAGGGAGGAAGGGAGGAAGGGAGGAAGGGAGAAAGGGAGAAAGGGAGAAAGAAAAGAAGAAAGAGAGAAAGAAAAGAAAAGAAAGAAGGAAGGAGAAAGAAAGAAAAAGAAAAAGAAAAATAAACAACTGAAGGAGTGAAGGAGCAAGTGAGTGGCTCCCCAGGGAAGTGCTTTCCAGACAGAAGGGACAGCAGGAGCAAAGGTCCTGAGGCCAGAGGATGCCTCGAGTGCTCAAGGATCTGCAAGGAGGCCAGGATGCCTGGAGCAGAAAGAATAAGGGGGAGAGTATGAAGAGCTGGGGTCCTCTGTGGACCATGAGGGGAACTTGTACTTTTCTCTGCATGAGATGAAAGCTTGCAGAGTGTCTGAGAGCACCAGTACCGTGATCTGACTTTTAAAAGGATTGATCTGATTGCCCTGCAGAATGATGGTGGGGAGATGTATCAGTCAGGATTCTCCAGAGAAACAAAACCAGTACCACATATATTAAAAGATTTATTTCAAGGAATTGACTTACCCAAATCAGTTAGCATATCCAGAATCCGCTGGGTGGGCCAGCTGCCTGGAATCTCTCAGGCAGGAGCTGAGGCTGCAGTCCAGAGGCGGAATCGCTCCTTCCTTAGGGAAACCTCAGTTTTGCTCTTAAGGTGCCTTTCACTGACTGGATGAGGTCTATCCAGATTACTGAGGATAATCTCCTTTACTTAGTCCACTGATTGTAGATGTGAGCCACATATACAAATACCTTCACAGCAACACCTGGATTAGTGTTTGAATTATTGGGTTCTACAGCTTAGCCAAGATGACACAGAAAACCAACCATCATGGGGAACCAGGAGAGAAGCAGGGAGACAGTTAGCAAATAACGATAATAACCCCAGAGGGAGAGGAGAGTGGCTTGGAACAGGGCGGCAGGAGAAGAAGTGGTGAAAAGCGACTGGGTTCTGGGCACAGCATGAAGGTCAAGCCAGCAGGATTTGCTGACGGATTGGATATGGGTGTGAGAGAAACTGGGGACCAAAAAGGCCTCCAAAGTGTCTGACCTGAGCAACAGGAAACATAGAGCTGCCACTAACTAAAATGCGGCAGACTGCAGGAGGAGCCGGTTTAAGGGAAGATGGATAATTCCATTTTGGACATAAGTTAGAGAGCCTCTTAAACATCAAGCAGGCAATTGAATATGTGAGTCTGGAGGCAGAGGAGTAAATCTGGAGTCTGGGATTTAGCCAGATGAGTCTGGCAAAGCCAAAGCGGAATCAAGGAGATAAGAGTAAATGTGAGAGTGACAATAGTGGCTGGGTGCGGTAGCTCACCCTATAATCCCTGCACTTTAGGAGGCCAAGGCAGGCGGATCACCTGAGGTCAGGAGTTCGAGATCAGCCTGGCCAACATGGCGAAACCCCATCTCTACTAAAAATACAAAAATTAGCCAGGCGTGGTGGTGCACGCCTGTAATCCCAGCTACTCGGGTGGCTGAGGCAGGAGAATCACTTGAACCTGGGAGGCGGAGGTTGCAGTGAGCCAAGATCATGCCACTGCACTCCAGCCTGGGCGACAGAATGAAACTCTGTCTCAAAAAAAAAAAAAAGAGTGACAATAGCAATGGACCTTGGGACCAAAGCTAGGTACAGAGCGCAGGGCAGCATGACAGATGAAGACAAGGCAAAGGTGTGGGACCAATGCATTCGTTATTAGGGGGCAGGGGGAGATTTTTGGAATGAGGATGCTGGAGGAAGTGACTTAGGAATACGAGAGGTAGTAGTTGGAAATCAGGGTCCTTAAAATTAAGATGATTGAGATGCTGCTGTTTTTAAATCAAGGGAATGACCATAGGACATAGAAGGTAGGATAGATGGCAAGGGAGGAGCTCAAGGAACCCAGGGGCAGGGTGTCAGCAGCGTCATCCCAGGTGGTTATTGAAAGCACCAAGAATTCAGACCCAGCCAGGCATGGTGGCTCACACCTGTAATCTCAGCACTTTGGGAGACCAAGGTGGGCAGATCACTTGAGCCCAGGAGTTCAACAGCAGTCTGAGCAACATGGCAAAACCTCATCTCTACCAAAAAAAAAAAAAAAAAGAAGACAAAAAATTAGCCAGGTGTGGAGGCATGCACCTGTAGTCCCAGCTACTCAGGAGGCTCAAGTGGGAGGAGGAGGCGGGAAGGGGGTGGGTGGGAAGTCTCCCTGATGGCCTGAGAGTCAAGCTGGGAGTGCTAACCTTCCACCTTGCAGGGCCTTCATGAGGGCTAAATAGGCCCACCCTATTTAGGGAGGGCTAAATAGAGCTAATGGGGGGCCACAGTGCACAGCAGACAGCCTGGCCCATAGTAAGGGCTCTGTAAGCGCTACTCCCTATGACCCCCTAGAAGCAGCCCTGCACTGCCAGTGGGGGATGGGAGGCGGGGCAGGGATGGAGGCTGAATTGGCCTTTTTTCCATGGAGCCACTCTGCCCCCTGGGGGATGGGGTGGGCAATGGCCAGAGCTGAGCACCAGAGAGCAGCATTATAATATCCTGGGGTAGGTGGGGAGTGGTGGGTATTTGACTCCCTGCCCCCTGCTCCCTACCCTGACTGGGAACCAGGCCAATGTGTGGGGAGCTAGAGATACAGTGATGGGGCAGGAAGCAGAGAAGGTCGAATCAAAGATTATTCCCCTATCAACTGCCCTGGGTACCCCTTTCAAAGGCCCCACATCTGACTTATTAATTAATAATACTGGCTGGGCCTGGTGGCTTACACCTCTAATCCCAGCACTCTGGGGGGCCAAGGCAGGAGCATCACTTGAGGCCAGGAGTTCAAGACCTGCCTGGGCGACATAGCGAAACCCTGTCTCTACAAAAACTAAAAAAAAAAAAAAAAGAGAGAGAAATAATAATAATAATAATGTATGTCAGTTCCAAGCTACCAGCCTCAGAATTTCTCTACAGAAAGAACTCAGGAGCAGCCAGTCGCTGGGGTGAAGAACTAGGAGGCTGGTCATGCAGTTGGAGTTACCTAGCCAGGGTGCTATTTGTCTTCAGATGGCGAGTTTATTGGAGGCAGTCTGGGGAGGGTGAGCCAAAGGACCCCACCAACCATGACCCTCCATCATATGCTTTTCCTCACTGAATGTTATGACCACCCAGATGGTTACTACCAGGATGGACTATTTCAGGTTTAACAACCAACTTCCAACTGTAGTTACTGGATGCTGGTTGACATTTCTGTTTAAGTTAAGAAGGTAAGATAAAAAGTGAGGCTGGGCGCGGTGGCTCACGCCTGTAATCCCAGCACTTTGGGAGGCTGAGGCAGGCGGATCATGAGGTCAAGAGATCGAGACCATCCTGGCCAATGTGGTGAAACCCTGTCTCTACTAAAAATACAAAAATTACCAGGCATGGTGGCACATGCCTGTAGTCCCAGCTACTTGAGAGGCTTAGGCAGGAGAATCACTTGAACCCAGGAGCGGAGGTTGCAGTGAGCTGAGATTGCGTCACTGCACTCCAGCCTGGCAACAGAGAGAGACTCTGTCTCAAAAAATAAATAAATAAATAAAATTTTTAAAAAAGTGAAATAGGCCAGGTGCAATGGCTCATGCCTGTAGTCCCAATACTTCAGGAGGCCGAAGCAGGAGGATAGCTTGAGCCCAGGAGTTTGAGACTAGCCTGGGAAACATAGAGGGACCCTATCTCTACAAAAAAAAAAAAATTTTTTTTAATTAACTGGGCGTGGTTACATGTGCCTGGAATCCCAGCTACTTGGGAGACTGAGGTGGGAGGATCACATGAGCCCAGGTCGAGGCTGCAAGGAGCCATGATT
Source organism: Trachypithecus francoisi (assembly GCF_009764315.1). Lineage (NCBI taxonomy): Eukaryota > Metazoa > Chordata > Mammalia > Primates > Cercopithecidae > Trachypithecus > Trachypithecus francoisi. The sequence goes on along the minus strand of NW_022681457.1, from coordinate 101,999,128 downwards.
GCGCCACTGCACTCCAGCCTGGGCGACAGGGTGAGACCCTGTCTCAAAAAAAAAAAAAAAGTGAAACAATAAAGATTATGGGAACTTCATTCGTTCCTCAGTGACATAAATGATTTCTATTATAAAATCTAATTATTTGTTTATTTATTTATTTATTTAGAGACAGAGTCTCACCTGTAGCCCAGGCTGGAGTGCAGTGGTGCAATCTCACTCATTGCTACCTCCGCCTCCCGGGTCCCTGTTCAAGCAATTCTCCTGCCTCAGCCTCCCAAGTAGCTGGGATTACAGGCACGTGCCACCATCCCAGCTAATTTTTGTATTTTTAGTAGAGACAAGGTTTCACCATGTTGACCAGGCTGGTCTTGAACTCCTGACCTCGTGATCCACCCACCTCGGCCTCCCAAAGTGCTGGGATTACAGGCGTAAGCCACTGCGCCTGGCCTAGAATTTAATTTTTAATGATGGCATTAACAACTGGCTCCCAAAATTCCTGGAAAGGTACCTGTTGGCTCTCAAGATCCAGTGTGAACTATCTCCCATGCAACACCGGGCCGTTCTCCCATTTCACAATGGTGGAAACTGAGGCTCAGAGAGATGAGGCATCTCAAGCGCTGAAGGTCAAGTTGACTGTGGCCTGGCTGAGGCAACACCCAGGTATATTTTGCTCTTACTCTGAGTTCTTTCAACTGTTTCCTAGATTTTCTTTTTCTTTTTTTTTTTTTTTTTTTTTTTGGAGATGGAGTCTCGCTCTGTCGCCCAGGCTGGAGTGCAGTGGCCAGATCTCAGCTCACTGCAAGCTCCGCCTCCCGGGTTTACGCCATTCTCCTGCCTCAGCCTCCCAAGTAGCTGGGACTACAGGCGCCCGCCACCATGCCCGGCTAGTTTTTTGTATTTTTTAGTAGAGATGGGGTTTCACAGTGTTAGCCAGGATGGTCTCGATCTCCTGACCTCGTGATCCGCCCGTCTCGGCCTCCCAAAGTGCTGGGATTACAGGCGTGAGCCACCGCGCCTGGCCTTGTTTCCTAGATTTTCAAACTCCCTCAGAAAATTCCAGCCTCTTCTCTCCCCACATCTTCTCTGCATCCCTAGAGCTCTTCGGTGCAATATACAGAATTTCTTCTTCCTCCTCCTCCCTCTTAGAAACCAAATTTCTGGCAAAAGCAGCCTGAGGCTGAGTCCTTCCTCACACCTTTCCAGGGTCACTAACTCTGGAGTGAGCCTCTGGGGCCATGAAGGAGCCCCTGGGCCCAAGGGAGAATGAGGGGTGTCCAGCCCAGCCAGCACACACTCGGGTGACCCAATAAACCCATCTTTAGTTCACACTTCTAAATCCAACAAGGACTGGTACAGAGAGTTATAGAGACCTAGAGAGCTGTGCTGGGATCCCACTGATAAACTCGTGACCTTGTGCAAGTCGGCTCACTTATCTGAGCAAAACGGGGTTTCTAATCCCCACCCTCGGGATTGCTATGACAATTATCTAACAGCTGCCTTCCTTCTTTCCCCAGTGTCCTTAAATGGTGTGATTCACTGGATGCCAGGGGGCCCCTCACTTATCCCCAATGTCTGGGAAGGCACTGCCTTCTTCCAACTGTTCTTTTTCAATCCTACTACTCCTGGAGAAATAGCTGATAAATCCTGTGCACCCTCAGAAGTGAGTTGATCCAGGCTTCTTCCCTGTCTGAGGCCCTGGGGTCTTCCCCTTCACTCTCTCTCTTCCTCCTCCAGGTGGGAAGGGACTGAAGCCTAACCTCCCAGCTGGAGGCCCCCAGCCAGAGTCCTTGGCTTGGGTCTTCCCTGTATGGAGTTTTAATCTCCCCAGGTGGGGAAAGGAATCCTAACCCCTTGCTTTTCCTCTTCCCCTGCAGTGCCCCCAGGTTTTCTGAAGGGCTCCTTTTCCTTTCTTTTCCTTTTTTTTTTTTTTTCCAGACAGAGTCTCACTCTGTCACACAGGTTGAAGTGCAGTGGTGCGATCTCATCTCACTGCAACTGCCACCTCCCAGATTCAAGTGATTCTCCTGCCTCAGCCTCTCGAGTAGCTGGGACTCCAGGCGTGTGCCACCACGCCCAGTGGGAGGATCACTTGAGCTCAGGAGTTCAAGACCAGCTGGGCAGCATAGTGAGACTGTCTCTACAAAAAAAAAAAAGAAAGGAAAAATTAAAAATAGTTGGGTGTGGTGGCACATATCTGTGGTCCCAGCTACTTAGGAGGCTGAGGCGAGAGGATTGCTTGAGCCAAGGAGGTCATGAGGCTGCAGTGAGCTGTAATCACACCAGTGCACTCCAACCTCAGCAACAGAGTAAGTCCTTGTCTCAAAAAAAAAAGCAGAAAAAAATCAGATTTACATGTTGTTTGAAACAAAAATTACATAGCTTAAAAATATTCAAAAGCCTACCACATATATGTCTTGGCAGGAAAAAGAAAAAAATATTCAAAAACCACTAGAATCTGTTTCACTAGTGATGAGATGTTTGCTAAGGGCTCTTCCAGCTCTAAGTCTTAGAATTTCTGTATTCAGGCTGGGAGCAGTGGCTCATGCCTATAATCTCAGCACTTTGGGAGGCCAAGGCAGGTGGATCACCTGAGGTCAGGAGTTTGAGACCAGCCTGGCCAATATGATGAAACCCTGTCTCTTCTAAAAATACAAAACATTAGCTGTGCATGGTGGCATGCACCTGTAATCCCAGCTACTCGAGAGGCTGAGGCAGGAGGTTGAACTTGAACCCAGGAGGCAGAGGTTGCAGTGAGCTGAGATCATGCTGTTGCATTCCAGCCTGGGCAACAAGAGCGAAACTCCATCTCAAAAAAAGAAAAAGAAAAAATTCTGCATTCATAAAACAGTGACTGTCAGGTCACAGGAGAGGGAGGGAGAATATTGCAGATGCTCTTGGAAGGATGGGGCAGGGCAGGTGAAGCTCTTGTCCATGGCTACTTGAGTAGTAGATTCTCGAAGAATCAAAAAGCTTCCAGCTGTAAGACCTCAAACAAATTGTGAACCTTCCTGGATCTGTTTCCTCTCCCTTGACACATGGGTGTATGTTCCCTACTGCTGCTAACACAAATCACCACAAATACAGAGGCTTAAACTACACAAATATATTATCTTATAGTTCTATGGGTTAGAAGTCCAATTCAAGACCCAACAGGCCAACCTCGAGGTGTCAGCGGAGCTGGAGGTTCTAGGGGCTCTAGGGGAGAATCTATTCCCTTGCCTTTTCCAGCATCTAGAGGCTTCCTGCACTCCTTGGCTCATGGCCCCTTCTTCCATCTTCAAAACCAGCAATGTTGCATCTCTCTCTAACTGTTCTACATCTCATATTTCCTTCTGCCTGCATCTTCCACTTTTAAGGACCTTTATGATTACACTGAGCCCATCCAGATAATCCAGGATAATCTCCCTATTTTAAAAGTCAGCTAAGGGATGGGCACAGTGGCCCACTCCTGTAATCCCAGCACTTTAAAAGGCTGAGGTAAGAAGATCACTTGATTGCGTCTATTTGATTCTTCTCTCTTTTCTTCTTTATCAGTCTTGCTAGCAGTCTGTCAATTTTGTTGATCTTTTCAAAAAACCAACTCCTGGATTCATTGATTTTTTGGAGGGTTTTTTGTGTCTCTATCTCCTTCAGTTCTGCTCTGATCTTAGTTATTTCTTGCCTTCTGCTAGTTTTTGAATGTGTTTGCTCTTGCCTCTCTAGTTCTTTTAATTGTGATGTTAGAGTGTCAATTTTAGATCTTTCCAGCTTTCTCTTGTGGGCATTTAGTGCTATAAATTTCCCTCTACACACTGCTTTAAATGTGTCCCAGAGATTCTGGTATGTTGTATCTTTGTTCTCATTGGTTTCAAAGAACATCTTTATTTCTGCCTTCATTTCGTTATGTACCCAGTAGTCATTCAGGAGCAGGTTGTTCAGTTTCCATGTAGTGGAGCGGTTTTGATTGACTTTCTTAGTCCTGAGTTCTAGTTTGATTGCACTAAGGGGATATCACCACCGACCCCACAGAAATACAAACTACCATCAGAGAATACTATAAACACCTCTACGCAAATCAACTAGAAAATCTAGAAGAAATGGATAATTTTCTGGACACTTACACTCTTCCAAGACTAAACCAGGAAGAAGTTGAATCCCTAAATAGACCAATAGCAGGCTCTGAAATTGAGGCAATAATTAATAGCCTACCAACCAAAAAAAAGTCCAGGGCCAGATGGATTCACAGCTGAATTCTACCAGAGGTACAAGGAGGAGCTGGTACCATTCCTTCTGAAACTACTCCAATCAATAGAAAAAGAGGGAATCCTCCCTAACTCATTTTATGAGGCCAACATCATCCTGATACCAAAGCCTGGCAGAGACACAACACAAAAAAGAGAATTTTAGACCAATATCCCTGATTCACATCAATGCAAAAATCCTCAATAAAATACTGGCAAACCAGATTCAGCAGCACATCAAAAAGCTTATCCACCATGATCAAGTGGGCTTCATCCCTGGGATGCAAGGCTGGTTCAACATTCGCAAATCAATAAACGTAATCCAGCATATAAACAGAATCAAAGACAAGAACCACATGATTATCTCAATAGATGCAGAAAAGGCTTTTGACGAAATTCAACAGCCCTTCATGCTAAAAACGCTCAATAAATTCGGTATTGATGGAACGTACCTCAAAATAATAAGAGCAATTTTTTTTTTTTTTTTTGAGACAGAGTCTCGCTCTGTCGCCCAAACTGGAGTGCAGTGGCCGGATCTCAGCTCACTGCAAGCTCCGCCTTTCGGGTTCACGCCATTCTCCTGCCTCAGCCTCCCGAGTAGCTGGGACTATAGGCGCCCGCCACCTCGCCCGGCTAGTTTTTTTTTTTATTTTTTAGTAGAGACGGGGTTTCACCGGGTTAGCCAGGATGGTCTCGATCTCCTGACCTTGTGATCCACCCCTCTCGGCCTCCCAAAGTGCTGGGATTACAGGCTTGAGCCACTGCACCCAGCCAATAAGAGCTATTTATGACAAACCCACAGCAATATCATACTGAATGGGCAAAAACTGGAAAAATTCCCTTTGAAAACTGGCACAAGACAGGGATGCCCTCTGTCACCGCTCCTATTCAACATAGTGTTGGAAGTTCTGGCTAGGGCAATCAGGCAAGAGAAAGAAATAAAGGGTATTCAGTTAGGAAAAGAAGAAGTCAAATTGTCCCTGTTTGTAGATGACATGATTGTATATTTAGAAAACCCCATTGTCTCAGCCCAAAATCTCCTTAAGCTGATAAGCAACTTCAGCAAAGTCTCAGGATACAAAATTAATGTGCAAAAATCACAAGCATTCTTATACACCAGTAATAGACAAACAGAGAGCCAAATCATGAATGAACTTCCATTCACAATTGCTTCAAAGAGAATAAAATACCTAGGAATCCAACTTACAAGGGATGTAAAGGACCTCTTCAAGGAGAACTACAAACCACTGCCCAGTGAAATAAAAGAGGACACAAACAAATGGAAGAACATACCATGCTCATGGATAGGAAGAATCAATATCGTGAAAATGGCCATACTGCCCAAGGTTATTTATAGATTCAATGCCATCCCCATCAAGCTACCAATGAGTTTCTTCACAGAATTGGAAAAAACTGCTTCAAAGTTCATATGGAACCAAAAAAGAGCCCGCATTGCCAAGACAATCTGAAGTCAAAAGAACAAAGCTGGAGGCATCATGCTACCTGACTTCAAACTATACTACAAGGCTACAGTAACCAAAACAGCATGGTACTGGTACCAAAACAGAGATATAGACCAATGGAACAGAACAGAGTCCTCAGAATAATACCACACAACTACAGCCATCTGATCTTTGACAAACCTGAGAGAAACAAGAAATGGGGAAAGGATTCCCTATTTAATAAATGGTGCTGGGAAAATTGGCTAGCCATAAGTAGAAAGCTGAAACTGGATCCTTTCCTCACTCCTTATATGAAAATTAATTCAAGATGGATTAGAGACTTAAATGTTAGACCTAATACCATAAAAACCCTAGAAGAAAACCTAGGTAGTACCATTCAGGACATAGGCATGGGCAAGGACTTCATGTCTAAAACACCAAAAGCAACGGCAACAAAAGCCAAAATTGACAAATGGGATCTCATTAAACTAAAGAGCTTCTGCACAGAAAAGAAACTGCCATCAGAGTGAACAGGCAACCTACAGAATGGGAGAAAATTTTTGCAATCTACCCATCTGACAAAAGGCTGATATCCAGAACCTACAAATAACTCAAACAAATTTACAAGAAAAAAACAAACAACCCCATCAAAAAGTGGGCAAAGGATATGAACAGACATTTCTCAAAAGAGGACATTCATACAGCCAACAGACACATGAAAAAATGCTCATCATCACTCGCCATCAGAGAAATGCATATCAAAACCACAATGAGATACCATCTCACACCAGTTAGAATGGCAATCATTAAAAAGTCAGGAAACAACAGGTGCTGGAGAGGATGTGGAGAAATAGAAACACTTTTACACTGTTGGTGGGACTGTAAACTAGTTCAACCATTATGGAAAAGAGTATGGCAATTCCTCAAGGATCTAGAACTAGATGTACCATATGACCCAGCCATCCCACTACTGGGTATATACCCAAAGGATTATAAATCATGCTGCTATAAAGACACATGCACACGTATGTTTATTGCAGCACTATTCACAATAGCAAAGACTTGAAATCAACCCAAATGTCCATCAGTGACAGACTGGATTAAGAAAATGTGGCACATATACACCATGGAATACTATGCAGCCATAAAAAAGGATGAGTTTGCATCCTTTGTAGGGACATGGATGCAGCTGGAAACCATCATTCTTAGCAAACTATCACAAGAACAGAAAACCAAACACCGCATGTTCTCACTCATAGGTGGGAACTGAACAATGAGATCACTTGGACTCGGGAAGGGGAACATCACACACCGGGGCCTATCATGGGGAGGGGGGAGGGGGGAGGGATTGCATTGGGAGTTATACCTGATATAAATGACGAATTGATGGGTGCTGACGAGTTGATGGGTGCAGCACACCAACATGGCACAAGTATACATATGTAACAAACCTGCACGTTATGCACATGTACCCTAGAACTTGAAGTATAATAATAACAAAGAAAGAAAGAAGAAGATCACTTGAGGCCCGGAGCTCAAGACCAGCCTGGACAACAAAGTGAGACCCTCCCCGCATCTCTGCAAAAATAAAAATTTAGCTGAGTCTCGAACTCCTGACTTGAAGTGATCCACCCACCTCAGCCTCCCAAAGTGCTGGGATCACAGGCATGAGCCACCACACCCGGCCCCTCACTTCTCAATAAAAGAAACAGCAGGGCACTTGTGGTCATCTTTTATTCACACATATTTTTTGGTTAATAAAATACAATTTAAAAACATAATTAAAGAGGTCAGGTCAAGCATGGTGACTCACACCTGTAATCTCTGCACTTTGGGAGGCCAAGGCAGGCAGATCGCTTGATCCCAGGAGTTCAAGAGCAGCCTGGGAAACATGGCAAAACCCCATCTCCACAAAAAAAATGCAAAATTTAGCCAGGCACGGTGGTGCATGCCTGTAATCCCAGCTACCTGGGAGGCTGAGGTGGGAGAATCACTTGAGCCCAGGAGGCATAGGCTGCAGTGAGCCATGATTTCACCACTGCACGCCAGACTGGGCAACAGAGCAAGATCGTATCTCAAAAATTAAAAAATAAAATAAAATAAAAACTCTGTTCTAAATCCATACCAAGCATTCATGTTAATAGGGAGAGCTGCAAAGTATGTGAAACAAAAACTGATAGAACTGAGAAAAGAAATAAACAAAATTACAATTATAATTAGAGACTTTAGTTTCCCTCTTAACAATTGATACAACAGATGGAAAATCACGAAGGATACAGCAGAGTTCAATACCTACAACCAACAGGATCTAATCGACATCCAACAATCCACCCAACAATAGCAGAACACACATTGTTTTCAAGCACCAGTGAAATATATATCAAGATAGACCACACCCTGAACCACAAAACAAACCTCAACAAATTAAAAAACAATTTAAATCATACAAAATGTGTTCTCTGACCACAGTGGAATCAAACTAGACATCAACAGCATAGAGATAACATGAAAATCTCTGAACCCTTGGAAACAAAGCTACACACTTCTAAATAATTCATGCGGTCAAAGAATAGATCTCAAAAGAAATTTAACAGTACATTTACTTTAATGAGAATAAGAATACTCCATATTAACACGTGCAGGGCATAGCTAAAGCTATGTGAGAGGGAAATTAACAACAATAAATGCTTACATCAGAAAAGAGGAAGAGTCTCAAATCAATAATCTAAGTTTCCATGTCAAGAATCCAGAAAAAAAAAAATCTAGGAAAAAAGGAGCACAATAAACCCAAAGCAAGCAGAGGATTGAAACAATAAAATAAGAGCATAACATTGAAAACAGAAAAGCAAGAAAGAAAACCAATGAAACAAAAAACTGGTTTGCTTCACTGTTTCAAAACTGACAAACTTCTAGAAAGACTAACAGAAAAAAACAGAGAAGACATAAATTACCAATATGAGGAATGAAATGGGATGTCACTTTAGGCCCTGCAGATATCAAAAAGATAATAAGAGAACACTATGTATAACTCTACAGGCACAAATTTAACAACTTTGATGAAATGGACGAATTCTGGGAAAAGTAAAAACTACCACAACTTGCTCATATTGAATAGCCCCATAACCATTTAGGAAATTGAATTGAATTGAATTGAATTTTTGGCAGTTTTTTTAATTGCCAAAAAAGAAAATCTCCAGAGCCAGGTAGTTTCACTGGAGAATACTACCAAGTGTTTAGAGAAGAATTAATACCATCTACACAATCTCTTCCAGAAAATAGAAGAGGCAGAAACACTTCCCAATTCATTTTATGAAGCTAATATTATTCTGATACCAAAACCAAGCAAAGATAATACACAAAAAAAGAAAGAAAACTACAGACCAATGTTCCTCATGAGTACAGATATACAAGTCTTAACAAAATACTAGCAAATAGAAGTCAGCAACATATCAAAAGAATTATATACCATTGAACTGGCCCAATTTTCCCTTAGAACTGATGTTTACAACTGTTTTTAATAAAACAGAAATTGACCCTTCCAGTCTTGAAGCTTAAGAAACTTAGATTTTTCTTATCTGAGTTCCTTTCTCAGGAAATTGGCTATCAGGGAGCTGAAACTTTCCAGATCACAGCATCTGGATAGTGAGGTGCCAAACGCCTTATCTGACTACCTGATGCCTGTTGACCAACTCCTATATAAACCCCTAACTTTAGTTGGTTGGGGAGAGAGATTTGAGACTTGTCTCTCATCTCCTGGCTGACATTACCCACAATAAAGCCTTTCTTCCCTGGCAATACTCATTGTCTCAGTAATTGGCTTTCTGTGCAGTGAGAGCAACTGAACCTAGGTCAAACTCCTGGCATTCAGTGATAACATTCTGGTGTTCCTGACTTGGATTGCATTGCTTGTGACTTGGCAGCCACAGACTGGAAGAGTTTTGAAAACCCTTCTAGCAGATGTCCAGCCATATTTGGCCAGAGGTTTCAGTCTCTCTCTCTCTTTGGCCCCAATTGCAGTCCTGATTGCCTAGGAAGAATATTCCTTGGAACCTGACATCAGCATCTGGACAGGTAAGTGTCCTTTGTGGGTACTAGACAGTAGGAGCTGCTCCTGTCAAATTGGGAGATTCTGAAGGAATTTCCATTTGTTGCAAGTTAAACAAGCCCATCCTACTAATGTGAGAGTGGAAAGCACTCTATTTCAATTTGGACACTTTTGGGGCTTGTTAATCACTACTGCAGTTAGATTGATTTTTGTTCTGTCTTGTTTTGAGACTGAATTTTGCTCTGTCACCCAGTCCGGAGTGCAGTGGCATGATCTCGGCTCACTGCAACCTCTATCTCTTGGGTTCAAGTGATTCTCCTGCCTCAGCCTCTCAAGTAGCTGGGACCACAGGCGTGCACCACCATAACCAACTAATTTTTGTATTTTTAATAGAGACAGGGTTTCACCATGTTGGCCAAACTGGTCTCAAACTCCTGACCTCAAGTGATCCACCTGCCTTGGCCTCCCAAAGTGCTGGGATTACAGGCGTGAGCCACCACACCTGGCCTAGATTGTATTTCAATAAGTGTTTGTGTGTGTGTCAATATAGTCATGGGAAATCAAAATTTGATCCCCCAAAAAATAAAATAAATAATAAAACAAAATTCAACCCCAGAATGCAGCCTGCTCGAGTAAACTCTTCAAAATTGATAAATTATATCTTACAACTAGATTCATTTTGCTATCAAATGGGAAAGTAGGATGAAATTCCTGATGTCTAAGCTTTTATGCTCCTTTATCAGAACAAACCTGATCAAGTTAAACGTAAAATTTTGATGCAATGGATGAAGCTTTTAAGAAGGGTGGTGAATCTGCACTTTGCCCTGTGATCCCCATGTCACCAGCAGAGAAGAATCCTCCTTAGATGAGGAAGTCTGGGCTACTACAACTTCTATAACTCCAGCCCAGCCATCTCAGCACTCTCCACCAGCTGCCTTGGGGCCAGCTTCAGCCTCTTTGATGGCTCCAACTCCTGAGACTTCCAAACCCTGAGACTTCCAAACCCTGCAAAACCCTTTCCCGACTCCTGCTAGCCCTCTCGCTTATGGACCCAGGACCCATACCCTAGTTCTGCCAGGTCTTCCCCCATATTTTCCTTTGCTCTCTCCTTTCACCAAGGAGACATCTGGGAACTCCAGAGAAATGGTCTCGTCCTCTTGGACCCATCAGGGGACACAATTTAGGGCAATTCCCTCTGAGATAGGTCCCTGTTGGAGATTTAGCTGAAGAAGGACAGCCTGCTGGAATGATGCGAACTTATATAACTGTAAGCAGACCAAACCTGCTTATAGTGATGACCTGAAACGTATAACTAACCTCTTTGAGTCTATTTTCACGACTCATCGCCCTACATGGGCTGATGTTCAGAGCCTCCTTAAAGTCTTGCTGACATCTGAAGAGTGTCATATAGTGCTAGAAAAGGCTCAGGAGAAGGTTGTTCGGTTACACACAGAAGATCCTAATAATGGGGTGAGGACTGGTAACAGTCTGGCAGTGTCCCTCCATGACCCCAGCTGGAATCTGATCAACCGGGGTTCTGGACTGTTTTCTGGTGGGGCTCGGGAAGGGAGTGCTTCAAACCAAAAGTCTAAACAAGGTGCAGGAAATTAGACAAGAAGTGGATGAGAATCCATTAGCATTTTGGAAAGAATTTTGGAGACTTATCAGAAATATACAAATGTAGGCCGGGCACAGTGGCTCACACCTGTGATTCCAGCACTTTGGGAGGCCAAGGCAGGTGGATTGCTTGAAGTCAGGAGTTCGAGACCAACCTGGCCAGCATGGTAAAACCCCATCTCTACTAAAAATACGAAAAGTTAGCTGGGCATGGTTGTGCACGGCTGTAGTCCTAGCTACTCAGGAGGCTGTGGCAAGAGAATCTCTTGAACCCAGAAGGCAGAGGTTTCAGTGAGCCAAGATCACACCACTGCACTCCAGCCTATCTCAACAAAAAAAAAAAAAAAAAAAAAAAAAAAAAAAGAAAAGAAAAGAAAGAAAAGAAAAGAAAGAAAAGAAATACACAGATGTAGATCCGACAGTCCTAAGAATTCCATGTTAATTAATATGAACTATTTTGTAATATGCAGACGATATCTTGATAGTCAGTGAAATGGAGGGTAACTCCATCCTTCACGCCATCAAAGTCTTAAATTTTCTTGCAGATAAAGGGTACCAAGTTTTTAACAAAGAGGCACAGATCTCTCTTTTTTTTTTTTTTTTTTTTTTTGAGGCGGAGTCTCGCTCTGTCGCCCAGGCTGGAGTGCAGTGGCGCAATCTCGGCTCACTGCAAGCTCCGCCTCCCGGGTTCACGCCATTCTCCTGCCTCAGCCTCCCAAGTAGCTGGGACTACAGGCGCCCGCCACCTCGCCCGGCTAGTTTTTTGTATTTTTAGTAGAGACGGGGTTTCACCATGTTAGCCAGGATGGTCTCGATCTCCTGACCTCGTGATCCGCCCGTCTCGGCCTCCCAAAGTGCTGGGATTACAGGCTTGAGCCACCGCGCCCGGCCGAGGCACAGATCTCTCATCCCACCATTCAGTACCTGAGCTTCAAGGGACTCACAATCTTCTCCCAGACCACAGAGGCAATAAATCAGGTGGCAGTCTCCAGTATCCTTAAACAACTACGTGGTCCCTTAGGGATGCCTGGATTTTGTCAAATTTAGATCCCTAACTTCAGGTTAATAGCCAAACCTCTCTAGGAGACTTTAAAAGAAGAAAGGGAACCCCTTCCATTGAGTAGAGAATGCCAAAACGCCTTTCTAACCATTAAACAGAAATTGATGACAGCCCCTGCCCTGAGTCTCCCTGACCTACACCAACCTTTTGATTTATTTGTTCAAGAAAAACAGGGAATTGGACTTGGAGAATTAACTCAAGACCTTGGGACCTTAAAATGTCTCCTTGCCTTCTTTACAAAACAGCTTGACAAGGTAACTAAGGGCTGGCCTACCTGCCTAAGGGCAGTGGCTGTCACCTGTGATATATTGCAGGAAGCTGAGATGTTCACCTTTGGGCAGCCCATGAAGGTACATATTATGCATTATGTGTTTCCCGTGCCCAAGCAGAAGGGGGCTATTGTTGACTGCCAGGGCTGGAAAAGCACCAAGTCATGCTTCTAGATAAACCAAATATAACTCTTAAAGTTATTTCTACTCTGAATCCTGCCACCCGGCTACCAAGGAACCTCCAGCCTCCTGCTGATGATTGCATTCAAATAATTGATCAAGTTTACTCCAGCAGACTGGGCCTCACAGATTTGCTATTAACAAAACCCAACAAAGAATTCTTCACTGAGGGAAGCAATTTCATGGAACAAGGAGTCAGAAGGGCCAGGCTGGGTTGAGGCATACCTCACCAGAACTGAGAAACCTGCCAAAGTTGTAAAGGCTCTAATGAAGGAAATAATTCCTCCATATGGATTCCCACAAACTCTTCAAAGTGATGATGAAGCTACTTTTTTTTTTTTTTTTAAACAGGGTTTCACTCTGTCACTCAGGCTGCAGTGCAGTGCTGCAGTCACAGCTTACTACAACCTCAGCCTCCCCGGCTCAGAGGACCCTTCCACCTCAGCCTCCCTAGTCGCTGGCACTACAGTCATGCACCACCACACCTGGATAATTTTTGTATTTTTTGTAGAGACAGAGTTTTGCCATGTTGCCCAGACTGGTCTCAAACTCCTGAGTTCAAACAATCCACCCGCCTTGGTCACCCAAAGTGCTGGGATTACAGGCATGAGCCACCACTTCCCGCCTGAAGCTGTTTTTTTTTTATTTTTTTTTTTTTTTTTGAGATAGAGTCTCACTCTGTCACCTAGGCTGGAGTGCAATGGTGCAGTCTCAGCTCAATGCAACCTCCACCTCCTGGGTTCAAGCGATTCTCCTACCTCAGCCTCCCAAGTAGCTGGGACTACAGGTGTGTGACACCACACCCGGCTAATTTTTGTATTTTTAGTAGAGGTGGGGTTTCACTGTGTTGGCCAGGCTGGTCTCGAACTCCTGATCTCATGATCCACCAGCCTCAGCCTCCCAAAGTGCTGGGATTACAGGCCATGAAGCCACTTTTATAGCCCAAATAACCCAGGAAGTATGGCAGCTTCTGGGTGTTAATTGGAAACTGCATTTGTCTTGGAGACCCCAATTTTCTGGAAAGACTGAAAGAATACATAAGACATCAAGGAGATGCTTTCTAAAGTTTGCCAAGAGACAACTCTTACCTGGGAAAAAGTCTTGCCCTTTGTCCTGCCATGATCAGTGGATTTTTTTTTCTAGGGATTCAAGGCTGGTTCAATATTTTTAAATCAACTAATGTAATCTACCCAATTAATAGGCTAAAGAAGAAAAATTACATGACCACATCAATTTATACAGAAAAAAATTTACAAAATTCAAAATCCAGTTACGAATTTTTTTTAAATATTCTCAGAAAACTGGGAATAAGAGAATAATTTCCTCAATTTTATTTTTTAAAACCTGCAAAAAACCTACAGCTAAAGGCTGGGCACAGTGGCTTACGCCTTTATTCCCAGCACTTTGGGAGGCCGAGGCGGGTAGATCACAAGGTCAGGAGTTCAAGATCAGCCTGACCAACATGGTAAAGCCCCGTCTCTACTAAAAATACAAAAATTAGCCGGGCGTGGTGGCACGTGCCTGTAATCGCAGCTACTCGGGAGCCTGCAGCTGGAGAATCGCTCAAATCCAAGAGGCAGAGGTTGCAGTGAGCCAAGATTGTGCCACTGCACTCCAGCCTGGGTGACAGAGCAAGACTTCGTCTCAAAAAACAAACAAACAAAAAATAAAAACCTACAGCTAATATTATACTTAGTGGAAAAAGACTGAATGCTTTCCTCTAACATCAGGAACAAGGCAAAGATGTCTACTCTCAGGGTCGGGCGTTGTTCCTCACTCTCACGTTCAGCACTCTGGGAGACCGAAACGGGTGGATCATGAGGTCAGGAGATCGAGACCATCCTGGCTAACAGGGTGAAACCCCGTCTCTACTAAAAATACAAAAAATTAGCCGGGCGTGGTGACAGGCACCTGTAGTCCCAGCTACTTGGGAGGCTGAGGCAGGAGAATGGCGTGAACCCGGGAGGCAGAGCTTGCCATGAGCCAAGATTGCACCACTGCTCTCCAGCCTGGGTGACAGAGCAAGACTCCGTCTCCAAAAAAAAAAAAAGATGTCCACTCTCACCATTCTTATTCAACATAATATTGGGAATTCGAGCCAGTGAAATAAAGCAAGAAAATTAAGTAAAAAGTATACAGACTAGCAAGGAAGAAATAAAACTATTCATATTTACAGATAACATGATTGTCTATGTAGAAAATACCAACGAATCTACCAAAAACAAAAACAAAACCAAAAAACTCCTAGAAGGAATAAATGGGTACAGTAATTTCACAGAATACAGGATTAACATACCAAAAAAATTATATTTCTGTATACTAGCAATAAACAAGTGACCAGTAAAATTAAAAATATAAGACCTTTTATAAACACTCCAAAATAATGAAATGCTTAGGTTTAAATCTAACAAAACATACACTGAAATAATGTGCTGAAAATTATAAACTAGTTTTAAAAGAAACCAAAGAAGATGTCAGAAGAGTGACATATTGTGTTCATGAATTAGAAGACTCAAAAGATGCAAGTCTTCTCAAATTGATATTCAGATTTAATAAAATTTCTATCAAAATCCCAGCATGCTATTTTGTAGTAGATGTAAACAAGATCTCTATAACATTTGTATGGAAATCAAAGGACCTGTAATAGCTAAAACAGTTTTGAAAAAGAATAAAGTGGGGGAAATCAGTCTACCCAGTTGATAACTTCAAGATGTATATACAGTTATAGTGATCAAGACTATGCTGTCTTGGAAGGAATGCATTCAAACCACAGCACCTGGTTGAGGGATAGATGCATAGATTACTGAAATAGGATAGAGAACCCAGGAATAGTCCCACACAAATATGCCCAACTGATTTTCTTTTTTATTTTTGAGACAGGGTCTTGCTCTGTTGCCCAGACTGGAGTTGCAGTGGTATAATCACGGCTCACTGCAGCCTCCTCTTCCTGGGCTCAAGTGTTCCTCCCGTCTCTCAGTCTCCCATGTACCTGGGACTACAGGCACATGCCACTGCGCCCAGCTAATTTTTATGGTTTTTTCGTTTTTGTTTGTATGGAGACAGAGTTTTGCCATGTTGCTCAGGCTGGTCTCGAACTCCTGGTCTCAAGAGACCTGCTTGCCTTGACCTCCCAAAGTGCTGGGATTACAAGCATGAGCCACCATGCCTGGCCCAACTGATTTTTGTCAAAGGTGCAAAAGCAATTCAACAGAAGTGCTGTGGTTTGACTGTGTTCCTTCCAAAATTCAGGTATTAACATTTTATGGCCAAAGGGGTTGTATTAGTCGGTGGGGCCTTTAAGAGGTAATTAGTTCATGAGGGCTCCTCTGGTGAATGGGATTAAGGCCTGTATAAAAGAGCCTTCTCTTCATGCAGCATTCAGCTTGCTTGCCCTTCTGCCTTCCACTACGTGAGGACACAGTGTTCCTCCCCTCCAGAAGATGCAATACACAGCACCATCTTGGAAGCAGAGGGGAGCCATCACCAGACAACCAAACCTGCTGGCACCTTGATCTTGGACTTCTCAGCCTCCAGAACAAAACAAAATTTAGTTTATGAGAAATAAAGTTCCATTCTTTATAAATTACCTAGTCTCCAGTATTTTTGTTATAGCATCACAAATTGACTAAGAGAGGAGGAAAGATAGCCATTTCAATAAACGTTGCTGGAATAACAGGACACCCATGGGCAAAAACATGAACCCCAAGCTAACCTCACACCTTATACAAAATTAATTCAAAATAGATCACAAACTTAAATATAAAACATGTAATGATAGACTTTTAAAAACACTATAGGAGAAAATCTTTGGGATCTAGGGCTAGGCAAAGAGTTTGCAGACTTGACACCAAAAGCATGATCCATAAGAGAAAAAGTTGATAAAGTGGCATATTAATTTTCTGTGGGAACTATAATAATTACTACAAAATTAGTGGTTTAAAACAACAGAAATTTATTCTCTCACAGTTCCAGAAGCCAGAAGTCTGAAATCAATATTACTGGGTCCAAATCAAAATGTCAGTGGGTCTATACTACACTTGTCGGTATTAAGAAAGGATGCATTCCTTGCTTCTTCCAGTTTCTGGTGGTTACCAGAATTCCATAGCTGTGGTTATATCATTCCAATCTCTGCCTCCAGTCACATTGCCTTTTCCTCTTCCATGGGTACTGAATTATCCTCTACCTCTCACTTATAAGGATACTCGTGATTGCCCTTAGGGTCCATCCCAATAATCCAAAATAACTTCCTCATTTCAAGATCTTTAACCTGCTGGGCATAGTGGTTCATGCCTGTAATCTCAGTACTTTGGGAGGCTGAGGCAGGAGGATCACTTGAGCCCAGGAGTTTGAGACCAGCCTGGGCAACATTGCAAGACCCAGTTTCTACAAAAAATTTTTAAAATTTTAGCCAGGCATAGCGGTGCCCACCTGTAGTCCCAATTACTTAGGAGGCTGGGGTAAGAGGAACGCATAAGCCTGAGGTTGAGGCTGCAGTGAGCTGCAACTGCACCATTGCACTCCAGCCCGAGGGACAGAGTAAAACCTTATCAAAAAAAAAAAAAAAACAACTTTAACTTAATCACACCTGCAACCACATCTGCAAAATTCCTTTTTTTGCCATAAAATGTAACCTTTACATGTTCCAGGGATTAGAATGTATACATCTTTTGAGGGACCACTATTCAGCCTACCACAATTGGACTTGATCAAAATTTTAAATTTTTGCTCTGCAGAAGACCCAAGAGGATGAAAAGACAAGCTACAGAATCGAAAGATTTGCAAACTTACGTACCTGACAAAGGACTGGTTTCTGGAATGTCTAAGGAACCCTCAAACCTCAACAGCTTTTTTAAAAAATCCAATTAGAAAGTGGGCAAAAGACATAAAGAGATATTTTACTGAAGTAGATATACAGATGGCAAAAAAGCATATAAAAATGTTCAACATCATTAGCTATGAGGAAAGTGCAAATTAAAACCATAACAATCCATCAGTACCACCTATTAGAATTACTAAAATGAAAAAAATAGTGACAATACCAAATGCTAGTCAGAAAATATGGGGAAACTCGATCATGCATACATTGCTGGCTAGACTGTAAAAGGGCATAGCCACTGGGGAACATTCTGGCAGTTTCTTTAAACACTAAACATGCAACTACTATTCGAACCATCAGTTGCACTTCTGGGCATTTATCCCAGAGAAATAAAAACTTATGTTCATACAAACACCTATAAACAAATGTTCATAGCAGCTTTATTCATAATAGCCCCAAACTGTAAACAACCCAGATGTCCTTCAACAAGTGCATGGTTAAACAAATTGTGCTATATCCATACACAGAACCACGATTCTGTAACAAAAAGAAACAAACTATTGATACTTGTAACAACTTGGATGACTCTACAGAGAATTACACCAAGTGGTAAAAAGAATCCCTAAAGCTTACGTATTATATGACTCCATTTACATAAAGTTCTTGAAGTGACAAAATTACAGAAATGGAGAACAGATTGGTGGTTGCCAGAGGTTAAGGAGAGGGCGTGGTTGGGGAGCAAATGGGTGTGGTTAGGAAAGGGGAACGAGGGATTCTTGTGGTGGTGAAAATGTTCTGGACCTTGGCTGTATTTTATTATTATTATTATTATTACTATTATTATTATTATTTTGAGACAGGGTCTCACTCTGCCATCCAGAGTAGAGTGCAGTCATGCAATCACAACTCACTGCAGCCTCAACCTCCAGAGTTCAAGCAATCCTCCCACCTCAGCCTCCCCAGTAGCTGGGATTATAGGCACACACCACCAAACCTGGCTAATTTTTGTATTAGAGATGTATTAGAGATGAGGGCTGCCTCTACAGAAAATACAAAAATTAGCCAGGTTTGATGGCATGTGACTATAATCCCAGCTACTGGGGAGGCTGAGGTGGGAGGATTGCTTGAACTCTGGAGGCTGAGGCTGCAGTGAGCTGTGATTGCACCACTGCGCTTGAACTCCTGGGCTCAGATGGCCCACCTGCCTTGGCCTCTCAAAGTGCTGATATCACAGGCATGAGCCACCATGCCCAGCCTGGACTGTATTAATATCAATATTTTGCTGGTGCTATTGCACTAGAGTTTTGCAAGATGCTTCCATTGGAGGAAACTAGGTAAAGGATACTTTGATTATTTCTTACAATTGCATGTGAATCTACAATTATCTCAAATTTACAATTATCTCAAAATCAAAAGTTTAACTGTTTAAAAATATATACAAAATGCATACCCAAATTTTATACTAGATTTAACAGGCATGAAATTCATCAAAACTTTAAAATTCTGTTCTTCAAAAGACACCATTAAGAAAATGAAAAGTCAAGCCAGACACTGGGGGAAAATACTTGCAAAGCATATATCTAACAAAGGATTAGTATCCATACTATATAAATAGCTTTCACAATTCAATAAATGCAATTAAAACCACAGTGAGATATGACTTTACAACCATGAACATGGCTAAAATGCAAAAGTCTGACGATACTGAGTGTTAGCAAAAACATAGGGCAAGCGAACTGTCACATATGGCTGTTAAGAATATAAAATGGGCCGGGCGCGGTGGCTCAAGCCTGTAATCCCAGCACTTTGGGAGGCCGAGACGGGCGGATCACGAGGTCAGGAGATCGAGACCATCCTGGCTAACACGGTGAAACCCCGTCTCTACTAAAAAAATACAAAAAAAAACTAGCCGGGCGACGAGGCGGGCGCCTGTAGTCCCAGCTACTCGGGAGGCTGAGACAGGAGAATGGCGTGAACCCGGGAGGCGGAGCTTGCAGTGAGCTGAGAGCCGGCCACTGCACTCCAGCCTGGCGGCAGAGCAAGACTCCGTCTCAAAAAAAAAAAAAAAAAAAAAAAAAAAACAAAAAAAGAATATAAAATGGTGGCCGCATGCAGTGGCTCACGCCTGTAATCCCAGCACTTTGGGAGGCCGAGGCAGGAGGATCACAAGGTCAGGAGATCGAAACCATTCTCGCTAACATGGTGAAACTCTGTCTCTACTTAAAAAAATACAAAAAAAAGAAAAAAAGAAAAAATAGCCAGGCATGGTGGCAGGCGCCTGTAGTCCCAGCCACTCGGGAGGCTGAAGCAGGAGAATGGTGTGAACCCAGGAGGCAGAGCCTGCAGTGAGCCAAGATCATGCCACTGCACTCCAGACTGGGCAACACAGTGAGACTCCATCTAAAAAAAAAATCATATATATCATATATATCATATTTGTCATATAATATATATCATATATCACATATTATATATCATATACTATGTCATATATAGCATATATCAAGTATCTCACATATATCATGTATATCATATATATCATGTATATATGTTATATGTCATATATATCATGTATATCATATGCCATATATCATGTATATCGTATATATCATATATATGGTACATGTATTTTGGAAAACTGCATAGCAGTCACACCTAGATAGCTACCCGAGAGAAATGAAAGCATGTATTGATACACAGACTTGTATAGGAATGCTTTTTCATAGTGGTCCTAATCTGGAGACAACCCAAATGTCCGCCAACAGAGAAATAGATAAACAAATTGTGACATATACAAGCAATAGAATAAAAACAATAAACAATTGGCTGGGTGCGGTGGCTCACGCCTATAATCCCAGCAGTGTGGGAGGCCAAGGCAGGTGGATCACGAGATCAAGATCGAGACTAGCCTGGCCAACATGGTGAAACCTCGTCTCTACTAAAAATACAAAAATTAGGTGGGCATGGTGGCATGCACCTGTAGTCCCAGCTACTCAGGAGGCTGAGGCAGGGGAATTGTTTGAACCAGGGAGGCGGAGGTTGCAGTGAGCCAAGATCGAGCCACTGCACTCCAGCCTGGGCGACAGAGTAAGACTCCCTCTCAAAAAAAAACAAAAAACAAAAAATCAATAAACTATTGATACACAGACATGAATGAACCTCAAAACCAGCATGCTGAGCAAAAGAAGACAGATGCAAGACTCCACCGTATGGTTCCATTTGTATGAAATTCTAGAACGGCAAAGCTAATCTATAGTGACAGGAAGCAGATCAGCAGTTGCCTGCGGCTAGGTGAGAAAGAGAGAACTGACTGCGAAGGAGTAGGGGGAAAACTTGGGGGTGATGAAATTTTCTATATCTTGATTGTGGTGGTGGGTATAAATATTTGTCAAAATCACCCAACTGTACTCCAATCATGTGTATTTCATTTTATGTAAATTATAATTCAATAAGGTTGATTTTTTTTAAATGTTTTTTGACAGGGTATTGCTCTGTCACTGATGCTGGAGTGCAATGGCACGAACACGGGTCACTGCGGCTTTCAAATCCTATACTCAAGTGATCCTCCTGGCTGAGCCTCCTGAGTAGCTGGGACTACAGGACACAATGCCCAGCTAATTCGTATTTTATTTCTGTAGAGATGGGGTCTCACCATGTTGCCCAGGCTTAGGTTGATTTTTCTTTTTTTTTTTTTTTGAGATGGAGTCTTGCTGTGTTGCCCAGGCTGGAGCGCAATGGTACAATCTCGGCTCACTGCAACCTCCGCCTCCCGGGTTCAGGTGTTTCTCCTGTCTCAGCCTCCCGCATAGATGGGATTACAGGTGCCCTCCACCATGCCTGGCTAATTTTTGTATTTTTAGTAGAGACAGAGTTTCATCATGTTGGCCCGGCTGGTCTCGAACTCCTGACCTCAAGTGATCCGCCCACCAAGGCCTCGCAAAGTGCTGGGATTACAGGTGTGAGCCACCGCCTCCGGTTGCTTAGGTTGATTTTTAAAAGACAAAATACAAGCCCATATTTTGTTTTAGATTCAACAGGCACAAAAGTACTGTTTCAATGCTTAAATTTTTGGTTGCCTGTTAAAGTTTCTAAATGTTTACTCTTAATGCCTGTACTTAATCCTTCCTCCCTCATAGATGTGGAAAAATTTGAATTTCCAGCTGCGGTCCGCGGACCAAACTTTGAGTAGCACCACCCTAGTCCACTTTGCCAACTACCCGGGTTCTCCAACAGGCATCCCCACAGCCTCCCCTTCCAAACCTCACTCTAGAAAGCTGGGAGGCCAGGGGCAGCGGGTTCCAGGCTGAGCCCGGGGTCACTGGGTCTTGAACACCGGCTTGCGCTGCAGCCGCAGCACTCTGTACGTGTTGAGGCCAGGCACGTCAAAGCCGGGTGACAGCCCGTGGTGATCCAAGGGGTAGAAGTTGACCAGCTGCCCGTGCTGGGCCTCGAGCGAGAGCCATGCGTCGCCGAGTGGCAGTGTGCAGGGGAACTCGCGGGCCACATGCAGCTGGAAGACGCGGCCGTGCAGGTGGCGCAGCGCCAGGGTGCGGAACGCTGGGGGCACCAGCGCCTCCACGCGTGGCCCGAACTGGCGCAGGCGCAGCTCGCCCGCCGGCCCGGCGCGCACCTCGTAGAAGGTCAGGTTAGCGAAAGTGAAGTAGCCGGCGAAGGGGTGCGCGCTGGGCGGCGGGGCCGGGCCGGGCTCGGCCTCCCGGAGGGCGCGCTCCAAGGCGGGCAGGAGCTCATCGTAGGCCCGCGTCACCAGGTCGGGCCCGGGCGGCCGCGGCCCTGCCAGCAGCAGCACCAGGCCCAAGCGCAGCGGCGGCACCAGCGAGAAGGTGGCGGCGTAGCCGTCCAGGTCGCCGTCCTTGCGCACCACCCGGTAGCCCCGCTGCGCGTGGAACTCCCAGGGCGTGCCCGTCTCGTTGGCGAAATAGGCGCCTGGGCAGGCCAGCAGCGGCGCCAGCAGCGTCTTGGCCGCGTCGGGCCTCAGGAGCCGCCGGGGCCCGCTGCCCAGGAGCGCCACGGCCAGCTTGGCCAGGTCGGCGGCGGTGGAGTACATCTGGCCCGACGGGCGGTACCAGCCCAGGTCATAGAGTGGAGCTGGCCGCCCGCTGCCGTAGAAGCCCGCGGCAAGGCGCGCGCGCACGGCGGGCGTGAGGTCGAAGCCGGTGTCTGCCATCCCCAGCGGCTCCAGCACGTTCTCCGAGACCCAGCGCTGGTAGTCGCCCTGGGCGGTGTGAGCTGCCAGGACGTGGGCCAGGAGCGAGAAGGCCAGCGTGCTGTAATGGCACCTGGAAGGAAAGCAGTGTCAACTGGGATGAGGCCCCTTCTCACCTGCCCACACTGTCTGAAATGCCACCAGTTTCATGGGACTGGGGTGTGGGCTGGGAAGGAACCTGCTCCCCTGCATTCCAGGTGGTCAGACCTGTAAAAGACTTTGGAGCATTGACTCTAACTCTCTCTTCTACCTCTGAGAAGACCAAGGCCCAGAGAGAGGCAGGAAATTGCCAGGGGTCATACAGCAGGTTGGAAGAGGGCTGGGCTCAGCGGTGCACCTGGGAAAGCTGTCACACAAATCTTATTGGTCCTTCACACTTTAGTATGATTTACCTTAACTAATGGAAAATTAAAGGCTTACACTGCTCTGGGGAAACAAAAATGATAGTGACCATGTATGAGGCCCCTCCCTTCTTCCAGGCTGCAGCAGATACCAGTAACCAGCAAGAGGCCTCTTTTCTTTCCCAGAGCAAATACAGTTTCAGAATCTCTAAAATAGTGCCTCAGAAAGGTGCAAGGATGGGTGAAAATTCACAAATTCTACTAGGCATTCCTGAACTCTAGGCCAACTTCCTTATTTTTGCAGATGAGGACGATTAGTTAGATGAGTTTCACAGAGATAAAGTGCATCACCCAAGGTCACACTGCAGTAAGTTATTCACAGAGCTGAGAGGAGGACTCCGGCCTGAAGATGTCCAAGCATCTCCTCTCTGCATCACCTGGATCCTTTCTTCCTTAAGAGAAGTGGGTCCTGAGGTTCAGCATTTGGAGAAGCAGAGGGACAAATTTGGAAAAGGGTCACTGACCGGAGGCTCAGAAGGGGGCCCCTGAAGCTGGGGAGTGCCAGCTGTCCTCTTTCCAGCCCCACAGCCCCACTGCTCCCAGAGTGGGGCTTCTCTGTTCAGTGGCCACCTAGCTACCCACTCCTCATCTGGTCAGTAACCCATTTATTTCCAACCTGGCAAAATCTGTATTCACCTTGCTTGTTTGCTCAGTGTCTCCCTCACAAGAGTGCAAACTCCACGAGGAGCAAACTCGGTGTTTAGCACCTTCTGAGCAAAGTAGGTGCTCAATAAGGTGAATGGAAAAATCATTCCATTCGAACAGAACAGGATTCTGGGCCCAGCTCTCGCCTGCCTTGCTGGCCTCCCCTCTCTAGGCCTTGGCCTTTCCAGCTGGGGAGCAGGTCTGTCCTGGCTCTGACTACCTAGGATGAGGTGATGTGGGCTCTTTCCCAGGCAGCTGTGTCTCCCCAGGAGGCTCCTAACGTGAGGCTGGGCATCAAATTATCCTCCTTACCTGGTTCCCGGGTCCACCACCAGCACATCATCCTTGAGCAGGTTCAGGGCCTCCTGGGTGCTGCCCTTCCACAGCAGCGAAGTGGAGCGCAACCTTCTGGGCAGCCCTATGGAGGAGCAGTGGTCAGACTTACCGGGCCTGGCTGAGGGTGGGATGGTGGGCCCCTGGGTGCACTCCCTCCCCACCTTCCGTGAGTTGAGAGATAACAACAACAAATGGGTTTTTTAAAAAAAGAAAATCAGCTTAGCGTGGACTCCAGTCCTGCCTTCTCCTCCCGCCTGTGTGTCACTGGGCAGGTCACTGGGCCTCTCTGAGCCCCAGTCCTTCATCTGTAATATAAGGGAAATAATCCTTGTATCCAAGGGCTGATTAGATTAGATAAAATGTTTAATATGGTGCCTGGCACATACTAACTGCTCAAAAAATAATTGCTATCATCGACTATAGAAAGTTTGGGGTTGCCGGGCGCGGTGGCTCAAGCCTGTAATCCCAGCACTTTGGGAGGCCGAGACGGGCGGATCACGAGGTCAGGAGATCGAGACCATCCTGGCTAATACGGTGAAACCCCGTCTCTACTAAAAAATACAAAAAGCTAGCCGGGCGAGGTGGCGAGCGCCTGTAGTCCCAGCTACTCGGGAGGCTGAGGCAGGAGAATGGCATAACCCGGGAGGCGGAGCTTGCAGTGAGCTGAGATCGGCCACTGCACTCCAGCCTGGGCGACAGAGCGAGACTCCGTCTCAAAAAAAAAAAAAAAAAAAAAAAAAAGAAAGTTTGGGGTTAAGGCTGGGCGCGGTGGCTCAAGCCTGTAATCCCAGCACTTGGGAGGCCGAGACGGGTGGATCACGAGGTCAGGAGATCGAGACCATCCTGGCTAACATGGTGAAACCCCGTCTCTACTAAAAAATACAAAAAACTAGCCGGGCGAGGTGGCTGGCGCCTGTAGTCCGGCTACTCAGGAGGCTGAGGCAGGAGAATGCGTGAACCGGGAGGCGGAGCTTGCAGTGAGCTGAGATCGGCCACTGCACTCCAGCCTGGGCGACAGAGCGAGACTCCGTCTCAAAAAAAAAAAAAAAAAAAAAAAAAAAAAAGAAAGTTTGGGGTAAGGCTGGGCGCGGTGGCTCAAGCCTGTAATCCCAGCACTTTGGAGGCCGAGACGGGTGGATCACGAGGTCAGGAGATCGAGACCATCCTGGCTAACATGGTGAAACCCCGTCTCTACTAAAAAATACAAAAAACTAGCCGGCGAGGTGGCTGGCGCCTGTAGTCCGGCTACTCAGGAGGCTGAGGCAGGAGAATGGCGTGAACCCGGGAGGCGGAGCTTGCAGTGAGTGGAGATCCGGCCACTGCACTCCAGCCTGGGTGACAGAGCCAGACTCCGACTCAAAAAAAAAAAAAAAAAAAAAGAAAGTTTGGGGCTGGGCGCAGTGACTCATGTCTGTAATCCCAGCACTTTGGGAGGCAAAGGTGGGCAGATTGCCTGAGGTCAGGAGTTGCAGATCAGTCTGGCCAACATGGTGAAACACCATCCCTACTAAAAATACCAAAAAAGTAACTGGATGTGGTGGTGGGCACCTGTAATCCCAGCTACTCAGGAGGCTGAGGCAGGGGAACTGCTTGAATCAGGGAGGTGGAGGTTGCAGTGAGCCGAGATCATGCCAATGCACTCCAGCCTGGGCGACAGAGCAAGACTCCATCTCAAAAAAACAAACAAAAAAAAGAGTTGGTCCAGGTGGGGTGGCTCACGCCCGTAATCCCAACACTTCAGAGGCTGAGGCGGGAGGATCACCTGAGGCCTGGAGATTGAGACAAGCCTGGGCACCATAGCAAGACCCCATCTCTACAAAAAATAAATAATTAGCTGGACTTGGTAGCACGTGTCCTAGCTTCTTGGGAGGCTGAGGCAGGAGGACTGCTTGAGCCCAGGAGGCCAGGTTGCAGTGGGCCATATTCATGCCACTGCACTCCAGCATGGGACACAGAGTGAGACCCTGCCAAAAGAAGAAGGAGAAGGAGAAAGAGGAGGAGGAGGAAGGAGCCCTAGTTCTGTGTGTGGGAGTGACACCTACCACATCCATTGACTAAGACTCAGGCCTGAACACACTTTGTAAAAAGAGGACGCCGTGGGCACTTGAGGGATTCCTACTTTTTGGGGTTGATGGGTTTATGACTGCAGATATGACCAATCAAAGGCATTTGGGGTGGGGCAGATGGTACCTGCCTTCTCCTGCTTGGCTGTGTCAATCACAGCGAAACACAGCACCCCTCCCTCTAAAGACCAACAGTGGGTCCCTCAGAAGCTTTCAGAGCAATCCCTGCACATCCACCTTGCTTTGTTCCTGATCTTGCCCTGCCCAATTCCTGTGCCCTGGCTTCATCTTCCAGTGCCAGCCTGCTCCTGCCCCCAACCTTGTTGACTTCATCTTGACTTTTTATCACAGCTTTATGATTATAAAATAATTTATTTTAATAAGTAATTAATTGACATGATTCAAGATTCAAAGGAAATCAAAGAGCATACAACGAAAAATTTTCCTCTTACCCTTTCCCCTAGTTACCCATTTCCCCTCCCTGGAGGCAACCTAATGTTTCAATCTCTTTAGCTCCCTTCCAAAGATATCTGATGCATATATAAGCTAATATATACACTAAATATTATATATAATATTATTATATATATAACCTAATACATATACCTGTGTTATATAATATGTACATTACACATATATTCATATACACATATCCATTATATATGTATATATTATTTTAATTATTTATATGGTGGCATATAAAATATGCTGTTACACGCTTTTTTCCTACTTAGTATTCTCTCTTATTCCATCTCAGTACGCGCAGAACATGATTATCCTTTTCTTAGGGCTATACAGTGTTTGATTGTACAGCTGTGTCATAGTTCATTTAGCCACTCCCATATTGATGGACACTTAGGTTGTTTCAGTCTTCTGCTATTACAAACAGTGCTGTAGTGATCAACTGTGTATTATACATCCTCCATGCAAGACATGGGTGAGTACATCTATAAGAGAATTTCCTAGAAATGAAATTGCTGAGTCAAGGGGGACATACGTTTTAAATTGTGATATTACCAGTTGCCCTCCATACGGCTGCACCAATTTAAATTCCCAGCATTGATGGGTAAGAAGGCCTGTTTTACCAAGACCTCACTAACTCAGGGCGTCCATCATGTTCATCTTTGCCAGTCTAATGAAGGAAAACATATCTCATTATAGTTTTAATTTATATTTATGTTGTTATGAATGAAGTTGAGCATCTTTTAATATGTCTTAATTTTTTTTTTTTTTTTGAGACAGAGTTTCTTTCTAGTCACCCAGGCTGGAGTGCAATGGTGCCATCTCAGCTAACTGCAACCTCCACCTTCCAGGTTCAAGCGATTCTTCTGCCTCAGCTTCTAGAGTAGCTGGGATTATAGGCGCAAGCCACCATGCCTAGCTATTTTTTTGTATTTTTAGTAGAAACAGGGTTTCACCATGTTGGCCAGGCTGGTCTCAAACTCCTGAGCTCAGGTGGTCCGCCTGCCTTGGCCTCCCAAAGTGCTGGGATTAAAGACGTGAGCCACTACACCCAGCCCTTAATATTCTTTTTTTTTTTTTTTTTATACTTCAAGTTCTAGGGTACATGTTCACAACGTGCAGGTTTGTTACATATGTATACATGTGCCATGTTGGTGTGCTGCACCCATTAACTTGTCATTTACATTAGGTATATCTCCTAATGCTATCCCTCCCCCCACCCCCTACTCCCAGCCCTTAATAGTCTTAAGAGTATTTTCTGTGAGCTGTCAATTCTGTTCCTTTCCTTTACCCATTTTTCTGTTGGGCTGTTGGTCTTTGCAATAATTTGTAGGTGACTTTTATATATTAAGGGAAATTAGGTCTTCCTTGTAGAATTGTTTACAAATATAGGCTTTTGTTTTTAGAGACCGGATCTTACTATGTCATCAGTCATAGCTCAGTGCAGCCTTCAACTCCTGGGCTCAAGTGATCCTCCCACCTCAGCTTCCCAAATAGCTAAGACTACAGGTGTGTGCCCATCATGCCTGGGCTGTTTTGTAAAATTTTTAGAGACATGGTCTTACTATGTTGCCCAAACTGGTTTAGAACTCCTGGGCTCCTCCCACCTCGGCTTCCCAAAGCACTGGGATGACAGGCATGAGCCTCTGAGCCTGTCCTCATATTGACTCGTTGACGTGCTCTTGCCTTCTCAACTTGATTTTGACCTGCATTGATGGGTAAGACCTGCCAACTCATCTTGATGTTTCCACTTGGTCTAAATGTCCAGGCTTCAGTTCAGCTTTTACCTCTAGAGATGTTTCTTTCCTTGGCCCACCACCCACGTCCCGTGAGTGGGACGTAGGGCCAGTTCAGAAAGCAGAGACAAGAGTGAGCCCAGCCTGGCTGGATGAGAACCTGCTCCTCAGCTTCCCCACCTGAAATGGTTTGGGTCAGCCTGAGTCAGCTCTGAGACTCACCTGAGAGCTGGCTGGCCATCCTTCGAAGGGTGACAGGCGAAGGCCTTGGAGCGGGGCCCACCTGCTCCAGCCAGTCCATCAGGCCCTGCTGTTTGGGGGCTGATGCCAGACCCAGCGGGTTGTTAATGGTGAAGGTGCTGGCGTACCGCTCCAGAGGGTCGTCTAGGGAGGCCACAATGCCCTCCTCCCACAGACGGTACAGCATGAGAACGGGAAAGATCTTGGAGATGCTGGAGATCCTAGATAATGTGGGGAACACAAGGGGTCAAAGGGCATCCTGTTGGTCCCACAACCCACCTCCTGCCCCCAGCCTGCAACTTTTTAGTGTTCTAGAAAAGCACTGCATCCCTGCTTAAGTCAACATTTCCAACAGAAATTAACCAGCCTCTGTGGAGCTGCCTTTGGGATGCTTGAGAACGTAACCAGAAGCCGAGGGGCTGAGGTGGGATGGATACCCTGTGCCAGGCTCTTTTCCAGCCATTTCCCATTCAAGGACAGACCTGGGTTTGGATGGTGCCTCTGCCTCTCACTGGTCATGTGGCCTTGGGCAAGTTTCTAGACCCATCTAAGATTCAGTTTCATTGCCTGCTTCACCGGTTGTATTAATAAAAGGATGGAACGAGGTTGTGCGTGCAAAGTGCCTGTCTACATACCTGGGAGGTGGTAAGTGCTCAATACATGATAGCACATATAGCTATTGGCCCCATGCCAGGCACAGAGCAGGTGCAGTTTAAGTGCAATTCCCTCTGGACTCCTGTAAAACCCACAGTGTCCCCAGGAACAAATGTGTTCACTCTGCATCGTGAGCTTTGAGGATCCTGCAGGCAACACGCAGGAGGGGAGACTCCATGTATGCAACTGAATGTCTCCAGCTGTTTCCATCTGGGCCACTGCTGCCACTTGAAGGGACCTGCGGCAAGGACTCAGGAACTGGTTATGGTTCCTTTGTGGCACATGGTCAGGGTTGGGGGGATGGGCACAAGGTGGCCTTTTCTAATTTGGGAGGTTTAGGGCTAAGGTTCTTTCCAGAAGGGATTCCTTCCCGATCTTTTACCCCTGTGATGTAACACTGGGCACTCACTGGTCCTCTCTGGACTTCAGTCTCCTCTTCTATAAAATTGTCAAGACTTCATAATAGGCCCTGGCAGATTAGACCCCCGCCATGTTTCTCTTCAGTATCCTTATCTCCTAGGTTCCCCTTGCCCTCCCATCCCTTACCCCTCCACGGGACCCTAGAGATCGCCCAGCTGACCTGTACATGGTGTACTCATTGGGGGCCCCAGAAGCCGGGTCTGAGCCATTCTTCTTCCCAAAGTTCCCTGTCCAGAGCACAGTGTCATTGTGGATGACAACTGCAGACATGGCAGCCACGCCTGGGGCAGACATTGCCTGGCGCAGGATGTGGTCCACCTTGAGGGAGAAGAACAGGTGCGGTGACAGGCCCCCCTGCCCTCACCCTCAGTAATCATCGTGCACAGGCACCCTCTTCCACAGCCACACCCTGCATGCAGCACCCCAGGGAGCAAATCATGCCCCATGGGCTGGGGTCCCCACGGTTGGGCTTCTTCATAAGATGTTTTCTCAAAGAAACAGTTTCTTAACAAAATTCAAAAGGAGAGGGGATTAAAACAACTGCTTTAAGGCCAGACATGGTGGCCCATGCCTGTAATCCCAGCACTTTGGGAAGCCAAGGCACGCGGATCACCTGAGGTCAGGAGTTCAAGACTAGCCAGGCCAACATGATGAAAACCTGTCTCTACTAAAAATACAAAAAATTAGCTGGGCATGGTGGCAGGCACCTGTAATCCTAGCTCCTTGGGAGTCTGAGGCAGGAGAATCGCTTGAACCCAGGAGGCGGAGGTTGCAGTGAGCCAAGATCTCACCACTGCACTCCAGCCTGGGCAATAAGAGCAAAACTCCGTCTCAAAAAAAAGAACTACTGTTTTAGTCAGACCCATGTCTGATGCCCTAGAAAACCTCCAATACAGGCACATGCTACCACACCCAGTTCATTTTTTAATTTTTTTGTAGAGATGGCATCTCACTTTGTAGACCAGGCTGGTCTCCAACTCCCGACCTCAAGCAGTCCTCCCACCTCGGCTTCCCAATGTGCTGTGATTACAGGTGTGAGCCGCCTCACCTAGCCTGAACATTGATTGAAAATACCTCATAACTTTCAATGTTGAAGTGCAATGATGATGATAACAGCTGACATTTATTGGACATTTAGAATGTGCCAGGCATGGCATAAAGTGATTTTCATATATTGTCTCCTTTCATCCTCATGAGTCAATGCTAACTTCTGCCCATTTTACAGATGAGAAATGAGAGCCTGTGAGTTAGGAGGTGACTTGCCCAAGTGGCTACTGGCTGATGGAATCAAGATTGGAACCCTGTGCTAAGTCCAGCCCCACTTCTTTTTTTGTTGTTTTGATTTTTGGTTTTTGGTTTTTTGAGACCAGAGTCTCGCTCTGTCGCCCAGGCTGGAGTGCAGTGGCATCATCTCTGCTCGCTGCAGCCTCCGCCTCCCAGGTTCAAGCGATTCTCCTGCCTCAGCCTCCTGAGTAGCTAGGATTACAGACATGCGCCACCACATGCAGCTAATTTTTGTATTTTTAGTAGAGACGGGGTTTCACCATGTTGGTCATGCTGGTCTCGAACTCCTGACCTCAGGTGATCCGTCCACCTAGGCCTCCCAAAGTGCTGGGATTACAGGCGTGAGCCACTGCAGCTGGCCCCTACGTCTTAATTAACCACCAGACCACCTTGCCAAGTGATTTTACATATCCTTGGCTGAGCTCAGTCCACCTCCACTTTCCATCCCTGCACTAACTTTGCCCTTCTTTTTTTTGTTTTTTTTTTTTTGTTTTTTTGCTTTTTGTTTTTTGTTTTGAGACAGAGTCTCACTCTGTCACCCTGGCTGGAGTAAAGTGGCACAATCTCAGCTCACTGCAACCTCCACCTCCTGGGTTCAAGAGTTCTCCTGCCTCAGCCTCCTGAGTAACTGGGATTACAGGCATGTGCCACCATGCCCAGCTGATTTTTTTATATTTTTAGTAGAGACAGGCTTCCACCATGTTGGTCAGGCTGGTCTTGAACTCCTGACCTCATGATCCACCCATCTCGGCCTCCCAAAGTGCTGGGGTTACAGGCGTAAGCCACCGCGCCCGGCTCTAACTTTGCCTTTCTGAGCCTCTGTCTCCTACTCTATAGATAGGGATTCATGAGGAATGCATGTAAGTGGTTACGTGGCAATCGCACATACCAGGTGCTCAACAGAAGGCAGCATAGTTATTATTGTTGCTTTTTTGAAAATTTGCTATAACTCCTGAAAGCCACATAGCACCCTTCTGTTCTCTCTCCTTCACAAAAACCTTTCAGGTATTTGCAAGCAGTGATTTTGTCTCTGCATTGGCCCACGCTTTCTCTTCTCGGGACTCAACAGCCCTTTCCCTTTAACTGTTCCTCGGATGACAGTTTCGAGTCTCCCCCACCATGCTGCGGCTCATATACTTCTGATCATGTTTCACTTGTCTCCATGTCTTCCAAGGTAGGTAACCCAAGTGGCTGGGGTCTGATTGGCACAGACTAGAGCTGACTGACACCTCCCTCTAGGGTTTGGCCATCCTGCAATGGTAAATGTTGTGCTGGAGGGCATGGAGTGTTTAATAGTATCGCGGTGGCCTCTGCAATATGGGTTCTGTCATCCTCTCCCGTCTCAGCTTCCCTACCTCCCACCTATGGCCTCTCAGTTCTCTGTATGTGTCATGTACTTGCTGCAGCCTCCAGGCCCTTGCACGTGCTGTTCCATCTGTCTGGAGCACACCTCTCCATCCCCAGGCTCCCTCACCACGCACATGTCATCTGGGCATCTGCTACTTGTTCACATCTCAGACTAGACACCACTTCCTCCAGAAGCCCTCCCTAACTCTAAGGCCCGTTCCTTTGTGCCTCCAAAGTCCTCTAAACTTTTCTTACCCTCACTCTTGCCCCAGAGTTATAAACGTTTGGTAGCTTCACTGTTTCTCTCACTTCCAGATTAGTAATTTCTTGAGAGCAGGTCAGTGTCTTCTTCCTGCCATATCTATAGTGCCTAGCACAGAGTAGATGCTCAAGAAATACATGTTGGATGGATGGATGAATGGATGGATGGATGGATGGATGGATGGATGGATGGATGAATGAATGAATGCCACTGCCAGCTCAGAAGGACTGCCCTCCGCTTCATCACCCAGGCCCAGCCCCCATGCCCAGTTCCCTCCTGGGTCATCACTGACCTTTTCCAGGGCCTCCTTCAACACGGGGAGTGGGTGGGCCAGGGGCACAGGCTCAGGGTGCCGGGGACACATCCTCACAGGGGCAGAGGTCTCCACTGGTCCCAGGGAACCTGGAGGGAACATCACATGGTGAGGAGGGGACAGACATCAGGATAGGAATCTAGGGGGAAAGTGGCAGCAAGGGCCAGAGCAGTGCCTCGAGGACAGCCCTCCCCAGCCGAGCCAAGCCAGGGGATATTAGGGTGCAGAGACCAGCCATAGCTCCTGAGAGGCTTATGGAGCAGCATGTGTCCTTGGGGAGGAGGCACAGCCCTGCAGGCCACAGCTCCTGGTTGGTGGACACTGTACTCCCCTCTCTCTTGCTTAACAAACTTCCCATCTCCCTGTGGTCAGTGGACTTAGACCATTCTGGCTGCGTGGGGCAGGCTCAGCCATGTCTATCTGTCTGTCTGACTTGCCTTCATCCTAATTATATGTTTGGATGGACTTCGAGCCCGCTTAGGACCCAGGCCTAAACCACAGCGACAACTTATTCTCTCGCCAGAGCTAAGCATTGGGGCTT
Source organism: Trachypithecus francoisi (assembly GCF_009764315.1). Classification (NCBI taxonomy): domain Eukaryota; kingdom Metazoa; phylum Chordata; class Mammalia; order Primates; family Cercopithecidae; genus Trachypithecus; species Trachypithecus francoisi. Next base: position 101,965,557 of record NW_022681457.1, on the reverse strand, counting down.
TGGGGGCCTGAGTCAGTTCTGCCTTTGTCCGGGTGTGTGACTTCCTCGGCACCTCAGGGGAGAAGGTGAGGTGCTGGCAGGACAGGATTCAGGCTGTGATATCATCACAGCAGCACCCAAGCCTTTTCCTCTAAGTCTGGATGGAGTGTGAAGGAGGATGAGCACCCTCCAGGACTATTAATACATCCTCCTCGTCTTCCACTGCACCCTGAGACTCCATCCAAAACTGAGACAAGGTCCCTGTGGTAGGTTTCATATGACCATAAATTCTTTTTTTTTTTTCTTTTTTTTTGAGACAGAGTCTCACCCTGTTGCCCATGCTGGAGTGCAGTGGTGCAATCTCAGCTCACTGCAACTTTTGCCTCCCGGGTTCAAGCGATTCTCCTGCCTCAGCCTCCCAAGTAGCTGGGACTACAGGCGTGCACCACCATGCCCGGTTCATTTTTGTATTTTTAGTAAAGCCAGGGTTTCACGATATTGGTCAGGCTGGTCTTGAACTCCTGACCTCAGATGATCCACCTGCCTCCGCCTCCCAAAGTGCTGAGATTACAGGCAGTGCTCAGCCATATGACCATAAATTCTGTCAGCTCCTTCCACCTTCTAAGATGGCTGGCTTTGTGGCTGGCCAAAAGAATGAGGCCGAACAAATTGCAACCTGCCTAGGCTAGACCTTACGGGGCTTACGCCCTGCGAACACTGCCACCTTGTGGACGGATCTGGGATAGCGGCCTTGAGAGCGAGAGTCCACGCTGAGGGAGAGGTCCCTCCTCCATCCACCACCCCGCCGCCTAAGCTGACTTGCCCGCTGCACCGGAAAGAGCCCAGGCTAGACCAGCAGCAGAGCTACCAGCCATCCCACAGAATTATGGGAAATAATCACTTGCTTTGTCTGAAGCCAGTAGGCTTTGGGGTGATTTGTTACTTAGCAATAGATAACCGACACAGTCCCAAACAGGAAAATTACAAACCTTAGGGAGGATTTCTCAACAACCCATGACATGGGTTTCACAGAATAGGGTGGTCCCAGCTACAGCCTAGGCTTTGCTCAGCCTGAGACCCAAGTAGGGGCTGGTGTCGACAGTGGTGCTCCTCCCACTTTAATTGGGAAACAGAGGGCCTGGTAGGCATCACTAGCAGTGGTGGCTCCTTTATTGAGCCTTGACCCACCCAGGAAGGAGAGGCTCCAAGGCTTGGCAGCTGCTGCCCCTGAACACCTGTGAGTTGTTCCTATTGAGGTCTTAGATACATCTGCAGGAAGGTCTTGAAAGGGGGCTAGAGCCCGGAGATTCCATCATGGTGGCCAAAGGCAGAGGAAGGGAAACACCGTTTGCTCTTTCTTTGGTGTCCTTGAATTTTACCCCCAAACTGGGTGTCTTGAAGAACCCCAGTGGCATCAGGATCCTCATTTTATACACGAGAGCATCAAGGCACAGAGAGGACACAAGACTGTCCCAAAGATGCACAGCTAGTAACAGCTGGACTCAGAATGGAGGCCAGAGTTTCTGAGTCTAAATCTTATAGTCCTCCCCTGCACCCTAGAATCAGGGTGGCAGCTCGAAGCCCAGGAGGACCCACGGGGACTATGGGGAGGAACTCTAGGCTGTCTCTGCACTCACCAGTCTTCAGCTTGGGGAGGTGATACTGCCACAGGAAGCAGCCAGTCATGACCACTGAGAGCAGGCAGAAGAAGCTACAGATGGCCGGGAGGAGCCACTTCTTCTTCACTTTCAGCAAGTTGGACCGCCAGCCAACCTCGGAGAGCAAGGACATAGGGTATAGTCCCCTTGGGGGTCAGTCAGAGGGAAGAGAGGGACCCTAACCCTGGCCCCTCCTAGGCCTCAGGTTAGCCAGACGTCACAAGAGCCCACAGCTTTGGATAAATTTCGCAGTTGTGAAACCAATGCCCTTCCCAGTGTGACTCTTTCAATAGTTCTGCCCTGCAAAAGCACCCACCCCTCTGCTTGCTGTACCTCGTTCCTCTATGGACTTAGTGAAATACCGTAAGACCAGCTGAAATGCCACCTCCTCCAGGAAGATTTCCTCAACTCTCCTGTATTAGTCTGTTCTCAGGCTGCTAATAAAGGCATACCCTTTATTAGCCTTTATATTTATAAAGGAAAGAGGTTTAATTGACTCACAGTTCAACATGGCTGGGGGGGCCTCAGAAAACTTACAAGTATGTCACATATTTCATTCTTCTACTTATATAAAATGTCTAGATAGACAACCCATAGAGACAGAAAGTACATTACTGGTTGCCAGGGATGGGGGGTAGCAAGGAATGAAGAGTCACTGCTAATGCCTTTGAGTTTTTTGGGGGGTGATGAAAATGTTCTAAAATTGATTGTGGTGCTGACAGCACAATCTTGTAAATATGCTATAACCACTGAATTGTACACTTAACAATGGTGAATTTTATGTCATATGAATTATATCTCAATACAATTCCTTGAAAATAATAGTACCTACTTGTATTCAGTTGCAAGGATTAAATGAGTTAATAAATTAGAAGACTAGCTGGCACATGATAACACTACATATGTGTTAGCTATTATTGAATGCCTCCTATGTGCTAGGCACTGAGCCAGATATTGAGGATATACTGATGAACAGAAAGGAACTCTTCCTTGCCTTTTGGAGGTTTACAGTTTTAGGAGGAGATGGGTGTTAACCAAATATTTCATTAACTCCTCCTTGCCTACCTCCCTTTCTCAAAAGCACCTCTTCCACTTCTGTCCTACAAACATGGTATTTGTCCGCCTTGCCTCCTCTATCCTCAGTACACACACAATCCTTCGGTGGTGAATTACCAAATCAGAAATGAAAGGAGGCATCACTACAGCTCCTACAGAGAAATATTATGAACAACTTTATGCCAATCCATTTGACAGTTTAAATGTGGACAAATTCCCTGAAAGACTCAATCCCCAGGTGATCTCATGCACAAGGACATCAGTCACATGCTAATGGTTTCCGATTCTCTCCTGCCCAGCTCTCTCCCCTCTACTTCAGACTCCCATTTCAACTGCCTGCAGAGCATTTCCACCTGGAAGTCCTCAAGCATCTGGAACTCAACATCCGGAGCAGAAAACTCACTTGTTTCACCCCCTCCTCCTTCTCTCGTATTTTCAACATCAGTTTGTGGCACCTACCTCCACTTAGTCATGCTTCAGGGTCTGCCTGGGCCCCTCTATGTCCTTCAATCCCTACCTCTAGTCAGTCATCAAGCCCTCCTGGCCTGTTACAATTAGAAAATATTTCAACGTTACTGAAAAATATACACTGGGCCCAGCGGCTCACTCCTATTATCCTAGCACTTTGGGAGGGCAAGATGGGAGGATCACTTGAGCCCAGGAGTGTGAGACCAGCCTGGGCAACATAGTAAGACCCTTTCTCTACAGAAAAATTAAACATTGGCTGGGTGAAGTGGCTCACACCTGTAATCCTAGCACTTTGAGAGGCCAGGACGGGTGGATCACTTGAGCCCAGGAGTTCAAGACCAGCCTGGGCAACATGGCAAAACCCTGCCTCTACAAAAAATAGAAAAATTAGCCAGGCATAGTGGCACGTGCCTGTAATACCAGCTACTCAAGAGGCTGAGGTGGGAGAATCACTTGAAGCTGGGAAGTGGAGGTTGCTGTGAGCCAAGATCACACCATTGCACTCCAGCCTAGTGACAGAGGGAGACCCTGTCTCAAAATAAATAAATATAAAAATAAAAATTAGCTGAGTGTGGTGGTACATGCCTGTGGTCCCAGCTACCCAGGAGTCTGAGGTGGGAGGATTGCTTGAGCCTGGGAGGTTGAGGCTACAGTGAGCTATGATTGCACCACTACATGCCAGCCTGGACAACAGAGCAAGACCCTGTTCCTTGCTCTCTCTGTCTGTGTCTCTCGCTCTCTCTTTCTCCATATATATATATATATATATATATACACATACACACACACACACATACACATATATACACACATATATATACACACACACGTATACATATATAATGGTGCCATATATATATAGAGAGAGAGAGAGAGAGAGAATTCATTATAATGTAATGAATTCTTGGGCACTTAACACTCAACTTTGTTGAATCTTAACATTTTATCATAGTTTTCTCATATATTTACATTTTTCAAATATACTATGTCATTACTTATTTACTTTGTCTGTTCAGTTTCCCCATCCCATAAGGATTGTTGTTTGTTTTGTTTACTGAGGTATTCCCAGTACCCAAAACAGTTCCTGGAACATAGCAGACCCTAATACATATTTGTTAAATGAATGACTGGATGAAAATAAAACGTTCTAGGTGGAGTTGAAGCCCTGTGTACCTTTCATGGATCTCAGTCCCTTCCCACTCTCCCCAAATGTAACACCCATGCTGATCTTGGTGTTTATCATAATTATGCACATGTTTATTCTTTTACTATTTCTTTATGTTTCCATAAACAGCATGTAGTATTGTTTGGCACATTTTTGAACATATATAAATGATTTCATACTGTATAATCCTCCTGCAACTTGCTTTTTTTTTTTTTGAGACGGAGTCTTGCTCTGTCGCCCAGGCTGGAGTGCAGTGGCCGGATCTCAGCTCACTGCAACCTCCACCTCCCGTGTTCTCGCCATTCTCCCGCCTCAGCCTCCTGACTAGCTGGGACCACAGGCGCCCGCCACCTCGCCCGGCTAATTTTTTGTATTTTTAGTAGAGACGAGGTTTCACCGTGTTAGCCAGGATGGTCTCGATCTCCTGACCTCGTGATCCGCCCGTCTCGGCCTCCCAAAGTGCTGGGATTACAGGCTTGAGCCACCGCGCCCGGCCTGCAACTTGCTTTTTATTCAATTAGCTAACTACAGTTCTGGGTTATTCATTTTGACTTCTGTGGAGTGTGCTGTTGTATAAACATACTGAGTAGTGTAGTAGTTAGAGCCTGGGGCCAGACTATCTTAAAAACGTGACTATTTTACAGTCCAGTTGGGAATCCTCTGCTACAAGTGAAATTTCTGGGTGGCAGGGTACAGCCATCTTCAACTTAGCCACATACTGTTCTGTTCCTCTCTAAAGCTGTCATTCCAATTTTTACTCGTCCCACCTTTGATTCTCGTTGCTATTAATATTTTTAATCTGCATCTTCTTGGCGGCTAATAACGTTGAATACCTGTTCATGTGTTTATTGTACGTATTTGGGTTTGATTTTCTTCGGCTGGACTGTTCTCCTTTGCCTGGTCTTTTTCTATTCTCTTTTCTTTACTTATTAGAGTTCTTCATACACTCTTGTTTGTGGCTTGATTTTCACTCTGTGTTGATAACTTTTGTGGAGAGGTAGAATAGTGTAGTGGTGAATCCGTGGCCAGATTGCCTGATTCGCAATCTTAGCTCAGTCACTTACCATTGTGGGACCTTAAGAAAATCAGTTAACTTCTCTGTGCTTCTGTTTCCTCACCTGTAAAATGGGGATGATAATAGTGCCTAACTCATACATTTGTAAGGATTACATGAGTTAATATATGAAAATAACACTCTCTGACACATCGTAAGCCCTATTAGCTATTGCAGAATTTTGGGATTGTTTTGAGACAGTCTCACTCTGTCACCCAGGCTGGAGTGCAGTGATGTGATCAGTTTTTGCATTTTTTATAGCGACAGGGTCTCACTATGTTGCTCAGGCTGGTCTCAGACTCTTGGGCTCAAGCAATCCTCCCACCTTGACTTCCCAAAGTGCTGGGATTACAGGCATGAATCACTGTGCCTGGCCAGCTATTACAGTATTTTTGAATAGGAGGGCTTTTGGTTTTGGTTTTGGTTGTTGCCAAATTTACCAGTATTGTTGTTTTGGTTTGCGTTGTGTATATAGTGCATGTGTGTGCTTAAGAAATCTTTCTTTTCATGGAGGTCAGAAATAGAGGTTTTTGTACTTTCACACACAAAAGAATTTTTGGTTATAGAATAAAGTAGCGATCCAATTTTATTTTTCCATATGGATAATCAGTAGTCCGGCACTATTTATTAAATACACCAACCTGTCCCCCACTGACTCGTATGCCAACTCTGAAATATATCAACAGTCTGTACATACAGACATCTGCCTTCTGGGCTCTGTTCCAGGAGAGTCTCGCTGAGTTTATGTTCCATCCCTCCCTGTCCAACCCTGCACTCTCTTCCACAACAAAGATCGCTCACATGTTGAGCACAGTGTGCCAGGCTCTGTTCCACAGGAAACAATCTGGCAAGAGAGACTTTCTATGATCCGACTCCAACAAACTCCACCAGCCCATTCCCTGCCTCTCCCCTGGCTCCTGTGTCTTTATGCCCCTACCTACCTCCTGCATCATTGCCCCTCTCTGTACTTTTGCACCTGCCATTCCCTGGGGCTGTGGTTTCCTTTTATCCTTTTGCATCAGACAAACTGTGTTCTTCCCTTAACACCCATAGGCATCTGTGAAGCCTTCTCATTCTCCCCCAGACAGAGCTGCTCATGGTAACTGGCTACTACTGGCTTCTTTGTCTAGGTCCCTATGAGGTAAGGATTCTCTGCAGCACCAGCAGAGAATTCTGTCCTGGCTCTTATGCCTTGGACACCCGGTACCCCACCGGGCACTAGCAGGTTCTCAGGAAATTCTTTTGAACTTTACATGGTCCTGCAAGTTGAAAGACTTGGGTTCAAATCTTAGCTCCACCTCATGAGTCAGTTGTAACTCTGGACAAGTCTCTTCCCCTCTCTGAGCCTCTACTTCTCCAGGTGTTGAAGAGGGTTGAGCTACTTGTAAAGAGTTTACTTTTATATCTGGAAATCTTGTGTGATTTCAAAAGTGTCTTTCAGCTGTAGAATCTGGGGTTCTCACTGAAATCATCTTTGGTCATAATATCCAAAGACTGGAAACAACCCAAATGCTCCTCAATTGGTGAGTAAACAGACCAACTATAGTAAATAGACATCTACACAAGGGAGTACTACTCAGCAATATAAAGGAATGAGCTACTAATACATGCAATAATGTGGATCAACCTCAAAGGCAAGATGCTAAGTGAAATAAGCCAGACTAAATGGCTGCAGACTATAGAATACAACTTATAGAACATTCTGGAAAAGGCAAAATGATAGGAACAGAAAACAACTCAGTGGTTGCCTGGGGGTAGGGATGGGGTAGACTACAAAAGAGCAGAAGGGACTTTGGGGAGGTCATGGAACTGTGCTATATGTTTATTGTGGTAGTGGTTATGGTATCGTATACATTTACTGAAACTCATAGAACTCTGGGAGGCCGAGGCAGGAGGATCACTCGAGGCCAGGAGTTTAAGACCAGACTGGGCAACATAGCAAGACTCTGACTGTACAAAAAAATAGAAAAAAATTGCACCTATAGTCCCAGCTACTTGGAAGGCTGAGGTGTGAGGATTGCTTGAGACCAGGAGTTAGAGGCCGTAGTGAGCTATGATCATGCCACTGCACTCCAGCCTGGGCAACAGAGGAAGACCCTGTCTCAAAAAAAAAAACACCTCATAGAACTGCACAGATTTTATTTCATGTAGATGATACCTCAATTTTTACAAAATAAAGCCATTAAAGATCCCAAAAGCACTGAGATTCTCCACCTGTTGGAAGAGTAACCCCAGATACAAAGGAGTAATGGAAGGCTCTCAGATATTGCTGCAGGATCACATGGAAGATACTCCCCTCCTAGCATGAACACAGAGCTGCAGGGGCAGTGAGGACCCCTTGGTGGGAAGGCAGCCTGCTATCCCCTAACTGGCACCTAAGGTGTGACCAGCAGATCCTTAGCTTATTTTTAGGTGAAGAATAAAATTCAGAGACATTAATTGACTTGCTGAGTTCACGGGCAGTGAATGGCAGAGCTGATTCAAGCTCTGTAAGATGCACCACTCCGCTCCTCCTCCAAACGCAGCTGGGATCTCTGCATCCCCAATTTGTAGCCCTCCTCTGGGGCCCAGCCTCATCTCAAGTCTGTCTCCAATCTCAGGATTTATTCCAACAGACCCAAAGGTGGGTCAGTATTTAATCTCTAAGCTGCTTGCCAGCTGCTCACAGTTTGACTTGCAGTAGACACTAGAAATCTCTCTCCTTTCCCTTCCCAGCTGGAAAATTGCTGGCAGCAGGGGAGGGCCCAGGAAAAACCAGGCTTTCTCAAACCCCAGCTATACCACGGCTCCGCCACCCCCCAACCCCTGCTCCTTCTCAGCTGTTCTGTGCCCCAGTCACTCTCACCTCCTTCCTCATGCTCACAGTTCACTCTGGGACGACTACTCTTTGTCCAGTCATTCATTCAGCAAACAATCCCCGAGGGCTTGCAGTGTGCTGGGCCCCCACGGAGCCAGCAGGTTGGTGGCATAATCAGACACAAGGGCCTGGGGCCAGGGAAGCAGGACTTGACTCTGGCTCTACCACTCGTTCTGGACAAATGACCTCACCCTTTTGAGTCTCAGTTTTCTCATCTGCATAATGCAGATAACAATTCTTCCTACATCTTACAGGGTTTAGTTGAGAATAAAGAAGATAGTGCATGCAAAGCCCATAGAGAGCTGTTCACCAATTGGTAGCTAGAGGTGTAATAAAGGGCTTCAGGGCTCACATATACAGATGAGCTCAGCCTAGGGGGAGGGAGGAGGAGGAGAGAGTCATTGAACAGGTAGTTGGGAATGAGCTTGGGTCACTCCAGACAGAGGCCTCTGGGGATGTACAAAAGGAAGAGGAGTTAGTTTCTGGTTTGTTTTGAGAATTCAGTGAGTTTATGTGAAACATTTGAAACTGTTCTTAAAACATTTGAAACAGTTCCTGGCCTGCAGGTGCAAGCTCTAGAGATGATGATGATGATGATGATGATGATGATGATGATGGTCATGTGGGGGGGATTTAGCCCAATATTTGAAGCCAGCAGGACGGTGGCATGGTCAGACATGTGTCAGAAGCTGACACATGGTGATGGCTTCTTGGGGCTCTGCCTCACCTCGGTCTTCATTCTCTCCAAGGCATGGAAGATTCTGGCTCTTTGAGGATTCGGCTCTACACCACAGGAGATCCTGTAAGCATGAAACTGAGTCAGAGGAGTGAAGGCAAAAAGAGGTCCTGAGGGGCTGGCAAAAAGAGGTCCTGAGGGGCTGGCAAAAAGAGGAGGGGAACAGAGAAAAGCTAGAAAACAAGGAGGGTAGCCAAGGATGCAGGGGACCAAAGTAACCCTCCCCTTCACATGCCCCCACTCCCAGGTGAGAGAAACAGCAGGCTCAGAAATCCCTGCCAGGTGACCCACCATCCCCGTTTGTCCAGGACTGTCCTGATTTTAGCACCAAAAGTCCTGCATTCCCAGAAACCCCTCAGTCCCAGGTAAATGGACCGTTGGTCACCCTGCGTGCCCCTGCATTGAATTCCAGCTCCTCTTCCCCCCACCGCCTGCCACCCCCCTATGCCTGCTCAGAACAATCTTGGTTAGGCCCTCAGGCTCTTGGCTACCACTTACCCTCTTCAGAAGGTGCCAGCAAGAACAGGGCAGTTCAGGCCCCAGCTTGGCCAACCAGTGCCTCTGGGAGTCCCCTGTGTTCCAGAGGACAGGAATGGCTTCCCAAGCTCTGAGGCACAGGCTTTACCAAGCTCTCCAGGGGCCGGCAGATGTGGCGCCTGATTTCCCCAGCGCTAATCCCTCAGAGTGCCTGCTGCCATGGGGATTAGCTTCTGGGGTCCCCGAGCAGCGAGGAAGCGGGGGGAGAGCTGTCAGGGAACATTGGGTAGCACCGTGTGACCTGAGTGCTCCAGGCTGGTGAAGAAAGGAACGCTCTATCCAAAATGAGTCTCTGCCAAACCCAGTGTGGACAAGGGATGTCAGGAGGCCACCAGGGTCACTTCCAGCTGGGAAGGGAAAGGAGAGAGATTTCCAGGCTTGGTCTGACCCCACACAAGCTCCTCAGGCACCTCTGAGGAACCCAGAGCTCCAAGGAACCAGTTTGAAGACCACTGGGGTCAGCCTAGTTGTGAAACATTCAGATAACCTGGGTTCAAATATTAGTCTGTCACTGCCAGTGTGAGCCTGTGTGACCAGGGCTCATAACCTCTTTGCCTCACATCTATAAAGTGGGGACAATAATACCACCTTGGTTAGTGTGCAGGTTAAATGGAATGTGCTCATGAAGCAGGCAGCCCAGAACCTGGCACCCAGTAAGTGCTCCATAAAGTTTGGCTTCTTATTATGGACTTGGCATTTTTTTTTTTTTTTTTAAGACCAGGTCAGCTGGGTATGGTGGCTCATGCCTGTAATCCCAGCACTTTGGGAGGCCAAGGCAGGAGGATGGCCTGAACCTAGGCGTTTGACACCAGCCTGGGCAATATAGTGAGATCTCGTCTCTACAAAAAATTTAAAAATAGCCAAGTGTGATGGCATTGCCCTGTAGTCCCAGCTACTCTGGAGGTTGAAGCTGAAGCATTGCTTGAACCTGGGAGGTGAAGGCTGCAGTGAGCCGAGATGAGATTATGTCAGTGCGCTCCATCCTGGATGACAGAGTGAGACTGTCAAAAAAAAAAAAAAAAAAAAAAAGTCGTGCTCTGTCACCTAGGCTAGAGTGCAGTGGTGCAATCAAAACTCACTGCAGCCTCCAACTCCTGAACTCAAGCAATCCTCCTGCCTCAGCCTCCTGAGTATCTGAGACTACAGGCAGGCACCACTATGCCCAGCTAATTATTATTTTTTAATTGCTTTTGGTACAGATGGGGGTCTCCCTTTTTTGCCCAAGCTAGTCTTAAACTCTTGGCCTCAAGCGATCCTCCCATCTCTGCCTCCCACAGTGCTGGGATTATAGGTGTAAACCAAAAATAAAATTCTAAGGCCCCCAACCATCTGTGAATGAACTTCCTTCTCAGCCAGCGCACTCTTAACGTAACCTGAAAGATCGAAAGACTGCTTTAAGCCTTGATGGGAAGTAAGGGTCAGATGTGCCTCATCATACTTCTCCAGCATAACATCACATAACAAAGAAAGAAAGAAATCAAAATAATTTAACCCCAAATATATTTCCTTGTTGTATCTCGAAATTGCCCTGCAAAGTTTGTCTCTTGTGGGAAAAATCTGCATTCTGTAGAGAATCCTCTTCCTTTTCCATTTCCAGACCCAGGAGATAATCAACACTCAGGAACCCTTTTAAGTCCCATAAGAAAACATTGTATAACCTATTCTCTCTGAAGCCTGCTAGCCATAAGCTTCCTCTGCACAATAAAACTTTGGTCTCCCCAATCTTTTAACCCAAACATTTCCTTTCTATCAATCTCAGTTCCTCAAACTCAACCAATTGTCAACTAGAACATTTTTAAGTTTACCTATAGCCTGGAAGCCCCCACATCGAGCTGTCCCACTTTTCTAAACCAAACCAATGTACATCTTAAATGTATTTGATTGATGTCTCATGCCTCCCTAAAATGTATAAAACCAGCCAGGCGCGGTGGCTCACGCCTGTAATCCTAGCACTTTGGGAGGCAGAGGCGGGCAGACTGCCTGAGGTCAGGAGTTCAAGATCAGCCTGGGCAACATGGCAAAACCCCATCTCTACTAAAAATACAAAACATTACCTGGGCATGGTAGTGTGCGCCTGTAATCCCAGCTACTTGGGAGGCTGAGGCAGGAGAATCACTTGAACCCGAGAGGCAGAGGTTGCAGTGAGCTGAGATCATGCCACTGCTCTCCAGCCTGGGCAACAGAGCAAGACTGTTTAAATTAAAAAAAAGCTGTACCCCAACCACCTTGGGCACATAATCTCAGGACCTCCTGAGGGCTATGTCACGGGCCATTGGTCACTCACATTTAGCTAATATTTCTCTTCAAGTATTTTACAGAGTTTTGATTCTTTTGGTCGACATAGGTGTGAGCCACCACTCCCAGCCATGACCTGACTTTCATGTCAAACTTCTACCTGGCCTCTGTGGCAGGTATCAGATCTCTCTCTGTGAACAGTCTAGAAGATTTTCTATTGATTTTAGTTGATACAAAAGATAAAACATATATTCCTTCTCAACATTAGATGAAGTTGCACATTGGGATTACTTAGGGAGCTCTTAAAAACCACTGGTGTCTGGGTCCCACTGCAGAGATCCCTGAGGCGCAGCTTGGATGCCGCAACCTTTGGAGGCTCCTTGGTGATTCCACTGTGTGGCCAAGGTTGAGAATCAGTGCCCCAGATCAGTGTGTGTCCCACTTACTTGTGTGTAGGAGCATCCTGGCGATTGTGTTACATGGTAGGTTCTGAGCCAGGGGGCCAGGGTGGGATCCGAGAGCCTACGTTTCTAACAAGCTCCTACGTGATGCTGAGGCTGGTGTGAGGACCACACTTTGAGGAGCGAGGCTCCTCTGCAACTCACGGATCACACCAGTGTCCACCTCATTATTTCAACAGAGCCTTGAATTACTATCTCCTTCTACTGATGCTCAGGGTCGGGGATGGATGGTGGCAAACCTTCTAGATCTTCTTCTGTAGCCCCCATAGCCAAAAATCTGAGTGATTTTGTCCAAACTCCACATTGTGTGGCTGGCAAAAGAGGCTCAAGAGGGAAAATGACTTACCAAGGTCACATAACAAGTTTACTGACAACAATTGACCTGGACTCTGGTCTTTTTCATTGCACTTGGCTGCTTCGTTAATCTTCTCTGCGGCTCAGAGCTGGCAGCCCACCTCTTGGACACAGACTGCCTGTTGACAATGTACCACATACGGTCCTTAGAGCCCCCTGTGCTATGTCCTCTGGTCTCCACCATCCCAGGAGGCAGCTTCTATTCTGTCTCCATTTCACATCCAAGGCAACTGATGCTCTGGAAAGGGAAGTCTCCAGGAAGTAGCAGGGCTGGGATTGGACCCAGGAGTCCTGTCGTTCCTAGACACTGACAAGACTCCTCGGTTGCTGTGAGGATTAAATGGAATGTGCTCATGAAGCTGGCAGCCCAGAGAGAGCCTGGCACCTAGTAAGGGCCCCATAAAGTTCAGCTTCCTACTATGACTTGGGTTTATTTTGTTTTGTTTTTTGAGACAAGGTCTCACTAACACTACCTAATATTAATCAGTCTACAGGCAAGGACTGTGTCTTATTCAGGTTTATGTCCCCAGACCTAGCACTCCTGGGTTCTGCAGCCCTCGCCCCCAGGACACCACCCCCTCCCTGAGAACTCCTCCCTTGCTCCTAGCCCAGTTCTGAAGGCAGCCATTTTTCACTGCAGAGACCAGCCCTGCCCCTCCTGAATTTAACTAGACGGGAACCCACAGCATGTCATACAGCACAGTGGCCCCAGGATGGCAGTAGATGCCCATGTGTAAGATCTCTGGCCCAGCCTGAGCCTCCTTTAAAGGGTAATTTACTTGCGTGTATCTCTTCCTCCAGGCCCTTGTCCAGGGGCTTTCCATCCACGAACCAAGATATTCCCCACAGTATCCCCATAGGTAGGAATTATTCATCATTGTTTACACACGAAAGATCACGTTCATCCTTTGCCCTTCATGGCTGCCTCCTACTCTTTGGGGAAAAATCAAAAACCTTACCTGCGTGGTCTAAACCTATCCAGTAGATGTCCCTGTGAGTCAGGCTGCAAGAGTTCAAAGTCCAGCTTCCCCACTTACTATCGGTATGGCTTTGGTTGGATTTCTTGGCTTCTTTTGGACCTCAATGTGCTCATCCATAAAGTGGGGTAATGAAGTAGAACCCACCTCCTTGCAGGAGGAGTGAGGATTGCATGAAATAATACACCCAAAATGTACAATACAGTAGCAAGTGCTCAGCAAATGTTAGTCACTCTTATTACCATGAGTCTCATTGGCCTCTCCTCCTGGGAGAAAGTCGGGACCTTTAAGAAAGAAGAATGTGGGCCAGGCACGATGGCTCACGCCTGTGGCTCAGCACTTTGGGAGGCCGAGGCAGGCGGATCACTGGAGATCAGGAGTTTGAGACCAGCCTGGCCAATATGGCGAAATCCCGTCTCCACTAAAAATACAAAAATTAGCCAGGCATGGTGGTGGGCGCTTGTAGTCCCAGCTACTTGGGAGGCTAAGGCTGGAAAATCATGAACCCAGGAGGCAGAGGTTGCAGTGAGCCGAGATCATGTCATTGCACTTCAGGGCGACAGCAAGATTCTGCTGAAAGAAAGAAAGAGAGAGAGAGAGAAGAAAAGGAAAGAAGGAAGGAAGGAAGGAAGGAAGGAAGGAAGGAAGGAAGGAAGGAAGGAAAGAAGGAAGGAAGGAAGGAGCAAGCTGAAAAGACATCAAATCAAAGGGCAAATTAAACTTTAAAAAGGGTCAGGCATGGTGGCTCACTTCTGTAATCCCAACACTTTGGGAGGCCAAGGTAGGTGGATCACAAGGTCAGGAGATGGAGACCATCCTGGCTAACATGGTGAAATCCCGTCTCTACTAAAAATACAAAAAATTAGCTGCTTGTGGTGGCACATGCCTGTAGTCCCAGTTACTCAGGAGGCTGAGGCAGGAGAATCGCTTGAACCCAAGAGGTGGAGGTTGCAGTGAGCCAAGATCGCGCCACTGCACTCCAGCCTGGGTGACGGAGTGAGATTTCATCTCAAAAAAAAAAAAACTTTACAAAGGAAAATGTTCCTCCTAAAGGATATATGAAGATACTTAGCATTTTCAGCAATCAGGCTTTGATTGATTCATTGACTGATCCATTCATTCACTCGCTTACCCACTGAGTCACAAGTCATGCAACAAATGTTTACTGAAGATCTGCCATTGACTGGATCTTACTCTTGGGTGTGGGGCAAAGCAGATATAGTAACAGATATTCATTGTCAATGCATTTTTATTGAGCACCTACTCAGTGCTAGGCACTGTTCTAGGTGCTTCAGATATATCAGTGAGCAACACAAAGGCCCCTGACCTGGTAGAGCCCACCTTCTAGCAGAGGCAACAGGATAAATAAGTTAAATGCTGCATTACAAAGTGATACATGGCCAGGTAGAGTGGCTCACGCCTGTAATCTCAGCATTTTGGGAGGCTGAAGCAGGTGGATCGCTTGAGGCCAGGAGCTCCAGACCAGCCTAGGCAACATAGGGGAGACTCTGTCTCTATACAACATTTTTTTTAAAAAACAAAATTAACCAGGCATGGTGGCACGTGCCTGTAGTCCCAGCTACTCAAAGAAGCTAATGAGCGAGTATCACTTCAGCCTGGGAGGTCGAGGCTGCATTGAACCATGAGCGAGCCACTGCAATCCAGCCAGGGTGGCAGAAGAAACCCTGTTTCCAAAAATAAAAATAAATTAAAAAATAAAAGAAAACAATATATGCCATGGTAAAATAAATAGAACTGGATAAGAGGGGTAGATTAGAGTATTAAATTGGGTGGTCAGAATGGGCCTCATTGAGAAAGAAGCATTTAGCAAATCACCCAAGGGAAGCAGGAGAGTTAGCTATATGGACAACAGAGGAATAGTGTTCATGGTAGAGGGAACAGCCAGTGCTCAGGCCTTAGGGTGGAATGTGCCTGGTGTGTTAAAAGAATAGCAAGGAAGTCAGTGGCTGGAGCAGACTAAGTGACGGGCAAAGTAGTAGGTGAGGTAGGGAAGTCAGAAGTCAGGATGGTCACGTAGAACCTTCTAGGCCACAGGAAGAACTTTGGCTCCCCTCCGAGGGAGGTGGGAGCCTTTGCAGAGTTTGAAAGCAGAGGAGTAGCGTGATCTGATTCACATTTTTTTTAAGGCAGGGTCTCACTCTGTTGCCCAGGCTGGAGTGTAGTGGTATGATCATAGCTCACTGCAGCCTCAAACACCTGGGTTCAAGGGATCCTCCCACCTCAGCCTCCCAAAACGCTGGGATTACAGGCCATGACTCGTATTTTTATTTATTTGTTTTTTTTTTTTTTTTTTTTTTTTGAGACAGGATCTTGCATTGTCATCCAGGCTGGAATGCAGTGGCGCAATCACAGCTCACTGCAGCTTCAACCTCCTGGGTTCAAGTGATCCTCCCACCTCAGCCTTCTGGGTAGCTGAGACTACTGGTATGCACCACTTTGCCTGGCTAATTTTTTGATTATTTGTAGAGATGGAGTCTTGCTATGTTGCCCAGTCTGGTCTCAAACTCCTGGACTCAAGCCATTGTCCCACCTTGGCCTCCCAAAGTGCTGGGATTACAGGCATGAGCCACCACGCCCAGTTGATTCTTTTTATTTTATCATTATTATTGTTCTTTTTTTTCTTTTTCCTTTTTTTTTTTTTTTTTTTTTTTTTGAGATGGAGGCTTGCTGTGTCACCCAGGCTGGAGTGCAGTGGCCCAATCTTGGCTCACTGCAACCTTCCCCTCCAGGTTCAAGCGATTCTCCTGCCTCAGCCTCCCAAGTAGATGGGATTACAGGCACACACCACCACAACTGGCTAATTTTTGTATTTTTAGTAGAGATGGGATTTCACCATGTTGGCCAGGCTGGTCTCAAGCTCCTGACCTCAGGTAATCCACCCGCTTCAACCTCCCAAAGTGCTGGGATTATAGGCATGAGCCACCATGCCTAGCCGACTTATTTTTAAAGGAGCACTCTGTTTCAAGGCCACCCTGGGCAGCATAGTGAGACCTTGTTCTCTGCAAAAAATACAAAAATTATCCAGGTGTGTTGGCACACACCTGTCTCAAAAAAAATTTTTAATTATTAAAATAAAATAAAGATGCACTCTGGCTTCAGTGCTGATAACTGACTAGAGGTAAGAAGTGGGAGTGGGGAGGCCAGTTGAGACTGCCACTCTTGTTCAGGCAAGGTATGATGGTGGCGTGGACCTCAGCAGAGACAGTGGGAAAGTGTCAGATTCTGGATATACAGTTGTCCCTCTGTCTCCATGGGGACTGGTTTCAGGACCCCTCCACAGATGCTTAAGCCCTGATGTAAAATGACATTAATATTTGCATATCACTGACACACATCCTCCTGTATACTTTAAATTATCCCTAGATTACTTATAACACCTAACACAATGTAAATGCTGTATACTTAATGGTTATACTGTATTATTCAGGGAATAACAATGAGAAAAAAAGTCTGGGCCAGGCACACAGTGGCTCATGCCTATAATCCCAGGACTTTGGGAGGCTGAGGCAGGTGGAGTTCAGGAGTTCAAGAACAGCCTGGCCAACATGGCGAAATCCCATCTCTACCGAAAATAGAAAAATTAGCCAGGTGTGGTGGCAGGTGCTTGTAATCTCAGCTACTTGGGAGGCTAAGGCAGGAGAATCACTTGAACTTGGGAGGCAGAGGTTGCAGTGAGCCAAGATCAGGCCATGGCACTCTGGCCTGGGTGACAGAGCAAGACTCCGTCTCAAACAAAAAAGAAAAGAAAAGAAAAGAAAGAAAGAAGAAAGAGAGAGAGAGAGAGGAGAGAGAGAGAGAGAGAGAGAGAGAGAAAGAAAGAAAGAAAGAAAAAGAAAAGAAAAGAAAAAAAGAAAAGAAAAGAAAAGAAAAGAAAGAAGAAAGAGAGAGAGAGAGAGAGAGAGGAGAGAGAGAGAGAGAAAGAAAGAAAGAAAGAAAGAAAGAAAGAAAGAAAGAAAGAAAGAAAGAAAATCATTGGCATTTAGAGTGTGGGCTCAGAAAAGCCTTTACTGGAGAAACGCACAAACATTCGGTGGAAGCCGAATGAGGCATTGAGTTGTTCAACCACTCATCATCGTTCGGAGAGAGGGGCAGGGAACCAGGGCACAGCGGGAAACACCATGGAGTGTGCTCCAGAAGGGGAACCCCACCTTGCTACTCTAGTTTTTGTATAGGCAAATGTGAGGTTAGTCTTGTAAGTAAAGAAAAACAGGTCTGAACTTAGACTCGGGGGAAATTGCTCGCAGTGCTGAGGACACCTGGAGCCCCCATGGGATGTAGAAGCCAAGTAGAGTCAATTCTGCTTTTGGGAAAGACGCCCTCTCTGGAATCCATCTGCTATCTGTTTACTAGGAGCCTGGAGTGAGCCCCCAGGGGCTTCCAGTACAGAGCAACTTGGTTTTCCAAGGTTTATCCCCTTACCTACAGGCTCATCAAACATAAGTATGCCCAACAGGAGTAGAAATCAACTGGGCTTATAATGGGATTTACAATGGTTGTTGGTAATGCTGGAGGAGACTCTGCAGAAGAAGGGAGACCTGGAATCATAGTACAAAGCCCACCATGGAGGCCTGAGCTACCTGACATGGAGACCATGTGAAGTCTGAGGAAAGAGCCCAAGGCTCAGACAGAGGAGTAGCCTGGAGCCATGAGGCATGGTCCCATGGTAGCTTTGGGCTTCTGGACTTGGCCAAAGGTATTCATCGAGAAACAGCAGAGGATATTGTCCAATGCAGCTAGCTACTCTCCTGGCTGGCCAAAAAGAGTGCAAAGCTGTGTGGTTATCCAGCACGACCTGAGTTCACGATAACTTCGCCAGTGAGAACCCTGGCTGTCCCTGTGGCAATTCCCTTCAGGATATCTCAGCCCATGTGGATTGTAGATTCTACCTATTACGGGAGGAAAATCTGCATAAAATGGTGAAATCTATGTACTGAATACCCAGGCATGTCTTGTCAAAAGCACCAGAGGCTGGGACTGGGAACACTGCTGTGCCCACAGGTCTTGGGTTATCATGAGGGCTCATATGCAGGTGCTATTCTTTCCAAAGAGAAAGCAAGGAAGGACATATATCCAGAGTACAAATCAAGTCCTGGGGTATACATAGGACTCCTCAATATTCTGCCAGTTCACCTCCACACCTTCCATGCAGGGGATGGGAATATGGTTGTGCCATTTACAGCTGTGGCCTGATTTCTCCCAACTGAATTCCCCCTGTGAACCAAAAATATCTGAGACAAGCCTCAATCACTTTAGAAAGTTTATTTTGCTAAGGTTAAGGACGCACCCATGACACAGCCTCAGGAGGTCCTGAAAACATGTGCCCAAGGTGGTCGGGGCACAGCTTGGTTGTATACATTTTAGGGAGACATGAGGTATTAATCGATTATGTAAGATGTAAGTTGGTTCAGTCCAGAAAGACAGGACAACTCGAAGCAGGGAGGGGGCTTCTAGGTCATAGGTGGATAAGAGACAAACAATTACATTCTTTTGAGTTTCTGATTAGACTTTCACTGAATATACAATTACTCTGAGAGGAGCATAGAGATATAGTCACTTATGCCTTAGTCTGGCTTAGTTAAACAATAAGGCAAAGGAAGCAATCAGATATGCATTTGTCTAATGTGAGCAGAGGGATGACTTTAAGTTCTCTCTGTACTTTATTCACAAGGAATTTCCTTGTGGGCAAATTGTGAAGGAGGTATGCAGTTTTCTTTTTTTGCTGTTTGTTTGTTTGTTTTTTGAGATGGAGTCTCCCTCTGTTGCCCAGGTTGGAGTGCACTGGCACGACCTTGACTCACTGCAACATTCACATACCAGGTTTAAGCAATTCTCCCTGCCTCAGCCTCCCAAGTAGCTGGGATTACAGGCGCCTGCCATCACGTCCGGCTAATTTTTGTATTTTTAATAGAGACGGGGTTTCACCATGTTGGCCAGGCTGATCGCGCACTCCTGACCTCAGGCAATCTGCCTGCCTCAGCCTCCCAAAATGCTGAGATTACAGGTGTGAGCTACCGTGCCTGGCCATATGCAGCTGTTTAATCTTTGTAGGAATAGAATGGGAGGTGGGTTTGCCTAACAGTTCCCAGCTTGACTTTTTCCTTTGGCTTAGTGGTTTTGGGATCCCAAGATTTATTTTCCTTTCACACTCTAAAGCACAGCAGTTTGTAGCAATGGCCAGCTAGGAGCAATTCCCCTGCCATGGTCAGAGAGTGAGACACCAACAAGGTCTCCCACAGCTGGGTATGGAGGACAGGGGTAGTGGTGGTGGTATATTCAGTACTGGAGGTTTGTGGAATGGAGCCTGGCCTAGGCAGCTGCTAGAGGCTGTTGAAGCTTTTCCTGTCCGAACCTGAAAGAGCAGGTGAGAGGTTATTTACTCTTCAACGCTGATCTGTTTCCTGATATCGCTTGCGTATGTTCTTGCTACATCAGCTGAGGCCTGTCATGTCCCCAGAATCAGCCAAATGATCTGTACTTTTTCTTAGAGCACTGACCTCACGGGAACCCAGCAGTCGCTATTCTGCTCTCAATGGCAGTCCCTTGAAACTGAGGATGGTGGTTGCAGAGCAGAAGGAACCTGTTGCACAGGCATAGTGACCACAGCAATGCTCTCCATTTGCAGAGGAGATGGATGGTAGGAACACTGCCCTCCTCTAGGTAAAGACAGTGTCAGAGTTGCCTGTCCGCTGTGTATGTCCATCAAGTTCCCTTCAAAAGAGATAAAAAAAAAAAAAAAAAACAGACCCAAAGTCATGTCCACCAAGTTAGCCTCAGCTAGAGCAATGTGAACTTACCAACCAATGGGCAAAGCTAATGCTCAAAAAAGAAGGGGCAATTAGGAACAGAGGTTCTGGGGTCCTGGCACATTGAGTAGACTCTTCCCCCTCCCACGTGCCTGCAAGGAATGATGAAGCAGTGGCTGATATAGCTGCTCCCTTAACCAGCCATACTAAAGCTTGATTTTACCCGCCACCTGCAAGTGGAAAGGAGAATTCCATGTTGAAATGTAATTCAGGGCCCACAGCTGTAAACACCATTCTATTGTCAGATTGTGTCATACCAGGAAACTCTAACACATGACAAAGATAATCATCACAGTCTTAAGAGTTTGGATGCTATCGGCCGGGCGTGGTGGCTCATGCCTGTAATCCCAGCACTTTGGGAAGCCGAGGCAGCTGGATCACAGGGTCAGGAGTTCGAGACCAGCCTGGCCAACATGGTGAAACCTCGTCTCCACTAAAAATACAAAAATTAGCTGGGTGTGGTGGCGCATGCCTGTAATCCCAGCTACTCAGGAGGCTGAGGCAGGAGAATCGCTTGAAACCAGAAGGTGGAGGTTGTGGTGAGCCAAGATTGTGCCATTGCACTCCAGCCTGGGCAACAAGAGTGACACTCTATCTCAAAAAAAAAAAAAAAAGAGTTTGGATGCTATCCGCTTGTTGGAAAAGAACAGCCACCTATATATCTACAGCGACGCCATGGTAATCAGAATCCGTTGTAACCAACTATCAATTTAGAATTGGTCAGATAACAAGTTATTATGCCTAGTTCACTTTGAGCCACAGGCCAATGTTGCTGGCAAGTAATGCATTCTCCATGAGCACCAGCATCTTCTTCGTAGGTCAAATGAACCCTCATTGGGCCACCTCAGACCTCCATGGGGATTTGGCTATTATAGCAGATCCAAGCATGGATCTAGTGCACCAAAGGGGATGTGATGCCCCATCATCTTGATCAGCTTTTTCATTCCAGATGCTGTCTTCGAGATGCAGTGCCTTATTGTGGTTTGTGTGTATGTCACCTGCAGATTGAGTTTGTGACTGAATTGCTGTATTTGTTTCCATGGCAGGGATTACCATATAAATAACTGGGGTCTGTCATGCCCCCAGGGATCAGTCAATGATCTGTAAAGGAAACCTGAAAGAAGACAGTCATGTAGAGGGAGGCTCCCTGGGACCCAGCCAGCCCAAAAATTGCCTAAGGTGAACCCATAGGAGGAAGCTGGGGGAGTAACCACTTCAACCTCCTCCTTCCCTCCAATCTTTTTCTAAGATTCCCTGCTGGCCAAACCCAACTGGAAGCCACAGTGCAAGGGAGCACAATGATGTAATTCATACAGATTGGCCCACTGGCAGGAGAAGGGATAGAGAGTGGACCTGGAACAGGAAGAAGAAAAAAGACACACGAGAGAGGGGTGTGACTCTAAATAGGAAGGTGAAGGGAGTCCTCGCTAAGAAGAAGTTATTCGAGCAAAGATCTGAAGGAGTGCAGTAACCCCTCTGCTATGGCCTGAATATGTCACCCAAAATTAGTGTGTTGGAAACTTAATCCTCAGTGCAATAGTTATACAACACAGAAATACATAGCCTTCTGGGAGGTGGTTAGGTCATGAGGGCTCTGCCCTCAAGAATGGATTAATACCATCATGAAAGGGCTTGACAGAGGGAGTTGGTTCCCTTTTGCCCTTCCACCTTCTGCAATGTGAAGACATAGCATTCCTTCCATCCAGAGGACACAGAGTTCAAGGCGCCATCTTGAAAGCAGACACTGGACCCTCACTAGACATTGAATCTGTGGTGCCTTGTTCTTGGACTTCCCAGCCTTCAGAACTGTGAGATATACATTTCTGTTCTTATAAATTACCCAGTCTGTCATGGATTGCTTAAGTCCAGGAGTTTGAGGTCAGCCTGGGCAACATAGCAAGATCCCATCTCAAGAAAAAATATTACCCAATCTGTGGTATTTTGCTATAGCAGCATAAAATGGACTACATCAGAAACTGGTAGCAGAGGAGTGCAGTGTTGCTGTAATAAATATCTAAAAATATAGAAGTGGCTTTGGAACTGGGTCATGGATAGAGGTTGAAACAGTTTTTTTGTTGCTGGTTTTTTTGTTTCTGTTTTTGTTTTTTTTTTTGAGATGGAGTCTCACTTTGTCACCCAGGCTGGAGTGCAATGGCACAATCTCGGTTCACTGCAACCTCAGCCTCCCGGGTTCAAGGGATTCTCTCACCTCAGCCTCCCAAGTAGCTGGGATTACAGGCGTACGCCCAGCTATTTTTTTTTTTTTTTTAGAGACAGAATTTTGCCATGTTGCCCAAGCTGGCCTTGAACTCCTTGACTCAAGTGATACCCCTGCCTCAGCCTGACAAAGTGCTGGGATTACAGGCATGAGCCACCACACTTGGCCTTTATTTACAGTTGACTCCAGATCTTTTCTTTTTTCTTTTTTTTTTAGATGGAGTCTTGCTCTGTTGCCCAGACTGGAGTGCAGTGGCACGATCTTGGCTCACTGCAACCTTCACCTCCTGGGTTCAAGGTATTCTCCTGCCTCAGCCTCCCAAGTAGCTGGGATTACAGGCGCCCACTACCACTTCTGGCTAATTTTTGTATTTTTGGTAGAGACGGAGTTTCGCCATGTTGGCCAGGCTGGTCTCAAACTCCTGACCTCAAGTGATCCTCCCGCCTTGGCCTCCCAAAGTGCTGGGATTACAGGCGTGAGCCATCGCACCCAGCCTGAAACAGTTTTGAAGTGAATGCTGGGAAAAGCTGTATTGCCATGGATGAAATATTGAGGGGATTCTGATGAGGAATCCGAAGAGTAGAGCCCCAGGGAAAGCCCCAGTCTTCTTAGAGATTGCCTAACTGGTACTGATCAGAATGCTGGTATACAGATGGACAGCAAAGGCCATTCTGATAAGATACCAGATGAAAATGAGGAGCAAGGTATTTGAAACAGAAGGAAAGTCCATCCTTGTTATAAAGTGACCAGGAGCGTGGCTGAATTGTATTAATGTCCTAGAACTTTATAGAAGGCAGAAGAGTGTGAAAGGAAAATAAGTCTCAGAACTCCAAAATCACTAAGCCAAAGGGAAAAGTCAAGCTGGAAACTGCGATGACAAACCTGCCTCCCATTCTATTCCTAAATAAGATAGCTACAAAGATTAAAAAGCTGCATACCTCCCTCACAATTTGCCCACAAGGAAATTCCTTGTGAATAAAGGACAGACAGAACTCAAAGTCATCCCTCTGCTCACATGAGACAGATGCATATCGGATTGCTTCCTTTGCCCTATTGTTTAAGCCAGACTAAGGCATAAGTGACTATTCGTTTACCCTGCTCTCACAAGTAAATTGCAGGAACTCAAAACAATACAATCATTTGTCTCTTATCTACCTATAACCTGGAAGCCCCCTACCCACTTTGAGTTGTCCTGCCTTTCCAGACTGAACCAACATACATGTTACCTATATTGATCGATGTCTCCTGTCTCCCTAAACTGTACAAACCCAAGCTGTGCCCTGACCACCTTGGGCACATGTCATCAGGACCTCCTGAGGCTGTGTTACAGGCAAGTCCTTAACCTTGGTGAAATACACTTTCTACATTGATTGAGACTTGTCTCAGATACTTTTTGGTTTACAAATTGGCAATCACGAAGGTATTCTGAATGGAGGTGGCCCTGATTTTTGACAAATCTCCTATTGGTGCTTCATACCAGCTTAAGCTATCTTTATGGCTCAACACAATAGGACAATTTGCTGAGGCCTGGGAGCTCCCCTCCTTCTAGGAAATTCCTGATCTCCCAAAATTTGGTTGAGATCTAAAGTTTATTTTGCTGTACAGCTCCTTTTCTGAAGTTTTACTTGCTTGCAACAAGGAAGGCAAGTTTTCTTGCTTCCAAGACGATAGAAGGCAGGTAACTCTGGAGGTTAAGCTAGCTTCTAATAGGGAAGCTGAGTTTGAGTTTCTTCCTGCTTCTAGGATGGTAGAGAGCAGTCTTCAGCCTGAGACTCATTTCTAGGAAACTAGTGGAATTGGGTTTTTGTTTTTTGTTTTTTTTTTCTTTTGGCTTGGAAATTCTCCTTAATGACTAAAGGTTAAAATTGACAGCTAGGTATGGTGGCTCACATCTGCAATGCCAGCACTGCGGGAGGCCAAGGCAGGTAGATAGCTCGAGCCTAGGAGTTCAAGACCAGCCTGGTTAACATGGCAAAACCGTGCCTCTACAAAAAAAAAAAAAAAAAAAAATACAAAAAATTAGTCAGGCATGGTGGCACACACCTGTAGTTCTAGCTACTTGGGAGGCTGAGGTGGGAGGATCACCTGAGCCTGGGAAGTCAAGGCTGCAATGAGCCCGATCACACCACTGTACTCCATCCTGGGTGATGGGAGAGAGACCCTGTCTCAAAAAGAAATAAAATAAAATTGACAACGGCTGGTCTTAATTTTTCCTTACCATTAGAACACTCAGTGATCATATTATTGGGTTTTTTTGTTGTTGTTCCAATCTTTGTCCCATCAGATTTTACCAATTCTCCTTAACTTGGCCAAATCCAAATGAGAATTCCAAATTATTGGGAACAAAGCCTCTGAGTTGGCTAAAATTTCCTCACAGCCACAGAAAGAAAAAAACACCATATGTTTGGTTTCTATGTTTGTTTTTTGTCTTACTTTTCTTCCACCCTATTCCCCCTTTCCCTTCACTATTGTTGGTACCAAGAAAAAAATCTAGAGAGAGAGGGCTTCTAAAGACTTGAACCCCTCAAATAACTCAAAACAAAAGCACCACTAATCGCTTTTTGGAGTGTTCTGTTTTCTTTGTGGAGTTTCAAGAGTCATGGGCAGATTCTTCTCAGGTCTAAAGCTCTGCTTTCCTGCATTGCATTACCTGACCTCTTTGGCTTTGCGGGGAGTACCAGAGATTACCTTGCACTGTGAGAGGATTTGATCTTGGCATGTGTAATGATGGACCAGAGCTACCAAGTCAGGGGCGACTGAGGATAATTTACAGGAAGTGGTCTTAGCTGTTTCCCTCCCCCGCCCCCCGCTCCTAGGAAGTTGTTGTTTAGGGTTCTAATTCTCGTTCAGAGGTGCATTCTAAAGGGTCTTCTCCATTGTCTTTCCTCTGGAAATTAATCTCAATTGGCTCGTGTGAGCATTTGCATGAAGAACTGAATTGTGGTGTTTATAAAAAAATGAGAGACTGAGTTTCTTCAGCTCCAAAGAGAAAGGGCATTTTGCTCTTCCCAGCCAAAATGCACCCCTGGGTCACTGGGGGCTGAGTGGGAGTGTCTGGGAGATTGACTCCCAGCAATGTGCCATGGCCCTACAGGAAACTCCTAACAAAATTAGTTTTAAAAGGTTAATCCAGGCTGATCTCAGTGGCTCATGCCTGTAATCCCAGCACTTTGGAAGGCCGAGGCAGGCAGATCACTTGAGGTCAGGAGTTCGAGACCAGCATGGCCAATATGGTGAAGCCCCATCTCTACTAAAAATACAAAAATTAGCTGGACATGGTGGTACATGCCTGTAGTCCCAGGTACTCGGGAGGCTGAGGCAAGAGAATCATTTGAACCCAGGAGGTGGAGGTTGCAGTGAGCCAAGATCACGCCACTGTACTATAGCCTGGGTGACAGAGCAAGACTCCATCTCAAAAAACAGAAAAACAAACAAAAAGGTTCATCCAGGAAGTAATGAGGAGCTGGTCACTCCACGCTTTGAGCCCTCCTGGAGGTGCTAGACCTCTGGACAGAGAAACAGACACATAAAAGGGCAGAAACGTCTCAGTGGTGACACACTGTGGAATCCCGCCCACAACCAGCACACTTTGACCCACTCCACTAAACCCTAGGCCACAGTTCAGTTCCTCCTTTCAAGAAAAAGATATGCAGCCAGGCACAGTAGCTCATGCCTGTAATCTCAGCACTTTGGAAGGCCGAGGCAGGCAGATTACCTGAGCTCAGGAGTTTGAGACCAGCCTGGGCAACACGTTGAAACCCTGTTGTTTGGACGAACGGAGGCAAGATGGTGCACTTCCGGGTTCTTCTTCAGCAACTTTTCCCGCATTCGCGAAAATGCAGCTGGCGCCCGGGAAGGTGCAGACCAACTGGGCATGCGCCAGGTGACGTCAATCCGAAGAGACCAAGATTTACCTGGTCGCACCTGCGGAACGCCCCCTGACACGCCCGTGCCCCGCCTATTGCCCTCCCACTCCTAGAAAAGCCGCTCCGGAGGGACACCACGCGCGGCCTTCCTCAGTCCTCCACTGCTGTCGGTATGTCAGGACTGCAGGAACTCCGTCCGAGAGCCCCACCAGGGGACTCTGTTGGCCTTCTTTGCCGGAGGCTGACAGACCTCTTCCCCACACCTTAGGTGACCAAAATAAACTTGCAGTTTTGCTCCTACACTTGCCTACTCGCTGGTTCTTTTGTGCCCGCTCTGGTGGTCTTAGAAAAACAAATCACCTGTCTCTAATAAAAATACAAAAAATTAGCCAGGTGTAGTGGTGTGCACCTGTAGTCCCAGCTAGTCAGGAGGCTGAGGCAGGAGAATAGCTTGAACCTGGGAGGCGGAGGTTGCAGTGAGCCGAGATTGCATCACTGCACTCCAGCCTGGTCGACACAGCGAGACTCCGCCTAAAAAAAAAGAAAAAGAAAAAAAAGAAAAGAAAAAAAAATGTGGGAGACAAATCATTTAAGAATGAGGATAGACAAGGACAGGCACTCCATTTGGTTTTATGATGCCTCTACTTGCAAGTGGTTGTGTAAATGGAAGGGCGTGCCCCGTTTTCTCATACTCCAGCTGGTTACACATTAGGTCTGTTCCCGTGCACATTTTAAACTGAGAGGCAAATTACATCAAGGAAAATTTGGAGCCCGAAGGTCAGCCTACAACTGTAAAGTTCCCAAGTTCGCTATCTCTCTTCTTTCTTTTCTGCTTGCCTTAAGTCTGCTGTAACTTTTCTACTGAGAGAAAATCCACTGTTGCATCCAACCAATTCTTTTTGTTATTGTTTGCAAACTGGTGAGTTTGTATTAATATCTCTTTGCAAACTGGTGAGTTTGTATTAATATCTCACGGCTAGAGCTCTGAAGTAAAAGCTATAGGATCTTTGTATGAGTGTGTATGTGTGTGTTTACATATATGTACCCATATTTTCTTATGTGGTTTTGGCCACAAGGTACCAAACTGCCTTAAAGTTAAAGGGTACTCAAGTTCAAGTCATGTGAACTTGAAGAGCATTTGGGCTTACTATTTCCTTATTTTACTTAAGTCTTATGACTTAAGTAAAATCTTTAATAAGCTAGCTTTAAAATTATTGATAAAGCAGGCTGCATACGGTGGCTCATGCTCGTAATCCCAGCACTTTGGGAGGCCAACTCTGGCAGATCATTTGAGGTCAGGAGTTCAAGACCAGCCTGGCCAACATGGTGAAACCCCGTCTCTACTAAAAATACAAAAATTAGCCGGGAGTGGTGGCGCATGCCTGTAATACCAGCTACTCGGGAGGCTGAGGCAGGAGAATAGCTTGAACCCAGGAAGTGGAGCTGGCAGTGAGCTGAGATCATGCCACTGCACTCCAGCCTGGGTGACAGAGCAAGACTCCATCTCAAATAAAATAAAATAAAATAAAATAAAATAAAATATGGTGGTAAAGCAATATTAGAAATGCCTTAAGAATGTCAGCATATGGCCGGCGCGGTGGCTCAAGCCTGTAATCCAGCACTTTGGGAGGCCGAGACGGGCGGATCACGAGGTCAGGAGATCGAGACCATCCTGGCTATACGGTGAACCCCGTCTCTACTAAAAATACAAAAATTAGCCGGGAGTGGTGGCGCATGCCTGTAATACCAGCTACTCGGGAGGCTGAGGCAGGAGAATAGCTTGAACCCAGGAAGTGGAGCTGGCAGTGAGCTGAGATCATGCCACTGCACTCCAGCCTGGGTGACAGAGCAAGACTCCATCTCAAATAAAATAAAATAAAATAAAATAAAATAAAATATTGGTGGTAAAGCAATATTAGAAATGCCTTAAGAATGTCAGCATATGGCCGGGCGCGGTGGCTCAAGCCTGTAATCCCAGCACTTTGGGAGGCCGAGACGGGCGGATCACGAGGTCAGGAGATCGAGACCATCCTGGCTAATACGGTGAACCCCGTCTCTACTAAAAATACAAAAACTAGCCGGGCGAGGTGGCGGGCGCCTGTAGTCCCAGCTGCTTGGAGGCTGAGGCAGGAGAATGGCGGAAACCCAGGAGGCGGAGCTTGCAGTGAGCTGAGATCTGGCCACTGCACTCCAGTCCGGGCGACAGAGCGAGACTCCTCCTCAAAAAAAAAAAAAAAAAAAAAAAGAATGTCAGCATACATTTTTGTTTTCATTAACTGATGAAGAGATTTCATATTTATTCCTGTCAATTACTATATGTGTCAAAATTTGGCCTAAAGGTTATTAAACTATAACCCAGCCCAAAAGAGAATGATCATTGCTTGAGTAATTTTTGATAAATAAGCCATTGATACTGATTCAGTGAAATCAACTAAAACTTGTTTAGTGAAATGACCATATATTTAATTTTATGGTTCTTACTTAGATAAACACTTGAAATTCACAAGATATAAAATGGTTGACAGGGAAATAAATTTAAATGATGACCATTGCAGTTTTCATAAATAATCTAGGTAAACTATTAAAATAAAATAATTAGTAAGGCTGAGCATATTGGCTCACACCTGTAATCCCAGCACTTTGGACGCCTGAGGTGGGTAGATCACCTGAGGTCAGGAGTTCAAGACCAGCCTGGCCAACATAGTGAAATTCCATCTCTTCTAAAAATACAAAAATTAGCCAGACATGGTGGTGGGCACCTGTAATCCCAGTTACTCAGGAGGCTGAGGCAGGAGAATCACTTGAACCTGGGAGGCGGAGGTTGCAGTGAGTTGAGACTGTACCATTGTATTCTACGTTGGATGACAAGTGTGAAACTCTGTCTCAAATTATAAAATAAAATAAAATAAAATAAAATAAAATAATTTGGTAAATGTAATGGGATAAATACTTCTAGACAAACATAATTTACAATCTAAAGTTATATTAAATTAAATCATAGATATTTCATTAAATGGGTATTTTCCAATTAAAAAATACATGTAGTAGGATAACATTCTTTCTAAAAAATGTGTGTACTTGTTAAAAGGTGAATACTTTTTGTCTAATTTGAAGCTTATTTAAAGATGCATAAAACAAGGTAAAAGGAACTAGAAAATAAGAGAGATGTAAAGAAAGTTATAGAAATAAAGAGGTATTTTTTGGTAAGAAAGCTTAAAGAAAAATAATTTTATATGAGAAAAAAAATCTTGTATGATAAATTTCTGTCTTAGAATAAAATGACTGGTTGTTTAAGAAAGAGGGATGTTCAGGTCAAACCAGAAAGTCTAAGCATGTCATGAATGGTCTGTGTAAGTCATAATAAGATTTATGGAAAAAACTTTTATATGATCAAATTGTCTATAATTGAAGGGAAATTATTTATAATAGTCTTTCCAGAGATTGGGTTTTGATTTTTTTTTTTTTTTGAGATTGTGTCTCACTCTGTTGCCCAGGCTGGGGTGCAGTGGTGCAGTCTTGGCTCACTGCAACCTCTGCATTCTGGGTTCAAGTGACTCTCCTACCTCAGTCTCCCGAGTAGCTGGGATTACAGGCACCCACATCATGTCAGGCTAATTTTTGTATGTTTAGTAGAGACGAGGTTTCGCCATGTTGTCCAGTCTGGTCTCAAACTCCTGACCTCAAGTGATCTGCCCACCTCAGCCTCCCAAAGTGCAGATTTTAATATTTTTTAAAAACCACTGATACAGTAAAGAATTAGTTAGAACAATAAAATTTTCTTAAGGTATTGCTTTATTTTTTTTTTTTTTTTTTTTTTTTTGAGACGGAGTCTCGCTCTGTCACCCGGACTGGAGTGCAGTGGCCAGATCTCAGCTCACTGCAAGCTCTGCCTCCTGGGTTTACGCCATTCTCCTGCCTCAGCCTCCCGAGTAGCTGGGACTACAGGCGCCAGCCACCTCGCCCGGCTAGTTTTTGTATTTTTAGTAGAGACGGGGTTTCAGCGTATTAGCCAGGATGGTCTCGATCTCCTGACCTCGTGATCCGCCCGTCTCGGCCTCCCAAAGTGCTGGGATTACAGGCTTGAGCCACCGCGCCCGGCCGGTATTGCTTTATTATTAATAAAATTACAAGACATTATAATTTTATTACACAAAGTTCAACTTTTATTTCTGTTTTCAGCTTTCTCTTCCTCTTTTAAAAGGCCTAAAATGATAGCTCTATCCTTCAACTCATTTTCAGCTCCTGTAAGTTTTTTTCCCTTGGGTTCTAATGATGTGGCCTGATGCTAAAAATTTTTTTTTTTTTTTTTTTTTTTTTTGAGACAGAGTCTCGCTCTGTCGCCCAGGCTGGAGTGCAGTGGCCGGATCTCAGCTCATTGCAAGCTCCGCCTCCTGGGTTTACACCATTCTCCTGCCTCAGCCTCCCAAGTAGCTGGGACTACAGGTGCCCTCCACCTCACCCGGCTAGTTTTTTGTATTTTTTAGTAGAGATGGGGTTTCACCGTATTAGCCAGGATGGTCTCGATCTCCTGACCTCGTGATCCGCCCATCTCGGCCTCCCAAAGTGCTGGGATTACAAGCTTGAGCCACTGTGCCTGGCCAAAATGTTTTATCTTAAAGGTCTAAAGGAAATGTTTCCTTCCAACGTAATATTCTGTGCTCTCAGCTTTAAATTGTTCTATGGATCCAAAAATTTTCACTTATGATGCAGGAAACACTCTTCCTGTGTCTAACTAATTCAAGTACCCTTTACATAAGTTTTGACTTGCAGTTACCTAAATGGACTCTTCATCGGGAACAGCAGTCACACCACAGAAGGTCTGTTCCCTATGGGGAGTCCATTTAGATAACTACAAGTTTTGACTCCTTAATGGTGCTTACAAAAACTTGCAGTTATCTAAATGGACTCCCCAGAGGGAACAGCAGTCACACTGCAGTTGCCTTTGGGTAACTGGCCTAACAAACAGATTTTACGCTTTATTGAAATAATTCCTGTGTAATTATTATGAAGTTTTTGTTTGCTTAGAATACATGGAGATTTTTAAAAATTATTTAAGGTTATTACATCCATGTAACTTTCTGTATGTACTGGTTTTTTTTTTTTTTTTTTTTTTTTTTTAGATGGAATCTCCTTTTGTCACCAGACTGGAGTGCAGTGGTGTGATCTTGGCTCACTGCAACCTACGCCTCCCAGGTTCAAGCAACTACCCTGCCTCAGCCTCCAAGTAGCTGGGACTACAGGCAGGCGCCACCACACCCAGTTAATTTTTTGTATTTTAGTAGGGACGGGGTTTCACCGTGTTGGTCAGGATGGTCTCAAACTGCTGACCTCGTGATCTACCTGCCTCAGCCTCCCAAAGTGCTGGGATTACAAGTGTAAGCCACCACTCCCAGCCTGTACTTTCAAAGTCCCTGTGTCATTAAGTTGCAGGGTTTTGACTCCTGCATCTAAAAAGGACACCAAGTCCTGCTAAATCTTAACTACTGGCAGCAATTAAAGCCTCATCTTCAGACCCTGTAGAAGATGCCAGTTAAAATAAACTGCATTCATGACACACAGGGCCAGCAAGTAAAACTATTCAACCCCTTAAGGCCCAGGGACTATTGTGGAAGAGGTGGGCATGTGAGATTGTAAGGGTTGATTTTGAGAGATAAATTAAGTTCAGTTTCTCTATAAATTAACCATCAATATCAAACGCACACTGATGCAAGACGAGCATATGGACCCCTGCGTCAAATTAACAAGGTTTTCTTGGAGCATTAACTTACTCCTTAATAAAAGGTTGTAAACATTATAAAAAGGCTAATGGAAATTATATCTTATGGTCAAGATGATTAAAATTGTATAGATTGTTTATAAAATTTTGAGAAACAAATTTAATTGGCCTCATTCTGTCATTATTAGGGTTTATTGTTTGGGAAATTAAGTCTCTCTCAAAGAATGAAGGTTTTTGCCTTTTTTTGAAATATTTATTACTTTCTCAAAATGAATGACTTATTTTACAATGACTTGTGACCCTATTTTGTGATATGAAGTGTTTTAATCTTTTTTATATTTGGCAAACTTTCCAAAATCAAATTCTAACTATGGTCCTCATTAATTTTTTTTTATTAGTGCCCTGAAGTCCAAAGAGACATATTCAGCTTATTCAACATAATAATATTATACAGGAAGTATTGTCAAATATGAAACAGTGTTTAACTTTCTTTGGATTATATTTATATAAATGTGTTGCTAGTATGTGTTCTAGAATTGTCTGAAATTCTTATGATTATTATGTCTTAGCATACCTTACCAGTAATAATTAAAATTATTGTGTAAAATTGTTGTATTCCTCAGAAATAGCCAAATTTACTTGTCAATTGTGTCTTTAACTATGACTGTTCTAAGACTTGTGTTTTACTTTTATCCTTTTCAAAAGGTGATTTTATAATCAGCAGAGGACTCTGACAGGTGCTTCTGAATGCAGGTTTCTGATAACTTTGGAGATTGTGACTCTAGAATAGAGGAAACACTTCTAAGACTTCCATGAAGAGCTAAGTTATTCATGAATATCAAGCAGGAGTTAATTACATAGACTGAACTAATAGGAGACTGAAATAACCCTTTTATGACTTATTGCTTAAAACATTTGATTCTTTGTTTTTCAGAGCCAAGAAAACTTCTCTTTGGAGCTATTTACAGCTGTTAATAATTCAGTAAAGTATACTTCTATAAACAATATTTGGAGCATATTTCTCTCTACCTGATTTCCCCATAATGTGGACATTAGTTGTGAGTATTCTTATGACAATATAGTTATTTGCATAAGTGCAATAAGAATCTGTTTTCTTTTGTAACAGGATACAATTGGAGACACTGGTTATTGCATCAAGGTTTTGACTGGAATAGCATGTTTTCATATATAGGCCGCTTTAAAAAATCAAAGTTGGCTGGGCATGGTGGCTCATGCCTGTAATCCCAATACTTTGGGAGGCCGAGGCGGGCAGATCATGAGGTCAGGAGTTTGAGACCAGCCTGATCAACATGGTGAAACCCCGTTTCTACTACAAATACAAAAATTAGCCAGGTGTAGTGGCATGCACCTGTAATCCCAGCTACTCAGGAGGCTGAGGCAGGAGAATTGCTTGAACCCAGGAGGCGAAGGTAGCGGTGAGCCAAGATCACACCACTGAACTCCAGTCTGGGCGACAGAGCGAGACTCCATCTCAAAACAAACAAACAAATCCAAGTTGACTTACAGAGTAAATAAAAGCCCCTTGGGAAAGCTGGCCTCATACCTTGTTTACACAGTCCCTGTACAGGTTCCTGACCTGTGGTAAGTAAAGAATGTCACTTTTTGACATGCTCAGGAGTCCCAAGTTTTCATAGGACCTTGAGGTGAGGAAATCACCCAATTAATACAGGTATTTGCAGGCACAGGCTGAGTTTAAGGCATTAAAGTTGAACCTGAGATTCCTAATGGGATAAAGGTCCAGCAAAGTCAATTTAAAAAGGGGGAGAAGCCTATATGGCAAATAATTATTATTGCTGACTTTATGCAAATACTCTGGCCAAATATAACAAGACTAAAACTAAAACTTGAAAATGACTTTGTCCTATGCATTGTCTTTAGTGAAAATGGAACTGGAGAGAGAAAAATTATATTTCAAAATAAACTGTAGTACACTTGTTGTTAGAGTCTAATCTTGCCTAATGTTTTTCCATTTTTATTATTTTCTACAGTTTAGACTGAACTCTAAAATTTTCCAGGCTAAGTCTCCAAAGTAATGTTTTCCTTTTTTTTTTTTTCCTTCTTTACTTTCCTTTTCCCTCCTATTTTTCCTGATTTGAAATCACTAAAAATTAAGCTGTGCTTTCTTAAAGCCCTGTAAACTAAAGCCAGACAATTTAAACTTCAGAAGAAAATAACAGCAATCTATTTGCATACATAAACCACTTTTATACCTGCCTACTGATGTATGGACTTAAGAGTTAATACGGCCTATATTGATTTTCCAGAATTGTTCTTCTTTTTTTGTTTGTTGTTGTTTTTCTCCCTTCTTTCCCTTATTTTCTCTTCATATGATGTGAGACTTCACAAACAGAGACCTCCAAACAGGCTTTGTGTGAGTAATAAAGGACTCAGAGCTTGGGGTTGAGACTGAAGGAACAGACAGGAGAGAAAGAAGAAAGATTTAGGATGAGTCACATTGGGAGCAGAGATTAGGGAGGGACTGATGTATAAAAGAATGCCTGGACGTCAGGCACCTCAGACCATTTGCCCATTTTTCTACAAAAATTATCTAGATCTTGTAGGATGGAGAAACCGAAAGTGCCATTTTCTGGCCATTTAGAGCCATTATCAAGTTTGTATTGTGGCCTAGCAGTATTGCAGAAGAAAATAAGGCATTTAGGTTTTTGGTCAGGTGTGAGTTCAAGGGGTGTTAAGTTTTTTACAGTTAAAGGTGGTTATCTCTTGCGGGCAGGGGTGGGGGGTCACAAGGTGCAGGGTGGGGAGATCATGAGACTCAGGTTTTGAACCTCCTGACCTCAAGTGATTTCCCCACCTTGGCCTTTCAAAGCCAATGTGCAACTTATACATATTGATTGATGTCTTCCTAATATGTATAAAACCAGGCTGTGCCCTGGCCATCTTGGGCATACATGTTGTCAGAACTTCCTGAGGCTGTGTCATGGGTGCTTTCTTAAACTCAGCAAAATAAACTTTCTAAATTCATTGAGACTTGTCTCAGATACTTTTGGCTTTACAAGAGTTGATGAACTAGGATATTTAGTAGAAGAAATCCTTAAGCAGCAAAGTGTTCAGGATGCTGCATGGCTTCTATTAACTGCTTTCAGTAAAGCCCAAGAAGAGAGAAATGATTTAAAGGCAGAACTTATAATTAAAAGGGAAGCAGGCCAGGCACCGTGGCTCACACCTGTAATCTCAGCATTTTGGGAGGCCCAGGCAGGTGGCCACCATGAGGCCAGGAGTTCGAGACCAGCCTGGCCAACATGGTGAAACCCCATCTCTACTAAAAATACAAAAATTAGCCAGGCATGGTGACGGGCACCTGTAGTTCCAGCTACTCAGGAGGCTGAGGCAGGAGAATCGCTTGAAACAGGGAGGCAGAGGTTGTAGTGAGCCGAGATTATGCCACTGCACTCCAGCCTGGACGACAAAGCAAGACTCCAACTCTGTTTCAGAAAAAGGAGGCCGGGCGCGGTGGCTCAAGCCTGTAATCCCAGCACTTTGGGAGGCCGAGGCGGGCGGATCACGAGGTCAGGAGATCGAGACCATCCTGGCCAACATGGTGAAACCCCGTCTCTACTAAAAAATACAAAAAAACTAGCCGGGCGAGGTGGCGGGCGCCTATAGTCCCAGCTACTCGGGAGGCTGAGGCAGGAGAATGGCGTGAACCCGGGAGGCAGAGCTTGCAGTGAGCTGAGATCCGGCCACTGTACTCCAGCCCGGGCTACAGAGCGAGACTCCGTCTCAAAAAAAAAAAAAAAAAAAAAAAGAAAAAGGGAGGGGGTAGGGGGGAAGCAGAATATAAACATTTGGAAATTTCTCAGGCCTGGCCATGTAAAGAATTAAAAAGTGTTTTCAGGAGAGAACACTAAACCAAGCAAAGGGCCATTTGATAAGATCAGTATGGATAGAAGGAAGCCAGATGCTATTCATCAAGACAATGGGAGAATGACCCCAAAGGCATCTCGAAGATCTTTGGGCACTTGCCCAGCCCATCACAGGCTCAGAGTGCTAAGACTTTGGAGGCAGAACAGTTTTGGAGGAGTTGCCCAGGGGACCCTGTGGGACCTCAGGGCTTGCTGTCCAGGGCCAACTCCCTGTGTTCTGGTGCAGCACTGCTCAGCCTCTGCTGGTGTGGCTAAAGCAAGTCTAGGTGCAGCTGGGGCCACTGCTCCAGAGGGCATAATCAGTGAGTCTTGGCAGCATCCATGTGGTGCTGATTCTGCAGGTGTGCAGAGTGCAGGATCTATGAAGCCATAGCTTCCTCCACCCAGATTTTAACGGATGCCTCAGAGAGCTTGGGGACTTAGGCAGTGACCTAGACCACTGCAGAGAGCCGCTCCCCAAACCCAGAGCAATGCCCAGCAGAACTGTGGGGTTGGGACCTCTGCAGAGAGTCCCGATTAGGGCAGTGCCTATTGGAGCCATAGGAATGGGAAGACCTCAGAACTGTAGAGCACTAGTGTGCTACTCCAAGCACCCACCTTCAATGTGCGTGACAACTGCAGTTAGCAAAGCCATGGGGGTAGAGTTGCCCAAACCCTTGGAGGCCCAACCCACATACCAGTGTGTCTGGGAGGCAGAACACACAGTCAAAGATTATGCAAGCCTTAAGATTTAATGTTGTTTGCACAGTTAAGTTTTGTACTTAGAGGCCAGGTATAGAGGCTCATGCCTGTAATCTCAGCACTTTGGGAGGCCAAGGCAGGCGGATCGTGAGCTCATGAGTTTGAGACCACCCTGGGCAACATGGTGAAATCCTGTCTCTATGAAAGATACAAAAAATTAGCCAGATGTGGTGGTACGCACCTATAGTCCCAGCTACTCGGGAGGCTGATGTGGGAGGATGACTTGAGCCAGGGAGGACGAGGTTGCAGTGAGCTGAGATCATACCACTGTACTCCAGCCTGGAGGATAAAGTCAGATCTTGTCTCAAAAAAAAAAAAAAAAAAAGTTTTGGACTTACTTGGGGCCTGATACTCCTGTCTTCTTTTCTATTTCTCCCTTATGGAATGGAAATACCTATCCTACGCCTGCTCCACTACCGTATTTTGGAAGCACATAATTTGTTCAGTTTCACAGGTTTATAGCTGGAGGGAAATTTGCCTCAGGGTAATTGTACCTTGAGTCTCACTCATATCTGATTTAGATGAGATTCCAGACTTTTGAGTTGATGTTAGAATGAGTGAAGACTTTGGGGGCTATCTGGATGGACTAAATATATTTTGCATGTGAGGACATAAATTTGGGGGACGAGGGAAAGAATGTTATGGTCTGAGTGTGTCTCCCAAAACACGTGTTGAAAAAAATCTCCAATGGAATGGTATTCAGAAGTGTGGCCTTTGGGGAGGTATTTAAGTCATGAGGGCTCCACCCTTATGAATGGGTCAATGCCACTATAAAATGCTTGATAGGGTTGGGCGTGGTGGCTCACGCCTGTAATCTCAGCACTTTGGGAGGCCAAGGTGGGTGGATCATGAGGTCAGGAGATCAAGACCATCCTGGCTAACACGGTGAAACTCCGTCTCTACTAAAAATACAAAAAAAAAAAAAAAGTTAGCTGGGCATGGTGGCAGGCGCCTGTAGTCCCAGCTACTTGGGAGACTGAGACAGGAGAATGGCATGAACCCAGGAGGCGGAGCTTGCAGTGAGCCCAGATTGCACCAGTGCACTCCAGCCTGGGCAACAGAGCGAGACTCTCTCTCAAAAAAAAAAAAAAAAAAAAAAAACGCTTGATAGAAGGAGTTTGTTCCCTTTTGCCCTTCCACTTATGCCTTATGAGGGCACAGCATTCCTCCTCTCCAGAGATCTAGCTTTCAAGGTGCCATCTTGGAAGCAGAGAGCCAACCTCACCAGATGCCAGAGCCTTGATCTTGGACCTCCCAGCCTCCAGAACTGTGAGAAATAAATATCTGTTTGTTTGTTTTTTTAAATAAATTATCCTGTGTCAGGTATTTGTGTGTATGTGTGGAGACAGGGTGTCACCCTATCACCTAGGCTGGTGTGCAGTGGTGTGATCTTGGCTCATTGTGAATTCGGCCTCCCAGGCTCAAGTGATCCTTCCACCTCAGCCTCCCGAGTAGCTGGGACTACAGGTGCACACCACCAGTCCCGGCTAATTTTTTTGTTTTTGTTTTTTGAGATGGGATCTCACTCTGTCACCCAGGCTGGAGTGCAGTGGTACGATCATGGCTCATTGCATCCTTGACCTCCCAGGCTCAGGTAATTCTCCCACCTCAGCCTCTTGAGTAGCTGGGACCACAGGCGTGCACCACCATATCCAGCTAGTTCTTTTGTATTCTTTGTAGAGACAGGGTTTCACCACATTGTACATGCTGGTCTCAAACTCCTGGGCTCAGGTGATTCTCCTGCCTCTGCCTCCCAAAGTGCTGAGATCACAGGCGTGAGCCACCATGCCCAGCCAGGAATTTTTTTATAGAAGCACAAACAGACTAAGACACCATCTATAAATTCTATAAGATTCATAGTGTTAATCTGCCCATTTTATAGTTAAGGACACTGAGGTACGGAAGAATAAATGATCAAGAGTTATCCAAGATCACGCAACCGAGAGCTGGTGAGTTAGGATTTAAGCCCAGGCAGTTTAGCCTCGGAGATTCTGCTTTCAAAACAAAATAGGATGTAGGAGAATCATCATAAAATGAAAGGGCAGAGAAAATGTCTGGACACCTAAGACATTGATAAGCAATCATAGAATTCCCTTTTTTTTTTTTTTGAGATGAAGTCTCACTCTTGCCCAGGCTGGCTGGAATGCAGTGGCACGATCTCGGCTGACTGCAACCTTCACCTCCCAGGTTCAAGCAGTTCTCCTGCTTCAGCCTCCTGAGTAGCTGGGATTACAGGCATGTGCCATCACACCTGGCTAATTTTTATATTTTTAGTAGAGATGGAGTTTCACCATGTTGGCCAGGCTGTTCTCGAACTCCTGACCTCAGGTGATCTGCCCACCTCTGCCTCCCGAAGTGCTAGGATTACAGGCGTGAGCCACCACGCCTGGCCTAGGTATTCTTTATAGAGCACTGCTTGTATACCAGCCACTGTGTTAGGTGCTACAGGTGGGGGAGGGACATACAGATGAACAATATTCTGTGCTTATCTTCAAAGAGCTCATAATCTAGTTGAAGCATGGGGAGGGACTGTAGTAATGTGTACAAATCAAATCCCAGCAGATTGTGAAACATTCTATTGTAGAACTGCAGATAAAATGTGGAAAGAATGCTAAGGAAAAGATTCATTATAGCTGGGTTGAGGGGAGCTTCCTAGAGTTGATGGCTTTGGAAGAAGTGAAGAACTGTGAGAGCAGAAAGGAGAAAATTAGGGATCACAGGGGAAGAAACAATGTAAGCAAAGATGTGGATGCATTTGGGGGATGGCAAGTCCTCTGGTTTGGTTAGAATGCATGTGACCTGTGTGAGAGAGACGATTTTAGGTAGAACACCAACCTAACATTAAGTCACACTGAATCAAACAGTGAGATAATGATTTCCTTTCCAGTTTTCATTATGAAGAAAAGCCTTGGCTAGGTGCTGGCTTGTCTTTCAAATGCTAACACTTGCTGATCTCACTTTTTAACACAAAACCCACTGGCTCAGATCTGTCAGTGGGCAACCGAGCTCTGGTTGAAATGTAGTAACATGAGCCGGGCATGGTGGCTCACACCTGTAATCCCAGCACTTTGGGAGGCCGAGTTGGGCAGATCACCTGAGGTCAGGAGTTTGAGTCCAGCCTGACCAACATGGTGAAACCCTGTCTCCACTAAAAATACAAAAATTAGCTGGACGTGGTGGTGGGTGCCAGAAATCCCAGCTACTCCAGAGGCTGAGGTGTGAGAATCGCTTGAACCTGGAGGTGGAAGTTGCAGTGAGCTGAGATTGCACCATTGCATTGTAGCTTGGATGACAAGAGCTAAAAACTCTGTCTCAAAAAAAAAAAAAGAAAGAAACTCAGTAACATGGTTTTTGTCTTCATGTCTTTAATTTTACAGTTGTGTTCTACTTAAACCAAGAATTTTTTTAATGTATGCAGAAATTCTTTTTTTTATTTACTTATTTTCCTTTACAGATACATTTAAGAAAAAATAGTCAACTTAAAGGGATAACAGGCCGGGCGCGGTGGCTCAAGCCTGTAATC
Source organism: Trachypithecus francoisi (assembly GCF_009764315.1). Lineage (NCBI taxonomy): Eukaryota > Metazoa > Chordata > Mammalia > Primates > Cercopithecidae > Trachypithecus > Trachypithecus francoisi. The sequence continues at coordinate 101,925,227 of NW_022681457.1, read as the reverse complement.
CCAGCACTTTGGGAGGCCGAGTCGGGTGGATCACGAGGTCAGGAGATCGAGACCATCCTGGCTAATACGGTGAAACCCCGTCTCTACTAAAAATACAAAAAACTAGCCGGCGAGGTGGTGGGCGCCTGTAGTCCCAGCTGCTCGGGAGGCTGAGGCAGGAGAATGGCGTGAACCCGGGAGGCGGAGCTTGCAGTGAGCCGAGATCCGGCCACAGCACTCCAGCCTGGGCGACAGAGCGCCCTGGTTATGGCAAATATCACAAAGGTAGCATACAAATATCTGATGTTTCTGATATTCTGATGCAGAGTTTAAGGCATATGAAGAGGAGTAATGGATGGGGAAAAGGCTGAGAAGGGGTCAGGTCATGGAGAGCCTGAACACCATGGGAAGGTGGGCTTTAATCTGTCAATATGAAGGTAAGACATTGGTTCAAGAATGGGCAATTAAGCCGGGCAAGGTGGCTCATGCCTGTAATCCCAGCACTTTGGGAGGCCAAAGCAGGTGGATCACCTGAGGTCAGGAGTTCGAGACCAGCCTGGCCAACATGGTGAAACCTTGTCTCTACTAAAAATACAAAAATTAGCCGGGCATGGTGGCGGGCGCCTGTAGTCCCAGCTACTTGGAAGGATGAGGCTAGAGAATCACTTGAACCCGGGAGGTGGAGGTTGTAGTGACCCGAGATGGTGCCACTGCACTCCAGCCTGGGTGACAAGAGCGAAACTCTGTCTCAAAAAAAAAACAAAAAAATGAACAATGGACATGGTCAGAGCCAGGCTTGGCAGGGCTGGCTCCAGCCTCCGGGTTCAGGATGAGAGGGGAGACTAGGGGCTGGGGCAGGAGTGGGGAGGCTCAGAGTGAACAAGCACAGGGCCAGGGAGGAACCTGGATAGACCCAACTGCAATAGAAGGCTCTAGAAAGGGACAGTTGTAGAGCCCTGTCAGGCCATGTCACTACATGCTACCTGGTGGACCTGGTGTGTACAGATTTCTTTTCCAGAGGCGATCTTTCAGCCTCTGATCCTCTTCCTGGCTCATAGGCACCTTCCATTATGACTTACTAGGAACATTCAATGGCTTTGACTGGGTTTTACTGAGGTAAAAGGTAACATCAGCAGAGGCCAGCCCGCCTCAGCCTCATTAGCTGGGGGAGCTGGAAGTACAGTCAGACAGGGTGGGGCAAATGGACTCATGCCTCCTCATTCTGTGTTTCTTCATGGGAAAATTCCCATGTCTGCTTGACCGCCTGTGGTGATTCATTTTATTCCATATGATGAACATCTGATTTTCTAGGACCTTCAGCTTCATTTCACTGAACAAAAGCCGTTGGAAGATCTTGTCCTGGAGGGCAAAGCAGGAATGCATTCTATTGACTTCTTTTGTGTTCGTGGCCTTGTCGTTCTTGGAGTCATTTTCGGAAGTCATTGGTTTCTCTTCCTCCTTCTAAGCTCCCCACGACCAGGAAAAGGGGAAAGTTGGTTAAAAATGATAATCCCTTCCTTGCTTGAACACCTGCTCTGTGCCAGGTGGTTTACAAACATTATCTTAATAGATTCTCACAACTGCCTGCAAGGGGAGCGTCATTGCCTCATTTTGTGGAGACTTGGGACCCAGTAATAGGAAGTCACTTTCTTTTTTTTTTTCTTTTTTTGAGACAGAATTTCACTCTTGTTGCCCAGGCTTGAGTGCATTGGTGTGATCTCAGCTCACTGCAACCTCCACCTCCCAGGTTCAAATGATTCTCCTGCCTCAGTCTCCGGAGTAACTGGGATTACAGGCACGTGCCACCACACCCAGCTAGCTTTTTGTATTAGTATAAATTTTTGGTATTTGTGTTTGTAATTATTAGTAGAGACAGGGTTTCACCCTGTTGACCAGGCTGGTCTCGAACTCCCGACCTCAGGTGATCTGCCTGCCTCGGCCTCCCAAAGTGCTGGGATTACAGGTGTGAGCCACCAGGCCCTGGCTGGGAGGTCACTTTCTCAGCATCATACAGCGTCAAATTCCTGAGTCCTCCACTTGAGTTTGGTTCATAGGAATGCATGAGATGGCTCGCTAATCTGCCAGTTGCAGTGGACATATAGCCCTTAGCCTAAATATATCTCCAAAGCCTTTGTTTTTCCAGCATTTTGTCAGGCTCAGTACGATCTCAAACTGCGAAGTCTCAGGGGTCTCATGACATGCTTTTATCTCCATGATCCTCATCTCTCCCTCCCCTGGTTAATAACACTTATTTTTTTTCTTTTCGGATTCAGCTACAAACTAATGGTCTTTAAAAATATTTAAAAATTAAGCCAGGTGTGGTGGCTCATGGCTGTAATCCCAGCACCTTCGAAGGCCGAGGCAGGATGATTGCTTAAGCCCAGGAGATTGAAACCAGCCTGGGAGACATGGTAAAATCCCATCTCCACAAAAACTAGAAAAAATTAGCCCTGTGCACACATGTAGTCCCAGCTACTTGGGAGACTGAGGTGGAAGGATCACCTAAGCCCAGGGAGGTCAAGGCTGCAGTGAGCCATGGTTGCGCCACTGCATCCAGCCTGGGCCACAGAGCGAGACCCTGTCCCAAAAAACTAAATACATAAATAAAATAAGATAGTTAACTGAAAAAAATTCAACATATCAGACATGCAAAAAAGGTAAATAATACAAAAAATACTCATATTCCCATATCAACTTAAGAAATAAAATATCATAAATATAACTAAAGTTCTGTGGACTCTCCCACTTACAGCATCCTCCTCCCTCCCTGAATAGCATCACCTTAACTGTAATCCTGCATTTAAAATTTATTTTTCCATGCATTTCTTTATAAAGTAGTTCTCAATGGGAGGCATTCTGCCCTCCCCAGGGGACATTTGGCAATATCTGGAAATACTTTTGATTGTTATGAAATGGTGGGTGTGCTACTTGGCATCTCATGGGTAGGGGTCAGGGTTGCTGCTAAGCTAACAATGCACAGGTGACAGATGAGCCTCCCACAATGAAGAATTATCAGGCCCAAAATGTCAATAGTGCCAAGGTTGAGGCAGCCTGCCTGAAAATATTTTCACTGTCCATATGCCTCCATAAATAAGATAGGCTATTGTTTTGTTTTGTTTTGTTTGAGACAGAGTCTCACTACTCTGTCACCCAGGCTGTAGTACAGTGGCGTGCTCACTGCAGTCTCAACTTCTCAGGCTCGGGTGATTCTCCCACCTCAGTCTCCTGTGTAGCTGAGACTACAGGCATGCACCACCATGCCTGGTTCATTTTTGTATTTTTTGTAGAGATGGGGTTTCTTCATGTTGCCCATGCTATTCTTGAACTCCTGGCCTCAAGTGGTTGTTGACCTGCCTCAGCATCCTAAAGTGCAGGGATTATAGGTGTGAGCCACTGCACCAGGCTGTTTTGCATGGTTTTTTGCTTTTGTTTTTGTTTTTATATGGACTCTTGCTCTGTTGCCCACGCTAGAGTGCAGTGGCATGATCTCAGCTCACTGCAACCTCCGTCCCCTCGGTTCAAGTGATTCTCCTGCCTCAGCCTCCCGAGTAGCTTGTATTACAGGTGCGTGTCACCACACCCAGCTAATTTTTGTATTTTTAGTAGAGATGGTGTTTTACCATGTTGGCCAGGCTGGTCTTGAACTCCTGACTTCAAGTGATCCACCTGCCTTGGTCTCCCAAAGTGCTGGGATTACAAGCGTGAGTCACTGCGCCCAGCCTAACATGTTTTTTTAGCATTAAATGAAAGATGTCATAATCTATGTACATTTCTGCTGTCTTCATTATTCTATTTTAGAGATATATCTATGTTCATCCATTTTCATTTTTTTGATTTTTTTCACATTAAAGTAGTTGTTACTCTTGCCAAAGCATGTTGACATCAAACATGAAATAGGAGAGTCTGGGGTGGTCCTGATTAACAGCTCAGGTGAGGCAACTGACGCCTCGTGGAGGGAAGTGATTTACCCAGCACCACCTAAGAGGAAGCTGTAGAGTGGTGATTTAGACCAGAGTCTTGGATTCCTCAGTCTTGCCCCATTATTTTGACACCTACCCTGTTCCCTACCACCTAATCTAGCTGCAAATACCCCCTATCCCTGAGCTGAAGCCAAGCCCCCTCTTGCTCACCTGCTGAGGCTCTGGGAGGGTGAGCTTGTGTTCACACTTGACCAGCCAGTTGCTAAGCAACAGCAGAAGGAATAGGAACCCAAACAAGGCTGGCTTATAGCTCATCAGCCAAGCTGCCACTGCTCCTACGGTGCCCGCGGAGGCAAGTATCCCATGGAGACTCCTAAAGAGAAATATCAGTTCTGCCAGCATTATGGCATGGAGGCACACAGGCCCCAGGACCCTGCCTGAGGCCCCCCCATGACAAGAGTCATGGCCACCCACTCCTCTGAGTCATAGCCAGCTCCCTCCCCCCACCCAGCTGCCGCATAACAATAATAATAACCCCTCCTATGTCTGAAGCCACCACTATGTGCCAGACTCTTTGACAGGCAGTTTGCAAGCATTATCTCATGATGTCCTCACAACAGCCAGGTGATGTAGGCCTCCTCATTCATTCACCAGTACTTCTGGGCCTCGCAACTAGCAAAAAAAATGGCCAATACAGAGCCCCTACCATCACGGGGCAAAGAAAAGCTATTCAAACTTGGACGTAAAGGCTTTTACAGTTATACTAGCCCATCTATTGGTCACCTGATACTTTAGCGAAAGGTAACTTTGTTTAATATAATATGTAATATTGATAAGGTTTTGGACTCTGTACAGTTAGACATTAACTTTTTATTTATTATTATTTTATTTTATTTTTGAGACAAGGTCTCACTGTGTGGCCCAGGTTGGAGTGCAGTGGTGTGATCATGGCTCACTGAAGCCTCCAACTCCTGGGCTCAAGTGATCCTTCTGCCTCAGCCTCCCGAGCAGCTAAGACTTCAGGCATGTGCCACTATGCCCAGCTAATTAAAAAAAAAATTTTTGTTTTTTAGAGACAAGGTCTTGCTATATTGCCCAGGCTGGTCTTAAACTCCTAGCCTCAAGCAATTCTCCCACCTGGAGACATTAACTTTTATTATTTTATTTTATTTACTTATTTTCTTTTTTGAGACGGACTCTCACTCGGTTGCCCAGGCTGGAGTGCAATGGCGCCATCTTGGCTCCCTGCAACCTCCGCCTCCTGGGTTCAAGCGATTCTCCTGCCTCAGCCTCCCAAGTAGTTGGGATTACAGGCACGTACCACCATACCCACCTAATTTTTGTATTTTTAGTAGAGACAGGGTTTCGTCATGTTGGTCAGGCTGGTCTCGAACTTCTGACCTCAAATGATCCGCCCACCTCGGCCTCCCAAAGTGCTGGGATTACAGGTGTGAGTCCCCGTGCCCAGTGGAGACATTAGCTTTTAAAAAATGCTAGCCGGGTGTGGTGGCTTACACCTGTAGTCCCAGCACTTTGGGAGGCCGAGGCAGGTAGATCACCTGAGACCAGCCTGGCCAACACGGTGAAACCCTGTCTCTACCAAAAATACAAAAATTAGCCAGGTGTGGTTGCGGGCACCTGTCATCTCAGCTACTTGGGAGGGTGAGGCAGGAGAATTGCTGGAACCCGGCAGGTGGAGGTTGCAGTAAGCTGAGATCGCGCCACTGCACTCCAGCCTGGGCAACCACAGTAAGACTCCTTCTCAAAAAAAAAAAAAAAAAAGAAAGCATACATTGCTACAGTAATTCCATTTTGGATATTCCCAAAGAATTGAAAGCAGAGTCTTGAAGAGATATTTGTATACCAACGTTCACAGCAGAATTATTCACAATAGCCAAAATGTGGAAGCAACAAAAGTGTCCATCCATAGATGAATGGATAATAAAATGTTATATATGCACAATATTACCAGCCTTTAAAAGGAAGGAAATTCTAACCTGTTACAACATAGATGAACCTTGAGGACATTAAGCTAAGTGAAATAGTCACAAAAAAAACCAAATACCATATGATTCTACTTATATGAGCTATCTACAGGAGTCAAATTCATAGAGGCAAAGAGTAGAATGGTGGCTGTCAGGGGCTGGAAGGAGGGGCAAATGTAGTCATTGTTTAATGTGCACAGAGTTTTGCAGGATGAAAAGAGTTTTGGAGATTGTTTATGCAACAATGTGAATGCATCTAACACTACTAAACAGTATACTCAAAATGGTTAGGATTGTAAATTTTATGTTATGTGTTTTTTTTTTTTTTTTTTTTTTTTTTGAAGCGGAGTCTCGCTCTGTCGCCCGGACTGGAGTGCAGTGGCCGGATCTCAGCTCACTGCAAGCTCCGCCTCCCGGGTTTACGCCATTCTCCTGCCTCAGCCTCCCGAGTAGCTGGGACTACAGGCGCCCGCCACCTCGCCCGGCTAGTTTTTGTATTTTTAGTAGAGACGGGGTTTCACTGTGTTAGCCAGGATGGTCTCGATCTCCTGACCTCGTGATCCGCCCGTCTCGGCCTCCCAAAGTGCTGGGATTACAGGCTTGAGCCACCGCGCCCGGCCTGTTATGTGTATTTTATCACAATAAAAACATCTGAAATGAATTAGTTATTTCTGGGAAAAAACGGGTAAGTGCCACCACATCCGGCTAATTTTTGTATTTTTAGTAGAGACAGGGTTTCACCATGTTGGCCAGGCTGGTCTCAAATTCCTGAACTCAGGTGATCCACCCACCTCGGCCTCCCAAAGTGCTGGGATTACAGGCATGAGCCACTGCACTCGGCCAGGAATTCTTTTTTTTTTTTTTGAGAAGGAGTCTTGCTCTGTCGCCCAGGCTGGAGTGCAGTGGTGCGATCTCCACTCACTGCAAGCTCCACCTTCCGGGTTCACGCCATTCTCCTGCCTCAGCCTCCCAAGTGGTGGAGACTACAGGCGCCTGCCACCGCGCCTGGCTAATTTTTGTATTTTTAATAGAGTGGGGTTTCACCGTGTTAGCCAGGGTGGTCTCGATCTCCTGACCTCGTGATCCGCCTGTCTCAGCCTCCCAAAGTGCTGGGATTACAGGCATGAGCCACCGCGCCCGGCTGGCCAGGAATTCTTTATGTAAAAATATCAGTTTTAGTGACTGTGATATTCCAATATAGAATCATGCCTTGTTGGGAGGCCGAGACGGGCGGATCACGAGGTCAGGAGATCGAGACCATCCTGCCTAACATGGTGAAACCCCGTCTCTACTAAAAATACAAAAAACTAGCGGGGCGACGTGGCGGGCGCCTGTAGTCCCAGCTACTCGGGAGGCTGAGGCAGGAGAATGGCGTGAACCCGGGAGGCGGAGCTTGCAGTGAGCCGAGATCCGGCCACTGCACTCCAGCCTGGGCGGCAGAGCGAGACTCCGTCTCAAAAAAAAAAAAAAAAAAAAAAAGAATCATGCCTTGTTAGAACCATGCCTTGCTGAACGATGGGATACATTCTGAGAAAAGCGCCATTAGGCAATTTCATTGCTGTGTGAACATCATAGAGCATACTTAACATAAACCTAAATGGTATAGTCTACTACATACCATATGGTACAGTCTATTGTTAATAGGCTACAAACCTGTATGGCATGTTACTGTACTGAAAACTGTAGGTAATTCTATCTGAACACAGAAAAGGTAGAAAAGGTATGGTAAAAATGTGTTATATAATTTTATGGGACCACTACTGTATATGCAGTCTGTTGTTGATGGAAACGTTGTTATGTGGTGTTTAATTGTATTAAATTGGTTACCACTTGTTGGGGCCTTTTTTTTTTTTTTTTTAATTTTTATTGTTTTAGAGACAGGGTCTTGCTCTGTCCCAGCCCAGGCTGGAGTGCAGTGGCGTGACCATAGCTCACTGTAGCCTTAAACTCCCTGGCTCAAGCAATCCTTCCACCTCTGCTTCCCAAAGTGCTGGGATTACAGATGCAAGCCACTGTGCCCGGCCTCTGTTGGGTTTTTAGGTTAGTTCTCCTTTATTGTTATTACATATAAACTGAGATAAACAGTGTTGAAGTTAAATCTGTACACATACTGAAATGGTTCTGCCGGGCGCGGTGGCTCAAGCCTGTAATCCCAGCACTTTGGGAGGCCGAGACGGGCGGATCACGAGGTCAGGAGATCGAGACCATCCTGGCTAACACGGTGAAACCCCGTCTCTACTAAAACTACAAAAAACTAGCCGGGCGACGTGGCGGCGCCTGTAGTCCCAGCTACCCGGGAGGCTGAGGCAGGAGAATGGCGTGAACCCGGGAGGCGGAGCTTGCAGTGAGCTGAGATCCGGCCACAGCACTCCAGCCTGGGCGACAGAGCGAGACTCTGTCTCAAAAAAAAAAAAAAAAAAGAAATGGTTCCCTAGAATGCTTTCCTGAAAGTGGAGTTACTTGGTCAAAGGGTATGCATGTTTTTAAAATCTAATTTTAAGTTTTATTAAACTATTAAATGTGCAAACAAGTCAGCTAGAACTACAGGATTTAAAACAAGCTCCAATCCACTGCCTCGCCCCTTCCCCACCATCACGTTCCAAGCCTTAGAGACAACCAACTCCAACTTTTTTAGCTATTTCTTCGGTATTTACCTTGATATTTTAAATAGTATGCTTATATTGTTATTTTTTGATTTCTCAATTTAACATTATGTATTTTATATATTTTTTTAATTTTATTTTATTTATTTATTTTTTTGAGACGGAGTCTCGCTCTGCCGCCCAGGCTGGAGTGCAGTGGCCGGGTCTCAGCTCACTGCAAGCTCCGCCTCCTGGGTTTACACCATTCTCCTGCCTCAGCCTCCCGAGTAGCTGGGACTACAGGCGCCCGCCACGTCGCCCGGCTAGTTTTTTGTATTTTTTAGTAGAGACGGGGTTTCACTGTGTTAGCCAGGATGGTCTCGATCTCCAAACCTCGTGATCCGCCCGTCTCGGCCTCCCAAAGTGCTGGGATTACAGGCTTGAGCCACAGCGCCCGGCCTATTTTTTTTTTTAGACGGAGTCTCGCTCTGTCGCCCAGGCTGGAGTGCAGTGACTCGATCTCGGCTCACTGCAAGCTCCGCCTCCCAGGTTCATGCCATTCTCCTGCCTCGGCCTCTGAGTAGCTGGGACTACAGGCGCCCGCCACCTCGCTCGGCTAATTTTTTTGTACTTTTAGTAGAGACGGGGTTTCACCGTGTTAGCCAAGATGGTCTCGATCTCCTGACCTCGTGATCTGCCCGCCTCGGTCTCCCAAAGTGCTGGGATTACAGGCATGAGCCACCGCGCCCGGCCAACATTATGTATTATATTTTTACGGTGAAAGATAATTTAGCTCCCAAGCAGCACCACCCCCAACAACCTCCCTACTTCCCTAAATCCTTAAAACCTTCTCATCTTTCTCTCCACAAACTTTCTTTTTTCTCCATTCTCTTAATGTAATTCTATCACTTAGGTTAAAACAATATTCACTGCTCGGCCGGGTGCGGTGCCTCACACCTATAATCCCTGCACTTTGGGAGGCCGAGATGGGAGGATCACTTGAGGTCAGGAGTTGGAGACCTACCTAGCCAACATGGCGGAACCCCGTTTCTACTAAAAATACAAAAATTAGCCAGGCATGGTGGCAAGCGCCTGTAATCCCAGCTACTGGGGAGGCTGAGGCAGGAAAATCGCTTGAACTCGGGAGGCAGAGGTTGCATTGAGCTAAGATTGCACCCCTGCACTCCAGCCTGGGCAACAGAGCAAGACTGTCTCAAAAAAAAAAAAAAAAAGAAAAGAAAAGAAAGAAAGAAACAAAAGAAACAAAAGAAAAGAAAAAATAAAACAATATTCACTGCTTATGTTTTTATGGTCATATTAATACAGTTCACAGCTGAGCCATATGTTGTACTATGATTATATTTTCTTTTTTTTTTCTTTTTTTTTTAGAGACACAGTCTCACTATGTTGTTCAGGCTGGACTTGAACTCCTAGGCTCAAGTGATTCTCCCACCTCAGTCTCCCAAGCAGCTGGTACTACAAGTGCATGCCACCCCACTCGGATACATTTTCTTTCTTTTTTTTTTTTTTTTTTTGAGACGGAGTCTCGCTCTGTCGCCCAGGCTGGAGTGCCGTGGCGGGATCTCAGCTCACTGCAAGCTCCGCCTCCCGGGTTTACGCCATTCTCTCGCCTCAGCCTCCCGAGTAGCTGGGACTACAGGCGCCCGCCATCTCGCCCGGCTAATTTTTTGTATATTTTAGTAGAGACGGGTTTCACCGTGTAGCCAGGATGGTCTCGATCTCCTGACCTCGTGATCCGCCCGTCTCGGCCTCCCAAGTGCTGGGATTACAGGCTTGAGCCACCGCGCCCGGCCCATTTTCTTTCTTATATAGCTTTTACTCTTTTCCTTTCTACATTTGATTGCCTTTTTGTCTGGGTTTGCCTAGTTTTTTAGAAAAACTACTTAAGTACAGTTACATAAAATATACCTATTTTACGTGGATAGTTCATAGAGTTTTGACAAATACATACACCTCTGTAACCATCATCCCAATCAGGATATAAAACATTTCCATCACCCCCAGCAAGTTCTTTCTTGTTCTTTTGCAGTCAAACCTCGACCCCCATCGCAGGCAAGGGCTGATTGGAATCTATTAACTAGAGATTAATTTTACCAGTTCTTGAACATCATGTAAACGGAATAATTTTTTGACAATTTCACTTTGAAGAGACAGACTACTAAAAAGACAATTGTTTGTGTAATAAGTACAAACATGCTAAAAGTAGACAAGACCTGTTCCAGTTTTGGGTTAGCACGGGATTCCTTGAAAAATTAAAAGAATAAACCACTACTATCATTATTAGAAAGAATTAACCTGGAATAGAAAGAGGTGTTATGCCGATGGGGATGGGGGACATGGGGGATGAGGGACATGGGGGATGGGAGAAGCGCAAGACATGGGGTGCGAATGGGGTTGGGGTCCAGACAGAAGGAAAAGCATGAACAAAGGCCTGGAGACAAGAACAATTCTGTCTGGACTCAAACCTGGATTTCCTAACTTGTCTCCATTTTACTACCATCGAAACAGCTGTGCTCTCCAAGTTTTTTGCCCAGTCCAAGCAGAGCAATTATGAATGAGAAAGACGCTCTACCAACATATTTCAGTGTTTTTCCCCATTAGACTGTAAGTTCTTTGAAAGCTAGAACTTCATAATGTAACCCTTGTTACGTAGTAGGCAAGCATTAATAAATACTGGTAGAACTGACGAATAATTGGGTGAGTGAATGAACGAACGAACGCATGCAAACCGTCAAGTCCCTGGAGGAAATGGTCACCTTCGGAGGTTTAGTCTGGCCCAGAAGCCCTAAGACCACGGACAGTGCCAGGTCCCATTCCAAACACCGGGGAGACGCTCTAGGCAAGCTACACGTTCTCTGCTGCGGCGCCGCTCTAGCCGCGAGAACGCCACTCTATGGCTGCGGGGGAGGGGCGGGGCTCGTGGGCGTCTCCGGCCCTTTTTGTCCCCGCGCTGCGGGAGCGCGCTTAGCGCGTGCGTACGCGACGGCGGTTGGCGGCGCGCGGGCAGCGTGAAGCGAGGCGAGGCGAGGCGGTTCGGACCCACGGAGCGACAGACCGAGCGGCCCCTACGGCCGTCGGCGGCCCGGCGGCCCGAGATGTTGTCTGGGAAGAAGGCGGCAGCCGCGGCGGCGGCGGCTGCAGCGGCGGCAGCCGGGACGGAGGCTGGCCCCGGGACAGCGGGCGGCTCTGAGAATGGGTCTGAGGTGGCCGCGCAACCCGCGGGCCTCTCGGGCCCAGCCGAGGTCGGGCCGGGGGCGGCCGGGGAGCGCACACCTCGCAAGAAAGAGCCTCCGCGGGCCTCGCCCCCCGGGGGCCTGGCCGAACCGCCGGGGTCCGCAGGGCCTCAGGCCGGGCCTACCGTCGTGCCTGGGTCTGCGACCCCCATGGAAACTGGAATAGCAGAGACTCCGGAGGGGCGTCGGACCAGCCGGCGCAAGCGGGCGAAGGTAAGGGTGGACCCCTCCCTTAAACGACACCGCCGGGTGCCGAGCTTCCCCGAGGCTGCTCTGCCCTCCCCCACCGCCGCCCGGTCTTGGGCCCTGCGACCACTCAGACCTCCCCCTGTATCGCTGCCCACGCCACGTCCCCTCTAGCTGGACGGGTGGGTTGAGAAAGGAAAAGTCTTTGCTGGTGTTGACTGCGGTCTTTGTGCTGGGTCCCGAGCGACGTGGGAAGGGTCATCGATGATTGCTGGGAGGGGTATTTTATTCCTTAGGTCTTTCTTGCACACCTTTTCATTTTCTTGACTGGAAGATGGCTCCCTGATGTGGGGTTACGGTTGGCGTTCTTGGAGACCTCACTGGTTCACTGTCCACAGATAGGTCTGGAAGCTGTTCGGCGATATTGATGGCGTTTCAGCTGGGTGCACTAGGAGGCTGTAGGTTGATGCTAAAGAAATCGCCTTAGCTGGGGAGATGGAAAAGAAAGGGTCGTTTTTGTTTCTGTTTTTGTTTGAGCAAAACCCTGCTGTGTGGTAGGAGTTCTAGTCTTTTTTGTTTGTTTTTCTTCTTTTTTAAAATCCTCTCCGCGATCTTTTGGCGTAGAATTTTGCAGACGAGGAAGCTGCTGGTTGAAAGAACAAATAACAGTCAAAATACAAATATATGGGAAGGAGAAGATTTGACTCCGAACAGTATATACAGAGACTGCCTCAAATCTCTGTGTCCTAGATGCCGTATTCAGCGTGTCACCAACATTACCTTTTTTTTTTTTTTTTTTTTTTTGCTGAATACCAATGCAGGTATTGCTAGCCCTATTTTAGGAATGAGTGAACTGAGGCACACAATTTAAGCAACTTGCCTGAAGTCATAAAGCTAAATAAGTGATGGAACTGGAATATAATTCCCACATTCATGTTGTTAAAGGGTATCATCAGCCCTTGAAACAAAGGACCACATGGGACACTGTGTGCAGGGCACTGGGGCAATATTAGGGCGCAGACTTTAGACTTGGGCCTTTTCTGGAGATTTAATGGTCTAGTTGGAAAAAACAACCTGGATATATATGTGCGTATAATCAACATTTAAATAAAAGTTTGCAAATTATATAATTTATGCTTGAAAAAATTGTCTACATAATCTTTAAGTGTGAATACCAAGTCAGTGTGTATGGGGAGCTTCTTGAGATGAGTATTACCCAGTCTGAGAGCCCTCATATTTATCTCCCTACTTGAGCCAACTCTCTGAAGTATAACCAGTGCTGGGTAAAAGATCGTTTTGGAGGCAAGACTTTCTGGAGCTTTTAACCAAAGCATGGGTTAGAAAAGCACAGAGGTTGGTGACACCAGCCCTCAGAAATGAAATAAAGGACAGAAGTCAAGAGTGTTATTTTATGATTTCAATAGACAGGTGGCCAGAAGCCATGTATAAGATGTTTTTAAAAACAGATTTAATGGCCGGGCACAGTGGCTCACTCCTGTAATCCCTGCACTTTGGGAGGCTGAGGTTGGTGGATCACCTGAGGTCAGGAGTTTGAGACCATCCTGTCCAACGTAATGAAATCCCCGACTCTACTAAAAATACAAAAAATTAGCCAGACGTGGTGGCGGACGCCTGTAATCCCAGCTACTCAGGAGGCTGAGTTAGGAGAATTGCTTGAATCCAGGAGGTGGAGGTTGCAGTGAGCCTGGATCGTGCCACTGCACTTCAGCCTGGGCAACAAGAGCGAAACTCTGTCTAAAAACAAACAAAAAGCAGGCTTATTGGGATAATGCATGTATAATAATATTCACCATTTTAAAATGTATGATTCAGTGGTTTTTAGCGTATTTACAAGATTGTACAGCCAACACCACAAGTGATTTTAGAACCTTTTCATCATCCCCAAGGACACCTGTATCGTTACCAGTCACTCCCCATTCCTCCCTACCCCCAGTCCCTGGCATCCACTAATCTACTCTTTGTCTATGGATTTGTCTATTCTGGACATTTTATATAAAATATTACAATGTGTGGCCTTTTGTATTTGGCTTTAGCATGTTTTCAGGGTTCATTCACGTTGTAGTGCTTCCATTCAGTACTTGATAACTCTTTATGGCTGAGTAATATTCCACTGTATGGATATACCAAATTTTGTTTATCCATTCATCATTGGATGAACACTCGGGTTTGTTTCCATGTCTTGGCTATTTTGCATAATGCTGCTATGAACATTAATATACAGTTTGTTGTATGAATATGTTTTCAGTTCTCTTGGGTGTGGGCCCAGGAGTAGAATTGCTGAGTTTTATGTTAATTCTAGGTTTAACTTTTGAGGTACAACCAGTTTCCCATAGCAGCTGCACCATTTTACATGCCCATTATTAAATATATGAGGGTTCCAGTTTCTCCAATGTTCTTTTTTTTTTTTTTTTTTTAATATTTTGAGATGGAGTTTCACTCTTGTTGCCCAGTCTGGAGTGCAGTGGCGCGACCTGGGCTCACTGCAACCTCCGCCTCCGAGGTTCAAGCGATTCTCCTGCCTCAGCCTCCCAAGTAGCTGGGATTGCAGGCATGTGCCACCACGCCCAGCTAATTTTGTATTGTATTTTTAGTAGAGGCGGGGTTTCTCCATGTTGGTCAGGCTGGTCTCAAACTCCTGACCTCAGGTGATCTGCCCACCTCAGCCTCCCAAAGTGCTGGGATTACAGGCCTGAGCCACTGCGCATGGCCTTTTTTTTTTCTTTTTTTTTTTTTTTCTGAGACAATCGCTCTCTGTCACCCAGGCTGGAGTGCAGTGGTATGATCTCGGCTTACTACAGCCTCCTCCTGGGTTCAAGCGATTCTCCTGCCTTAGCCAGCCAAGTAACTGGGATTACAGGCGCCTGCCACCACCCCTGGCCAATGTTTGTATTTTTAGTAGAGAAGGGATTTCACCATGTTGGCCAGGATGGTCTTGAACTCCTGACCTCAAGCAATCCACCCACATCGGCCTCCCAAAGTGCTGGGATTACAGGCGGAGCCACCTCGCCCAGCCTCCATATAGTTCTTGACATTTAATATTGTTTGTCTTTTACTATAACCATCCTAGTGGGGGTAAAGTGGTATCTCATTGTGGTTTTGATATGCATTTCCCTAATGACTAATGATGTTGGGCATCTTTTCATGTGTTTATTGGCCATTTTAATATTTGTGTTGAAATGACTGTTCAAATCCTTGGCTCATTTTTAAAATTGAGTTGTCTTCATCATTTTCTACTAAGAGTTCTTTACATATATATTCTGGTTAGAGAAATTTTTGATTTTGATGAGACCCAATTTATTTTTTCTTTTGTTCCCTTTACTTCTGGTGTTACATCTAATAAACCATTGCCTTATCCAATGTCGTGAGGATTTACTCCTGTGTTTTCTTCTAAGAGTTTTATAGTTTTAGCTCTTGATTTATGTTGATGAAAATCTTATCTCAGTTAATTTTTGTATATGGTGTGAGGTAGAGGTTCAGCTTCATTATTTTGCAGCTTGTCCCAGCACAGTTTTTTGAAGACTGTTTTGTCCTTCAACATATAGTTAGCGCCCTCGCTGATTGATGATAAATGTAAGAGTTTATCTCTGGACTCTCAACTCTATTCCATTGATCTATTACATATTTCCATCCATTCCAGTACCACACTATCCTGATTACTTTAGTTTCATAATAAATTTTGAAATTAGGAAGTGTTCCTCAACTTTGTTCTTTTGCAAGATTATTTTGGCTGTTCTGGATCCTTTGCATTTCCATATGAATTTTAGGATGAGCTTGTCAGTTTCTGCAAAAAGGGCTGCTGGGATTCTGGTTGTGACTGTGTTGAATCTGCAGATTGATAAGTTTGGGGCACACTGTAAGATTTTACTGTTTTAAGCTATCTCCTTAAGAAAGATTTATTTTCTTAGCTAACTGATTAATTTTTTGGAGACAGGGTCTCCCTCTGTCATCCATGCTGGAGTACAGTCGCGCAATCATAGCTCACTGCAGCCTCAACCTCCCAGGCTCAAGTGATCCTCTTACCTCAGCCTACTGAGTAGCTGGGACTACAGTTGTGCACAACCACGCCTGGCTAATTTTTTACTTTTTGTAGAAATGGCTTCTCTCTATGTTGCCCCAGCTGGTCTCGAACTTCTGGGCTCAGTCATTTCTCCTGCCTCAGGCTCCCAAAGGGCTGAGATTACAGGCATGAGCCACCTCACCCAACCAAGATTTTTTTCTTTGTAATTCTCCTGTGTATATTTTAACTCATCTTACTTATCCTGTTTTGTATCCCCCATTGTAATTAGCTCTTAAACTTTCAGAAAAAAAAATTAGTTATGTGTTTGTTTGGGACAGCAGCTAGGAAGCTTAGCAACTAGCTGGTCTTGGGATCCAGAGGAAACAGACTTTAGAGGATAGTATATCCATTTAAGGAATGAAAAGCAAGCTGAGGCCAGTATAGACAGGCTGTGCTTCAGTAGTTCTTCAGTGTATGCAAGGAAAAAAGTGTATATATTTCATGACTTGGGAGCTTATCCAGTTTTGGGGACTGTGCTTTAACAGAATTATATCATTACATAATTAAAATTATGTTTAGGGTATTGGAAGGAGTTCATGTAATTGAGTGCCCCTGAAGCTCCAGTTTCATTAGTTTCAGAATAAATTCACTTTTGAGTATGTGTATGCTAAAATTATGGCAGAATATTTAAGGTTTGAAATTGATAAATTGGGCTGGAACTTCAGGAACACCATACTCCTTTAGGAATGGTGGCCTTGAGCTAGGCCATGAAATGGCAGAATTTAGAAAAGTGTTCTGGAAAAGGGTGGACTTTTTGGAGTTTAAGTATTTTATCTTCCTCTGATTCTTTTTCCTCATGTAAATAAGCCCTACCTTGTAAAGTTTAGATATAATATCAACAAAATGCTTATTGCGGTGTTTGGCATATAATTAGTAGGTGACCAGTAATTAAGGTACTACCAGTGGAGAAAAGGAAGTGGTTTGA
Organism: Trachypithecus francoisi; assembly: GCF_009764315.1. Taxonomy (NCBI): domain Eukaryota; kingdom Metazoa; phylum Chordata; class Mammalia; order Primates; family Cercopithecidae; genus Trachypithecus; species Trachypithecus francoisi. The sequence goes on along the minus strand of NW_022681457.1, from coordinate 101,908,318 downwards.
GAAGCATCAGGGAATCCAGAGTGGACAACTGAATGTTGAGAACAGTGGTCAAATGAATTTAATTAGAAACAGGAATTGTCTAGGAACAAGATAGATTGAAGGGACCAGTAGTGTTGGGATTGTAGAGTTGTGTCCAGGTTGTAGTGAGCATTAGTTTCGTGCTATCCAGTATGGTAGCCCTTAGCCACATGTGGCTATTAAGTTTAAATTGAAATTAAAAATAGTTTCTTCAGTCACACTAGCTACATTATAAGTGCTCAGTATAGCACATGTTGAAGCCACAGAATTGGAAGCACAGATAGAGAAGTTTCCATTATGACAAAAAAGTTCATCAGACAGCCCTGAACTACATTATGAAGTGCAGACCGTAAGTACTGTGAGACTTCAGAGAAGATAAAAGATTTTTTTTTTTTTTTTGAGATGAAGTCTCACTCTTTTCGCCCAGGCCGGAGTGCAATGGTGTGATCTCGGCTCACTGCAACCTCCGCCTTCTGGGTTCAAGCGATTCTCCTGCCTGGGCCCCCAGAGTAGCTGGAATTACAGGTGCCTGCCACCATAATTTTTGTATTTTCAGCAGAAACGGGGGTTTCACTTTGTTGGCCAGGCTGGTCTAGAACTCCTGACTTCAGGTGATTCACCTGCCTTGGCCTCCCAAAGTGCTGGGATTACAGGCATGAGCCACTGCGCCTGGCAGATATAGTTTTAAAATTTAGAATAATTAAGAAATAATCTTCAGAGGAGGTGGACCTTGAGTATATGGTGTTGGATTAACAGAAAAAGATGGAAGTAGCTTTAGGAAGCTTAGAGGTTGGTAGAACAGCCTTGAGGACTTTTTCACTAGTGTGTTAGTGATTAGAATTAAATTTGAATTCAGGCCAGTCATGGTGGTTCATGCCTGTAATCCCAGCACTTTAGGAGGGCAAGGTGGGCAGATCGATTGAGCCCAGGAGTTTGATACCAGCCTTGGCAACATGGTGAAACTCTGTTTATACAAAATTACAAAAATTAGCCAGGTGTGGTGGCATGCGCCTGTAGTCCTAGCTACTCAGGAGGCTGAGGCAGGAGAATCACTTGAGCCTGGGAGGCGGAGATTGCAGTGAGCTGAGATCATGCCACTGCTTTCCAGCCTTTGTGATAGTGAGACCTGTCTTTTTTTTTTTTTTTTTTTTTTTTTTTTTGAGACGGAGTCTTGCTCTGTCGCCCAGGCTGGAGTGCAGTGGCCGGATCTCAGCTCACTGGAACCTCCGCCTCCCGGGTTCGCGCCATTCTCCCGCCTCAGCCTCCTGAGTAGCTGGGACCACAGGCGCCCGCCACCTTGCCCGGCTAATTTTTTGTATTTTTAGTAGAGACGGGGTTTCGCCGTGTTAGCCAGGATGGTCTCAATCTCCTGACCTCGTGATCCGCCCGTCTCGGCCTCCCAAAGTGCTGGGATTACAGGCTTGAGCCACCGCGCCCGGCCGAGACCCTGTCTTAAAAAAATAAAAATAAAAATAAAAAAGGCAGTGTGAATAGTCAAGGCCAGAGAGTTTATGCTGGTTTGAAAAATTTGATGTTCATCTGTTAAGCTATTAGAAAATATCACGGCCGGGCGCGGTGGCTCAAGCCTGTAATCCCAGCACTTTGGGAGGCCGAGTCGGGTGGATCACGAGGTCAGGAGATCGAGACCATCCTGGCTAACACGGTGAAACCCCGTCTCTACTAAAAAATACAAAAAACTAGCCGGGCGAGGTGGTGGGCGCCTGTAGTCCCAGCTGCTCGGGAGGCTGAGGCAGGAGAATGGCGTGAACCCGGGAGGCGGAGCTTGCAGTGAGCCGAGATCCGGCCACAGCACTCCAGCCTGGGCGACGAGCGAGACTCCGTCTCAAAAAAAAAAAAAAAAAAAAAAAAAAAATCACATAATGGGAAAATTAACGTGGCAGTTGTGCCCTAGATAAAAGGGAGAAAGGTTTTTTTTTAAATTTTTAATTATTGTGGTACGTAGTAGCTATATATATTTATGGGGTACATGAGATGTTTTGATATAGGAATGCAGTGTGAAAGGAGAAAATTTTGTGGTCTTTGTGGGTTTTTTTTTTTTTTTTTAAAGACAGTGTCTCACTTTGTCACCCAGGCTGGAGTGCAGTGGCCCAATCATGGCTCACTGCAGCCTTGACCTTCCAGGTTCAAGTGGTCCTCCTGCCTCAGCGCCCACAAGCGGCTGGAACTACAGATGTGCACCACCACCCACAGCTAATTTTTGTAGAGATGGAGTCTCGCTATGTTGCCCAGGCTGGTCTCGAATTCCTGAGATCAATTGATCTGCTCATCTCGACCTCCCAAAGTGCTAGGATTACAGGTGTGAGCCACCATGCCCAGCCCAAGAAAGATTTCTTTATAAAGACTGATGCTTTAAGGAGATTGAGGAGTAAATGAATCATTGTAATAAGGGTGGGGAGGAGAAGGAAGAGACTAAAGATTTAAATTCGAGAGTCATCAGTGTGAAAGTAAGAATAATTACTCTACCCACTCATAGTCTGCCTGTTGGGACATCTTTATGTCTGTGGTTGTAAGTAGTTGTAGAGCCTCTGAAGTCTTTGGGGTTTTTACTTAGGGGTGAGAGATTCCCAATCCTTTAGGTTCAAAGTACCCATTTTCTCAGGGGAATAGTTTTTATTAAAGTTTGTATGATTCTTTCAGATGGTTTTAAAACTTTGCTTAAATGGTCACTTCTTGGCTCTGGGCAATTTAAAAATTATCTAAAAAAAAAAAAGCTTTATTAAAGGAGGAAAGCCTTTTTTACAAAATAAAATTTTAAGCAAAAATCCCAAAATAAAACACACTACTATTAAGTAGTATTAAGAAGTTAAAATTTATAACATTTATTTTAGTTGTCAGTCTATGAGAAAATGAGGCTACTGGTGAAGCCAAATTTGAGATTGGAAATTAAGCGTGATAGTCTTGTTTTAGCCTTAGAATCCATTCTTTTCACCCAGCAACTAGACAACCAGGGAAGAATCCAATTTTGTTTCTGTATTTTGCTTTGTTTATGAAGTATTGTGGCAGTCTGGTACTGATTTGACAAGTTGTGCAAAAGGTAGGAGGTTGGTTTTGTTTGCTTGCTTTTTTTTTTTTTTTTTTTTTGAGACAGGGTCTCGACTCTGTCACACAGACTGGAGTGCCGTGTTTAGATCATAGCTCACTGTAGCCTTGACCCCCTGGGTTCAAGTGATCCACCTCAGCCTCCTTAGTAGCTGGAACTGCAGGTGCACGCCACCACACCAGGCTAAGTTTTTTTAGTTTTTTGTAAACACAGGGTTTCCCTGTGTTGTCTAGGCTGGTTTAGAAGTGGGCTCAAATGATCCTCCTCCTTCTTCCTTGGGGTTACAGGCTTGAGCCACTGCTCTCAGGTTTTTTTTTTTTTTTTTTTTTAAGCTTGCTTTGTCATCTCAGGATGCTCTCAGTTGAACAGAGATGGCAGAAGAAACTTCATTCTTAAGTCTACCTTAAATTGAGTTACCTGAGCAGCACACGTTAATATGTTGGTGGTCTCTAAAGGATTAAGATTTGTTTTAACACGAGTGTGTATTTATTTAATACATTTAAAAATTAAAATTCTAAATCTTGAAGAATCCTAGGGTTCTGTGAAACAGTTTTTTTTTTTTTTTTTTTTTTTGAGACGGAGTCTCGCTCTATCATCCAGGCTGGAGTGCAGTGGTGCGATCTCGGCTCACTGCAAGCTCCGCCTCCCGGGTTTACGCCATTCTCCTGCCTCAGCCTCCCGAGTAGCTGGGACTACAGGCGCCCGCCATCTCGCCCGGCTAATTTTTTTTTTGTATTTTTTAGTAGAGACGGGGTTTCACTGTGTTAGCCAGGATGGTCTCGATCTCCTGACCTCGTGATCCACCCATCTCGGCCTCCCAAAGTGCTGGGATTACAGGCTTGAGCCACCGCGCCCGGCCAACAGTTTTGTTTTTAATAATACCATTGGATATTATTGCTTCTACCTGTACGTATTTTTCTAATCTCTTTTGTTCCTAAAGACTAAGAACCCTTTCTAGACCAGCCTTTTCCAAGTGTTTTCCTTGTTAATTATTTCTTTGTCAAGACATTGGATTAAACAATATTGAAAAGATTGTTTTTGATGCAAAACTTAACAGTACCTTTATTTTTTATTTTTTTGAGACAGGGTCTGTGTCTGTCACTCAGGCTGGAGCACAGTGGTGCGATCATAGATTGCACCCCTTGGCCTCCTGGGCTTAAGCAGTCCTCCTGCCTTGGCATCTGCCTGCTCCCGCCTCCCAAAGTGCTGGGATTACAGGCGTGAGCCACCACGCCCAGCCTTCTCAGTACTTTTAATGTGAATTGTAACTCTCCTAGAGGGGACCTGTAAAGATTGCAGTTTCCCAGACTTGATATTGGATCCTTTAGTCCTTCAAAGAATATAGTATCTAGTGGAACATCCTTTGGGAAAAACTGAACTACAATAGAAAGGATTTTGTATTAGTCTTTGTTTTTGTCTCAAAATTTGCACATTGTCCAGTTCCATATTAGGTACTTGTTAAGTCATTATTGAGTAAATAGGATTGATGGGCAGAGGATCAAAGGACTGAATCTTTGGGGAAGGGAAGAGTCAAGCACTATTGAGGGGTAAAAGGAAAAGAAAACTGCATACTATAAAAGTTTATGGCCTATTCTGACTTCTCTCCCTCTTTGAAACTTTTTTTTCTCCTTGGTGCTTTTTCATCCATTGTCCTGAGACCTGTTTCCACAGTTTATCTCAGTTAGGATAAGGTTTAGTATAAATCATCTACATTTCTGGAGTCTTATTGCAGAGATCCTGTATGAGATGGTCATCTGATCAGGATCATTTACTTGGAACCAGATTTTCAGCTTTTTAGGGGCAGGGACACAGTCATAATTGTTTTCTCCATTGTACCATGTGCTCAGTGTTCAGTATTTGAGTAGGTGAATACAATTATTCATATATTAAATAAAATTCTTAGAGCATGGGTCAGAACTAGTCAGTTCATTCTTCTTAATTTTTGTTTCCATTTTGTAACCCAATCCCTGTTTTCGGTAAAACTCTTGTACTTCCAGCAACTATTCCCCCTCCCCCAAATCTTGTGGTCCTATCATTTAAAAAACAGAGCAAAAAGATAGTATAAAAACAGCTGGCCATCCAAAGCTATATCAAAGATGTTTAGTAAGTTAAAATGTATTACATTCACTGTAATCCACAGGACTATTCATCTTGGAAATGTAAAACATCAGATACGTGTGGAAACCACATTGTCTTTGCTTTTTTTGCACGTCTAATAAATTATCTTTTCATGGAATTAATAGTAATTAGAATCTTTTAATTGATTCCATAATAATTATCTTTTAATTGATTCCATAATAATTAGCTGTAGTTTCTTTTATTAGGAAGTCACAATGATGATTTGAGAATGTTCCAATGTTGAAAACTATTTGTAATACCATATTACACATTTTGGCTAACCAATCCATAATAATCTTTCCTGTCTTACGCTCTATTACCCTCAGTGACACATTCACTAAGACTGCTTCCTCTTTTTGCTAATGACATACCTCCCTTTCCTTTACAGCCGATGTGAATTAGTAGTAAGACCTGTATCCTCCATTTCCACGTCACTTACTCCTTAATTTATTTTATTTTATTTTATTTTTTGAGATAGAGTCTCACACCCAGGCTGCAGTGCAGTGGTTTGATCTTGGCTCACTGTAACCTCCACCTCCTGGGTTCAATCGATTCTCCTGCCTCAGCCTCCCGAGTAGCTGGGATTACAGGTGCCCGCCACCACACCCAAGTAGAGAAGGGTTTCACCATGTTGGCTAGGTTGGTCTCGAACTCCTGTCCTTAGGTGATCCGCCTGCCGCAGCCCCCCAGAGTGCTGGGATTACAGGCATGAGCCACTGCGCCTGGCCTCTCCTAAGTGAATTTTTTAAGCAAATGCACCTTTTCATAGTTTCAGTTTGACTGTTGTTATTTTCTACTCCGTGCCCTCCATTTGGTTTTTGGAATTGTTTTGCTATTTTCCGTTGGAATAGTAGTTAGAAGCACAGGCTTGGCATTAGACAGACTTGGTATTCTATTCTAGTTAACTGTATTTTTGTCTGAGGGTTATTTTAATCTTTTGTTGGAAATTCCGGTATGTGAGCATGATACACACAATTAAAAAATTTTTTAAGAAGTTGTTGAGAGCCTTAGAGTCAGTGATTTGAATGTCAGTGCTGTGATGTAAAAGTTGCAGATTAGTGTGAACCTGAACTGACACAAGATTGTTTCACGAAGGTTTTGTTTTTAATAACTACCTATTATAAGTTGGCTTGTTCCTTGTTGTATGCTTACTTCCCTTAAAATATGAAGTTAACAATTCACATTGATTGATGGTTCCAAATAGAGTCCCTAATTTTAAATGTTCACTGCATTTAGCTTTCCCTGGTATGATCTCCATATAGGTAGAATACAGAGAGATGGATGAAAGCTTGGCCAACCTCTCAGAAGATGAGTATTATTCAGAAGAAGAGAGAAATGCCAAAGCAGAGAAGGAAAAGAAACTTCCCCCACCACCCCCTCAAGCCCCACCTGAGGAAGAAAATGAAAGTGAGCCTGAAGAACCATCGGGTGAGTTGTAGTGTCCAACGACAGTTCTATTTTATCTTAGAAATAAGAATTAATGGATTTATTTCCATTCTGCAATATTATTTATGTCTTTATCTTTGGTTTATAATAAACTCTGATATTGGGGCTCCTGCCATGTGTGTCTTTGTGTGTGTGTATACATATACAGGTATATGTGTGTATGTATACACATAGATACATACGTAGTGGTACTGATATTCTTTTTGTGTGCTTGTACATATACAGGAGGAAGGTAAAGGGTGGGAATGGAAGGACAGTGGCAACATAAGGTGGTTGGAAAATAGGAGAAAATAAATGATTAGAGAAGACATACAGAAAGCTACATCCAGAGCACCAGACCTGTCAGTGACAGCTCTGATTCAGAAATTGTTCTGGCTAACTGATGGGTTTACCACGTAGTTAGATACATTATGATAAAACTTCATGGTGTGGATTGGTTTTGAGAAGTGCCTTTTCCTGGTGAACAAATATAAAAATATATTCTAGGCCAGAAAATCTAGAAAGATTATGGGAGTCTGTAGTTTTGGTTTCAGAGCTTCAAACAGCTTTCAAGAATTCTCACTAACACACCCTCAATGCTGAGTACTAGCTTTCTGAGGATGGCTGGACCAATCAGGGATATATGCCTTTCTATTTTGGAGAGCCCAAGCAAAAGCGGTGTTTCAATGAATTTTTGTAGCTCATGCCCTTAATGACATTTTATTTACTCTGTTTGACTTTGAATTTTTACTAAGTTCCTCTTCTTGAAATAAGTTTTATATTTAGAATAGCTTCAGACCCACACATCTCTCTGGTTCTTTTAGTCCTGTACCTTTTAAAAACAAAATGGTGGTTTCAGACCCCATCTGCTGTATCTTGCATGACTTACGTAGGTACCCAGATTAAGACATACTTCATTTAAGATGTTTTATCTTTTGTTTTAGCCTCTTTTTTTTAAGGGTTTTCTCCCCTATGGTGTTACTGTGAATTACCAGAAGTACTGATGCTTCACTTGAGGACATTACCAGTCAAGTGTTATTTAGGTTTGGAGCTTATCAAAGTCTGGCTAAAACTTAAAAATCAAATTTATAATTTATAGGACTGTAATAAAGTATATTAAAGGAATACAGTTTGAGAACATTCAGAAAAAAGATAGATTAGATTCTGGTTTCAGTTCCTTCAAAAGTCAGGGGTTTTCTAAGAAGAGTAGTTTTCCTAAAACTTTCTTAAAATGATTTCTTGGGCAACTCCTTGTTTGAAGGTTTCTAGTTTCAGTAGTATATTACCTTTGGGGCTAATGTCCCCCAGGCAAGTGTAGCTGCCTTTTTACTTTACACCTTCTCTCGTTATTCGTTTTTCTTCTTCCTCTTTCTAGTCTTACACATTTATCTCTCTTCTTTCTGTTCTTACCTCCAACCTTTCCCTTCACCCTGTGCTCTTTTCTTCTGTGTTCTTTTTGGTTCTTACCTTTCTTCTACCTTTGCTGTAGACCTGCTAATGAGATACTTGGGGATAACCCTTTTAATGTCTGACTTTTTTGGACTGACTTTTTAGTTCAAGTTCTCTAAGTATTACGCATTGTGGAGTGGACTGACTTTTTAGTTCAAGGGCTCTAAGTATTACGCATTGATGATCTGATATCTCAGATGCTGCCTTACCTTTTTTGTGTGGTTGTGTCTCCAGTAAATAATTGATTTACCATAGGTTCCAAGTTGATAAACGTTTCTTTGAAAATTTTAAACCGTATCTTGGTGTTGCTGTTTGCTTTTTTCTGAAAGCGTTTTTTTTTTGTTTGTGTGTTTGTTTGTTTTTAATTTCATAAATGTCAGGTATTGTTCCCACAAAAAGTAAATGTCTTAACAAAAGGATTTAGGATTTGGGAGCTGTCTTTATTGTGTTGTAGTTAATTATAATGCAGTGGTTTAGTTTAAGTTATCTTTGTTTTTGGGGGGAAGTTGAAATTTTAAGTTGAGGATGTCTTCAGTGCTTAGAGATGTGATAACAGCCAAAACTTGCTAATACATTGTTTGTGGTTATGAAAATAGTGATTGTTCCTTTAAAACAACTTAATGATTTTGAAAATTTCTGGGTTGAATTAGGGGTGTACTTTCCCTAGAAAAAGTGTCAACTTATTAGCCTGAACTACTTATGTAGTTTAGCAATAGATTGGGTCCTGATGGTGAATCATAAAATATTATCAGGTAAGTTAAATATTTGAACACTGTCCAGGGTTTCTAAGTCTTTTGTCTTATCATCTTTCGCAAAAGTTTTTAGTCAAAAGTTGAATGGAAGCATTGCTATATGACTATATTAAAAGCTTGAGAGAAGATGTAGATTTGTTTGATTTTTATTTTTTTGGAGACAGAGTCTTACTGTGTCACCCAGACTGGAGTGCAGTGGCATGATCTTAGCTCACTGCAACCTGCGCCTCCCAGGTTTAAGCGATTCTCCTGCCTCAGCCCCCTGAGTAGCTGGAATTATGGACGTGCGCCACCACGCCTGGCTAAGTTTTGCATTTTTAGTAGAGACAGGGTTTCACCATGTTGGCCCGCCTCAGTCTCCCAAAGTGCTGGGATTACCGACATGAGCCACCATACCGGGCCTGTGGGTTTGTTTCTTTACCAAACCGTTTCTTGTTCTCAGTTTTTTTATAAGGCAATCACAAGGAATTAACTTATTCTGTCAAAAATTATAGGTAAGGGCCAGGCGCAGCGGCTCCCAGCACTTGGAGAGGCTGAGGCAAGTGGATCACCTGAGGTCAGGGGTTCGAGACCAGCCTGGCCAACATAGTGAAACTCTGTCTCCACTAAAAATATAAAAATTAGCCAAGCGTGGTGGTGCGTACCTGTAATCCCAGCTACTTGGGAGGCTAAGGCAGGAGAATTGCTTGAACCCACGAAGCAGAGGTTGCAGTGATCTGAGATTGTGCCACTGCACTCCAGTCTTTGTGAGAGCAAGACTCTGCCTCAAAAAAAAATCCAAAAAACAAAACAAAAAAGTAATATTTGCATACATTTCATTCTTACCAACTTTTAAATTTGTTTAGAAATTTTTGCTTTGCTTTCTGCAGTGTGTTAATCTTAACAGGAAGAAAATATTTTGTTAATTATGAAAGCACAAGGTATCCTGAAGTCAGTGGGTCAAATTGACTGAATAAGGTTCCTCTGGGAGAGTACTGAGAGGAAGCCAGAAAGGTGGGAGCCATATTGTGAATAGCCTTGGTTGACTAAGCCAGGCTAAGGAATTTGAGCATTAGGAGTGTCAGTGGTAGCCCTGAGGTTTTTTGAGCAAGGGAGGTTACACTGAAATATGTTTTTGGAAAGACCAATCTCATGCTAAGGGTGAACTAAGGGAGTAAAGAAGCTGAGATTGGAGAGATAATTTATTGACTCTTGGTCAGTGGAAAAATGTTCTTAATATCAAAGTTGAATTTTTATGGAAAGAAAAAGTTTGGGTGTTTTTGTTGGTCTGATTGAACTTATTTAATTGGGAGGAAGTTGTCTCTGTTGACCTAAATATTGTTTTTAGATTTGTCAATTTTTGACCATAACTTAATGTGGCATTGTAGTCCTATGGTAGTCAAAATGAGTAAATAATGGATTTTTCATACCAAATATTACTGTTTATATTTTAAAACTACCTCATTTTGTTTTCCTAAACATTTCCATGTTTATATTTACTATACTTTTGCATATATTTGTTTTAACACATGGTGGTTTTACTTGGTTTCCTAGTACCTTTTCTGTGAAGGTGGAAGTTTTTCTAGGTCATGCCAACTAAACTTGAACAGGTTGTCTTTGGAATTGAGTGTTTGGTTACTAGCAGTGTCACATAATAGTGGAGAGTTTATAAAATAGAATCAAATCTCCTTCAGCTGGCCTTCATTGATTTAGGATAATAGTCCCCTGGTAAAGTACCTTTCTATTCTTTGGAGAAATGCCTTTTCCTCTCTTTGCTCAGATTGTTACCCTGTGTACATTACATTATTTTCCTCAATGAGTTTTATATTCCTGTATTAACTGATTCTCCAACACTTGGCTTTTTTATTTTCACATGGAAACATGATTCAATTTTTTCCCCCTCCACTGCCTTTCAGCGGTTAAAATTTACCAGAAAAATCTTACTAGTTAGTTCCTGGATTTAAATTTTGTATTGGGTAACTTTTCACTAGAGAACTCAAGATACATTCTGAGTTAGAAGTAACTTAGTTGTACATAGCCTGAGACTTTCATGGAAACTTATTCTAAAATAAGTAAAAGGAAATTTGAAATGGGTTATTAAGATGCCTTTCTCAAGCCGTCTTCAAGTTAATGGATTTCTCAGTAGAGACATCAGAAGTGTGCTTGTGTCTGTGTGTATATGCATGTGAATGTGTATATCATTTTTCTAGGCTCCGTGATGTCCTAATACTTAAGACTCTAATGAAGCTCAGAGGCTTCCTTTAAGTTATTGGTTAACTCTTCAAATAGATTTTGTTAGATATGATTGGTTAACAAGTCTGTATTATTACTTATTTTATGGAATGACCGTGGGAAGAATCACTTTATCTTCTTGTTTATATTCTTATTTGTACCGGAGGAAGCCCTCTTCTCTCTTATATGTGGTAATTTTAAAAGTTTGTAGGTATGTGTTTTTAAAGTCATGTAGGCTGTTTTTGTTTGTTTGTTTTGAGACAGAGTTTCCCTCTTGTTGCCTAGGCTGGAGAGCAATGGCGCGATCTCAGCTCACCACAACCTCCACCTCCCTGGTTCAAGCAATTCTCCTGGCTTAGCCTCCCGAGTAGCTGGGGTTACAGGCATGCACCACCATGCCCAGCTTGTATTTTTAGTGGAGATGAGGTTTCTCCATGTTGGCCAGGCTGGTCTCGAACTCCTGACCTCAGGTGATCCACCTGCCTCAGCCTCCAAAGTTCTGGGGTTACAGGTGTGAGCCACCACGCCCAGTTTGGCTGTTAAATAAATTAACAAAAATCATTGATGTGAGATAAAGGTATGGTAAACAATTTTGTGTGGTTTTAATAAATTTGGGGGCTTGTTCACATAATAATCATACTGTAGGTTGCAAGTATTTTTAAAATTTACCTAAAAGGTGATGTTAACCTGAATTAGTAAAAATACTAAATTACAGAAAATACACAATGTATGGGTAGAAGAATTTAAAGATTCAATGAAATTTGATCACAAATGCTGTTATGAAAATTTCATATAACAAAAGATTGAGGACCAAAAATTTGATGAATTATTTAGTAGAGCAAGTATTAAAAGGCGGTATCTTTTAGACTATTCTATAGAACTTGGCATAATAGAATTTGACCAGAGAAGAGTTGAAGATTAATTTTCTTACTTTAAAAGAAAAAGAAAAACGATACTAATATTTTCACCTTATATTAGTATAATTCTTTGTTTGTAAGATACCCTGATCTCTTCCCTGTGAGACAGTCATACTGAGTGCAGTCAGTACAGCCGTGGGTGGTGGTTGCCAAGCACTGGGTTTGGCAGCATGGATAGTAATGGCCAGAGTTCAGGTGAACCACTTTGTTTTTTTTTTAAATCATGCTGTAACTATTCTCAAGTGGCTAATCCCAGGCTTTTCTCTCTGATTTCTCTCTCTATGCCTACAAATGGAACCAGAGAAGAGGACTAGCTTTCAGGTTTAGTGAGAATTAACTCAGATTACCACCACAGGGAAGATGATAGGATTCTATTACATCCCCAAGTCCAGCAGGAGACCCTGTTTTGTAGGTTTACCAGAAGTGACTAGGGAGTTCATTCCTGACAGAGTTGTCTGTATTGTCATTTTGACATGTTAGTATAAAATAAATGCCCCAAATCATTTGAGTTCTCATTATATGAAGTATGATGCATACATTCAGAAAATAGGCATAGGGTTTGTTTTCTTGCCACCCTCCCCCTGCCTCCCCACCTTTTTGGAATAACAACATCATTTCAGTGTTCTGATTTGGATCTATGCTCCAAAATTTACTGGAGGGCTAAGGAAAAAACGTGACAGACTGAAAAAGTAATTCAACAGAATTCTTACGTTCTTATATTTTGAGGCACTATGAATAGATCAAGATAAATATGCTGTACAACACATGGTCCTCACTCTCAGATAATTTATAGCCTAGTATGAGACACAAATGTAGACATAAATGCATAATGGAAAGCAAAATACTCAAGTGTGATATCAATATAAAAATTTTAGAGGCATATAGAGGTAGGAAGGGTGAAGAGTAGAGAACTGGTAGTATGAAGGGCAAATTTTTAAAAAAATAAATGAGGCATTTTCTACAAAAATTAAGATTTCCCCCAAATGTGGTAGTTCCTCATTGACTTTATTCTACATATATTATTGTACAATGGTAATTATTTTGTCACAGTCACAGTGCTGGATTATAAGGGTTCAAAGAGAAAGATTACATCCTCCTGCAAATAATTTGTAGTCCAGTGGCTGGGTGTTGTGGTGCATTCCTGTAATTCCAGCACTTAGGGAGGCCAAGACATGTGGATCACCTGAGGCCAGGAGTTCGAGACCAGCCCAGCCAATATGGTGAAACCCCATCTCTACTTAAAAAAATTTTTTTTGAATACAAAAATTAGCTGGGAGTGGTGACACATGTCTGTAATCTCAGCTGCTCAGGAGGCTGAGGCACTAGAATCGCTTAATCCTGAGAGGCGGAGGTTGCAGTGAGCCGGGATTGTACCACTGCACTCCAGCCTGGGTGATAGAGTGAGATCCTGTCTCAAAAAAAAAAAAGGAATTTGCAGTTCATTTTAGGGTTACAGATGTTAATAAGTAGCTACAATGAAGAAACTACAATAGAAATATATAGAAAGTATGGTGAGAACTCAGAAGTTATTTTTTAATTGATAAATAAGATTGTATTTATCATGTACAGCATGATGTTTTGAAGTATAAATACATTGCAGAATGACCAAATTTAGCTGATAAACATGCGTTACCTCACATGGTTATCATTTTTGTGATGAGAACACTTACCCACTTTCTTGACGTTTTTCAAGAATACAATGTATTGTGATTAATTATAGTCACCATGTTGTACAGTATATCTCTTAGAAGCTGTTTTTAAATAATGTTTCTCCCTAAAATTGGGTTTTGAAATTTTGTGTTAAACATGAAAGGATGAAGCAGTTTTAGATCCTTGATTTTTAACTGTTTACTATTTTTGGCTGATAAAGAACCCTTGAATCAGATGCTACAAGTTTATGTTTGGTCTTTGAGAGATTGACCTGCTTTTCTTAATGATGTCATTTCATTGATTATTTTGTTGTACTTTTTATTAAGGCAAAATAGTAATTTGTTTAGCTGATCACCTTTATTTTTATAATTTATTTGAATTCTTTTTGTTGCCATCATTTATTGGGTCTGATCCTGTTGTAATAGAAGAACAAGATACTTTTTGAGGATTTTCTCATCTACGAAATGAGACTTGTTATGAGAATCAAATGAGAAAATGTGAAATCCACCTTTATGTGTAAACATCTTGTGTTTATTAAACAGAGTTGATTGAACTAAGAATAGGGTGGATTGGTGTTTTATTTAGAAAAAAATTCAGGGCAGCTTTAGACCAGACAGACACACATACTATGTTACTTTGGGAAAGTGTTGGTGGTAGGCCATTTTCAGTAATGAGTCGCTTATGAAATAGATAACTTTTTTTTTTTTTTTTTTGAGACGGAGTCTCACTATCACCCAGGCTGGAGTGAAGTGGCCGGATCTCAGCTCACCGCAAGCTCCGCCTCCTGGGTTCACGCCATTCTCCTGCCTCAGCCTCCAGAGTAGCTGGGACTACAGGCGCCCGCCTCATCGCCCGGCTAGTTTTTTGTATATTTTTTAGTAGAGACGGGGTTTCACCGTGTTAGCCAGGATGGTCTCGATCTCCTGACCTCGTGATCCACCCGTCTCGGCCTCCCAAAGTGCTGGGATTACAGGCTTGAGCCACCGCGCCCGGCTGAAATAGATAACTTTTTAATCATCTGGAACTGTTCCTGTGTGTGTGTGTGTGTGTGTGTGTGTGTGTGTGTGTAAAACTTTAATCTTGATATTAATCTTTTATGTTAAATCATGAGAATGACAGATGACTTTGGGACTTTCTAACAGTTTTTTTTCTTTCCTCAAGAGAATAATATAATTGAAATTCTTGCATCGGCTGTCGAGTTATAAGAAATATTTTGTAAGCTTTGTTATTAACCAGACACACCTTAAGCTTGGTAGTTGGACAACGTAACATCTGAAGTGTAAGCTTTCTCTGGAACGTTTTGAAAAGTGAACACAAACCAAGACTGCAGCAAAATAAGGATCAGGAAAATTTCTACTATGGAATGTGGAGGGAAATAATATGTGAAAAAGTAAATTCTTTCCATTGGCTTCTAAAGCTTTGCATTTCTCCCTAGCTTGTAGGGCCTTTTACTTTCTTTTGATGGGATCCTTGCTACTACTACGCAGTGGAAGTCTTCAAGCACAAATCTGTGGTGGTATTGTTCTTTCAGCAGTTCAGTGGAAGTTCCAGGCAAGCTCCTACTTCAAGCAAAACAATTTTTCTTTTTTTCTAAACCTTAAGAAGGCTGTTTTAGTTCAATATTTTAAATGATACTGTAACCCAGGGATTGCTATTCTAGTTGAAACTCATAATTTCATTTTGAATGCTGCTCAGGCTGATCTTGAACTCCTTGTCTCAAGTGATCCTCCTGACTTGATCTCTCCCGAAGCACTGAGATTACAGGTGTGAGCCACTGTTAATTCCTCTTTGAAACTGTGACTTTCCTTATCTTCATGAGATTAATCATGCATTTATGACTGCTTCAAATTCTCTGAGCCTGTTATTACCTCCATGCTATCTTAAAGTCTTTTAGCTGCATTCTTACTTCTGAGTTCTATTCTTTAATTTCCAGCCATCCTTAGAACATTTCCATTTAATTGTATTAGCCGGTTTCCCAAATTTCCCATTTTGTTAGTAGCATTACTAGTCTTCTGAACTTAAAACCCTAGAGTCATCCTGAAAGTTCTTTATCCCTTTTACCAAGTCTGTTATAAAGTCATACATCTTACTGTGCACAGTCTTTTTCATTTGTTAGGCCTTACCCATTTTTACTGTCACCTTTTTCTAGTGAATTTCAACTTGTATGTAAATTATTTCAATAGCCTTTCAATTGGATCTCCTTTATCTAGGTTTTCCCTCTAATCCATCTCGTACAAGGTAGCCAGATTAGTTTAACTAAAATAGCATTTGTTGTGCTGTCTTTGTGCCAAAGATCCACAGTTTTCCTCCATTACTACTAAAATCACATTCAGGTTTGGGTACTGGAAAGGGCTCGTTTTACCAATCCACTTGATCTCCCACTGCTTTTTCAGACCATCTCCTTCTGTAAGTAGGTACTGTGCAGTCCTCTGCACATACCATGTCTGTGCTTTTCTCTTTATCTTTGTAAATGATCTGTACCATAGTGGTGGTTTCACTGCCTCGTAGTCTATCCATATCTCTTGGGAATTGTTCTGAAAGCTTCCCTGATTTTCCAGGACTGTGTCAGCTTCTTGTTTCTTAACAATAACAAAAGTTTCCTTGTAGGTATTTTTCATCTTTTCTCAACTAGGTTGTAAACTCTTTAAAAACAGAGAGTCTACCTATTCTACTTTTGTATTTGTGCTTTGCAGTTTTGGGGTAGATATAGTAAACATTGTTTATTAAATAAGAAACTCAATTAGTGTCTTAATACGGTAGAGACGTATATTCCAAGTTGGCTTTAACTTTTGAAATGTTTCTTTCACCTGCTAATTTATTAAATTCAATTGAAATCAGTAGTTTGGCATTCACTTTTATTCCATAAATTTGGTCATTTTGATAAATTTATCTTGTATCGGAAAATCGTTGCTTCCTAGACTTAAAAGTTTCTTAAAATGTCTATAATTCGAATGTGATTCCAAGAAACTAGTCAAAATGTGAATCTGTGTTTCTGGAAACAACCAGTAATTTTCACCTCCTTGTTTGTTTGCCAGATAAAAGCATTTGAAAGTCAACGTAGACTTCCTTTTAAGATGTTGGAAGAGTGATCTCTTATTTTAATTCAGATGAGAAAACATTCAGTAATGTGATTATAACTACAATACTTCACGGTTCAAGAAGGACTCTTAGATCTGAAGGTCTGAAGTCAACTGAAAGGCTGTTATGTAAGATAAACCAGAAAGATCTTCATTTTCAATTTGGAGTAGCTGTGTACAAATAAACTATATGAACAGTCTCTACTTTAGGCCGATTCTGGTGGCTCATGCTCATAAGTCTGAGTGCTTTGAGAGGCTGAATTGAGAGGCTAGGAGTTCAAAAACAGCTTGGGCAACATATCGAGAACCTGTCTCTACAAAAAAAAAAAAAAAAAAAAAATTAGCCAGATATGGTGGCACATGCCTGTAGTCCTAGCTACTCAGGAGGCTGAGGCAAGAGGATCCCTTGAGCCCAGGAGTTCAAGGTTACAGCGAACTATGATGAACCACTGTACTCCACCCTGGGCGACAAAGCAAGACCTTGTCTCTAAAAAATAATTTAAAAATTAAAGAGTCTCTACGTCAAGCTTGAGGACTATTTTGTAGGTTTGGTGGTTTGGGATAAAAACAAAAGGGAGTTTCTTGTGTAGAGGTGCCAAAATCGAGGTGATATTACAAAGTTGCTTTTGAGTATTTTCATTTTCTGTTTTGAATTTGCACTCATGGAAAGCTAACAGCGCTACTTGCCTGCTTTTAATGTGTCCTGAGCCACTATCAGAAACAGAGTCCTAGGCTGGAAAGACTCAAAGAGCAGATGAATAAGGGATTTTATATATATCATAATCAGAGACTACCTGGATGAAAAGTTAGCTGCAAGCAGTGTTGTATATGTGCTGTTTTTAAGAAAATGTTCAAGAATTGGTCCATAATAGACTGCTAGTAAAGATGATCTTTCGGGTGTCTTTGGAGAAGTAGGCACCTTCAAAGTACTCTTGAGTATGATTTGAGTGAAAATAATAACTTCATTCTTTATTTCCAAACAAGTTAAACCATCATCAAGAGATAAATACCATGTTTCTTAATTTAATTTTAAGCATTTTTTTATTTTGTTTTCCATCATTTCTTATGTTATATGGAACCTTCTGCTTGGTTTTCTTCTACTCCTCTGCTTAAATAATACTTTGGGGTTTCCCTTTTTTTTTTTTTTTGAGATGGAGTCTTGCTGTGTTGCCTAGCCTGGAGTGCAGTGGTACAGTCTCGCCTCCACCTCCCGGGCTCAAGCGATTCTCCTGCCTCAGCTTCCTGAGTAGCTGGGATTACAGGCGCATGCCATAACGCCTGGCTAATTTTTGTATTTTTAGTAGAGACAGGGTTTCACCATGTTGGTCAGGCTGGTCTCAAACTCCTGACCTCATGATCCACCCACCTCGGCCTCCCAAAGTGCCGGGATTACAGGCGTGAGCCACCGTGCCCGGCCTGGAGTTTCATTTCTTTTTTGACATTTTGTTGTTATGGGATCCCCTTTAAAAATCTTTGCAGGGTATTGAATATTTTCTATATTTCCCCTGTATTTTTTTAAGTTTAAAAAAAAAAAGTATCTTTTTAAGAAGTTTTTTAATTCCTTTCTTCAGAACCAGAAGACAGGCCGGGTGCGGTGGCTCAAGCCTGTAATCCCAGCACTTTGGGAGGCCGAGACGGGCGGATCACGAGGTCAGGAGATCGAGACCATCCTGGCTAACACGGTGAAACCCCGTCTCTACTAAAAAATACAAAAATCTAGCCGGGCGTGGCGGGTGTCTGTAGTCCCAGCTACTCCGGAGGCTGAGGCAGGAGAATGGCGGGAACCCGGGAGGCGGAGCTTGCAGTGAGCTGAGATCCGGCCACTGCACTCCAGCCCGGGCGACAGAGCAAGACTCCGTCTCAAAAAAAAGAACCAGAAGACAAAAAAGACTACCTCGTTGCCCTTTTGTTCTCGTTGACCTATTGAGTACGCAAGTCAGGGGTAAGAAATCCGTCTTTTTTTGTGAATCAGAGCACCATTGATTCACACACAAGAATCAGTCAAGAGCTACCTGTAGGTTAAATTAATGAGTTTATTGTATTACATGTGTTATAGTTGGAAAAGAAGGAAAATGATAGGATTAGGAAAGATAAAGTAACTCAGGCTTAGGCTCACTTCAAAGTGTGTGTTTTTTGATTTTTTGTTTTTTTGCTGTTTTTATCTAAGTTTTTAGTGGTGAGATACCTTCATGACAAGAGACTGTTACTTTTATTTTTGCCAAGTCAGAAACATAATTTGAAAGATAACAGCTATGTTATTCCTAATCTTAAGTATGATTCTTGGAAGCTGTTTGTTTCATTGTTCTGAGTTCCTTGCTGTTCCCTTTCTTCCCCAAATACAATTCAGTTTTCTGATCCAGCTTGGTTTTATTTGGAACCAAACAAAACAATGGCAACATTTTTTTAAACCCTATGAAATTTATTATTATTATTATTATTATTTTGAGATGGAGTCTTGCTCTGTCGCCCAGGCTGGAGTGCAATGGCGCGATCTTGACTTACTGCAGCCTCTGCCTCCCAGGTTCAAGCAATTCTCCTGCCTCAGCCTCCCGAGTAGCTGGGATTACAGGCGAGCGCCACCACACCTGGCTAACTTTTGTGTTTTTAGTAGAAACGAGGTTTCACCATGTTGACTAGGCTGGTCTTGAACTCCTGACCTCAAGTGATCCGCCCACCTCAGCCTCCTGAAGTGCTCGGATTACAGGCTGAGCCACTGTACCCAGCTCTACAAAATATTTTTTATGAATAAAGTCAGAATTTACTAAGAATGAATATATCTGATTTTAAGTTTATAGTAGAGTTTAAAATACAGGACCTGTATTTTCAAGATAAGTTTTCAGATTGGATTTAGTAACCTGATCATCTCTTCATGATTGTATGCCTTTTTCCAAGGGCTATAAACAAGTATACCTTGGGCCTTGTTTGAGGAGCATAACGTTCTTGAACCTAAAGGACCCTTCAGACGAGAGCATAGTAAAATGAGTTTAGAATGAGATTCTATTCTATCTTCATAACAGGGCATATATCTTCTAGCAACACATTCTAATATCATTATCAGAAATAATGTCTTATATCTAAGTATCTTTTTATTCTCTTTGTTGTTCCCTTCTAACTCAAATGGTGGAATAATCAATCCGCTTTCTTATTGGGGCATATATTTTAAAATAAACTGTTTAATGAAGCTTGTCGGAGTTATTTAGATCATTGGGAGGTGGTGTTTTATATCTTCCAAAGATCACACTCATTTTCCTGTATTGTACCAGGTGACTAGAAGCTTAAGAGCATCATGGCATCTGTCTTGACGATAGATTTTGGAAGAGTTCAGAAGACAGTCTATTCTTTTTCAGATTGAATTTTCAAGCTTTGATTTTTTTCTTGAAGTTACTTCTACATATTAATCAGTGAGGAAAATTTCCTAACAAAGCTTATTATGTAGCATGAAGTAGAAGATTCAACTTCTTGCCTGCCTTTCTCTGTGTTCCCACAAGTGTGTGTTTATCTACAGTACTTGGCACAAGCACACAGAGTGTCTTATTATGTATTCTTTAGTTTTATTTAGGAAGTACTGGCATATTTAACTGTAGTAGTGTCTACTGTGTATAGTAAATGAAACTTCTTTGGAGACTGAGTCTTTTAATTATACTCCCTACTTTGAAAAGAAGGAGAGAATTTTTCATTAAAATTAGAAAGTTAAATGGGTATTAAGTTGATGCTGAATTGCAACGCCAGATTCTAGAGTCTATGTCACCTCCATTTCCAGTCTAGCAGCTGTTAGTAAAAGACACTTGGAATCCATTTTCCCCCATCCAGACTATTAATATTAAATAAGACTGACAGCAAGGATTTAGTGATTAAAAATACTATGTACTTTGTTCCACTGCCTTTCAACAAGAATCACCATGTAAAGTTGAAACTTCCTGACCAGAATTTGGAAGACTATGATGTAATTCCCTGGGCCTTGATTCCAGAAGAAGGAGCTCTCTGAATATGGGTTTACTAGTTGGTGGCAAATTCATGAGTCACCAACTATTAGGCCTTTATGTCCAGATATTATCCTAATTTATGGAGTAAGGTCCCTGAGTTCTCCTCTTTCCTTCCACAGGGCAAGCAGGAGGACTTCAAGACGACAGTTCTGGAGGGTATGGAGACGGCCAAGCATCAGGTGAGGGTGGCATTAGATGCTTGCCACTTAGTAGCAAGAGCCGCCAAGTAGGAATTGATGCTTGCAAGTGTTTTTGGCTGTGGTATCCACATTTTAGCCAGAAGCGCAGGTGAAATTTAACCCACAGGACATAGTAGTGTAGTAGTAGAGAGTGTAGCCAGAACAACGGCAAGCAAAACCTTTTGAAGTCCTCAGGCCGATCTCAGCCCTCCACTCTTTGTGTTTTCGAGGAGATGGCGGGTACTTTTCTCCCCAGCAGCCTTTATATTAATAGTAAACATGATATAAAACATAGACTTAGGAATCATGGGGCCCTTAAGAGAAATACAGCAGTACACACAGAGAGGAAAAGCTGCAGGCTCAAAAGTCTAAAAACACAAAGGACTGAGAGGCATTCTAGGACTAGTCAGAGAAACTACGTGGGCAAGTGACATCTTTTTAAAAATGGTTTTTACATGGTATTGGGTACCTTTTTTCAGTTAACATTACATAGTTAATCACTCTTCAGTTTAAACATTTTGTTTCTCCTGTGAAAAATGTCTTTTGAAAAGTCTGTTTGAAATACTTTTTCTGTTCAGACCAAACAGTATGAGATTTTTACTTCTAGGAAAAAGTAAAGAATTTATAGGGGCCACCATCTGGAACAGTTAAAATTTATCCCAGCAATCCAAAATAACATACCTGGATTTCATCCTTTGTCTCTTGAAGGATGTTTTTGTTCCAGTTGCTCAAAACTGGTTCATAGATATGTTTTGATAGAATTGGAATAGGCGCTACTTCACTTTTGGAGGTTGTTACTTTTCAACTGTCTTAAGTCTACTTTAAAATTATTTGTCTTGCAGTTTGCATATAACAGGTCCTGGAATTATTTGTATTTTACTCTCTCGAATTAAAGATAGTTCATTGTTAATACAGCAATTAGTAGTTAGGGGATCCAGAATGTTAGGAGAAGACTTTTAAAAATGTTGTCCCAAGGATTTCTGGTTGATAATCAGTACATGGTTATCTCAGCAAAATTAAACCCTGTTCAGAGTCTATATCTGTGGCATATAAACCTTCAAGAATGCTTTTCATCAAATGACGCACAATTAGATCTTCCATGGAACTGTTGAAGATCAGGGATGGCCTTTAGAGTCTTAATCTTGAAGAAAGAGATTGAGTTTTCTTGTTTTTTTGTTTCTGTTTTTTTTGTGTGTGTGTGTGACTGTTTGCTCTTTTGCATAAGTAAACAATATCATATATTGCTGAAAGTGAAAGCAGACTTTCATATAAAACAGTGGTGCTGCTGATTACTGTTAGTAGAACATGAATTTTGAGTGTTTCCAGGAATGATGGTGACTGTTCTAAACCCTTCAGTATCTCTCTTTGGGTATGTCATGTTCGGAAGTATGCATTTGTGAAATGATCAATCAGGGTTAGAAATGTACTTGTAAGAGATCAACATTCTTCTCTTAATGAAGCCAGATGACCCTCATGGGTATCTTGGTGCCAGGATCATATCTTGACTTCTTAAAATCCACCTCAAGTTGGTATACACATCCTAAATCTTAGAGCTACAAGAGAACTTGAGGTCATCTTGTCTAACTTCCTGCCTTCAAACAGTATTGTATTTCCCTTATTTTATGGATTAGGATCTGAAACCCAAAGAAGTTAAATAGATTGACCAGCAATACACCAGCAGTTCTGGAGAAGGAGAACCCAGGGATCTTGCTTCTTAGTGCAAAGACTATTCCTTACACCCTTAAAATCCTTTAAAATAGTGTTTGCCCTAGAAATTAAAAAATCTGAAGTATAGGAGGTTGTATAATTCTCTTTTCATTTTCTCTCACCTCCCGCTATTCCTTATTCTTTTTATTTTAAAACTATTCTAGGACTTGATATGGTACATCTCTAGTTTTCTCATTTTAAGTAAAGTCTTTAATATGTAGATCCCATCAGGCTTTTGTTTTCACGCTAGAAATCTGATTATAGTTATCTACTTGATATAAAAAATCAAAGGCAAGTAACTCTCATGGAGGCCTTCTTTCCTTTGTTAATTTTTAATATCTCTATTACCTTATTGCAGTCAAGATGTTACCTATATCTTACCAGAATCAGGAGGAAATGATTTAATGGAATAGAGGACCTGTCATCTCACCTGCCTCTCCCGCTTTTTCTCCTTCTAATTAACCTACTTCAGAAGGTCTAAATTATTCCTTCAAATATTTAACTACATTTACTATGTATTCAGAGAAAGTATAAACCAGTCAGACCGTTAGAAAGGGCAGTTCTTCTTTAGAGTGACTGCATTCTGGATGGTGATGCGGAATTTCCTGTATAAACGTGGTGAGCAGGAAGGAACTGAACAGAAGGTAAGACTGGTATTTAGGCAACCTTGGAGCTTTATAATAATTTTTGAATGTTTCAAAGACAACGTTTTGGAAAATTCTAAATTTTCAGAATACCAGATTCCATTACTTAATGGAAAACACAAACACCGAAGTACAAAACTCTCAGAGCCAAGTGTAAATTACTTGTGAATTATGTGTACCGTTTGTACTTTTAGGATGTTATTAAAATCATTTGTATTCTATAAGATTTTTCCTCTAAAAGAGATAGGTACTCATGAGTTAGATTATCCAAAGTGGTGTCTATTACTTCATTTTGATACTGTCCTATAAGAAGGATGTTTTAGCTTCTTAACAGTTTAGGTTACAAATTATATTTTTTTTTTCTTTAAGAAAAAGTTAGCTTTTTATCTTGCAGGCTTTTCACCCTGGTTTTGATAATGGTCTTCATTCCTTAAAATAAGTATCACTGAACACTAAAGGGAAGGAAATAATTATTGAGAGTTTTTAGAGACCGTTTTTCATTTTTAAAAATGATACCAGAGTATTGAGAATAGCTAGTTTTCTTAGATACTGTTTAGAAGATAGAGATGGAGAAGAATATTATTCCAAGCATACATTAATGTCACCATGTTTAGTTTCTTTAAATTCCTTTGTTTAAACTTCTGATATTTGATTTAAAAATACTTTGAAACTGCTGGATGACATATAAATAACGTTTCTTAATCATTACATGTTCTCAAAAATTCCCCAAATTAGCTAACTACATTAGAGTGATTTTTGATGAGAACATCTGAGGCCAGGCGCATTGGCTCATTCCTGTAATCCCAGCACTTTAGGAGGCCGAGATGGTGTATTGCTTGAGCTCAAGAGTTTGAGACCAGCCTGGGCAACGTGGTGAAACACCATCTCCACAAAATATTTAAAAAATTAGACATAATGGCTTGCACCTGTAGTCCCAGCTACTTGGGAGGCCGAGGCAGCCCAGCTACTTGAGCTCAGGAGGCGAAGGTTGCAGTGTGAGATTGCGCCCCTGCACTCCAGGAGCCTGGACAACAGAGGGAGACCCTGTCCTTCCCCTCACCAAAAAAAAAGAACATCTGTAGTGAGGAGGCCAATGTATTATAAAATTTGGTATTGTATCCTACATGATTTTTCTGTCATTGAAAAATAATATTTTGCAGTAGGATGTTCAATGACTACTTATTAAATGTGTAGAAGATAATGTACCTAAGAAAGAAAACTACCATTTTTGGCAGGGAGACGTGGAATTTAATAGAGATCATTTTCATGTTAATAGTATATACTTACGAATTATACCAAGAAGTAGCCTGTTTAGAGATACTTGGTTTAGATACTCAGAATTAATGTAGATAAGTTCCTTATAATGTGAGATATTTTTAGTCTTGGTTTTTTGTTTTGTTTTCAGTTTTTATTTATTTTGATTTGGGAATGGGGGCTGAGGACATCAAAGCCATGTAGTATAGAAAATTTCACATTACTGAAATAAACTGTATCCACAATAGTAAGCATTTCTTCTTTTCTTGCCTTAGTTTCATGCTCTACCTACAATATGGCTTTTACTATTTTTTCTTTTTTTTTTGGCCCAAGGAATAAATTGTCCTGACAGTCTTTAATTTTAGCTGTGGATTAATTAGATGTAAGGATTGTTGATTTGATTTAGTAACGTGAGACACAGTGTTTATGCCCTCATTATCTACAGTAAATGGATAGCTTTTCCTCCTTGTCTCTAAGAGCAGTATTTCTTAATGTGTGGCCCATAATTAGCATTAGACATTTTTGCTTGACCACTTGTTAAACATGATTTTTTTCTAGGTAGTGTTTGCCACATGAATGTCTTGTGGAAACAGACTCCTTAATAGCGTAGCTATAATTTTCTAAGTTACATCTTTACCTGCCCTGTTTTTTTAATTCTCCTAATCTTACTAATACCTTAGCATTAGTTTTGCTTCCATTGTCAGTGCTTCCAACTTCTTGTTTTATGTGCTTTAAAATAATTATATATAGCTGAGCAGGGTGGCTCACTCCTGTAATCCCAGCACTTTGGAAGGCTGAGGTGGGTGGATCACTTGAGGCCAAGAGTTCCAGACTAGCCTAGCCAACATGGGGAAACCCTATCTCTACAAAGTATACAAAAAAAATTAGCCAGGGATGGTTGTGCATTCCTGTAGTCCCAGCTACTTGGGAGGCTGAGGCAAGAGAATTGCTTGACCCCAGGAGGCAGAGGTTGCAGTGAGCCGAGATCACGCCATTGCGCTCCAGCCTGGGCGACAGAGTGAGACTGCCTCTCAAAAAAAAAAAAAAAAAAAAGATTATATATGGATATCTGGTGCCTATTTTGTTACTTATATATAATTACTTAAATGGTATGGAATTTTGAAACTCTTTAAATTTAGTCTTGATAGTTTTATAAGCTGGTGTGATAAGTGCATCCATAAGGTGATCTTATAAATATATTTGCATTTGTTGTGCTTGTGTTTTTAAGATCACCTTATAAAGGTGTACTTATCCACCAATTTATAAAACTATCAAGACAATACCCAGTTAATTAAAAGTTTGAAAATAACATATTTTTTGGGAGGTTGAGGCGGGTGGATCACCTGAGGTCAGGAGTTCGTGTCAAACCTGACCAACGATGGTGAAACCCTGTCTGTACTAAAAATACAAAAAATTAGCCGGGCATGGTGGCATGTGCCTGTAATCCCAGCTACTTGGGAGGCTGAGGCAGGAGAATCGCTTGAACCCAGGAGGCGGAGGTTGCAGTGAGCCAAGATCTCACCACTACACTCCAGCCTGGGCAATAAGAGCAAAACTTCATTTCAAAAAGAAAGAAAATAACATATTTTACTTGCAGTGTATAGTGTATGTATACACTATATGTGTATGTGTTATAGAGTATACATAGTAATATTTGTAGTATATAGTAAAGCATTTCTAATGTTTCTGCCAGAAAAGGTAAATTGCTTGCATTCTTCTGTCTTATTGTTGTCTGCTTAATTTCTCTCACTGCTTGCCAGCGTTGAATTATGATTACTAATGGATGATACTGTTGATGAGATTGTGATTTTCTGCTGTTGATTATTAAAGTCATCTTTCTGTTTCATACTGTAATCCTAAAAAGGCATGTGATTGTGTTTTTCACTCCATAGCTTCTTTTGCTTTCCTGTTAGTGCATTTTCCTTTATTCTGGTTCTTTAGTTTTAAAATTTACTGTACACCTGTCAGTAGTGCTAATTTTAATTAGATCATCTA
This sequence comes from Trachypithecus francoisi, assembly GCF_009764315.1. NCBI lineage: Eukaryota > Metazoa > Chordata > Mammalia > Primates > Cercopithecidae > Trachypithecus > Trachypithecus francoisi. The sequence goes on along the minus strand of NW_022681457.1, from coordinate 101,881,878 downwards.
ATATAATGAAGTTATTTTATGGACGAAGAAACTATTTTAAATGCTTTGTCTCTTAAGGTAGTTGTTTCACTTAGTAAAGTATAAACTTTGGAATGTTAAGCTCAAATAAGTGGCTAATATCTAAGGAAGTTTCAGCTTTTGAGACAGTTGAAAATTTTTGAAAAGGTCAGTCTTTGAGTGAGGCAAAGGAATTTGAGCATCATCACTACCCATTTTGTATTCACTTGAACTTTTCCTAGATGTTCTTTGCTTTCTTCGTTAGGTGTGGAGGGCGCAGCTTTCCAGAGCCGACTTCCTCATGACCGGATGACTTCTCAAGAAGCAGCCTGTTTTCCAGATATTATCAGTGGACCACAACAGACCCAGAAGGTTTTTCTATTCATTAGAAACCGCACAGTAAGTTTCCATGTCAGCTTTTTCACCTGGATTATAAAAAGTACGTATGGCTTTGATAGAGAGTATGGGAAAAATAAAAAGGGAAGGAAGAATTCTATTTTTTTTTTTGAGACGGAGTCTCCCTGTGTCGCCCAGGCTGGAGTGCAGTGGCGTGATCTCGGCTCACTGCAAGCTCCGCCTCCTGGGTTCACGCCATTCTCCTGCCTCAGCCTCCCGAGTAGCTGGGACTACAGGTGCCCGCCACGTCGCCCGGCTAGTTTTTTTGTCTTTTTTAGTAGAGACGGGGTTTCACCATGTCAGCCAGGATGGTCTCGATCTCCTGACCTCGTGATCCACCCGTCTCGACCTCCCAAAAGTGCTGGGATTACAGGCTTGAGCCACCGCGCCCGGCTGGGAAGGAAGAATTCTAAAATTATCTATGATACTATTACCCAGAAATAACCTTTGTTAATAGCTATTTTTCATTTGGGTGTTTTAAAAATGTATATATAATTTTTGTTTTCATAAAATTGAGATCCTTCTTGGATACATTCTTGTGGATCCCTTTTATACTTCACAACCTCATAAATACACATTAAGAATATTTATTTAGGCCGGGCGTGGAGGCTCACACCTGTAATCCCAGCACTTAGGGAGGCCGAGGCATGCAGATCACCTGAGGTTAAGGGTTGGAGACCACCCTGACCAACATGGCGAAACCCCGTCTCTACTAAGTACAAAAATTATCTGGGCATGGTGGCGGGCACATGTAGTCCCAGCTACTCGGGAGGCTGAGGCAGGAGAATCACTTGAATCTAGGAGGCGGAGGTTGCAGTGAGTCGAGATCATGCCACTGCACTCCAGCCTGGGCGACAGAGTGAGACTCTGTCTCAAAACAAATAAACAAACCCTTTAAAAAGGCATTAAAAAACATTTAAAAAATAATAATAATAATCACTTTGTCCTTCCCTCTCAAGGTAAGAGAAATCTTTACCCTTTTCTGCTCATCTTGTTCAACCTCTTCCTCTGGTTGAATGATTTAACTTCAGTGTCTGCATAATATTTTGTCTGACAGTTGGGTTATAACTACTGGACATTTGTTGCCAATTTTGCTTTATTATAATTAACTCTGGACAGTCTTATGCATTCTTGACTCTACCTATTATTTCCTTATTATAGAATTCTAGAAGGAAAACTACCTTGTCAGAGAGTTATGAACACTTTTTAAAAGTTATGTACATATTGCCAGATTTTTTCCCAGAAAGGCTGAACCAGTCAGCTCCCCATTGCCCTGCCCATTTTTATTAAAACAGAGTTATGAACACTTTTTAAAAGTTATGTACATATTGCGAGATTTTTTCCCAGAAAGGCTGAACCAGTCAACCCCCCATTGCCCTGCCCATTTTTATTAAAACAGTCTTAATCTGTGCTCCTATAACTGGCCAAAACCATCTCTGTTCTTTTTCATTTCTTGGATTACTGAGACTGACTGCTTTTCACATTAGTCATTTGTATTTCTTCTGTAAATTTTTCTTTCATATCTTTTATTCATCAGGAATTCTTATTTAGCCATAGAGTAAGTAGATGAGGGAAAGGTGCTATTCAGAACATATTCATGTTACTCTAGGGTGATACAACACAGAAGAAATTTACCTTGTGATTCAGCTAATTTGAATATGAATATAGCTTAGAGATGTCATTGATATGTCTGCTTTTTAGCCACCACCAGTTTCTTTATTTTAGCTATTAGATTGTAAAACCACTGCTTAATTTCAGTTGTTAAATGTCATTTAGCTAGAGCAATTCATAGGTTATCCTGGGTTTTTGTAAAACAGAAAAGAACAGTGAAGATGGTGAGTTTTTAAAACAGTGAACAGAAAATTCTAAGGCTGATTTGTCTTATAATTGAATCAGTTTCTGTGTATAGCGTATCAATATTTGCTCTAAGTGGATTTTTTTTTAGACAAAATTGTCATTTTTTTGTTTGTTTTATCTGAAGAGAGTTTTCACTTTTTACTTAGATTTGAGTGATAGATTTACAGGGATCTCTGTCTTCTCTGATTCACCAAAAGTCCAGATTTGGGGAAGGGTTTCCAAACCATGTTAGATTTGTGGTCTCTGGCTGTGAAACAGAATGTAAATCAACCTCTACTGCAAGAATTTTGTCAGTTCTCTAGTCTTAAACTATAATACTTTAAAACTGAAACTTTAGGATTATTGAACTAGACTGTGACCGAAGCGTTATTTTGTAGGAGGAGGAGGAGGAAGAAGACTTGTGTTGGGCGTGAGGAACTTGGGCCCAGTGTGCACCTGAGGAAGTCCAGTTACCTTACAGTGGCCACAGAGTAGAGTATCTGTGTAGATTTGGTCATAATCCCTTAGTATTTGGTTTATTTACATATAGCCAAATTAATTTCTTCTTGGTTGAAAATTGTCTTATGGCGCAGTCTTTTTAATTTTTAGCTAAGACTTAAATATAGTAGTATTTAGTTTGTCTTGCATTTTGCAAATATATACTCACTTTGAAGAGAATTCATTTTAGAGCCCATTGATTGTACCATAATGTTTTTTATGTCTCATCTGTTTTTTCAGCAGTATTTGAAATAATTGACTGCTCCTTTCTTCTTAAACACAATACTTCCTTGGATTCGATAACTTAGTATCTGATTTTTCTCCTGCCTCCCTGGGTGTCTTCTCTGATTGCTTTGTAGGATGATCCTTAACAATTAGCCATTATGTGGACTATTTGGGAGTTCTTTCTCCTCTCGCCCTATTTTTTCCTCTGGGAATCCCTTTTCAATGCATTTGACTTCAGTTATTACCCATAAGCAGATGACTCCAGACCTCCTCTCTCTTCTGAGCTCCAGACTGTATATCCATCTATTTTATATCTCTTCTTGTTGCCTTGGAGCTGAACTCATTATCTTATTTCTTCTTTTCAGTAATTCCATTCAGTGTCTGGCATACCAGCTAGCTTAGTTGTACCAAAATGGAGATGTTGTCCTTGACACCTTTCTCCCCAGCCTCAGCATAACTAGTTGATCATTAGATTTTGTGGATTTTATCCACTTAGTATCTCTGGAGTCATATAACCCAGGTTTAAATGCCAGTTGCTCCCTGCTAGCTGTATGGACTTCGCAAGTTACTCGGTGGTTTTCTCTTTTAGGCTAAATAACCTCAGCTTCTTCAGTAATTTACTTATTTGATATGGTTTTGTGTTCATCAGTTTCTTTGTCACGAGTATAACCTCACTGTTTTAATTAAAGGAAAACCCATGTTTGGGGCCTTAAAGTTAAAAGGATGATTTTATTTATTTTTATTTTTTGAGACAGGCTCTCGCTCTGTTGCCCAGGCTGTAGTATAGTGGTATGATCACGGCTCACTGCAGCCTCGACGTCCCGGGCTCAAGTGATCCTTCTGCCTTAGCCACCTAAGTAGCTGGGACTACAGGCATGTGCTACCATACCCAGCCATGGGTATTTTGGTTGAGATGGGGCCTCACTATATTGCCCAAGCTGGTCTCAAACTCTTGGGCTCAAGTGATCCTTCCGCCTCGGCCTCCCAAACTGGTGGGATTATAGGTGTGAGCTACTGCAGCCAGCTAAAAGATGATTTTAAAGATGATTAAATGACAGATGTCTATTTGTATGTAATACAATTTATGTCATTTAAATGCAGCTGCAGTTGTGGTTGGATAATCCAAAGATTCAGCTGACATTTGAGGCTACTCTCCAACAATTAGAAGCACCTTATAACAGTAAGTAGTGTGTTCAATAGGACTAATTTTGTACTGGATTGTGAAAATTGCTGTATTCTTCTAGGAGCCTCATGGTTCCTTGATAATTTTTTCATTCATATTTCCATGTTATTTCACCTTGTGCTGTGCAAAAATAAGTCTTTTAGAAAACCTGTTTTCTGTGTTTTTATTCATCTTCTGGTCTTTAAATTGTGTTAACACATGAGTTCAAGAGATTGCTAAGTACTCTTCCTAGACCTGTTGTCCAGCTTTGATCCATGGAATACTTTGGCGCTTCATGGCTCAGTATCTGGTTTTTTTATTTTTATTTTTTTGAGACGGAGTCTGGCTCTGTGGCCCAGACCAGAGTGCAATGGTGCGATCTCGGCTCACTGCAAGCTCCGCCTCCTGGGTTCACGCCAGTCTCCTGCCTCAGCCTCCCGAGTAGCTGGGACTATAGGCACCCACCACCACGCCCGGCTAATTTTTTGTATTTTTTAGTAGAGGCGGGGTTTCACCATATTAGCCAGGATGGTCTCGATCTCTTGTCCTCATGATCCGCCCACCTCGGCCTCCCAAAGTGCTGGGATTACAGGCGTGAGGCACCGCATCTGGCCTATCTGGTTTTCTTATTTCCCGCTTGCCACCAACAATGTCATGTGATGTTTTTGCCAAAGTAAATGAGTGTTACAACTAGTTTGTGAAGGTTTGGTTTTATTCTCATTCTATTTGTGGTGGAATGAAATTCTTAAAAATTCTAAATTAGACACAGTGATGTGCCCCTATAATCTCAGCTACTCAGGAGACTGAGGTGGGAGGATTCCTTGAGCCCAGGAGTTTGAGTTCAGCCTGGGCAACATAGTGAGAGCCCTCTCTCTCAAAAAAATTAAAAATTAAATCAATACAATTCCAAAGTATGTGTTATACATTTTGGCCTGCTTCACAGACTAATAGTTCTAAGAATCACATTGATTGATTGATTGATTAGATTGATTGATTGATTGATTGATTGACAGGGTCTCCCTCTGTTGACCAGGCTGGAGTGCAGTGGCACATTCACAGCTCACCGCAGCCTTGATCTGCCAAGCACCATCATGCATGGCTAATTTTTTGTTTTTTATAGAGACGGAGTCTCTACAGTGGTTTCTGAGATCTGATCTAGCCTGGGCTAGAGTGTATTGGTACAATCATAGCTCCCTGTAGCCAGGAACTCCTGGGCTCGGGTGATCCTCCTTCCTCAGCCCCCCGAGTAAGTAGGACTATGGGCATGCACCATCATGCATGGCTTATTTTTTATAGGGATGGGGTCTTGCTGTGTTGCCCAGGCTGGTCTTGAACTCCTGGCCTCAATTGATCCTATCACTTCAGTCTCCCAAAGCCACTAGGATTATATGCATGAGCCACTGCACCCAGCCTTAGAATTACTTTTTTAAAGGAGTCACATGACCTGAAGCTTAATGGAAAAGATGTTTGTAAGGACTTCGTGATGGAGAAATAGAAGAGTTAGAAGAATATTGTTTAAACTGCTGAAAATAAAACCGTGTTTTTAATCTGCTTATTCTGTAGGTGATACTGTGCTTGTCCACCGAGTTCACAGTTATTTAGAGCGTCATGGTCTTATCAACTTCGGCATCTATAAGAGGATAAAACCCCTACCAAGTAAGGACCTCCTACCTGGCTGATAAATTTTACATTTTTTTTTTTTTTTTTTTTGAGACGGAGTCTCGCTCTGTCGCCCAGGCTGGAGTGCAGTGGCCGGATCTCGGCTCACTGCAAGCTCCGCCTCCCGGGTTTACGCCATTCTCCTGCCTCAGCCTCCCGAGTAGCTGGGACTACAGGCGCCCGCCACCTCGCCCGGCTAGTTTTTTGTATTTTTTTAGTAGAGACGGGGTTTCACTGTGTTAGCCAGGATGGTCTCGATCTCCTGACCTCGTGATCCGCCCGTCTCGGCCTCCCAAAGTGCTGGGATTACAGGCTTGAGCCACCGCGCCCGGCCAAATTTTACATTTTTAAGTTACGGTTTCAGGACTGTATATTATGTCTATGATGTTAGGATTTTATTTTGATTCATAAGACTATATTTAAAAATATTTCCAAGTTTATCTTCTTATAAGTCAAGTTTAATAAATAATAAAAAATAAAGTCTCTGAATAAATGTGCATTTCCCTTAATTTCTAGTTTGATAGCTACTTAGTAAAAGATACTGGATTTCCAATTTTAAAAAAAGAATAAAACAGTAAATTTGTTAAAAATGAGAGGAGTTCATTTTGAGGTTTTTCTCTCATTGACCCATTCTTTATGTTGTCAATAGTTGCTTTTTTTAATTCTTTAATCATTTTTTCAAAAAGAAATACTAACTTAAGACTACAAGGGTAGAGGTTAAGGGAAATAGCTTATATGCAGAATGTGTCCTAATATAATAGTGAAGCAGATTATTAACAAATTAACTAAGAATCACAGATACTGAAACACATGCCTGAGGTAATGAGAAAATAAATCTTAAGATAGTGGATTTGATTTATAAATGTTCAACACTGAATTTGAATTCATAAGTTTCAGCTGTTTGTTCATTTGTTTTCAGGTAGTTTCCATATTTTGAAAATAACTCTCTGAATTTTTTACTTTGTAAGATATTAGAATATGTTAAGAACCTAGAGGTTTTCATGAAATAAGACTGTAAGTACAAACTTTTATACCTACAACAAAATATTCTTTTTTTCATTTTTTGCTTTTAGCTAAAAAGACAGGAAAGGTAATTATTATAGGCTCTGGGGTATCAGGCTTGGCAGCAGCTCGACAGTTACAAAGTTTTGGAATGGATGTCACACTTTTGGAAGCCAGGGTAAGAATTTCCTTTTGAGTTTAGAGGCTTGACCTATTGGAAACATGGTAAGCAAATTATCTGTTGCAAATTAAGGAATTACACAACTTGAACTAAGTCAAATTGATTTGTATAGTAGAGTATTTTGGATAATGTTATTTATATTTTAAAGACATTTTTTCATATGAGTGCTTTGAAAAGTACTCTGTACTTTTCAAAAAAAAGTACTCTGTGAGGAGGGTTTTAGAGTATTTCTTTTCCTGACTGATATTTTCAGATCCTTGTTTCTTGTAGTTAGCTCTTAAATTTGGGGCCTTCATGGACATATCCTTTGTTAGGAGACAGTTATTTTTGGTGATGGAACAGAGTGAATTCCCTATTTTTGATAAAGAAAAAAAGCTGCCTCTCAGGCAGGAACCATCTTTTAGAAGCCAAGATACTGGGTTTTTTCCTGTTAGTCCTAGAGAGAGAAATGGAAACAGGAGGAGCAATAAGGGATAATGACACACAGTAGGAAAGAGAGCATCATATTAGGATGCTACTGTTCAAGCTATTTTCATGAATAATTTTTGAAATCTAATTATCTTGTAATGGCTTTAAACTGCTAATTTTTAAAAAGAGTATGGGGAAATTGAAATTAAATATTTTCCTGATATACTGTTATTAAAAATTTTATGTATTCAGGAAACATTTTTGTGCACTTTGTACATTTTGTATTGAAAAATACAATAAGGAATAATAGGACCATTATGATTCCTACCCATGAGGAGTTTATAATCTAGTGCATAGGTTTTTGTTTTGTTTTGCATTTTTGTTTGTTTGGAGTTCCAGAGTACTCTTACATTATTTATATAATCATTAAATTTTCGCTAGAACTCAGCCATACTTGAAAATCCCTGGTCAGCAGTGATAAACCTGGGCCTATTTAGGGATGAAAGGTAATGTGGACAGGCTATGTTCAGTATGGACTCCCTGCCCCTGGGCATAGGGCTGCACTGGAGAACCATTTGTCAGAAAAATTATCCTTCAGATTTTTCCCAGCTAACTTTGGGGATCAGGGTGTAAGAGTCAGATTATAGTGGTAGAAAGTTGGTATTTAAATAGTGTTGGGATTTCTGAACAAATATTTTCTATGTGGGTAGCCTCGTTCATCTTGTACATTAAAAGGTATTATAGACAGCCGGGTAGAGAGGTACCTGTGACTAAATATATCTTCCAACTGTCAAGTTGTTTTATATCACATCATTTAATTCTGTGTCATTTAGTTATATGACATTTAATTATATGTCATTTGTTGCCTGCTTCTCCTTCAAATAGTCTTCAAGTTAAACTTCATTTGTTCTTTGTGCCCATAGCACTGTTGATTGCATTCCATGTAAACTCTACATCTTTAGTTTTAAATTATAGAAGACAGAGCCACGGTATATTACTATGCCAGGTTTGTGGTTAAAACACAATTGATGATTTTGGCTATTTAATTTCTGAAACAGGATCGTGTGGGTGGACGAGTTGCCACATTTCGCAAAGGAAACTATGTAGCTGATCTTGGAGCCATGGTGGTAACAGGTCTTGGTAAGTAGCTATTGGTTTGTCCTATAGTACATGGTCTGAGACTCATAAAATAAAAAAAAATTTAAAGCCAGAGATGCAATTTTAAAGTGTATTGGTTTAGAATAGTTATCTTCTGTTAGTGAGAGGTATAGCGGTATGTGGAAAATGTAAATTGTACGTATCTTTTGACCTAGAGTACCTTTTTCTAGTTCTAGGAAATTATCCTATGAAGATAAGTAATGTGTTTGAAGCTTTGTGTGTGTGTGTGTGTGTGTGTGTGTGTGTGTGAGACAAAGTCTCGCTCTGTCACCCAGTCTGGAGTGCAGTGGCGTGATCTCCACTCACTGCAGTCCCCTCCTGGGTTCAAGCAGTTCCCCTGCCTCAGCCTCCCGAGTAGCTAAGACTACAGGCACATACCACCATGTCCACCATGCCCAGCTAATGTTTTGTATTTTAGTAGAGGCGAGGTTTCACCATGTTGGCCAGGATGGTCTTGATCTCCTGATCTCATTATTAACGTGGCATTGTTTTTGTTTGTTTTGAGACGTGGTCTCGCTCTTTTGCCCAGGCTAGATTGCAGTGGCATGATCTCAGCTCACTGCAACCTTTGCCTTCCATGCTCAAGGGATCCTCTCACCTCAGCCTCCCTAATAGCTTGGAGTACAGAAATATGCCACCATGCTTGGTTAATTTTTAATTCTTTGTAGAGATGAGGTCTCACTATATTGCCAGGCTGATCTGAATTCGTGGGCTCAAGCGATCCTCCCAAAGTGCTGGGATTACAGCCCTGGTCTCGAACTCCTGACCTCAGGTGATCCACCCACCCCACGGCCTCCCAAAGTGCTAGGATTACCACCATAATCCTATATGGGCATTAGCCAGCTTGCCCATCCCTGGCATTGTTTTTCATAGCAGAATATTAGAAACCACAGATTAGAATATTATACCATGAGCAATATACAGCCACTGAAAATCATGTAGCTCCGTATTAGCGTAAAACAATGTCCACAATATATTGCTAAGTTGAAAAGAGATTATAAAACAGTACTTACTATGATCCTTTTGTGTGTGTCTGTAATTTTATACACTTAAAATCTAGAAGAATCTATAATAAAATGTTAATTAGTGGGATTATGGGTAATTTTTTTGCACTCTTCATGTTTATCGTACATATTTTTACTTGGGGTGCTTTTTTGAGAAATAATTTACATACTGTAAGCTTTTGAGCATTTTTTGAGTAAAAATATTTTTTACTGTGAGGTTTTTGTTCTCTCTTCATAGGTCTATTGAGTTTAATTGCTTGAGTTTTTTCTAGGAGGGAATCCTATGGCTGTGGTCAGCAAACAAGTAAATATGGAACTGGCCAAGATCAAGCAAAAATGCCCACTTTATGAAGCCAACGGACAAGCTGTAAGTCAAGGACAAACAGAACTTTCAACATTTCTTTGGTTCAGTTGAAAACAATTTTAGGAGAATGGTATGGATGAGCGTATACATATATACACATACAGAGGTGTATATATATAAACTGAGGGTAGAGATGATGTGACGTTATTCTGGTTGTTTCTTAACTCTGAGCTATGTAAGAAGGGATTATTGTATGTATACACATTTACCTGTCTGTTTAACATTTATCTTTAGATATTTAATGAAGGCTAGCTAGACAGTTAATCTTTTTATTTGGCTGTGGCCCCTTACTCCAAGGGACTTGTGGAATTGAAACCTGATTCTTCGTTTTTTTTGTATTGTGCCTTCCATCATGTGCTTTAGCTCCATGTGTTCTTTATGACTTCAGTTTTGTGTTTATAGGCTAATATTTTTGATGGGCTAATAGCCAAATGGTGGTACTTACCCATATGCTTAGATAGGCTAAAGTATATTTGTTGACCAGAGGCATAGGAGCTTCCTATACTTAGTATGACTGTAGCATGGAACTGATGAATTGTATGGGGAATTGCACAGTTTAACGACTTTAAGATAGGCTTAAATTATGTCAGTCAGTCCTAATTTTTAAAAGTGAGTGAAATTCAAGTTTGTATTTAGCAGAAATTTTAGTGATTCCCTTTATCAAGATGAGAGCCCACACTTCTCAGGATATAAGCACATACTATCTTTGTATTTGGGGAAAAGGGCGATTTCCTGTGTATACAATGGGTTTAGCTACTGTTACTAAAAGTGGTAGGATCCCAGCTCTTGAATTTTGTGTGATATGTCTCAAGGAACATCCTCACTTATTCCTATCTACCTTAAGGCTTTATGGGGTTCCTATCAAGAGAAGGGCAGACTCTCAGGGAATGCTTTGGTTTCCATCCCCACCATCATGGTCCAAATTTCCCACCAGTACTTGGGTGGGGTGGGTAACAGGAGGCTTCTTGCAGAATAAACTGAGCAGAATGAGAGAGAAAGGATGAAGTAGAGATTAACTCAACAATTGAGTAAACTTCTCTTATTCTACCAAGATCTGTAAAGGATATAGAGATGAATAAGATAGTCCCTGCTATAGTGGTACTTGTACAGAAATAATTCTTTTTTCCCAACTTTTTATTATGAAAATTTAAAAACATGGACAGAAGTAGAAAGAGTACTGTAGAGAACCTGTTTTCCCAATCTTGTTTTATCTGTCCCATTCCTGCACTTTTGAGTCCAGGGGAAGTCTGGAGTATTTTAAAGCAAATCACAAACATAACATCCGTAAATATATTAATACCAGTAACATAAAGTGAAAGCCAAGGATTAGATAGAAGAGCAAATTGCTGTGGAAGAACCAAGGTGGCAAGAGAATGTATGGAGGTGTGAGGGAAGGGGCACTAAGAGATCTGGAGGGAAGAAGAACATTTGTGAATGGCAAATCAGGATTTCAACATGGGTTTATGGAAGGGAAAAGCTTTGCAGGCAGAGGAGGCTTAAGTCTAAGCTGATAAGTCTGTAAAGGAGGATGGGATTATACCAGTGAGGGTAGGAAGATAGAAAATTTAGGGTGGGGCCATGTTGTAGCAGATGTTACTTGCTAGGCTTGATTGTAGATTGGAACTTGAGAGGTTTGAGAACAGGGGAAATGACATGATTAAGTCGGCGTTGAAAGTATAATATTAATAGTAGGTAATAAGTACAGAATTGAGGTGAGGAGAAGCAAGGCTCCAGAGTAGCTATTACAGTCATCAAGAAGTGATAAGAGTCCACAGTAAAGATTAATCACTGATCATTGAGACACCATCTTTTTCTTTAGACTTTTCTGAATGTAGAGCAGGTTCATTAATTCTTTCTAACAGTAAAGAGAGAAGTTTTTTCTAGTAGAGATATCCAGAGAAATGGACTGCTTTCTTGGTATTAGATGAGCTTTAGCGCGTTTTTAAAAACACTTGTTTCTGTACCACTGCTGTCCTCAGGTGGGGCCTGCACTGGCTGCCAGTCTGTGAACTAACTGTTGATTACCAGTGTGGGATGAAATAAAGAAATTACACTGCTAACCACACTGTTAATTCAGTTGGTGATTTTTTTTTTTCCTGGTAGCAAAACTCTCAGTGAAGAAAGTGGTACATTGATTTATCCACATCTTACTAGGACCAGCCCTTTGAGTAGCACTGTAAACAGTTGTTAACCTTGTGTGTGATTTTCAGCATTTTGAATGCAAGGATATTTTCCCCAATGAAATTAGTAGTTGTCATTCAACTCTGATATGTATAGGATTTTTCTAAGTTGATACATTTATATTTGGTGCAGTAGCCAAGTGATAAGGAATATTTTAAACCATTCTCAAATTTGGGAATGGATTCTTTGCAGCTTTGAGTTATGCTTGCCTTAGTTAATCAAACATAAGGCATGCTAGTGTTTCTGTACTGCTGTCTCCAGTTGTCTGTCTCAGAGTAAGAATGGAAAACTGTTGACTAGTAAACTAGCTTTTTTTATTTTTATTTTTTATTTTTTTTTGAGACAGAGTCTTGCTCTATCACCCAAGCTGGAGTGCAGTGGCACAGTCTTGGCTCACCACAACCTCCATCTTCCGGGCTCAAGTAATTCTCCTGCCTCAGCATCCTGAGTAGCTGGGATTACAGACGTGCCCCACCACGCCTGGCTAATTTTTTTGTATTTTTAGTAGAGATGGGGTTTCTCCATGTTGGCCATACTGGTCTTGAACTCCTGACCTCAGGTGATCCACCCACCTTAGCCTCCCAAAGTGCTAGGATTACCAGCGTGAGCCACTGTGCCTGGCCTAAACTAGCTTTTGAACAAGCTTATAGGACAAGTACAAAGAGCCCCACTAATTTATGCTTATAATTACAAATACGTTTCATGGCTTTAGCAATCTAAAGAGAGGTCAGTAGCTTTATTCTGTTATTGCGGGAGAAGGAACTAAAGCTTATAGGTCAGTAGCTTTATTCTCTTATTGCAGGAGAAGAAACTAAAGCTCATAGGTCAGTAGCTTTATTCTCTTATTGCAGGAGAAGAAACTAAAGCTCACACGTGTGTTTGCCTAAAGTTATCATAATCAGTAAGTTGAAGAACCAGAATCCATTGCCTGGTGTTCTGGTTCAGATTCCCATACTTGTTTGATTACAGCCTACTGACATTTCAGGGAAGATGGGGTGAGGTGAGTGTATGCACCTCTTTCTAACTGCCTGTGTGACGACATCAGCTGAGTCTCCTTCTCTGAGAGCTTTGTTTCAGTAGTTACTCCAGGAGCCAGCAAGGCCTACCTAAAGTAAAAATTCATTCAGTCATTGATTTTTCTTTAGTAAACTGTTGGATGAAATGGGGTTGGTTCTGTTTCTGCATGCTTTGTGGACAGCTTCAGTCAAAAAAAGAGTGACTTGTTGATTCTGTTATTAGTATATAGTAATTAATGATGCCATCCTGTAGAAGGCCAGAAAGTTACTCAGAGTTGTATCACTAGTAATAATGTCTTAAGGACATATCTCCATACCCAGACATTTTGCTGCTGTAGGAAAAGAAATCATATAGCAAGTGATTTTTATTTTATGTCATTGTTTTAATCACAATCACAAGAATCCCTAAAAAAGTTGACCTCTCTGTTCTCTCTCCTATGTTTGTAGCTAGTATATTGAGTTTCTGTGTTTGTTTTTGACAAGGGACATTTATTTTATAGCTTTGGATGACTAGAACAAGGACTTCCCTAGTAAATATATTAATATGATGGATATAATATAGAGATATAAAATAATGTAGGGATACTAAGCATATCCCTCTAAATAGAAGGGATCTCCACTACCTTAAGCCTGTAAAACAATCAGAGCTAGTATAGCAGCTGCCTTCAGTTGATTGGTGATGGAGTTATACTCTGACCTATGCTGTCATCAGTAACAGCTTTAACTAGATATGGAGAAGGTTGGGAAATAGGGTAATTCATATTTCAGGGAACATTTTGCTGGTCTCTGCTGAGGGGACTGAAAACATGATTGGTCGGGGAGACAGTGGAAATGGCTCTGAATGTTTTCTGCATCTCCTGTACACCAGCTAGTAACTCATGGGCTTTACTTTTTTTTTTAGGGTATCTTAATCAAATTCCCACAGTACTGTAGCATTCTGTATCACAAGGTGTCTGGTCATTGTGTGTGTGTGTGTGTGTGTGTGTGTGTGTGTGTGTGTGTGTGTTGTTACCAGGTGAGATCTAGAGGGTCCAGTAACTACTCTGAAAAACTGAGCGTTGATTTTCTTCTTGGGAATGGCTCAGCTGTTAAGAGAATGACAGACAACATGTGAAAAGTAATGGGTGTCAGGTCTTTTACAAAGACCATTAACTATAGGTGTATTAGGTATCTATCATAACTTAGCCAGTTTTCATTTCTGTTCTTATACAGTGGTGCTTAGGTTAGTACACTTTTGACACAGACCTGTTGGCCTTTTTGGTTTTCTTCCTTTGAAGAAACATTTTCAATATCTTTATGACAGTCTTTCTCTGCCCTTTAAAATCATTACTGCCAATCCATGCTTGTTTATAAATGTGAAAATCTCATGCCTTCCTTTAATAAAGGTCCTGAAGTTGCAAATAGTTTTTGCCCTCTTAATTATAGTTATAATACTGACTTTGCTTTTCCAAACTGTTTTTATTCATTTAACAAGAATTTACTGGACTAAAAACTGCTAGAGAGAACTACTTAGACATCTTGTGTGTGCCTTTTCCATACAGTCTAATCACTGCTTTAAGGAAGTCAAAAAGATTCCTTATGGGGTGGGAGTTGGGGGAGACAACAGTCTCTATAGAATCACATTGATTATTTTGTTTTGGAGACAGGAAGATCTTGCAGTGTCACCCAGGCTGGAGTGCAGTGGCACAAACATGGCTCACTGTGGCCTTGCCCTCCTGGGCCAAAGTGATCTCCCACCTCAGCCTCCTGAGTAGCTGGGACCACAGGCACACACCCTTACACCTGGCTACTTTAAAATAATTTTTTGTAGAAATGGAGTCTCACTATATCGCCCAGGCTGGTCTCAAACTCCTGGACTCAAGTGATCCTCCTGCTTCAGCCTCCCAAGGTGCTGGGATTTATAGATAAGAGCCACTACACCCAGCCTAGAATCACGTTGAATTTTATTTGCATTAAGGATATATTCCTTCTGTAGGAATAATAGCTGTATCTCATTTCCCTTGGCTGTTGAGGAGAATCTGAATTAGAGACTCTTCAGAAGTAAATTTCTTCTTCCAGGTTTTACCAAATGAACTAATGTTAATCTTCTGCTTCACCATCATTCTAGAAGTGCTCGATGGCATGGAATGGGGAGGTGGAGATTGGCTGTGGCCTCCACTAGTCAGATTTGGCAATTACTGCTTTTTTCTGATTCTTTCTGGGGATTTCTCTGGCTAAATCTCAGACCTTTCATTACCTAGTGTACGTTGCTGCATTTAACTCCATTCTGCTCTGCTGCTGGAGAGTTTATGAAGACTGGAAGTAAGATAGGTGTAAAATGTTTTTGAAGACCTAAAGAGCTTGTTAGAATGAAACCAGAGGTAGAACTAAAGAGAGCTGTCCTTCTTCCTTTGAGATTACTTCTTGCAGGATCAGGGACCTTGTCCAGAAAGGTGTTTGGCTTTCCCACATTCTGCATGGGATAGACACACAGGCTTCCCTTCCCCTGGACACATTTAGAGATAGTCCATATAATCTACAGGACCAAGACAATCAGGATTGAACCTATTTGGAACAATGAGATTCTTCAAATTCTCTTAGTCTTGAAGGAACTATTTACCTGGAGCCTTTCATAGAGAAATAAATGGTTTCAAAAAGTCAGTCAAAATCTGTTTAAAGTGATGTCCATTTTGTTTGCTTCTTAGATAGAAGGCTCTTACATTATTGGTCCTTTCTCCAAAAATGCTTTTTAGTTTGCTGTTACAAGTTCTCACTGTGTTGCAGTGTGGAAATCCACCTGCCTTCTAATGTGGTACTTAAAACCCATTGTAATCATTCGTTGAGTTTCTTTCTCGGGATACAAGTTAAGGATCTAGATTAGAATAGTCAGGTAAGATTTAAATTATTGTGACCTATGTTTAGCGATTGCCAATATTTCAATTCCATTTTGTTGTTGTTGTTCCATAATAATTTGTAGAGCTAATAGAATCCAAGGATTCTCATCAAGGGGAAATAAATGACTTAAAGTATGGGTAGTTTGGGGTTGTCAGGGTAGTCATTTGTTAGTTCCGTTTATTGTCTGGGTATGTTAAATAGAATATTTCTAACTAGCTTGTTTTTAGAAATGATTCTGATTTAAAGGTATTAAAAACACATTTTGGTTTTCTCCCAGTCAGTATTGATTTCCTAAGGAACAAGTATTTTATGTATTATTTTCCAAATATTCCTTTAATTTCCAAGTGAAATTTTAATGTTAATGGGGGGAAAAAGCCAGGTTTCAGAGGTATCCCTGGCTGCACTTGCAATATTTCTGTAATTGCTGAGGTGGAAAATGGATGGGGCCTGGTGGCTGACAATCTCACATAATCTCATACAACTGAGCCTCGGGTTAGAATGGTGTACCGGAGATGCAGTCCTGTTATCTGGTGTCAGTCAAATGTGGCAGCAATCTTTTGGTTTGGTTTTTGTTTGTTTGATTTTGTTGTTGTTGTTGTTGTTACTGTTCTGTGTTTTTCCTTTCCTCTTTTGAGTTTTGCTTTATTCCTCACTGCTTTTTGACACTTCCCCCTCACTCCCCCGCCTTTTTTTAACTGCCTTTCTTTTGGCCATTTCTATGCCTTGACTTTCCCATTTAGTCTCTGTACTATCTGTTCCTTATTTCTCTGGTGGTTGCAGCTTCTGAGCTAACAGAATGCTTCTGTCATGCTATGTGTTTAAAGCCTTGATTTTATTGCTGTCATACAAAACTAAACTTGACGTGGCTGTTGGGCTGTTATTTACAGTTTATTTCTCTCTCTGCTGCACTGGTTAAAAGGACACTGTCAAGGTATTTTTTTCATAATTTTTCAAATCATTTTCCTCACTGTTTACAATAACCCATTAAAAGCTTGAAACCTAAATCTTTTCCTTTCAAAGATCCTCTCCATCATACATTCACACTGGTTTGTTGTTGTAGAGTTGCGCCTATATGTTGGGCTGGTGCCATTTGAGTTTTTGTCATTGAAAGCGCGTGTAAAACATTAGGTTTTTTGTGGGTGGTGTGGGTGGACTAAGGGGGAAAGTGTAATGAATCCAGTGGGCTGCTCAGCAAACAGAGGGAGGAAACAGAGGTCAAATTTGGTCCCTCTAACCTTGACAGTGTCCCTTTAAATATTTCTCTACCACACACCCTGGACCCCAGTTACTGAGCCTGAGTGCTGTGTACTTTTTCAGTATGAACTTCCCTATGTGATTGTCATCCTAGTTGCAAAGATTAAAGCTTGTCTGAAGCAAACCATCCAGTTGACACTGGAAGAGCTTTAATCTGTACCATTTGCACACTTGTGTATTGACACATTCTGCCCTATTGTAGAGGCATATGTGATCTAGTAGTCCCTCTTGCTGCTGTAGCATCCTCTTGCTAGGCATTTTAGAAGCAACACATAGAAATACCACTTTTATACTCCAAGAAAATCAGTCATACGCATTGCATCTGTGATGAATTAAGGTCTCATAACTACCTGGATTTCACATTGAAATGTAATTGTTTCCTTTTTGAAAGAAGAACCAAATTTAGATTTCCAGAACCATCTTTTGTAGCATCATTGCAGGATTTGCACTAGAAGTAGCACGTTTCTGAGCAAAATTTCGGCTTTGTTGGAGTCGCTCTGTATGACCATCACATATCACATCAGTGAGGAAAAGTAGCTGAGAAAGTAAATGAAATTCCTGACCAAAGGGTCTGTCTCTTCCATCAGCTCTCATAGCTGTGTAATAAAAGTAAGCTCTTTTTTGACCGTTGAGTTGAATGAGTAATAGGTCAGAGGTTTTTGATCCACCAGTCCTAGGTACCTTCCTGATATAAATGGCACCAAGCATCCAAAGCCTGATTCTCTGCCTCATTTAACACGAACCAGAATATTTTTAGAGATTTAGATTTTCTTTAGGCTAAGGGTAATTCTTTAATTATAAAGACACCCTGATCTCTCCCATGTGTAGTCTTTTGGAACTTACTGCTTTGAATGTGATTTTGATTAAATCAGTTATGGTGTCTGTCATATTTACAGTTCAAAGGAGAGTTGCAGTCCTCTTTCTTTTTGGGAGCAGATTGCCCTTCTTGCCAGATTCTTTCTGCCACACACTGGCTTATCTCATAGAGTGACTTGTGTGATCAGTGAAGGAGCAGAGGCCAGGGTTCAAAATCATCTGTTGAGTTGGGAAGTAGAAAAACTGTGGAGTTTCAAATGAGAGGTAGAATATTATTGGGATGGTCTTGTCAACAGTCAGTTATCTCTGATTGTAAAAGGTTGCTCCTCCTGAGTCTTAGTGTTTACTAGAATTTACTTCCATGTTTTATTTTTGTGTTACCAATTTTAGGTTGACTGTGTAGTGAAATTCTGTGTTTTGAATCACATTTCCCAGCTGATACCAGCCCAGCTTATAACAAGCAATGCTTGCCTTAAACATATTTTTTCTTTCTCTCACTTCTGCCATGAATTCAACAATAGGATTGCATATACAGTTTACTTTGGGGCTGAATTAAGCAGTAGCAGAGGGAGGATGCTTGTGAACTAACTGATGTTATCGGTAGGCAGGCACACAGCATGGCTTAGGATCATGGTCTTCCAGCTTGATGATCTGCTTTGCATTCTGTTTGCTTCATCCACATCAATGAGGAGCCAGACCTTCTGGTCCTTCATTTACTCATAGACTCTCTTAAGAGCTTTGTACATTCAATTCTGAACTTACTGGTGCCATAAAATATTATTACTGTGCAAAAGAACAAAAATGCTAGTATGTTCTTATTAGTAGCCATGAATTTCATTTCTCTTTTCCCTCCTCCCACCTGAGATTCATCTTTGAGGGGAAGCAGATACCTTGGGCTTCTTATTTTCCCATCCTGCCCTTATTCTTGGAAGGTCCTCAGATTTGTTAACATAGTTTTTGTTCTCTGGGGCTTTTCTAGTGTGTTGTTTGCATGTTAGCCAGCTCAACTTAATGCATGTCAGCTCAGTGCCACTTGTGCTCCATGTGACTTCAGTTAGCACCAGTGTGAATCTTGTGGCTGTTAATAGAGGTGGAGTCCCAGCTCTGAGGGCAGAAGTGGGAGAAGAGGAAATTGTCAGGGCCCAAACATTTCATATCTCATTTAAATGGATTTGACCACTTCATAGAAAAGAAAATTTGAATCATTGTGCTCAAAGGTTTCCCCTTTGAGATACATATTTTGACTTTTATAAACTATAGAGCATTTGTGTTTTCATGGATGGATATGTTTAGTTTTATAAGGACCAACTCTGCTATACTTCGGATTTTCAGGTTCCTAAAGAGAAAGATGAAATGGTAGAGCAAGAGTTTAACCGGTTGCTAGAAGCTACATCTTACCTTAGTCATCAACTAGACTTCAATGTCCTCAATAATAAGCCTGTGTCCCTTGGCCAGGCATTGGAAGTTGTCATTCAGTAAGTACTTTGATAGTGCTTATTGTAAAGATTTGCCATTTACATTTTAAGTTTTTCTGCAAGTCTTATTTGAGCTAGTTTTTACTTAATTTCATGTGAAACCATTGAATCCAAAATAAAAATTATTTGAAATAATTATATGATCCCTTAAGGTCCCTTTCACTTCTAAAATTCATTGCTTTTATAGTATTATACTGTATTTAACATAGCCTAGGAAATAATTTCCCACTAGCCAACTTTCTTGTTCCTAAGTATTAGAAGTTTCAGTGGGCCTTGATGCCCTTAAAGGTTTTTGATGGGCACCTGTCTTACTTTGCAAAGTTGGCTTTGAGACCAGATTATACATATTGTCTCTCTTAGGTTACAAGAGAAGCATGTCAAAGATGAGCAGATTGAACATTGGAAGAAGATAGTGAAAACTCAGGAAGAATTGAAAGAACTTCTTAACAAGGTGAAATTCTGTATTTTCTTTATAGCTGAAGAAGCTTTATTAGGAGAAAATGTCTTTAGAAATTTTAAAAGCATTTCTAAGACTTTTTTCTCCATGGAAGAGAAAGTCTGCACAGCTGGAACTCATTCTTAAGAAAATAATGACTAACAAAAGAGACTGTTTTATCTGTGAGTGTTTCAGTGTGGCATTATTGATAAATGTTACCAGAGGAAATAGATCTTTCCTCTTCTTCTGGTTCCCTTTAGCTCAGGGTTGTCCAATCTTTTGGCCTCCCTCAGTCACATTGGAAGAAGAATTGTCTTGGTCCACACATAAAATGCACTAACACTAATGACAGCTGATGAGCTTTAAAAAAAAAGAAAGAAAGAAAGAAAAGAAAATTCAGTGTTTTGAGAAAGTTTATGAGTTTGTGTTGGGCTGCATTCAAAGCTGTCCTGGGCCACGAGTTGGACAAGCTTGGTTTAGCCATTCTAAAGCTATCCCAGTGCCCTCGGCTGAATTCTAGGACTAGCAGGAGATTAGCTGTACTGGAGCCAAGTTTCCATTGGTGAAGACCAACAAATCAACAGCCAGTTCATTGGCATAATTACTTCTCTTGAGTTGCCACCACCCCCACCTCTGTTCCCCAGGGCTGAACTGTTAGGACTCTTCTCTGCCACCACCTTCCAGCGCCCCGGGCTCCAGAGCATTAAAGTCCAACCATTTGTTTCTCCTCACCCTGCCAGCTGCAAAGGTCACATGAGCTTAGGGAGAAAATAGCCCCTGGAGGGGGCCTTTATAGTGCATACTCTGGGTGTGCCTGTGACTGGACTCTTGCCTCACTCTCACCGTGCCTCATTTCTTCATCCGGTCTGATGAAGAGGTCTCCAGCTCACAGTCTTCTTGGATTGTGGTAAGGATGAAATGAGAAGAGTGACTTAAGAACTGCCAAATGGCAGGATACCTATAGGGTGCCCAGTCTCAGGCTTTGTCATTCTTGGCCTGTGTAGTATCATCAGAAACCTGAAAAAAACTAACATTAAGAATGGTTCCGGCCGGGCGCGGTGGCTCAAGCCTGTAATCCCAGCACTTTGGGAGGCCGAGACGGGCGGATCACGAGGTCAGGAGATCGAGACCATCCTGGCTAACACAGTGAAACCCCGTCTCTACTAAAATACAAAAACTAGCCGGGCGAGGTGGCGGGCGCCTGTAGTCCCAGCTACTCGGGAGGCTGAGGCAGGAGAATGGTGTAAACCCGGGAGGCGAAGCTTGCAGTGAGCTGAGATCCGGCCACTGCACTCCAGTCCGGGCGACAGAGCGAGACTCCGCCTCAAAAAAAAAAAAAATAAAAAATAAATAAATAAATAAGAATGGTTCCTTAAGATTCTTTGGCCAGGCACAGTGGCTCACACCTGTAATCCCAACACTTTGAGACGCTGAGGTGGGTGGATCACTTGAGGTCAGGAGCTCGAGACCAGCCTGGCCAAATGGTAAAACCCCTTCTCTACTAAAATACAAAAAATTAGCTGGGCATGGTAGCACACACTTGTAATCCCAGTTACTCGGGAGGCTGAGGCATGAGAATCATTTGATCCTGGGAGGCAGAGGTTGCAGTGAGCTAAGATTGTACCATTACACTCTAGCCTGGGTGATAGAACAAGACTCCGTCTCTTAGAAAAAAAAATTTTATTTGACCTTTTACATATTTAAAAAACATTTTATAGGACCAGGCGCGATGGCTCACGCCTGTAATCCCAGCACTTTGGAAGGCCGAGGCGGGCAGATCACAAGGTCAGGAGATTGAGACCATTCTGGCTAACATAGTGAAACCCCATCTCCACTAAAAATACAAAAAATTAGACGGGCGAGGTGGCGGACGCCTGTAGTCCCAGCTACTTGGGAGGCTGAGGCAGGAGAATGGCCTGAACCCAGGAGGCGGAGCTTGCAGTGAGCTGAGATCGCGCCACTGCACTCCAGCCTGGGCAATAGGGTGAGACTCTGTCTCAAAAATTAAAAAAAAACATTATGACAATTTGTTTCCGAAAATAAGTTCAAGTTACAATAGCGATATTTTCTTTTTTGTGGGTATTAAATTTATTTCAATACTGGGTTTTTTGTTTGTTTATTTAAATTAATGGGACACTCCTCATCCTTCTCATTCATTTTAGAAGGCAGCACTGATCTTACTTAGCAGATAGAGTTGTGGTACCTTTATGTCAAGCCCTGAAAGATTTCTTTCCTGTTTCCCAGATGGAATAATGTAGGTTAGAACAAGTATTTAAGAATTCTAAGGACTTTGCACTGTAGCCCTGTTTTGTTGTGATAGCAGTTTTGAGGAGCCAAAAAAGGGTACATGTGATACAGACATAAACCACATTACTATCTAGAGTGGTAAATTTGTGCTTTTCCTTCTTAGATGGTAAATTTGAAAGAGAAAATTAAAGAACTCCATCAGCAATACAAAGAAGCATCTGAAGTAAAGCCACCCAGAGATATTACTGCTGAGTTCTTAGTGAAAAGCAAACACAGGGATCTGACCGCCCTATGCAAGGTGTGGTATACATACAGGCGTAACTGGTTTTACTTGGAATCCTAAGAAATAGCACAGATGTGGGGAATTTTGGAAAAGAGAGCTACTAGCCAATCACAAGTGCCTTCAGTGCAGTGAAGACGATTTGGTACATAATGAGCCATGGGGATTTAATGGGTTAGTTTGGTTTAAGACCTGCTTGTCCTGCAGAATTCTTTTCCTGTCTTAATAATCTCATCATTTTATCTTAAATCTCAGTTTAGCCGTAACAGTTTAGAGTAAGAGTATTAAACGTGGACTTCAGAGTCATTTGGGGTCAAACTGTCTGATTCAAATCCCTAACTTGGAGTCTCGAGCCATGTAACCATGTAACCTTGGACTCCTTAATTGCCTCATCTGTAACATGGTCTTAACCACCTACCTTGTAGGGTAATTGTGAAGCTTAAATACAATTATGTATAAAATGCTTACCCAGTGCCAGGGACATGGCATGCTTATGAAATGGTACTTGCTATGATTTTTCATCCCCACTTTGTAGCACACTAATATGTTTCTTCTGTTATTTTCTCCTGTGTGCACCCTGCCTCCCCTTAATATTCCAGGCCCCCAATTGTAACTTGTCTCCAAAAACAAAAATCTCTGAGCTCTGTCTAACCCCAGCCTAAAATTGAGCCACACTTCCTATACGTGATCTGAAGAGGAAATATGATCCAGACCTTATATTTTGTGGTATAAAGAAACTAGGTGGGGCCGGGCGCGGTGGCTCAAGCCTGTAATCCCAGCACTTTGGGAGGCCGAGATGGGTGGATCACGAGGTCAGGAGATCGAGACCATCCTGGCCTACACGGTGAAACCCCGTCTCTACTAAAAAATACAAAAAACTAGCCGGGCGAGATGGCGGGTGCCTGTAGTCCCAGCTACTTGGGAGGCTGAGGCAGGAGAATGGCGTAAACCCGGGAGGCGGAGCTTGCAGTGAGCCGAGATTGCGCCACTGCTCTCCAGCCTGGGCAACAGAGCGAGACTCCGTCTCAAAAAAAAAAAAAGAAACTAGGTGGATATCTGACCCTTCAGGATAACTCAGATTCACTTAATTTTTATCAGGAATATGATGAATTAGCTGAAACACAAGGAAAGCTAGAAGAAAAACTTCAAGAATTGGAAGCGAATCCCCCAAGGTAAGGAAAACAAACACAAAAGTTCAGAGGGATAGCCTTTACTGTTCTTTCAGTTTGATTTAGAAGGAAAGTTGCAAATTATAGTGAGCTTTTATTTATGTTCAGTGAGTGGTTTAAATTGTTAAATAAATTAATGTGTGACTACTTGTGAGGTTTCTAAATCCCCTGCTCCTATACTTTAATGTGTCCTAGATACCTAAACAGATTCTTTCTAAAGAGAGAGCCTTTCTCCGTAAGATCCGATATTTGGATAAAGATGCAATAGATGGAAATTATCTTTTTTGAGGGGGTAGAAGGTGCTGTTGCTTTATACTTCCATAATTTGGGGAACTAGGGGGGCATTATACTTTATTTCCACTGGGTTTTTGACAGTGAATGCTGGTGAAATGTTTTCACTTGCATCCAGCCTCCACGTAAATCTGTTTTGTTCTGTATTCAAGGATGCTGCCCATCCTTTCTTTTTTTGAAATGGAGTCTCGCTCTTGTCGCCCAGGCTGGAGTGCAGTGATGTGATCTCAGCTCACTGCAACCTCCACTCCTGGGTTCAAGCGATTCTCTTGCCTCAGCCTCCTGAGTAGCTGGGATTACAGGTGCCGCCATCGTGCCCAGCTAATTTTTGTATTTTTAGATGGCACTTCACCTTTTGGCCAGGCTGGTCTCAAACTCCTGACCTTAGGTGATCCACCTGCCTCGATCTCCCAAAGTGCTGGGATTATAGGCATGCGCCACCGTGTCCAGCCTGCCCATCCTTTCTATAGAGTCTATGCTGTGTGTAAAATATAAGACTTTTTTTTTTTTTTTACAACTAATAAGCTTTTATGATATAAGGTAATTTCATATGAAGAATTCTTTTTTTCTCCCCCCAGACAAATGAGGCCTACAGGTAATTTG
The DNA here is from genome assembly GCF_009764315.1 of Trachypithecus francoisi. Taxonomy (NCBI): domain Eukaryota; kingdom Metazoa; phylum Chordata; class Mammalia; order Primates; family Cercopithecidae; genus Trachypithecus; species Trachypithecus francoisi. The sequence goes on along the minus strand of NW_022681457.1, from coordinate 101,857,346 downwards.
CTTTACATAGTGAGCTTGGCACTGCTCTAGACATCAGAGATAAAGAGGTTAATAAGACAGATAAGATGCTACTTTTTGATTTGTAATTTCTTCATTTAAGGCACAGCCCTGGCTTAGATTCCTCCACAGTTACTGAGATCACCTACATCACACTGAGAGAACTAGTGATATCTTTTAATAATCCTGTACTCCTTTGTTCTTTTGCAGTGATGTATATCTCTCATCAAGAGACAGACAAATACTTGATTGGCATTTTGCAAATCTCGAATTTGCTAATGCCACACCTCTCTCAACTCTCTCCCTTAAGCACTGGGATCAGGTAAGTTTCCCTTATTGTTTTTTTTGTTGCACATATCTTTGAGAGAGATTGTAAGAGAAACAGTTAATTTTGTGTCTGTGTTTTTAAACAGCTTTAGTAAGAGACATCATTTAAATACAGTGAAATTCACCTATTTTAAGTGAACAGTTTATTGATTTGCCAGATTTCAGTCATAAGCCCCCACACAATCAGGATATAGAACATTCCCATCATCCTGAAACGTTTTCTCCTGCTCCTTTGTAGTTAATCCCCCGTGCTCTGGCTCCTGGCCCTGGACAACCACGGATTTGCTTTATTACTGTAATTTTGTTTATTCTACAGTTTCATATAAAGTGAATCATACAGTACATAGCTTTTTGTGTGTGATGTATTTCACTTAGTATAGTTTTTGAGATGTGCATGAAGTTTTTGAGATTCATCTTTTTTGCCTCTATCAGTTGTTTGTTCCTTTTTATTATTTAGTAGAATTCCATTGTGTGGATGCGCCCCAGGTCGCTTATCCTTTCACTGGAGCCTGAATGGGCTTTTGGGTTGTTTCCCTTTTTTGACTTCTAATGAACGAAGCTGCTTAAGAATGTTCATGTTGGCCGGGCGCGGTGGCTCAAGCCTGTAATCCCAGCACTTTGGGAGGCCAAGACGGGCGGATCACGAGGTCAGGAGATCGAGACCATCCTGGCTAACACGGTGAAACCCCGTCTCTACTAAAAAAATACAAAAAACTAGCCGGGCGAGGTGGCGGACGCCTGTAGTCCCAGCTACTCGGGAGGCTGAGGCAGGAGAATGGTGTAAACCCGGGAGGCGGAGCTTGCAGTGAGCTGAGATCCGGTCACTGCACTCCAGCCCGGGCGACAGAGCGAGACTCCGTCTCAAAAAAAAAAAAATGTTCATGTCTTTCTCTTGAGTAAATATGAATGGAATCGCTGGGTACTATGGAAAGTGGATTTTTAACTTTATAAATCAACTTCCAAAATATTTTCCAAATTGCCTTCCTATCAGCAATGTATGAAAATTCCATTTTCTCCAAATTCTCACCAATCTTGGTAATGCCAGTTTTTAAAATGTCAGCCATTCTAATAAGTATAGTAGTATTTGCATTTCTCTGATGACTAGTGATGTAGAGCATCTTTTCCTGAGCTTATGAGCCATTCATGTGTCATCTTTGAGTAAATGTCTGCTCAGATCTTTTGCCTATTAAAAAAGTCTGATTGTCTGCTTGTTGATGAGTTTGAAGTTTATTACGTTCTTTAAATTCTAGGCAGAAGTCCTTTTTCAGATTTATGTTTTGCAAGTATTTATTTCCTTCTCATCTGGGGCTTGTCTTTAATTTTGTAAATCTGTCTCAGAGTAAAAGTTTTTACTTCAATTTTTTTCTTTTGAGACAAAGTCTTGCTTTGTTGCCCAGGCTGGAGTGGTGTGATCGTGGCTCCCTTGCAGCCTTGACCTCCTGGGCTAAAGTAATCTTCCAGTCTTGGACTCCCATTCCTATTTATAAACTTTTTCTTTTAAACTGTGTTCTTTTTGTATCCTGAAAAAAATCTTTGTCTTATGTGAGGTACAAAGATTTTATCCTGTGTTCTCTTGCAGAAATTGTATGGGTTTAGCTCTTATGTTTAGGTCTGTACTCCATTTTGAGTTAATTTTTGTGTATAAGGAAAGGTAAGTGAAGGGTTCATGTTTTTCCATATAGTTATGTAATTATTATTCCAGCACCATCCTTTTCTTCATTTGTCTTGGCGCCTTTGTTGAAAATTAATTGGCATGTAAGCATGAGTATTTAAGGTTGTCTTTTATGTTAATTTATATGTCTATCTGTATGCCACTATCATACTGTCTTGCAGGTTCTCCAACTTTGTTCATTTTTGATTGTTTTGGCTATTTTAAGGTACATATTTTCATAACAGTTCAACTTGTCAATTTCTACGAAAATCACTTTCTGGGATTTTGATGGAGTGCATTAAATTTCTAGATCAATTTAGGGTGAATTGCCATCTTAACAATATTGAGTATTCTTATCCTTAAATACAGTGTACTTCTGCAAAAATGGTTTTCTTTCATTTATGTCAGTGATGTTTTATAGTTCTCAGTGGGCAGGGCTATACCATCTTTTCTTGAATTTCAGTGTGATTTACTCTTCAAGTGAGAAATCACAGGGCTTCTTGAACCAATCTCTAAATCTGAGACTTTGACCAGACTTAAGGCAGTATAGGCTGGGTATGGTGGCTCACACCTTTTTAAACCCAACACTTTGGGAGGCCAAGGCGGGCGGATCAGTTGAGGTCAGGAGTTCAAGACCAGCCTGGCCCTGTCTCTACTAAAAATAAAAAATTAGCCAGGCGTGGTGGCAGTCACCTGTAATCCCAGCTACTTGGGAGGCTGAGGCATGAGAATTGCTTGAACCCAGGAGGTAGAGGCTGCAGTAAGCGGAGATCACACCATTGCACTCCAGCCTGGGCGACAGAGCAAGACTGCATCTCAAAAAAAAAAGGAAAAAACCAGTATGGAAGTAAATTATTAAATTTTTACTTATATATTTTAATTTACATTTTACATTTTCCTAATAAAAATTATTTTGACAGGCCGGGCGTGGTGGCTCATGCCTGTAATCCCAGCACTTTGGGAGGCCAAGGCGGGCGGATCACCTGAGGTCAGGAGTTCGAGACCAGCCTGGCCAACATGGTGAAACCCCATCTCTACTAAAAATACAAAATTAGCCCGGCGTGGTGTAGTCCCAGCTACTTGGGAGACTGAGGCAGGAGAATTGCTTGAACCCGGAAGGCGGAGGTTGCAGTGAGCCAAGATTGTGCCATTGCACTCCAGCCTGAGCAACAAGAGAAAAACTCCGTCTCGGAAAAAAAAAAAAAAATTATTTTGACTTCTTAATCTTTATAAATAATCTGATATTTTTAGTATTTGAAGAGTTGAACTTGTTAGAGGTAAAGTCTTGTGGAACTACCAGTTCCTTTATGATTTTTCATATAAATACTAAATTAGGCCCTTCTAGTCATTGATTTATCATTTGATGTTTCAATATTGTGTCTATTTGTAATAGTATAAAATTTTAAATGAGTGATTTCAACTAGAGTGTTGCTGCCAGCCCATCATTTTTATCTAATTTCCCCAAGAATTTCATGAAATTAGAAATCCTTACTAGCTTACCAAAAAAAAATGTTATACAGAAAAATTTTCAGTAAATTCAGAGAAGTAAGATCATTTTGGGGATCTTTAAATCAGGTGAAATCCTGACTTTTTTTTTACTGTGTGGACTGTCTTGGGCCACTCTTTATGATCCTAGATTAACCTGCATCTAGTTTGACTGACTTAGTTTTGGAAATCTTCCTCAACTTAAAACCTGTAAATTTAAAGAATAAAAACGGATTTTGCTCTCAGGTAAAAGAAAATGTAATCAGGACTGTGACCCTGATATCCTTCAAGTCTGTAATGTATTCAAAAGCCAGATAAAATACACTTGATGTTTAATCATCTGAATTTCCTAGATTATCATTCCCCCTACCACCTCCCTACCCTAACCACCGCAGAAGATCCGGACTTAGTGGTATTGGACTGGGATGATAAAAACTATCCAGGGAAGGCCAAGCGTGGTGGCTCATGCCTGTAATCCCAGCACTTTAGGAGGCTGAGGTGGGTGGGTCAGGAGTTTGAGACCAGCCTAGCCAACGTGGTGAAACCCTGTCTTTACTAAAAATACAAAAACTAGCTGGGTGTGGTGGCGCATGCCTGTAATCCCAGCAACTACTTAGGAAGCTGCGGCAAGAGAATCACTTGAACCCAGGAGTCTGAGGTTGCAGTGAGCTGAGATCATGCCACTGCACTCCAGCCTGGATGCCAAAGCAAGACTGTATCAGGGGAAAAAAAAAAATCCAGGGAAGAAAGAAACTTCCCTAATCTCACTGCCCAAAGATTTAGGGACATTTTGGTGTTTTCTCTTCTTTCTTCAGTTTCCTTTGATAACTGTAACTAAATACTGAGTGGTTTGTTATTTAGTTTGCCTTAAAATATGGACTGTTTCCACAAGCTTGTGTTTTCATTGTTGTACAGAACTAGTTGCAAATGACACAGATTAAGAAAAGGCTGGAAATATGTTCTTTTCTCTTCTCTTTAGGATGATGACTTTGAGTTCACTGGCAGCCACCTGACAGTAAGGAATGGCTACTCATGTGTGCCTGTGGCTTTAGCAGAAGGCCTAGACATTAAACTGAATACAGCAGTGCGACAGGTTCGCTACACGGCTTCAGGTATGTCACTGCTTTACAAAAGGTAAGAGAGAACTCTCCTGAAACAGGACTGATCTTTTGTTAGGTGTCAGGTACATTTCCTGATAGAGTGTTTAAACTATGACACCATAGGTAAAAACTGGCATTTACAGACAATCGAGCCTGTAGAGTCTTTGGTTCTAACCGTATCATTTTATAAACTGGGGAACTGAAGCAAGTCTTAGAGTTTCCAGTTTGAGCTAGTCGGATATTACTGGTGGGCAGCCCTAATCTGAAATCTGAAATCCGCAATGCCCCAGTGAGCATTTCCTTTGAGCACTATGTCAGTGCTCAAGAAGTTTTCCATTTTGGTGAGCCAGTGAGTTTGGATCTAATTTTGTTAAGTATATTCGTAACTACCAGGATTTTGGCGCCAGGGCTCCAGTAGGACCCACCCCTTCTATTTCACCATCCGCATTTTGGTCGTTGGATTCATTTTGGCCTTTTCTATTCAGCTGGGCTAATTCGCTTACGTTTGGTTCCTAGTTCTGGAGCAGTCCTGCTAATAAGTTGACTTCTTCAGAGATAGTTTCCCTGTGCTTGCTATGGGGATAGGCTCAATACTCATTATTATTGCTGGTTTCAGACTACATTTAATGTAAAGTGCAGGCAACTGTAGCGTTTTGAACTCCTCAAGATAGCTAGTCATCTCCCTCTCCGAGAACCCATGTGTGACTGTGTAGGCATGAGAAATGGAGACATAGCCATCAATCTTACCCCATGCTGCCCGTTTCCTTAGAGTTACTGAGATCACCACAGATGTTTTGGTTTTTTCTAACAATCAGTGAAACAGTTTTCCATTTAACTTTCCCATCAGAGGCAGCTTCTAGTTGACAGTGCTGAGAAGATCTGCAGCCTTGAGCCTTTTGCAGGCAGACAGAGAACAGTGAGAATAGATGTTGTGCCGTTTTCTCTAGTTCTGCAGCCACAGAAAATGAGCATGTACTGAGCTTTCATATTTATTTTGAGAGAGAGAGATATATCTCTCAAAATAAATATGGTATATAAACAGACATTCATTAAAAAATAAATGAGGAAAATGATGTTAACATAATTTGAGTACCCTCTCTGAGGTCAGCTTTGAGCTCATTCATACTCTGACAAGCTGAGGATGACTACATTCTCAAGCATAGCACGCTCCGCAGTTTTAGGCTGCATCCCCCAGATCTGCATCACAGCCTTCTTGTAGCATTCTTCTGTTGGTTGACAGTCAGAAGACATTGGTTCTGTTGGGATGAGCATTTTACTCTTTATTTTTGGTCTAAATGTACTTAACTTGAGTAAATGGTAAGGTCCTTTCATTAGTCTAGATCACCAGTGTATGGGGAGGGTAGTGTGGGGATGACAATCAAGGATTCTGAAGTTGACTACGAGGGTTTGAATCCTGGCACTTATTACCTGTGTGGCCTTAGATGTGTTATTTCACCTCTACCTCAGTTTTCTTATGTGAAACATGAAGGTAATGAAAATAGAAAAATGAGAATTGAGAGATGGATGTCCATCTGTTGTACACTAAATGTTCAGTGTCCTTATCAATGTCATATTCATCACCACTAGTCTTTTCCCACCCAACCTCTGCAGGATGTGAAGTGATAGCTGTGAATACCCGCTCCACGAGTCAAACCTTTATTTATAAATGCGATGCAGTTCTCTGTACCCTTCCCCTGGGTGTGCTGAAGCAGCAGCCACCAGCTGTTCAGTTTGTGCCACCTCTCCCTGAGTGGAAAACATCTGCAGTCCAAAGGATGGGATTTGGCAACCTTAACAAGGTAGCTTGCCTTAGACACTTCCGTCTACAGATCTGATATACAAATAGCAGTCTTAGTCATTTACTTGTTGAGGAGGGGGCCTTGCGCTTTGGGGCATTTGGCTATGCTCTCAATTGTGACATCAGGGCTGAGGCATGTCAGTTGATTCTCTTCAGTGTCTAAGTCTATCATCAAGTGTCTGTTCATACGGACTTATGGGGTCATTTCACAAACTCAAGCCTATAAAAAGAGGATCGTAAATGTCATCCTAAATAATAAGAATTTCTGGGCTTATTTTGAACGCAGATTAGAAGAGACTTCAAGGAAGTCTCTTGAAGCCAGTATTATTTGGCTCCTGTCACTAGCTCACGTGCTTCTTTCTTACGGTAGGTGGTGTTGTGTTTTGACCGGGTGTTCTGGGATCCAAGTGTCAATTTGTTCGGGCATGTTGGCAGTACGACTGCCAGCAGGGGTGAGCTCTTCCTCTTCTGGAACCTCTATAAAGGTAAATGCCTTCTAATTTTAATCTTTTCCATATCCTCACAGGAATATAGAATTTGAAATATTTTGGGTTTTCTCAATATATATGCCTTAATTTCTCTTTATTAACTCAACAAACAATTCCTGAAATATCTTCTAGGTACTGGGGTGTAAAAATACCTGCCTTCAAGGAGCTCCCAACTTAGTGGGGATACAGTAAGCGGGGAAGCAGCCTTAGAACAGGGCAGTAGGTGGCATGACGGGCTGAACGCCCAGGTTACTGGAGGTCCACTCAGACTGGAGGGACAGGCCCTGGGAGGCTTCCTACCAGGGGAAGCTTGTGTTCCTCATTCTCAGACTGACTTGCCCCAATTCTTTGCTTGCTTCTCTTACAATGTATTTAAGAAATTCCTACCTCCTGTTCAGTTATTTTCTTCTGTAATTGGACTTTATGTAGACTTAAAGTATATTTGTACACCACCTCATTCCCAGAAAAGGCTGTAAAAAGAAGACATTGGCCTTGTCACTGCAGACACATCCGCTAACCGGCTTACCCCCATCCCCAGTTCTTTCCATTACTCCTCATTGCCCCGTGGTGAATGGTCTTTCACACCCCAGCGCCTCTAACTTCACAGAGGGGGACTTGGCTCCCTGAGCACATTGCTTTCTGACAGCAGCAGCGTGTCTCTTCCCCATCCAGGCTGTCAAGTCCTGTCAGTGCCAGCCTTATAATGTCTTGCAAACCTATTTACTTTTTTCTATTGCCTACCTCCCAGTCCAAGCCATTCTTACCTATTGCGTGGACGGTTACCAATAGCTATACTGCTATTCCTGCTTCTTTTAGTGACTTTCTGCTGCTGAAAGAAAATGTTCAAACTCCTTATCTTGGCCCATGCTAAGGTTCTTCATTATCTAACTCATCTCTACTTCCTTGTCCATCCCCAGGTTCCAGGCACATTTCGCTGTTCTCACATCCTGGAAGACACCATGCTGTTTTCTGCTTCAGAGCCTCTACATGTACTGTGGTCTAGGCCTGGGGGGGCTGCTTCTCCCCCCACCCCCTCGACCCCACTTCCTTCACAGCCTGTCTTATTCAGCATTCAGGTCTTGACATAAATGTCAGTATTTCAAAGACTTCCAGGACACACACATCTCCACTGCACCAAATGTAAATTAAATTTACCCTGTATGCTTTTCCCTATAGCCTACTTTTTCTTCATAGCTTTTATCACAGTTAATAATTATCTGTGTAATTTTGCATCTGTTGCTCTATTGGAGTATATAGTTTATATCTTTTTTATCCCCCTCTTCTAGTAGTGTGCCTGCCACCTATGTCTGTTGCATAACTACTCACCAGATGGGTGACTGAAGACAGTCCTGGGCTTGGAGGGGCCTGGGATGGCTGAAAGGGAGGTAGCCATTGTCATGGAGCTATCTAAGGTAGTCAAGGTTAAGAATTCTGTGCCAAAGTAAAGGGATGCTTAATAATTCCCTTTTATTAGCAAGATCTGAAATTATATCTTCAGAACTGCTGTATTTTGTCACGTTAGAAGCAGTGAGGTGCCTGTGAATCTTACTTCACTCTGTAGTCTGCCAGCTCCTAGTGGCTGGTTTCTGGCGACAACAGTTCCATAGGCTGTTTCAGAAACATAATTTGTCTCTTTGCATTTCAGTGGTGCTGCGTGTGTCTTGTCATCAGATTTCAGAGCACCAGGAATAAGGTGGGGCCTGATAAGGACGTTTTTGAAGAAAGTCTGTAGGAAAACCCTAGAATTATCCTTTCTGTTTCCCCAGCTCCAATACTGTTGGCACTAGTGGCAGGAGAAGCTGCTGGTATCATGGAAAACATAAGTGACGATGTGATTGTTGGCCGATGCCTGGCCATTCTCAAAGGGATTTTTGGTAGCAGTGCAGTACCCCAGGTAAGTAGACAGGTGAGGTAAGCAGGGTTCAAACTCAACCAAGGTTTAATGTATTTGCAGCATGTTCTTGGTCAGGACAGTTTAAGCTAGAATTGAGGTGTGTGCCTTTACATGAATATTAATGTTTGGAGTTCATGGCCTAAGCATGGGGTTCAGAAAAGCCCCCCAGAACAAGAGCTGGGGAATCTGAAGGCTGTTAGCTACATTTCTCCTCTGGCTTTAGAGTCACACCATACCCCTGACATTTTAGACAAAATGGCCAAACTCCAGTGAGTATCTCTGGGAAGTTTTCAGAGAACCTCTTGGTACTTTTTCCTGTTCTTTGAAATACTTTAATCCCTTAGGATTCCTTTGAAGGGAAGCATATTGTGAATTTATAAAAGAGAATAAAGGCCGAACCCTGTGTAGATCTCTGGATTCACAGACAGGAAGGCAACATGGAGGCATCCTTCCTGTCTGAAGTCCTTTTGTCCACATCTATTTTAAAGCAGAGCATTCATCACTTGATCACTGGCTCTCACATCTGTTGGCCCTCTTTCTCTCACTTGTATCTCCACCCACCACTGCTTTTCCACCTTCCAAGGATTGATTTGTCCTTGGTATATCATAATGACTTTTGCTCCTGGTTTTTCTTTTAGCCCAAGGAAACTGTGGTGTCTCGTTGGCGTGCTGATCCCTGGGCCCGGGGCTCTTATTCCTATGTTGCTGCAGGATCATCTGGAAATGACTATGATTTAATGGCTCAGCCCATCACTCCGGGCCCCTCGATTCCAGGTGCCCCACAGGTGAGAACTGGCAAACTATCTGGGCTTATTTGGGAAGGGGCCAGGATCTCATGATGTCCCTGATTTTTTTTTCAGATTTTAGTCATTCTATCTTCAGACCTTTCAGATAACCAAGCACAGAGTTAAAAGGATGGCACCATTTCTGATTTCTCATCATTTGGTTTTGTAAATCTAGGCAGTCTGCATTCAGAATGGAGGAGTCCAGAGTATAAGTCAAATAACATTTTTCCTTATTCAGGTTTTCCCCCAAAAAAAGAAAACCATTTTTTTTTTTTTTTTTTGAGACGGAGTCTCGCTCTGTCGCCCAGGCTGGAGTGCAGTGGCCGGATCTCAGCTCACTGCAAGCTCCGCCTCCCGGGTTTACGCCATTCTCCTGCCTCAGCCTCCCGAGTAGCTGGGACTACAGGCGCCCGCTACCTCGCCCGGCTAGTTTTTTGTATTTTTTTCAGTAGAGACGGGGTTTCACCGTGTTAGCCAGGAGGGTCTCGATCTCCTGACGTGATCCGCCCGTCTCGGCCTCCCAAAGTGCTGGGATTACAGGCTTGAGCCACCGCGCCTGGCCAAGAAAACCATTTTTAATTGCACTTCCATTTTGTAATGGCTCACAGGATTGCTGCAAGGTCTCAATTACTAGGGGCTTCCAGGGCATTCCTGAGAAATAACCCTGGGTCCTTATCTAGACCCTTATGCCAGACCCCACTCCAAGAGCAGTAAGAATTCCTCAGTGTCATAGCCCAGACCTGCTCTGAGCTGCAAGGCTGAAGTGTCCCTGATCACCAAATGTCCCGTGCTTCAGGGTAGTGAGGCTCCCTCCCAGAAGGTACTGAGGGAAGGACGTTCTAGAATTGGGTATCTAAACTGATGAGAACACGTTAAGCATCACTTTAGGACTGAGGCTAGGTGGAGTTTTATTGTCTCATTTCTACTTGTCAATTCTGGGAAAATGCCTACTGATAAGGGAGATTCAGATAGAATGATGAATAGTAATTGGGGGGTCAGCCTTTACAAGGTCAACAGGAATTTAGTAATTTAAGTACAAGAATAAAGGTGTATGTGCAGCCTGCCAATTTTCTTTTTCCCCTAAAACAGCCGATTCCACGACTCTTCTTTGCGGGAGAACATACAATCCGTAACTACCCAGCCACAGTGCATGGTGCTCTGCTGAGTGGGCTGCGAGAAGCAGGAAGAATTGCAGACCAGTTTTTGGGGGCCATGTATACGCTGCCTCGCCAGGCCACACCAGGTGTTCCTGCACAGCAGTCCCCAAGCATGTGAGACAGATACATTCTAAGAGAAGAGGCCCATGTGCCTGTTTCTGCCGTATAAGCAAGGCTCTTCTAGCAATACTAGATCCCACTGAGAAAGTCCACCCTGGCACCTGGGCTCCTGATCGGCTGCTGGAGCTCCTGATTTGACAAGGGAGCTTGCCTCCTTTGAATGACCTAGAGCACAGGGAGGAACTTGTTTATTAGTTTGGAATTGTGTTCTTCATAAAGACTGAGGCAAGTGCTGTGAAGTAACATCTTAGTCTCTTTTTTTTTTTTTAATATATTTTGAGAATAAAACTTCATATAAAATTGGCCCATCCGTTCCTTTGGGTTGGAGTTACATACAAGATGGGGGCGTTACTCCTTTGGAAATGCCAAGTTTATCCTATGACAATAGTAATATATGTTTTCTCCAGAGAAAAATGGTTTGATCAGGTCAGAAGATAAGGTAGGGGGGCGGTCCTGTAGAAGCAGTGGATTTCTTAGTCAGTGGGACTAGACTTCCCCACTGGGGAGGGGTGTGGTGGTGTGCCAAGAACATGCGTATTAGGAAACTTTGGATGAACTTTCAAGATAAAACACGAGCTGAAACAAAGTTTGAGCCTTTGGGAGACGAGTCTGCCTTTATTCCTGATTCCCTCCATGGGTATGTGCTAAAACTTCCCAATTCTACTAAAGGTGTTGGTGTACATTTTGGGAAGCACACTACATAAGAGCAAGGGCTTAGGTAACAGCTGGTTTAACAAATTGCCACAAACTTAGTGGCTCTTAAAAAAAAAATCTAAAGTTCTGGATGCTTAAAGTCTAAAATGGGTCTACAGGGCTGCATTCATTATGGAGGCTCTCAGAGCGGGGAGGATCAGTTCATTTCCTTGCTCTTTTCAGTTTCTAGGGGTGGGAAGGCTTGTGGCTCCCACCTCCATCCGCAGAGCACCTAACGCCAATCTCTGCTTCCATCATCACATTGCCTTCTCCTGTAGTCAAATCTTTGTCTCCCTCTTAAAAGGATATATCTGTGATTACATTTAAGGCCCACCTGGATCATCTAGGATGATCTCCCTCATCCCAGAATCCTTACCGGCAAAGTCCCTTTTGCCCATATAAGATAAAAACATGTTACATGCTGGTTCCTTAACCAGGGGCTCCTGACAGATAAACTCAGTTACTACAAATCCAAGTAATGCCCCTTAAATGTGGTTTTATTCTTAGTATGAGTTAAGGGACATAATTTATATTGTTGTTCTGACTGGAAGATGAAAATGGAGAAGGCTTTTCCCCCCCGTCTTAAGAATTCATGACAGTATGGAAGAATCTGCACACCAGGATCAGGGCAAGTGGCGGAACTGATGAAAAGATGAGGGCTGTGCGCAGTGCGCAGTGCGCGGACCTCGGCATACACCTGCGTTTGAATCTGAGTTCTGCCATCAACATTGTTACTTCATGGGGATTAGCTAAGGTATCTAATCCGGGGTAGGTCCCTTAAAAAGTTTTTGTTTTTTAAACAGATGGCATAGGCAGCTTGAGAGAGAGAGGACTCTATCTGGCAACAATGGGCAAGCCTGAAAATTAAATGTTGCAAAGAAATAGCTGCTGATTATAACTCCAGTTATGTGGGTCCTACGCATGTCCTTTTCTAAGCCTCAGTTAATGTTTCCAGTCCTTGCAGTATCAGTAATTGGTTAGGTAAAATACCCAGTTTTAAGCATACAATGAAATATACTAGAGCTGCGTCAATGCATAGAAGACAGATACACAGGGATGACATTAACACTCGCATCACAGACTCGCACAGAGTATATATGGAAACGAGGGAGCTTTATTGGTTACATATCGTACTGCAGAGCCAACAGAGAGCATTCGCGCCAGAGGATACATGCAGACAGGCAGCTCCAATGATACACATGCACCCAAGGAGCCCTGAGCCACTGCTTTGCCCTGGTTTCCAGCGACAGGTTCCGGCCTCCTTGGTCCCATGCTTGGAGCAGGAATGTAGAAGCTGCTGCACCTAGACTCCAAGGGGCAGGGGTGAGACCAGAGCACCTGCCTGAGCAAGTAGGTGTGGACCAACAGACTGCCCCCAACAAAGGGGCCTATAATGCAATAACAGTTTATTTGAGGGCTACCTTCTTAGCCCTCTCAATCTTTAAAATACAAAAAAATAGACTTTATTCTCTTAAAAATACATTCCATTCAGTATGTTCTGAGCTGGGAAGCAGCAGGAAAATAGGGCCCCTTTCTCCTATGATCTTGGTTGTGAGGTTTTGAAGAGAACCCTGTTCCCCACTCGGGGTATTCAAAACATAATCCCTAAAAGCAGCTCTTTCCAAAGCAATCTTGTCAGAGAAATAACAAAACCTCCTAACAAGGTAGCGAGGGACCCAGCCTCTGGGTCCCCGTTCCTTTATTGGGAAGTGGTAGCACTTGGCACTGACCCACTAAATATAAAGAACTAAAACTGCCCCAGGACGACAAGTCCAAGAACACTATAGCACCCCCCACATCCCGAACACTCCCATGAGAGGGGTTATCTATGTGCAAGCTTGCCTGCAGCTGAGGGTGAGGTGGCATCCTTGGCCCCACTGCAGATCCCTTTAACCCACACTGACTTTTTCATTGCCACCCAAAAGCAAAAAAAACAGCCACAGCTTATTTATCCACCTTCAGCTTTCTCTGGTTTAGTATCCAAGTGGCAAAAAGCAGCAGCAGGTGGAAGAGATCAGCTGCTGGTACTAAGCCAGCTCCACTCCCTCTAACCAAGCAGCTCTATTGCCAGGTCCCCCAACTCACTAGGAACCCTCCAAAAACCATACACCTGCCAGTAAAATTTAAGAGCCAAGCTACGGAAGAAACTTGGCATAAAAGTGGGTTTGCTGACTGGGGGCAGTGAGACTATTTGGCTTGATTAAACAACTATTCAACTACAGGTCTCCCCTCTACTTGGAGGCTTCCTCCAGGACCCCTGACGATGAGGCCTGGGTCCAAACAGTCACACCTCAGTTGCTTTCCAGAAACATGCCTCCCAACTTTGGGATTTGAGAGCCAGCCTTGCCAGCCATTTGAAGCCCAGAGAAACTGAGCCTCCAGCCTTTACTTGCTATTACAATGTTATTTTCTGCAATGCTGAGGACATTTAAAAATAAAATCTATCTAGAAAGTGTGCAGATTAAAGAAACAAAATATCCTGAAATAACTGTTACAATCAAATCCTATTGCACTCAGATTTCAAGATGACAGCCCCAGCAAAAGGGCTTCACAGCTGTCCCTCTTCCACAGGACATTTTGAGTAGCAGCAGATGTTGGTGCTGCTGAAATGTGGAAAGATCCAGACTTTGGCACCAGGAGCTATATAGCACCAGAATCCAGGGCTCCAACACCCAAACACAAGAATTATTGGCGAGATCTTTTTAAGCATGGCTTGGCGCCCTTCTGTTTCCATCAGCAGAGAAGAGCCACAGACTTAGTTTCCTATACCTTCAGTTGACCACCATGGAGGTTGATTTCCTTTGAACTCTCAAGGTTGCCAACCAGTGAAGGAGAATGGCAGGGAGGCCGCAAGTGAGGGACGGCAGCCGTGAGTGAGCTGGTTTCTGGCTAGTGAGCCAGGAGAAGCAGCAGGAAGAGATCCTGGAAATAGCATCTTGAGCATTAGAGGTGGGGATGTGGAGAGGAAAGGCAGGCCACATGACAATGCCTTTAGATTGGCAACTCTAGGAAACAGAAGTATGAGCAAGATTCCTGTCCCTGAAAGTAAGGTAGGTGCTCCCCAAGCCTCCTCACTGCCAAATCTGATGCAGACAAGGGCAGGATGAACACTGATTCCCATGCTGAGTGAAGGCAGGGAAGACAAATTCCTCTGGAGGAAGTCTTGAGTCTTCCTCTTGCCAGGAGATTCATAGGAGATGCACAGGAACAGGAGATACACAGACTTGGGTACTTCCCATAACATCTAGACTCCTAGAAAGCCGGGAGATACTGTGTGGCACTGGACAAGGCTGATGCCACAAAGAGCCTCAGAGACCATCCGATCTAATCCCCTCACTTTGCAGACTGGGAAACAGGTCCAGGGAGCTTCTCTGAGCTCATCCCCATGAGATTAAAACATGAGGAAACTAAAAAAACAAGGCCCCGAAAAACAACCGAGGGCAGGGGGGGAGAACCCACATGGATGATACCTTCCAAAAGCAAAAATCATCCCATACTATTACAGATGGTGAGAACAGGTAAATCATCCCATACTATTATAGATGGTGAGAACAGGAGAACCTCAGAATACCAGATTTGGTGCCCTTAGAGATCATCCATTTCAAAGAACTCATTTTACAGACAGGGAAACTGAGGCTCCAAGAAGGCAATGACTCACCCAAGGTCACACAGCAAGGAAGTAAAGCCATGGGGAAAAAAACACAGCTTACCAGACTGCTAGTTTCATGTTCTCTCATTCTGAGGGCAATAGTGTCTGCTTCATAAAGGTAGCCTTTGAAAGAGGATCCCTTCTTTGAATTGAAAGAATGCTACAGAAAAAGCAGTGCCAAGAATATACAATTCTTTTCAACTTCCCCATATGACTGGTCTAAGGAACCTAACCAATTTATTTACGTGGCTTTCTGAAAGGTTTGCTGCATTTTGAACTACATAACCTGAGGCCCTCAGTGGGTATGTCTGTATCACCTCTCCTCCAACGAAGTCATCATGATGGTCGACTTGCAGAAATCCGGGGCCCACTTCTGTAGGAATGCATCAGCTTGGTAAAGTGCGATGCCTCCTTCATGGGGGACGGAGGAGGAGGAACAGGAGGGAGTAGTCTCATAGTCCATGCCTCTCATGGAGCTATTGCTTGTGGAGTGACTAAAGGGGAGTCACTTCGGGTCTGCTTTCCCCCGTGCTGGGCACTTCCTAGAAGGCAGAGGATGCTGGGTCAGGCCCAGCTTAGCCTAGGGATTTTCCCAAGGTGGAAACAATAAAGCAAGAGCAGGTGATGCCAGCAGCATTACTGGTGCTCGGGAAAGGAGATGCATGAGACTTGCACCTCCAGGTGCCTTTGAAAGGTGAGCAGAGAGAGCTGGGGTTGGGGAGGGATGATGTCATTCCAATGGATATCCACATGGGTATCTGCATGCTCTGCTTCCAGGAGACTGGTCAGCCAGGGGCCAGGTCAAACTTCAACCTAAAGGGTAGTCTCAATCCTTTAGAGGCAGCACAGACCCCTTTCTGCTTTAAAAGGCTGCGGAAAAGAACTCCAAGGAGAAAGAAATGAAAGCCCCCTAGATGGCGCTGATGGCTGGTAAATCTTACGGGGTACTTGAGCCCACCGGGCAAATGAGGAGTGAAGTGGATATAGTGAGACTGAGAAATCAGAACATGAACCACACAGACAGGGGCTGTCTTAGGATCCAGAAACAACCCACCAAGGAGCCGAGAAGAACTTTTGACTCCTGTGGTGTGGTGAGGACTTTTATCTTCCCCCGTTTGGGGGCCAGAATGGTCCAACTACTTGGTTGACAGGGACAAGGAGAGAGAGAGGACTCGTGCATTGGGGAAGGTTGGGCCTGGGTGACCGTCCATCTTGTAGTCTCTGATTCCCTCTGGCCAAATGGCAAAAATTACCTGAGCCACAGCCCAGCTCTACCACAGTTTCCCAGCCAAGGTTTGTGTCTTGCCTGGTTAACTGGCCTTGGATCCTTCATGGGGCAGGACAGTGGAGAGAGCTAAGAAGCAGGAGCAGAGGGTAGACAGCAGACACCCCGCAGGTTCCGTTCTCCTCAGCACAGGGCCTGGTTGGCCGTCATTGTTCCTCGGCCCGTACTCGCCCAGGTTCTGGCAGCCCCTGTTTCCCAGGCAGTTCAGACGGATCCAGGGAGTTGTGCAGTTGCCTGTAGACACTGAGTGTACAGTCTTCTCCTTCTTCCTCCTGTGCCAACAGATAACAAAAGTGCGCTGTGGAGATCAGTAAACTGAGGAACAAGACACCCTCACCTGCTACCACAATGGGTCCCTTCTAACCTAGCAGAGGCAGATATAGCCCAGACAGGCCATAAGTTAACTGCAAAGATATGCTTTTGCCTGAGTACGGGCCAATATGTAAGTTCCTTGGAAATCGGGTAGACCGGGAACTCCAAGCTGCTAGGAACCATCAGGGCAGGCTAGGAGGAGGCTCACAACGGAACAGGAGCCTTACAGAGGACAGAGCCTGGAATGGGAGCATGGGACTGGTACCCCTGAGGAGGGGCCAGCAGTCTGAGTTCTGCACATGCATGCAGGCTGCATGATTCTGGGGATGAGACCCATCCACATCCTTGGAGGGGAGCTGAAGAGAGGTCCGGACAGCTCTCTTCCTCCTTCCCACATACAAACTATCAAAAAGCTCACATGCCCGTCTCTCATCCTTTATCTCTCCTCTTAAATGTCCAAAGCTTCTGGGGCCCAAACAGCTGTCTTTCTCCCTATTCCTAGAATTCTACCTTTTTTATTTGAGATGAAGTCTCGCACTGTCTCCCGGGCTGGAGTGCAATGGCACAGTCTCAGTTCATTGCAACCTCTGCCTCCTGGTTCAAGCGATTCTCCTGCCTCAGCCTCCCAAGTAGCTTGGATTACAAGCACGTACCACCCCACCTGGTTTTTTTTGTTTGTTTTTGAGACATCATTTTGCTCTTGTTGCCCAGGCTGGAGTGCAATGGCGAGATCTCGGCTCACTGCAACCTCCACCTCCCGGGTTCAAGTGATTCTCCTGCCTCAGCCTCCTAAGTAGCTGGGATTACAGGCATGTGCCACCACACCTGGCTAATTTTGTGTTTTTAGTAGAGATAGGGTATCACTATATTGGCCAGGCTAGCCTTTAACTCCTGACCTTGTGATCTGCCCGCCTCGGCCTCCCAAAGTGCTGAGATTACAGGTGTGAGCCACCATACGTGGCCAGAATTCTATCTTTTTAATGTTCTCTTTGGTTCTCCCAAGCAAATGCAGATCAAAGAATAACATAGGCATGAGTGAGAAAGGTTAGCAGAGGAGAAAGAGCATTGGATTTAGAGACAGGAATTTTGGATTCAAGTCTTAGCTCTTCCAGTAATTCAGCTGGGTAACCTTGGGTAAGATATTTTGTGTTTCTGACCCTTAGCTTCTATATCTGAAAAATGGGGATAGTATCTGCCCCCAGGCAGATATTCAAGGGACTGAATGACACTGTGAGTAGTGAAGTACTTTTGTCCAGTGTTAAGTACCCTGTAAAGAGTCACAGGCTTTTCAAGTTAATAGTCATCTGCTTTTTTTAAAAGAAGGGAGTACTGTGTCCAGGTCCAAAGAGTTTTTCATCATCACAGGTTTCTTACTGAACAGACACTCCCAAGGGCTTCTCCAGATGCTGTTCTGACACTCTGACCCTCACACTCACGTAAGGCAGGTGGTTCTGGATTTATCAAAGCTGTAATGAGCCATACTGAACCAGCCCTGCCCTCAGACTGATGATATGAGGCAGACAGCTGTCTGGGAGAAGGCAAAAAAAGTGTCATTTGGAATTGGGTATAAGCTTATCTAAAATGGGCCCAGTGTATGCCTCGGCTCTCCTCATCCCTGAGAGGCCAGCAGCCTGTGAAGATCTGCTAACTGAGGCAGCCGAGAACTTGCTGACCTGGCTCCCCATCGCTGTGCCCTACAGACAGGGCACCAGGCCTCCTACTGTCGCCCAGAGCTCCCCAGCCGCTGTAGCTGCTTCTTGTGCTTTTCATGCTGCTCTGAGGTCCTACAGGGAGCTCCTTTAGCTGCTCTGGCAAACCAAGGGAAGAGAAGACATATTTCCTTTTTGTGTCGCCTTCATATGTGAGAGCAAAATGAAGACAACAAATTGGAAAAGGGATTTTGGAAAGTCATGCTGCCAAAAACCTTCTTTAGGAGAAAGGTCAAACCCACCTGATTTTTCAACAGTTCTTTAAGGAACCCAGTTCTACTCAGTTCTCAGGATCCTGGGTCACACAGGCCAGAGCAGAGGAGAAAAAGGAAAAGGCAAAGAAGGAAAAGGGAGAGAGAAAAGAGAGAGGGGAGAGAGGCTGGGACTCACCATGCCTGCTGAGTGGTTCCAGGCTGCGACAGTGATGGTGTCTCCTACCCGATTCCGACGGGTAAGCACCTCTGACACAGTGAGGCTACTTTGGGTCCTTCTGGAGGAGGGCTCAGGGGCATCCCCTGAACTTGGTCCTACCCTTCGAGTGCCCTGCTCAAAAAGGTAGGCCCTGGGCTGTTCAAGTTCTGAGAAGTCTGTGGAAGATCTCTGGGTGTAGGCATTGGTATTGGCAGATTCCATGGTTTTACCTATTCGAGTTGGGGGGTCTTCTAAAGATTTCAAGTCTCGCCTACTCTTCCAGGCATTCCGCACAGTAACATGTCTGGCATCTGAGGAGCCCACTTCTGAAGGGGCACTATGGCTTTTCCACCTGATTGTCTCCGCTGGAGGTGCATGGCTATTCCTCTCCACAGGATCCGATGGCTTGATTATAATGCTGCTCCGAGAGACCACTGTTTCTGGCCTGTTCTTCAGGGGCCCATCTGCCATTCTCTCCGCTTCTGCAAGCTGCAGGGTGATGTCATGTTTGTGAATGGAGAGCTCAAAAGGGGAGCTGACATGGTTGCTAAATGATGTGAGCTCTGCCGGCCCCACCTGGATATTGCTGGTGGATGTGTGCCTCTCCCTCAGGGCCTCACCCAGAGCAGCTCTGGGGCTGCTGCTGTCAGAGGGATAGATAGTAATGCTACTTGTCACTTTGTTTGGCCCTGGTTTAGAGACAGGTTTCTGTTTCTCCAACGTAGTCTCTGTTCCAGATCCTCCCATGATTTTTTTCACATCCTTATCAACAATAACAGGTTTGATGATGGCTCTAGACCGCAACGCCTCTCTGGGGCTAAAGGGCCTTTGGCTTTTTACCCCAGCACCATTGGTATCTGGGAGCTCCATGGCATTGGTGGAGGCTCTGACAGATTTCACAGATTCATTCTCTATTCCAGCATCTTTATCATTCTCAAACAGGGAGGTTCTAGGTACCCCTCGGGCTTTGGCCTTTTCTCTAGAGTTAGGCTGTGGTTTGGACTCTGGCTCTGGAGTGATGGTTGTATTTACCAGCTTGGCAGTAACAAGAGATGCTATGTCCAAGTCATCATCTGAGTCAGGCTTCTCTCTGCCACTGGATTTGATGACTCGACACCTCAAGGCTTCATGCTGACTGCTGTCTTCCATCACAACTGCTGCAGGTTGATCAACCCCTTCTCTATGTGAGACTGAAAATCCCTGAAGGATGTTCTCTTGGCTTCTAGAGCTATAAGGATACTTTGATAAAACAGGAGCCTTGGAATTTGGGGAACTGGTATCGGCCTCAAGGCCATTGGCAGCCTTTTTGCCTTTAGAGAGCCCTTCTGAGGAGGATCTTCGAGATGAGGCCAGAGCTCCAATGGCCTTAGAACAGCCAGAGTTTGCAGCCTGAGTTACTTGACTTCCATTGCCAGGCACATGTCCCCTCTTGCCAAAGACAGACTCAGAGGAGGTGTCAGAAGCCTTGTCAGCTCTACCCAATGTGTCACTGGGAACAGATCCGTGGGTGGTGTCACTAAACGTTCGTGTTGTCTTCTCCACTTTTCCCTTCAGTCCGCTCTCGGTGCCCGGCTTGGGAGTCCCCTTCCACGCTTTACTGTGCTCCTGAGCAGCTGGGGGGTAGCGACTCAGCACCGAGGGCTGCTCCCTACACTTCTTCCCTTCACTCTGGGAGGATCCGGGTGCAG
The DNA here is from genome assembly GCF_009764315.1 of Trachypithecus francoisi. Classification (NCBI taxonomy): domain Eukaryota; kingdom Metazoa; phylum Chordata; class Mammalia; order Primates; family Cercopithecidae; genus Trachypithecus; species Trachypithecus francoisi. Next base: position 101,836,797 of record NW_022681457.1, on the reverse strand, counting down.
ATCGGTCTTCAGTTTTCTTTGTCTCCTGAGTCCCACTGTCTGTACTCACCCCCGTGTGAGAAGCTTTTGCTGCCCTCCTGTTGGCGAAACTGGGAGAAGAAACCTGCCTGTTGCTCAGAGAACAGTTTTCATTGTTGAGAGCAAACTCCCTGTTCCGGAATCGTTCCCGCTTATGCTGAGGAGACAGTTCCCGTGCTGTGTGCTTGGACAGAGGAGCCTCACTTCCGTGGCCTCTAAACTTAGTCCTCTCATGTCTGCCTTTGCTGGACAGGAAAGCATCTTCCCCTTCTACCTCCCCATTTTCTAACTCTTTCTGTTTCTTGATTTGTAGCTTTATCTCCTCCAGTTGGCTGGCTAATAATTTGTTTTTATTTTGCTCACTTAGATAATTATCCTGAAGGTCGTTATTTTTGGCCTTCATTTTCTTAAGCTCTTCTTCCAACGATTCAAAGTGTTTGATTTGCGTCTTAAGTTTCTCAATCTCTTGGTTAAGGTCTTTGACTTTGTTGTCTTCCTGATTGCGGTTCTTTTCATTTTCTGATTTGTTTCTTGTTTCATTCTCTACCTGCTTTAGGTAGTCCAGAGCACCCTTCCTTCTTGATTCTTTGGACGGCAGTGTAGAAGAGATGCCATCCTCAATCCGAAGGTCATTTCTTTCCAGATTAGAAGCATTCCTTGTATAATCTCGGTTCATTTTTTTGTTCTGCTCTAGTTTTTGAGTGAGTTCTTTTATCAATTTCTCATTTTCTTTCTCCTTTTCATTCAAGTATTTTCTCTCACTTACAAAGCTCAGAGTTAATGATTTCAGCTTTTCTAACTCTGACGCTAAACTCTGCTCAGTTTTATCCAAGCGGTCCTCAGAAGATTCTAGTTCTTTCACTTTGACTCTGAGCATTTCTAGCTCAGAGGAGATTTTCTTGGTCAGATTTCTCTCCTCGTTCAGGCTCAAACACAGCTGGGTACAGTCATTCTTACTCCTGCTGAAGGCCTCTTCTAGCTTCTCTAATTCAGCCATTCGTTTCTGAAGCCGCTCAATCTCAGATTTCAGCTCCCGGGTGAGGTTTTCTTCCTCTTCAAGTTTCTCCTTCATCAGACGACACAGATCCTCTGCTCTCTTAATTTCCTCGTCTTTGCCTTCAATTCTCAGCACCCGCTGGCGCAGCACTTCAATCTCCGCCAACATGCTGGAGTTGCTACCTTCTGCCTGAATCACCTTGTCCTGGAGATCCAGGAGCTCATCCTCTGCTTTCTGGAGGTTTTTTGTGGCTTCCTCCAACTCATCAAGGCGGCGGCTTAGACTCTGTAGCTTAAATCGCAAGTGGCGGCTGGAGGCCGTCTCCTTGTAGCTTGTAAATTCGGCCATGTCTACTGCCAGCCAGTGTGGACTCCTAGAGGCATCCAACTCCACTCAAGGGGATGAGAAATGGTTACCTTTCTCTTGGCAACCACAATCTTCTTTGACAGCTGGAGACCATCATCAATCTATAGAAGCAAAGTAGAAAGCACGTCAGTCAGCAAATGGAAAACCTGCACGTTAGCTCCCAGTTACAGAGAAGAGCTCCTATCTGTTCCCAGTGCCTGGATCATAGTGGGGGCTCAAACTCGTTGAATGAATGACAAACCTGCAAGAAAACACTGGTTCTTTATGGCCGATATTGAGTTGATAACTCGTTTCGCCCTAATAAAGAATGTCACCAGTGGCAGCATGGCAAAAAGACGTATAAGAAGCCTCAATTCTCATGGCAGGGTATAATAACATCATTACCACCTGCAACCTGCATAATCTCAGGAGAATTATTAACAATGTAAACTGAGCCTCAGTTTTACTTAGTGGTAAAATGGGCATAATGATGTCTACCATATTTCTCCCCAGTGTTGTTCTGAGATAATATGTGGAAGATCTTGGTAACAAAGCAATAAACAATCCTAAGATTATTTAAAAAAAAAAAAAAATTATCTCTTATGAGCTACTGTGACTTAAAAGCGATACAAATTGACCCATCTGCCTTGCTATAAATGGTGAGCTTCACAATATACTAAAGCAATCTCTCCACACCCGTTTTCAACATCGCTTCCCCCAAAAGTGTATTTGTAAGTGGAATTCAGGTGTGAGTTGGCCCAACCCAGCCAACAGGCAGTTTCTACAAAATGTATCCTTTGGCACTGTAAGACAAATGTCCCAGATGTTAAGGTTGATATGAAGACTGGTTTGTTTCTTTGAAAGCCATTTCTCTAGGGATATATACCAAACATATAATAATACTCCAAGGAAAGAGAGAAAGGGGAAGGTTTACTTTTTTTATGTAATTTTCTCATTTTTAAAACAGGAGAATGGATTAATAAAGGTATTTTACACAGCCTTCATAAACAGTAAGTCCTACGAAATTAAAAGGCAGACAACAGACTTCCATTTCCACCACTACGGCAAACCAGATAAACTGGAAAACCTCTAATACTATAAAACAGCTAAAAATACTGAATAAAATGTAACAATCACTTAAAATGTATAGCTGATCACACAGAAAGTAAGTGACATTCCAGCTAAAACCAGAAGAAAAGAAGACTAAATGAAAAAGAATAGTAAGTTTAAACTACCACTGAGCTGTCCTTATTAGTGTCTTGCTGATCTCCAGAACCAAGGAGTTTGGGTTCTAACAATCATGCAGGTATAAGAGACAAGAGTTTGGGCCCAATAGAGGTGGTAAGTTGAAAATAAGACTTCAGTCCCCAATCTAAAGCAAGGACTATTGGAGAACTACAGCTTCAGGATAACTAGTGAAAAAAGTCACCTCCCTGATACAGGGAGATAACAGGACCTGGGCTCCATTACGAGTTAAAGGATTATCATCCCTAGAGAATTTATAATCTTAGACCTGCTCTCACTTGAATTCAGAGTTCAAATTTATACCACCTGAGTGGTCCAGAACCTATCTGTTCTGAGAAACTAGCATAAAATGGCTATCAGCCTAGTAATATCCCTGGGAAACCTAGCTGAGCAAACAAAAGTACTCTGAAGGGAGCTACTCTCTACAGAGGTCACACAGGATTCCCACAGATTAAAGTCCAGCTGAACCCAAGCTTATAACTAAAAATTACAAAACACATAAAGATCCATCTTTTACTATAACTGGGCAGAGCAAGTTTATACCAAAAAGAACCAAAGTTACTAAGATTATTGGCTAGAAACCATACAGTAAGTACATTCCCATGTTTAAAGTCATAAAAGGAATGAAAAAACAGGAGAAAGGAATGAAAAAACAGGAGAAAGGAACAAGGTGCTATCAACAAAGATCAGAAGATCTGAAAATTAACCACATACAACAGCTACAAATAGAAAAGAGAAATGGCATATTAGAGGCAAAGGAAGATATGAAAAAATAGTGGTCAAGAGAGATATGATATTACAAAAAGCAGCACAGAGTTAAAAAGATGGAAAAGGTAAAAGAGAGGTTAACAGACAGGGGAAATATATATTAAAAAGGTCCAAAACAAGGAATTTTAACAGGCAGCCCAAAAGGATATAATACAGAATGGGGAACAGGCAATATTTGAAGAGCTAGCAGGTAAGAATTTTCAAGAGTTGATTAAAGATATGGAACCTCACATTCAGGAAACAATGTCCCAACAGGAGAAAACTAAATCTGCACCTAGACACATCATAAGGATACGGAAAAACACACCACAAACAGAAAATCTTTAAAAAGCGAAAAGAAAAAAAAGACCATTGTCTCAGTCCATTTGTACTGCTGTAACAAAATACCTGAGGTAGTAATTTGTAAGAACAGAAATTGGTCAGGTGCAGTGGCTCACGCCTGTAATCCCAGCACTTTAGAAGGCCAAGCAGGAGGATCACTTGAGGTCAGGAGTTTGAGACCAAGCTGACCAACATGATGAAACCCCGTCTCTACTAAAAATACAAAAATTAGCCGGGTGTGGAGGCACACACCTATAATCCCAGCTACTCGGGAGGCTGAGGCAGGGTAATTGCTTGAACCCGCTGGATGGAGGTTGCACTAAGCTGAGATCGTGCCACTGCACTCCAGCCTGGTCGACAGGGCAAGACTCCCTCTCCAAAAAGAATAGAAATGTATTTCCTCACCGTCTGGAGCCTGGGAATGTAAGATCAAGGCACCAGCAGGTTTAGTGTCTGCTGAGGGTTCAGTCTCTGCTTCCAAGATGACATCTAGAATGCTGTTTCCTCACAGGGTAGAAGGAATGGAACGAAAAGGGTTGAACTCGCTCTCTCAGGCCCTTTTTTAAAGATGCTGACCCCTAATATTACCTCCTTAAAGATCCTACCTCTTAAAGTTGTTGCACTGGGGGTTAAGTTTCAACACGAATTTTGGAAGAAGCAAAAACATCCCAAACACAAAAACAATCTATAATAACAACTGAATCACTTCTCAGCAGAAACTTTTAAGTAGGTGGCAAGTAGAATGGACTATAGGGGATATGGGTGGGAGCAGGAAGACCAAATAGGAGGCTATTGTAGTAATCCAACCAAAACACAGTTATGGCCTAGACCAGGATGGGGACAATACATGCGTTCCAAGAACACACGACCAAGACAGTTGAGAAATGGTCAGAATTCTGGCTGTATGAAGGTACGACCAAAGGATCTGCTCTTAGACTACATGTTAAGCATGAAGCCAATAAAGGAATTAAGAAGCCGGGTGCAATGACTCATATGTATAATCCCAGCACTTTGAGAAGCTGAGGTGGAGTTCAAGACCAGCCTGGGCACAACACAGTAAGATTCTGTCTCTATGAAAAGGTAAAATAAAATAAAATTAGAAAGTGCAGTGGCATACACCTGTAGTCCCAGCTATTTGGTAGACTGAGGCAAGAAGACTGCTTGAGCCCAGGAGTTTAAGGTTTCAGTGAGCTATGACTGTGCCACTGTACTCCAGCCAGGGTGACAGAGCAAGACCCTATCTCTAAATAAATAAGCAGATAGGCAGGTAGGGAGGGAGGGAGGGAGGTAGATAGATAGGAATTAAGGTAGACTCTAAGGTGGCTGGGCTGAGTTTGTAGCGAGGGAGGGAGGGAGGTAGATAGATAGGAATTAAGGTAGACTCTAAGGAGGCTGGGCTGAGTTTGTAGATAGGTAGGTAGGGAGGTAGATAGGAATTAAGGTAGACTCTAAAGTGGCTGGGCTGAGTTTGTAGAGGGACAGCATTATCAATTCAAATGGAGATGACCGCAGATGGAGCAGTCTGAGAAGGAAGATGAGGAGTTTCATCTGGGACATGTGTATGAGATGTGTATTAGACATCTAAGGCTCTACTTGAAATTCCTGGTAACGGTTTAAAGTGAAACCAGTCAACAAAGTTCTATCTTTTTCTCCAGTCTTGTTCAGCTGGCTGCACAGACGAAAGAATAGAGAAACCAGAGTTGGACGGAACCAGGTCAAAGCACGGCATACCAAAGCAAGAGAAGGACAGGAGAGCAGAGGATGTGTGTGAGGGACTTTAAATTCACTCAGTATAGAAGGAGGTGATGAATAGTGAAAATATAATAGAAACTAATGAATTGAAGGGGACTTGAAGGCTTGTTGGAGTAAGGGTACCAGGTACCAGAGGAAATTAAGCCTGAAATACAGAAGACAGAAATCAGAGAGACACTTCAAGGAATTGAAATCACGGAGGGACTGTAGTTATTGATAATGTCAAAAACGAAGGTATAATCACAGGAATCCTGTGGGGGAGTAGGGAGAAGTAGAAAACAAGATCATTGGAAGAGAAAAATAATTGAGACGTAAAGGTGTTACAAGGGTCACCAGCATGTAAGCACCACAAATTAACAGGAATAATGCTGGAAAGAGTGACGTTAAGACAGAATCTGAAGGTGTTGAGAAGGTAGGGGCAATGACTCAGGGCGTCAATAGATGACAGCAACAATACGGTATTAGGTGATGTTGTCCAATAAGATTGCATTTAAAACTCACAGAAAAGAGTGAAGAAACACAGTCTGAGACATAAGAGAAAAACAGCCACCACTGTAGAGAGAAGAAATGACTCCAACAATGATCCTATGAGAAAGCTCAGGGCAAAAGAAAAACAACTGAAATTGGGCCTGGAGGAGACACCAAATGCCAATTCTCTCCAAGCCTGATTCTTCTAATGGCTGCACTATAAGCCTAGAGCCACCAGATGGAGCTCAAGCTCAGCGCCTCAAAAACACCAATGCTTGAAGTTGTTGAAAAGACCAAGCCCCCCACTTCCATTCAGGTCTTGCCCACCTGATGACAGCTCCCTGTCCATCACTCGGCTTCTCTGGGTACATCTTTCTCTGTCCTCTCATCTTTGCCTCTTTTGGTCCCCCTTCTCCTTTCCCCAGCCTACCTGCTTCCTCATTCTCAAAACCATAGAAGGGAAAAAACCTTCTATGTTTATGTTTTTAGAAAGAAACCTTTTCCCTTTTAAAAACTCTTGCCTTTGGCCTTCTGCCCAGTGGTACAATTAAAACCTTGTCAATTTATACACAGTATTGGTTTGGGGGGACTTAACTAAGTTTAGACCACATACCAATTTTAAATGAGTATATGATACAAAGGATGTGTTCCCATCATAGTCACTGGAAGACAAATGATATATGATGCATCTATAAAGTGCTTTAAAACAGCATATCGTCATAAATACGCTTAAACCATTAAACTGTATATTTTAAAGAGATAAACTTCATGATACATAAAGCATATCTCAATAAAGCTGTTAAAGAAAACCCAGCTTATCCTCAAACTGTAGCATTCTCTCAGCACATCTTATTTATACTAGCTTATACTATAGTTTTCACAATCTCTTTTTCAAAAGAAGGAAAAGTTAAACTTTAGTATAGCCCCATCTATACATTATCATAATTCTGAATTAGGAGAGTCTGGGAATTATACCACTGTTTTATTTATTTGGCGTTTAGTGCCAATTTTGTATGTTCTATTCAAGACTCTGGATGATATCAACCAACCAGGACAGGCAATGAAAAAGCTAAACCCAGTAAATATGCAGCAAATACTTACTGGAAACATACAGAGAAAGCAGGTATTACACACTACTACTTAAAACCCTCTAAAGATCCAGGCTACTGTTAGGATAAAGTCCAAATTCCCCATGATGGCACCCAAAGCCCTTCATGATCTGGCCTCGCCAGCCTCTTCATCTACATCCTCGCCCTCCCTCTTCCCTCTGGGCCCTCACTAGTTTGATTCCTTCTCATTTCTTCAGATCCCACCTTAGACAAGGTATCCTTCTGGAAAATTCTGGAGTGCCTTCTTCAAATCCCAGGCCAGAATCAGGGCCTCTCTTTTTCGCTTTCACAGTCTGTTGCATGGTTCCCACCACAAAACCTATCACAATCTATTGAAGCTTTATTTACTCAATTATTCTCTCCAATTTGTGTCACCACTATATTCTCAGTACCCAGCAGGGAGCCTAGAACACAGTGAATGCTGAAAATTCGATGAATTTGACTGATGAGTGAGCCTAATTTTCAAATAGCTTGTCGGTCCCTTGGCAATGACCATTAACAGAAAACAGTAAGAATGTCCATGATCTAACCATGGATTACAAAGGAGAAAACAGATGGCAAGAGTAAACAGACAGCACAGAATCTCAGGCCCTGTCGTAATGCTCTGAAGGATCTCATCCCTAGCCCTGTGCCACTTGCACAATGTCTCAACCACAATACTCTCCCCTTGACCTGCTGGGAAGTCCTTTCTTGCAGGTCTATGCCACGCAAACAGGACACAGATATCAAAAAACCACAACGCTCACAGGATGTCCAGCTCCAGTTATTGGACCAAGTGTTGGAGAAGTAGTAGAAAACATTTCTGGATCTTCCTCCACTCCTCAGAATGAGATTTCAGAGCCAGAAGGTAGCTAAAGATCATTTAGTCAACTGGTTTTCAAACTAGACTCAGCAAATCCCCTTGGGGTCATTTAGGGGAAAGAGAGCAGGGGAGATATTTTGAGCAGGCTGAACTCCAGGCTCCTTTCCACTTACTCAACCAAAGCAACTGATTTTAGCTTCTTACCATACTGGGCTTCCCCTATATGACTTTATTAAATAAAGAGTTCTACATAGCTTTTATTTAAAATAAAATCACTTACTTCATCCAATCCCCTTAATTTAGAAACAAGGAAACGGACTCAGAAGTAAATTCTGTGCTTTCTCCAGCAGTTTAGCAAAGTCAAGGACTTCAGTCTCCTGACTATATTCAGGATTCTTCCCATTATGCAAAATCACCTCCTTATAAACTCTTTTTTTTTTTTTTTTTTTTTTTGAGGCGGAGTCTCGCTCTGTCGCCCGGACTGGAGTGCAGTGGCCAGATCTCAGCTCACTGCAAGCTCCGCCTCCTGGGTTTCCGCCATTCTCCTGCCTCAGCCTCCCAAGTAGCTGGGACTACAGGCGCCCGCCACCTCGCCCAGCTAGTTTTTGTATTTTTAGTAGAGACGGGGTTTCACCGTATTAGCCAGGATGGTCTCGATCTCCTGACCTCGTGATCCGCCCGTCTCGGCCTCCCAAAGTGCTGGGATTACAGGCTTGAGCCACCGCGCCCGGCCCCTTATAAACTCTTAAGCATTTTTACAAAATGAGGAGCTCTGAGCACTACTCTATAAACTAACGACAAAAGAGTATAAAGGAACAAACAAGCACAACCACAACTAGGGCACTACTCTACTACAGACAATACTAAGTACCTTATACATGATTTCTGCAGGAATCCCAGATCTACCATCTACTTTACATGTTCTTACATTACTCCATGGAGGTTTTCCCTCAATGTCTACACAAAGACAACACGGTAATCCCTGGGCATGTAAAATGCTTAGCAGAACACCTTGCACATAAGTCACAACAAACAGTAGCTAGTATTCCTTCTATTCAGCTTTCACAATAACCTTATGGGGCAGGGGCTCTCAAATTTTCCCAAAGTACACGGCTAGCAAGGACAGTAAGAGCAAATCTAGGTCCAATTCCAAAGTTTGTATTCTTTTAAGAATACTATACTGTTTGGCCAAGTCACTGATTTTCTCTATGCTTTAGTTCCTCTGAAGAAATAAAAGAATATCAACTCAATACCTTATAGCAACATATGCAATAAAGTTAGCAAAAACACTTTGTAAAGTCCTATGCAGGCCGGGTGTGGTGGCTCAAGCCTATAATCCCAGCACTTTGGGAGGCCGAGACGGGCGGATCACGAGGTCAGGAGATCGAGACCATCCTGGCTAACACGGTGAAACCCCGTCTCTACTAAAAAATACAAAAAACTAGCCGGGCGAGGTGGCAGGCGCCTGTAGTCCCAGCTACTCGGGAGGCTGAGGCAGGAAAATGGCGTAAACCCGGGAGGCGGAGCTTGCAGTGAGCTGAGATCCGGCCACTGCACTCCAGCCTGGGCGACAGAGCGAGACTCCGTCTCAAAAAAAAAAAAAAAAAGAAAAGAACAGAAAAGTCCTATGCATACCTAAAGTAAGTTTCATCAGGGAGAATCCTCCTAAAAATAGTGATTCACTAAGATCATGCCTTCTCCCCAGACTAAACAAGGAACTAGACTGAAAATGGGGTTAGGAGGTTACTTATCTCTGACCTTTTGGCCCTAAGCATAGCCAGAGTAAGAAATGCTTTGCTACCTCCCAGATCATCCAAAAGCAAAGTAGACGCCTCTCTTCCTACTGTCTCCCTTACTCTCTCTTAAGTATGTTTATCCAGGCAAAATTCATTTATTTAGCAGACACTTATAGAACACCTATGATGCACCCAACATTTTGCCAAGATAAGTAGAAAATCTTACCTTTGCCTGAAGTCTTCCCTGACCATCTTACATAAGATAGCACCCACCCTTTTGCGTCCTGTCTTCTATCCTGCTTTTTTTCTTTTCCTTAGCATATTGTACTATCATACATATACATCGGAAGCTCAGAAGAAGTAATTAAATGTGCCTAAGGGAGGGGTCTGAGAAGGAATATTGTCTATATTACTTGGAAAATCATAGGAAGGTTTTTAAAAGGGAAGGACAGTCTCACTTTTTCATGTCAACTTCCCCTACATTAGTATCTGGCTCAGTTCTAATTCACGCTAGCAAGATACAGTGCCAGCTGTCTCTCATTCAGGGCTCTTTCTATCAAAGTTCCTGAACCCAGTTCCAAGTGGCCCCATCCAGCATTCTGGAGGGTGGCTCTTCTTCCTGTCCTGGCAGATCAGGAAGGTCTGAACTAGAACATAATCAGGCCTGCTCTTTCTCCCAACACAGCTGCCATGATTCACTTCCTGTTCCCAATAGTCATTTAAAGAGGGCTCGGCAAACTTTTTTTTTATTTTTTATTTTTATTTATTTATTTATTTTTTTTTGAGGCGGAGTCTCGCTCTGTCGCCCAGACTGGAGTGCAGTGGCCGGATCTCAGCTCACTGCAAGCTCCGCCTCCCGGGTTTACGCCATTCTCCTGCCTCAGCCTCCCGAGTAGCTGGGACTACAGGCGCCTGCCAACTCGCCCGGCTAGTTTTTGTATTTTTAGTAGAGACGGGGTTTCACCGTGTTAGCCAGGATGGTCTCGATCTCCTGACCTCGTGATCCGCCCGTCTCGGCCTCCCAAAGTGCTGGGATTACAGGCTTGAGCCACCGCGCCCGGCCAAACTTTTTTTTTAAAGTTTGATAGTATACATGTAAGTATGCAAACTTAGTTTGAGAGTAAATATTTTAGGTTTCTATTCCAGCTACTGAACCGTGACAATGTAGTGATGAAGCAACCACATACATACTGTACAGAAGTGGATGAACATAACTATGTTTCAATTAAACTTGATTTACAAAAACAGGCAGTGGGCAGGGCATGGCAGCTCACGCCTGTAATCCCAGCACTTTGGGAGGATATGGGGGGAGGACTGCTTGAGGCCAGGAGTTCAAGGCCAGTCTTAGCAATACTGCAAGACCCTGTCTCTATTTAAATAAGTTATTAAAAATTTAAAAAGCAAAAAGACAATGGGCCTGTCTGCCAGAATTTGCCAATTTCCGATCTAAAGGATAATGGGAGCAATTTTTTTTTATTTTTTAGAGACAGGGTCTACCAGGCTGTAATGCAGTGGAACAACCACAGCTCACTGCAGCTTCCACCTCCTAGCCTCAAGCAATCCTCCCACCTCAGCCTCCCAAGCAGGTGGGACTACAGGCACACGCCACCATGCCTGGCTAATTTTTCTCTCTTTTTTTTTTTTGTAGAGAGGGGGTCTCTATGCTGACCAGGCTGGTCCCAAACTCCTGGACTCAAGCCATCCTCCCACTTTGCCTTTCAAGCCTTCTAAAGTACTGGGATTATAGACGCGAGCCACTGGCCCTGGCCAAGAGCTATTTTCAAGCAGCTTCCGCCTGACCACTTGTAGTTACCTGTTTTAAAATCTTAGGCTGTCTAAGTCTCACCATCAAATTCTTGCACATTTCTATTTAATTACAGGGCTTACATTATTTTTCCCAGAATCACAAATTCATGTAATTTGGATATGTAAACTCAGAGTTAGGAACCCAGCTAGCATACAGAGATTCTTCATGTTGGAAAGGATTTAGTGATCATCAAGTCCAACCTCCCACTCAATGCAGACGTTATCTAGCAAGTAGTCACTCAGCTTCCGTTCAGACACTTCTAATGACAGGAATGACAGTCACTTCCTCCCAAGACAACTCACTCCATCTTTGGACATCTCTAAGGTAAGATATCCTACTTATTTTTCTTCTTGGCACATTTAACCACCTGATTACTTGTAAATTTATTTACACTGATTCTTCTTACCAGAAGTAGGATGCATGAGGTCAGAAGCGTATTTTTTTGTGTTTGTAATTTTTTACTGCTGTATCCCCCGCCCCTTGAACAGTGCCTAGTACATAAAGAGTATAAAATAGTTGTTTATTAGGAAGGAGGGAGGGAGGAAGAGAGGGAGAGAGGGAATGAACAAGCTAACAAAACAATGCTGCATTTGGCGAATTTAATTCAGCGTGGCTGACACCAGAGACACAAGGGGAAGAGCAATTAACTGGTAAGGTTTGGGTGGTAGGTTTGAGGCCCCTGAAATGTTACAGCAAGTGCAGAGGCTGAGGGCGTACTGTTTGAGGAACATTCCCTTATCTCCTTTCCTTCCAAGCCCCACCAACCCACAGCCATTCCAACAGTAAACATCTTTTTTTTTTTTGAGACAGAATCTTGTTCCATCATCCAGGCTGGAGTGAAGTGGCACGATCTCAGCTCACTGCAGCCTTCACTTCCTGGGTGCAAGCAATTCTCGAGAACTGCCTCAGCCTCCCGAGTAGCTGGGATTACAGGTGTGTGCCACCACACCCAGCTAATTTTTCTATTTTTACTAGAGACAGGGTTTCACTATGTTGCCAACACTGGTCTTGAACTCCTGACCTCAAGTGATCCACCTGCCTTGGCCTTGTGCTGGGATTACAGGTGTGAGTCACCACACCTGGCCCAATGGTAAACATCTTTTAATGCATCTGTTCTCTGAGGACTTCCTTTTCAAACTATCCTTCCCTACAAGAGAAATGCACCATCCTAAATTCTGTAGATGCTTCTATCACTATACCCATGATACTTAAAATATCTGTCATTCCTCTGCTGGGCTCTGAGAGCAGGGACTGTTATCTTCATTTTTCAGTCCTGGGCACTGAATACAGTGACAGGGGCAAGGTAGGAACCTTATAAATGTTTTGTAAATAAATTAATGTAATAGTTTTATTGCATTCCGTACTGGCCAAATTTACATAAAGGGGACTATTTTCAGATCTAGGCACTACATTCTAGGAAAGATGATTAGCCTTTATGCCAAAGGCTGAAATGCAAGTGCCAAAGAGATCAGGCCAATGATTTAAATGAGTTCAAGGGCCTAGAAGGACTATAGCTAACAGGGGTTATGCTCTACTTTTATATATAATCTCTTAAATGTAGCCAATGAATTCAGATTTTAAAAAAGAGAAAATAAAAAGAATACCACTGTATAGTCCTCCAAAACACACATGCCTGCAAGTGGAAATGGGAAGCAAATTTGCAACCTGTATTGGATAAAGGGATTAAGGGAGTAACACAATCAGAACTGCAGTTTTTGAAAGACCGTTCTAGCAGGATAAACTAGGGCGCTATTTTAATAGTCAAGGCAAGAGATGGGATGAGGGCCTGAATCAGGACAGTTCAAATGGAGTAAAAGGGTGGGATGGATGAAAGATGACCTGGGCTGCCCAGTTCTCATAACAAAGTCCAAGATTGCATGAACTAATCTGGCAGCCATAGTACCAGTTTGTAGATTCGTACTTGTTTCCAAATAAACTGTTAAATCTCATTTTTAATAACCGAAATATGGGGTTTAATTCTTTTGCAGGCAATGCGATACAATGATTAAAGTTTACGAACTCTGAAGCCAGGCAGCCTAAGTTCAAACTCTGACTTTACTAGCTACTAGCTGTGTGACCTTGGATAAGTCATTTGACTTCTCTATGCTTCAATACCTGTAAGGGTATGGTATGTGTAAATGAGTTAATGCAAGAATTGCTTAGACTAGTACCTGGTCCACAGTAAGTGTCATGTAAGTTTCGGCTTAAATTATTATTTATTATTTTTGGATTTCAACTTCTTAGTTTTAATCCCTTGACTAAATATTCTCTACACTGTCTAGCCTGCAAGCATTCACTATGTAAGTCTCATAGGCATGTCTTTTCTATATCTTCATCCAAATTGATGTTCAAAAACAAAATATAACCAAAAACAGCCCTGACAGCCCTGTAGAATGTCACTAAAAACACCTCCTATAGATTAACACCGATCTACTACAATTCCTGAGTGCAATTATTCAACAAGCTCCGAAGCCAGGTCAAATTTTTTTTTGTCTTTGGATCACATGAGAAAACATTAAATACCTAATTTTAGCACTTAAGAAACATTACCTTTGTAGCACATTCCAATCCTCCAGCAACCTAGGAATCTTTCCAAAAATGAAATGTGCTGATATATACCAAACTGCTATATGGTAATTATTTCTGGATAATGTGCTTTTTTTCTGTTTTTGCTTATGTCTATTCTCTAATATTTTTATACTGAACTTGGACCGATCATTTAAAAAAAATCATGGCAAGGCTTAAAGAAAAAAAAGAATTGTTATCAGCTAGCATGATTTATTCTTAATGAATACAAGCTGGCTTCTAGGTGTCACTGTTGTTCTCATTCTTTGATCAATCAATTGTAGAATTTTAACCGAGATCACTGTCAAGTTTCCAATGACATCCTTAAACCCATGTGACCCAGATGTTAACTCCAAATAAATCAAACATCTCAGATGGGCACAGTGGCTCATGCCCATAATCATAGTGCACTTTGGGAGGCTGAGGCAGGCAGACAGCTTGAGCCCAGGAGTTCGAGACCAGCCTCGGCAACACGACGAAACTCTTCCTCTACAAAAAATACAAAAATTAGCTGGGCGTGGTGGCATGTGCCTGTAGTCCCAACTTCTCAGGAGGCTGAGGCGGGAGGATCAACCGAGCCTGGGAGGTCAAAGCTACAGTGAGCTGAGATCACACCACTATACTCCAGCCTGTGTGACAGAGTGTAAGACCGTCTCAAAAAACAAAGACAAAAATTTAAAAAAAAAAAAAAAAAAAAATCAAACATGTCTATGGGGAGAATTAAAATTTGAGAGCCTTCAAAATATGTCCAGAATCCATTGCTTTCTGGTTAGCCACCACTACCACCCAGGTCCAACCTACCATCATCCCTGCCCTGGACTACTGATTACTGCAAAAGCTTCCTAACTTGTCTCCCTGCTCCCATCACTGTCCATCCTTCCCCACCCTCCACAGTCTGTTCTCCCACAACAACCAGAGTAGGCCTTTTAAAACATCAGTCAGATCAAGTCACCCCTCTGCTCTAAACTCTCTAGTGCACCTCACTTAGAATACAATGCACTCCAAAGGTGTCACATGGCTAAGGCCCTACAAGATCTAGGTCCCATCACTCATCTGCTGCTCCTTCCCTATGACTCCACTCCAGCCACATGGCCTCCTTATGGGTCCTTATACATGACCAGTTACACTCATCTCATCCCTCACAGATTTTATACCTGCTGTTCCCTCTGCCTAGGATGCTTTTCCTTCCCCCAGATATCTCCCTGGCTGGACTCCTCACTTCTTTTAGATCTTAGCTTAAAATATCACCTCATCAGAGGCCTTCTTTGCTTGCTATACATAAAGAAGCAATCCCTCAGCTCCCTACCACTATCACCTTACGCTGCTTTTTTGTCTTCTTAGCATGTACAATCTAGTGGATGTTATTTATCTATTTACCTGTTTATTTATTTATATCTAATTATTCATTTTTATCTGTTTCTACCCATTAGAATACAATCCTTGAGAGCAAGGACTTTTTCTATTTTGTTTAATGCTTTATACTTGGTTGCAATAACTAAGGCATGTAGTAAGCGGTCAATTATTCTTTTGTCATCAGAACATTAGCCCCAGTATATAGCAAAATCTTTTATGCATAATAAGTATGTGTAGGCTGGGCGCAGTGGCTCATACTTGTAATCCCAGCACTTTGGGAGGCTGAGGTGGGCAAATCACCTGAGGTCAGGAGTTCAAGACCAGCCTGGTCAACACGGTGAAACCCTGTCTGTACGAAAACTACAAAAATTAGCCGGGCGTGGCAGCATACACCTATAATCCCAGCTACTCGGGAGGCTGAGACAGGAGAATCGCTTGAGCGCAGGAGGCGGAGGTTTGCAGTGGCAGTGAGCCAAGTTTGCCAGTGCACTCCAGACAGGGCAACAGAGCAAGACTCCATCTCAAAAAATAAAAAATAGGTATGTGTAATAAGTTTTATGAATAAAATGGTTGTTCTCCCCAAAATTTCACCAAATATATGAAAACACCATTGGTTCTTCCATTAAAAGAGACCAAATACTGGCTGCCACTCGCCCAACAAGAAATTAATTTCATAACTCAGTTCTCTGAGGTAAGAGAAATGCTCCAGGGAAAGGAACAGAACAAGAATCCTGAACCAATTAACAGGGCAAGAGTTTGCCTTGAATTTCCCCACTCCTTGGAAGAGTTCTGTATTATCCCTAACTGCGCCTATTTCCTAAGAGGGGTTGACATGAGAGCAAAAGGCTTTGTTAAGATTTCTTTCCTATGCCCAGTCACTGCTATGAGGAGAACCCATTTCCCACTCATTCTGAGTTATCCTATTGCTCTACTTTCCTAGGGAAGTTTTCTCTATCATCCAGCTATCAGTAGCAACCAAGACCACTGGGTCTCTTGGCCACTCACCACTCAAGTTCTCATTTCTCTCCCTTCTATTTCATTAGTGCTCTCCTCTGCCTTAGCCAACACCAACCAATAAAATATTGGCACATAAAATCCACATATGGCTAGGAAAAGAAGCTAGTTGTTGATCAAAAGGTTTTGTATTTTGCTTGGCTTTTCCAACGTTAAATCAGTCACAGCCTTAACCAAAAAGTAACTTTCTCAAAAGAGAAACATTACAGTGTAATGAAAATAACCCACTGTGGTGGTGGCTCATGCCTATAATGCCAGCACTTTGGGAGACCAAGGCAGGAGGACTGCGTTAGCCCAGCAGTTTAAGACCAGCCTGGACAATACAGAGACCCAGTCTCTACAAAAAAATTAGCTGGGCATGGTGGTGCACACCTGTAGTCCCAATTACTCGGGAGGCTGAGGTGGGAGGCTCACCTGAGCCCAGGAAGTCAAGGTGCAGTGAGCCATGATCATGCCACCGCCCTCCAGCCTGGGCAATGGGAGTGAGACCCAGTCTCAGAAAAAAAGGAAAGAAAGTAACGCAGGTTTGAAACCTAGTTCTACTACTTGTGTGAACTTGGAAGAGTTATTTAACCTCTCTAAGCTTGTTTCCTTGTGGTGATGACAACAGTACTTACTTCACAGGGTTGGTAGGGAGCTAACATGTCCAACAGGACTGCGCCCGACATAGAGTAAATATTCAATAAATGGTAGCTACTTCTTAAGGGTGGCCTACTTCTTTTGGTTGCTGACTTCATGCAAGGATTTTTCACCCTCATCAGGTTGATTGGTTGGTTAAAGGAGAAAACATGTAAAGTACTCAGCATAGTATTTGGTTCATAATAGGCCATCACAAATACTGACTTTCCTCCCCGCTTCCAGTAGTGGCAAAATTATAGTGGCTTCAGAAACCACCCAATCCTATTGGTATGCCCAGGTTTCACTGTACAACACACTTACCATTTAGGCAATTCAAGCTTTCCGTCAATACTTCTGGCGGCTCTCCCTTTGCTTGCAGTTTTGGAAACAGTCACTCACTATCTTTCAAAGACAGTTGTCTCTTGACCTGGATAGAATATAAACAGAATAGAAGAGATAGGTAATGCATGAATCATACCAAGACTGAGCTGACCCAGAGGGCTGTCCCAAAGACTTTTACATACAATTCACTGTCAGCAAGGGGCCAAGGTAAAACCTGCATCTAGATCCTGACACTAAAGGAACCTGGCTAAGCTGGCTATGTCTCTCTCAGGAAAGTCAAGAAAGAATTTGGCTGTAGGAGACTTCCCCTTCCCTATAAGATGATATGGTCCTAGGGTAGAACCCACTGTCTTTGCTTAAATTAAAACACCTAAACATTTCTCAATAGTCTAAAAATGTATATGACATCTTACAGCTAGGAAGCATCTCAGAAATCAACTACAGGTTGAGCATCCCTAATCTGAAAATCCCAAATTCAAAATGCTCCAAAAATCTGAAACGTTTTGAGCGCCCACATGACTCCACAAGTGGAAAATTCCATACCTGATCTCATGTGATAGGTCGCAGTCAAAATACAGGCACACAATACTCAGGTTTATTCAATGTCCCCTGGAGAAAAATAAAATTACCTTCAGGCTATATAAGATGTATAGGAAACATAAATGAATTTCATGTTTAGACTTCGGTCTTATCCCAAGACATGTCACTATATACATGCAAATATTTTTTTAAAAATCTGAAATCTAAAACACTTCTGGTCCCAGGGATTTCAGATAAGGGATACTCAACCTTCAGTTAAATGTCCTTGTTTTACGGAAGGAAACTAAAACTTGGTAGTGAGTCACGCAATTATTTAGCAGAAAAGAAAGGATTCTAGTAAAAATAAGATGTTCTAGAAGATAGGAAAAAAACATACGTGGGGTATTTACCAACCCTGAGCACTATGCTTTATGTTTTATATAAGACAATAAGAAGATAATGTTACCTCTACCTTACAGATAAAGAATCTAAGTTTCAAGAAGTGACTTGTCCAAGGTCTTACAGCTTGCTATTAAATGACAGAGTTTAAACTCAAGCCTGTCTGACTTTGAAAGTCCTTTCACCATGCTGGCTCTCATTTTGTTGCCTTCTAGACTCGGTCCTCAAAAGAGCCCCGAACCACCCAATATCAATTAGAACTAAAAATAGAGTTTCTCTGTCTGCAAACTTACCCTCCAGCTTTGTAACAAGCAGCCTTCTATAGGAGAGTTGAAAAGCCTACCATCCCATTGAATCTTACCCCTAAAATCAGAGAAGAGATACTAGAGATGGAAAATCTGGGTCAAACTTGTGTTTCTCACTTACTCTTGAGGAAAATGGAAAGGTAGCTTCTAAGCTAGTGGTAAACCTAAAGCTTTTTGTACATGATCTTACATTCAAACTATGCTCCCTTCTTTCATCACAACTGCCTCCCCTGCACACCCCTGCAAGCCACCTTGTGACTGCCTTCCAAGACTATTATTGGTCCCTTCAATCCAACTTCCACACCTCCAGCAAAACATGCATGCACGCACGCGCACAAACACACACACACACGCACCTGCACGTGCACACACACACACGAATCCATCCCTGCCTCTTCCTAGAGAGCAAAAAGGCTAGAATGAAGATGGACAAATAATGAGAGTTTTTTAAAATAGTTTAAAAGCTGAGGGGAACAGGAGTAACTCAAGCCTCAAGCCAATAAAATTTGGAAAAAAAAATTTTTTTGTAGTGATGGGGTCTCACTATGTCGCCCAGGCTGGTCTGAAACTCATGACCTCAAGTAATCTTCCCACCTCAGCCTCCCAAAGAGAAGAGCTACTGATAATATTGGCCAGGCACAGTGGTTCATGCCTGTAATCCTAGCACTTTGGGAGGTCGAGGCGGGTGGATCACCTGAGGCTAGGAGTTCAAGACCAGCCTGGCCAATATGGCGAAACCCCGTCTCTACTAAAAATACAAAAATGAGCTGGGCATGGTGGCATGTGAATGTAATCCCAGCTACTCAGTAGGCTGAGGCAAGAGAATCGCTTCAAACCAAGAGGCAGAGTTTGTGGTGAGCCCAGATCGTACCACTGCACTCCAGCCTGGGCGACAGAGTGAGACATTGTCTGGGAAAAAAAAAAAGAGTTACTGATAATAAAAACAGCTAGAAAATAAGTATCAAAAAGGATCTAGGCCAGGCACAGTGGCTCATGCCTATAATCCCAGCACTTTGGGAGGCCAAGGCAGGAGGATTGCTTGAGCCCAGGAGTTCAAGAACAGCCTCGACAACAACAAAGCGAGGCCCCCATCTCTACAAAAAAAATTTTTTTAATTAGCTGGGCATGGTGATGCTCACCTATAGTCCTAGCTACTTGGGAGACTGAGACAGAAGGATCACCTGGAACCCAGGAGTTTGAGGTTGCAGTGAGCCACAATTGTCCTAGTGCACTCCAGCCTAGATGACAGAGTGACACTCTACCTTTAAAAGTAATTTTTAAAAGGATCTATACCAAGGCAGCACCCAAGAGATGGCTTAGGTGGATGTAGGGGAAGCTTTAGCTCTCCACCCTCTGCTTTTAAAAAAGAATCAATGGAAATTAAAGTAAGTGTGATTGGTATTCAAACAGCTTTAGGGCAGTTCCACAGACGTTCTGTCCTGCCCCATCACCACCTGTCTCATTCCCCCTCCCCACCCACCGTAAACACACAACACCCACACACAAACACACACCCACACACACACATACACACACCTTCTTCTGCATAGCCTAAAACCTCTCCTACATAAAAATTCTGAACCCTAAGAAATGGTCACATAAATCTAGTCTATCTCCCCTAAGGTCTCTGCAGCCCTAACAGTGATAGCAGCACCCCTGCTAAAATCTACTGTCCCAGCACCTACCACCTACTGCCAAATTTGCTGACATGTTACTAAGGCCCAGGGGCTTTTCTCTTCAAAATAAGACAGAATGCACTGCCAAAAGGAAAGAGGAACTCCAGCTAACCCTGATTTGTTTTCAACTGTCTACATTCTCTCCTGTTTCTAAGGGTAGAAGCAGCAGCAACTGATTTCTTTCTTCTGAATGCCATTTACTTCTTGCATCCTCAGTGTACTCGCCCTCTGTCCCCAAAACAAGAGGATGACTGTAAACATCCTCAAATTCCTTAGTGATGCCACTTCAGAGAGCTTTCCACCATGACAGACCCATCCTCATCACTTCCCTCAAGCATCTCTTCTGGCACTTATTGTTTGTTGTTACTGTTGGTGGTGACAGTGGTGGTAGTATGTGTGTACGGGTCTGTCTGCCTAGAAGCAGAGATTAAAGGATCCTCACAGATCAGAGTCCAACCACCTCATTTCCCAGAGGAGCAAGTGAGTCCCAGAGGGGAAACGAGACTTGCCCAAGGTTACAAAACCAGTTCAAGTGAACATTTTTGTCCCCCAAACACTTTAGTAATAGATAAAAATGTCAGTACGAAATTCTGCTTTCAGTATGACCCTCCCACAGACAACAACTATAGTCTGGATAAAACACAAAAACTATCTGAAGTGAACAAGGGTTGGCAGATTTTGAAAATAAGTTGAAAGTTGGAAGAAAGGGCTGACATGCAATGAACTCCCCATTTTTGGAGCTCTGGCCTGAGGCTGGTCCAGCTGAAGTTCCAATTAAAAAACAAACACTAGGCTTTCTGTCCTGAAGAAACAGCCCAGAGCAGCCAGAGATCACGGGAAGTAAGAAAAAAGAGAGCCAGAGAAGGAAGGAGAGTCTCGGGTTCTGTGTGTAAATTCTGCCCAGTCTCTGGCTGAACCCTGAGCCATGCAAGGCAGGCTCAGGCAGGGCAGAATCCAAAGACCTCAGTTAAAGAGAAAAGAACTGAACTGAGATTTGAACTGCCACCCACTGCAGGTGTGAGAGAGTTTGCAGTTTTGAGTCTGAGTTATTGTCTACTAAACCAAAAACATCAACAGAAACCAAAGTTTCCACAATACAACATTCACAATGTGAAGAATACAATTCCAAATTACATAAAGAACAAGAAAAATCATATGGGTACGGTGGCTCATGCCTGTAATCCTGGCATTTTGGGAGGCCAAGGCAGGAGGATCATCTGAGCCCAAAGTGTTTTTGAGACCAGCCTGGGCAACACAGTGAGACACTGTCTCTACAAAAAATGAAAATAAATTTTAAAAAAACTAGCCAGGTATGGTGATACATGCCTGTGGTCCCAGCTACCTGGGAGGCTGAGGCAGAAGGATCCCTTCAGCCCAGTAGTCAAGGCTGCAGTGAGCCATGTTCACACCACTGCACTCCAGCCTGGGCAACAGAGAGAGACCCTGTCTCCAAAAAAAAAAAAAAAAAACCCTAGAAAAATTAAACCCATTTGCAAAGGAAAAGACAATCAGCAGAGGGCAACTCCAAGACAACCCGGATGCTGAAATTCTCAAAGATATTAACACAGCTATTATAACTAAGCTCAATGAGGTAAAAGAAAATATGCTCAAGGCTGGACATGGTGGTTCAGGCCTATAATCCCAGCACTTTGGGAGGCCGAGGAGGGCGGATCACGAGATCAGGAGATCCAGACCATCTGGCCAACATGGTGAAACCCCGTCTCTACTAAAAATACAAAAGTTAGCCGGGTGTTGTGGCACGCACCTGTAGTCCCAGATACTCGGGAGGCTGAGGCAGGAGAATCGCTTGAATCTGGGAGGCAGAGTTTGCAGTGAGCCGAGATCCAGCTACTGCACTCCAGCCTGGCGACAGAACGAGACTCCATCTCAAAAAAGAAAAAAAAAAAAAAAAACAGAAAATATGCTCTCAAAATGAAGGGGAAAAAACAGTAAGTCTCAGAAGAGAAACTGAAAAAAAAATTTAAGTGGAAATTTTTGAACAGAAACACAGTCTCTGAATTTTTTTAATTCACTGAATGGGCTTAAGGACAGAATGGAGATGACACAGGAAAGAGTCAGTGAAACATGTAAGTAGAACAATAGAAATGATTCAAACTAAAACAACTCCGGGTCATTCTCAGTCTTGAGAAAAACTACCCTCAGACCCTTTACTAAAGTATACACAGGGATAATTTTCTGTTATCAGAAAAACTGGTATGAGAGATTAACAGAATAACAGGATCACAGAGTTTTCTAGTGGTCCTAAATTATATAGGAAGTAAGGGGAAAGTAATTTTATTTTTCCCCGTATAATTGCTGAAGTAGCATTCAGGATTGTTGAGGAAAAAAGTCAGGAGGGATTTTAATAGTTTTAATAGTTTTTCTGCCCTCTGCAGTCTCTTCACCAAAAAGCCAACATGATAAACAGGCTGATGGCAGGATAGGGTGGGGACTAACCAGGGGGTATGGGGCTAAGGAAGTGCCAGCAGCTTGCTATGTATGAGCCAACCTAGATGGTTTTAAAAGCAGCTGCCCTGAATGCCATCACTGAGTCGCTTCTCACATTCAAGTCACTTCATGTTGGAGTTCAGAACACTCTAGATAAAAGTGGAAGAGGCCGGGCGCGGTGGCTCAAGCCTGTAATCCCAGCACTTTGGGAGGCCGAGGCGGGTGGATCACGAGGTCAGGAGATCGAGACCATCCTGGCTAACACCGTGAAACCCCGTCTCTACTAAAAAAATACAAAAAACTAGCCGGGCGAGGTGGCGGGCGCCTGTAGTCCCAGCTACTCGGGAGGCTGAGGCAGGAGAATGGCGTAAACCCGGGAGGTGGAGCTTGCAGTGAGCAGAGATCCGGCCACTGCACTCCAGCCTGGGTGGCAGAGCGAGACTCCGTCTCAAAAAAAAAAAAAAAAAGTGGAAGAAAAAACATAAGCTGCAGAAAACATGTCAATTTCTTTAAGGCCTGCCTTTTGCTCACTTCCCTCCTTCCTATCCCACTTGCCAACAAGAAGGAAGGAAGAGAATCCAGAGCCAGTAATCTTTTCTGACTAAAGCGGGAAACTGAGAGTAAGACAACATGCCCTTAGAGTGCAGAGAAACTTGGATGGGGAGTGAGAATCACAGGTGCTGGCCTCTAGTTCTACCACAGACATTGCTGGACTTCAGATATGTCTTTTACACTTTCTGGGTCTCAGTTTCATCAGTCAAACAAAAAGGCCAGACTGAATGATATTTAGCAATGATACACTATTGTCCTTTCCAATAACACTATAAATGACATCCCTAACCCTGCTACCTCCATTTGCCCTTGAAGAAACTATAAACAGGTCTGAAAAGACAGAAGTAGAGGCATATCATTTGATTCACTGGAGTACCTCATGTTATATAAATTATTCAAACTTTTAAAATAATTTTCCTTAAGTCTTGCATTAATACTTAAATTACATCAATAATAGATATTTCAGTACCTATCTAGAGGACTGCTGTAAAATAATGTCTTTCATCTGAAAGTGCTGCTAATTCTCCCAGAACAATTTTTTAAATCTACGTAACCTTTAGGGTGAGAAGGCAAAAATACTCTTATCTCATATGATGAGCCAACAAACTAAGGGACCTATGAGACTTTTTTAGGAAGCTAGTAACAGACAAAACTAGAATCCAGCAATCCCATCTCTATGTGTCAGGTTCTTTTTCACCTTGCCAAAGAAACCTTACCAAAGAAGAGGATAAACAAGACCAGAATTAGAAAGAACTTACATTTTTTTGTGTACTTTGGGTGTGCTTATTAATAAATGATTGATAAAGCTAACTTGAGACTAATGTATCTATTTGAAAGCTGGTACTCAAAGAACCAGCTCTGCTACTTAATTTTTTTTTTTTTTTGAGACAAAGTCTTGCTCTGTTGCCCAGGCTGGAGTGCAGGGGCATGATCTCAGCTCACTGCACCCTCCACCTCCTAGGTTCAAGCAGTTCTCCTGTCTCAGCCTCCCGAGTAGCTGGGATTACCGGCGCATGACACCACGCCCAGCTAATTTTTGTATTTTTAGTACAGATGGAGTTTCACCATATTGGCCAGGCTGGTCTCAAACTCCTGACCTCAAGTAATCCACCCACCTCAGCCTCCCAAAGTGCTGGGATTACAGGCGTGAGCCACTGCACCCAGCCCTGCTGTTTCCTTTTCTAACCAGTGGTCTATAATTGAGACTAGGCTTCCTTGCCCATGTTTGTGAAGTTTAGCAACAGAACCACATCTAAAATTGCTATTCACCTGCTGAGAGAAAGTTGGCCCAGGCTAAGCACAGTGCCTCAAGCCTGTAATTCCAACATTTTGGGAAGCTGAGGCAGGAGGATCACTTGAGCCCAGGAGTTTGAGACCAGTCTGGCCAACAGAGCAAGACCCCATCTCTCCAAAAATAAAATCAGGCCAGGTACAGTGGCTCATGCCTACAATCCTAGCACTTTGGGAGGCCAAGATGGTAGGATCACTTGAGCTCAGGAGATCGAGACCAGCCTGGGCAATATAGTGAGACCTCGTCTCTAAAAAAATTTTTTTAATTAGCCAGGTATGGTGGTGTACGCCTGTAGTCCCAGCTACTCGGGTGGCTGAAGTGGGAGGATGACTTGATCTAGGAGACTGAGGCTGCAGTGAGCCATGACCACGCCACTACACTCCAGTGTGGACAGAGTGACACTCTGTCTCATTGGCCAGGCATGGTGTATGCCTGTAGTCCTAGCTACTTAGTAAGCTGAGATGGGAGGATCGCTTGAGCCCAGGTGTTCAAGGTTACAGTAAACTATGGTTTCATCACTGCTGGGTGACAGAGCAAGACCCCGCCTCCAAATAAATAAATGAATGAATGAAAGTTGACCAAATCAGAAGGTGTAAAAAAGTAAAAGACCACTGCTTTTAAAAAAAAAAGACAGGCAAAGAGAAGAAAAAAGAGAAGAGAAGAGAAAGAAAAGAGAAAAGAAGAGACGAGAAGACAAGAAAAAAAGGAAAAGAAAAGAATAGAAGAGAAAAGAAAGAAAAGTTTGCCTGTGTGGAAGTGATAAGGAAAATGTAGAGTTGAGGATGGGTTTTGCTGTTATTTCTGTTTAAAGAGGGTACTATTCTAGCACTGTCTGTCACATGTATGAGCTGCAAGTCTTAGGAGGTGCAAGTCACCCAAAGGTTTCAAATCTTTTTACCTTCACACTCAACTCAGAGAATGTGACTTCCCTTGTACTGACTGTTAAGTGCCCAGAGTATCAATCTAGAAGTGTTTTGTTTTACATGCATCTAATCTCCCTTAGGAGAAACATATTTCATCTCCCTTAAAATGGAAGATTAAAATGCCCTTCTATATATTTGGTGGTATCAGGAGAAGAATACTAAGCTGTACATATTAGAGAGCCTGAGTGAAAAAGGTTTTCTGCTTTTATTTTAATTTGAAGGCATATTTCACAGGGTCACTATTATTTCTAACCCCTGTAACAAGTATCTTTCCATTTTATTACCTCTAGAGAACTTCCCTTTGTCTCTATTCCACACTCTCTCTCCATCCTGCCTGCTGCCCCAGCAACATGCTATAAGGGAAAACCACACATGGTATTGAAAGTCAGATGATCTGGGTTCTACTCTAATTCAGTCACATATTACTTTAAGTGATTAAACTTCACAACCTCAGTTTCCACAACTGTATATAGAGATTACATCTAAACTTCATGGGACTGTTGTAAGGATTATATAAAAATATACATTAAATGCCTAAGCATATAATGCCTGAACTAAAATATACTCTACACTTATTAATTCGATTTTCTTTTCATCACTATTCTGATTATGCCTTACACATTCTTCCCCCCCCCTCCCTTGGCACATCAGGAAGCCCTGGGGGGAAAAAAACACCTTTAGAAAGTAACTTGCTCAGTTACAGCAGAAATAATTTTAAATAAGTACTAAGAGAGGTGGATGGGTGGGGCCAGAGGTATAGTAAGACAGCATCCAAAAGGGCAGGGAAGATGCCCAAATCAGAATAATCAGGCTCCCTGCCAGTTCTCTGCCTCCCACCCCTAAGCCCCAAGTTCCTTCTTATAGCTATAACTATGTCTATCTCCTTCTTTTACTAAGTCACACTTGCCAACACGTCTCAAGTCAATGTCTACATTATTAAAAACAAACAGGAGGCTGGGCGCGGTGGCTCACGGCTGTAATCCCAGCACTTTGGGAGGCCAAAGTGGACAGATCATGAGGTCTGGAGTTCGAGACCAACCTGGCCAACATGGTGAAACCCCTTCTCTACCAAAAATACAAAAATTATCAAGGCATGGTGGTGCACGCCTGTAGTCCCAGCTAATCGGGATGCTGAGGCAGGAACTTGCTTGAACCCGGGAGGTGGAGGTTGCAGTGAGCTGAGATAGTGCCACTGCACTCCAGCCTGTACGAAACAGCGAGACTCCATCTCAAATAATAATAATAATAATAAATAAAAAATTATAAAAAAAAAAAAACAGACATGGTGGCTTGTGCCTGTAATCCCAGCACTGTGGGAGGTCAAAGGGGGTGAATCACTTGAGGTCAGGAGTTTGAGACTAGCCTGATCAACATGGTGAAATCCCATCTCTACTAAAAATACAAAAATTAGCTAGGCATGTGGCACACATCTGTGGTCCCAGCTACTCGGGAGGCTGAGGCAATGAGAACTGCTTGAACCCGGGAGGCAGAGGTTGCAGTGAGCCAAGATCATGCTGCTGCACTCCAGCCTGGGCAAGAGAGCAAGACTCCACCTCAAAAAAAATTAAAATTAAAATTAAAACTCACTCACATTCACACACCAGGTAGTACTGTGGACAGTAGAATCCTGAGTTCTACACACTTGTCTCTTCAACTTACTAGAATAGTTTCCTCGTTTATAAAACAGAAATGACAATGTGTCTTGACTACAAGATTACAAGGACCAAACAGAAGAATGTATGTGAAAGTACTTTGTATACTATAAAACATGGTTACTGTTATAGGTACAGTGAGTCTACCTTTGGCCAGTAGGTGCTAAGTTTTACTTTAAAAAGGCCTCAGTTCTACAATACTCTATTTCTGTGATCTAAGGCTGCCTATTTCCAGCTCAAGTCCTCTTCTTCCTGGCAGCTGAACATTTTATACTGTCATCCTAATTTCACTTGATTCCCTGATTTTTGCAAAGTTCCTCAAACTTCTCTAACCAAATGGGCTCTGTGTCTCCAAAATGGTAAATAAAGACCACTAGAATTGATCACCTCTAACTGTCCTTTTGGTTCTAATATTCTAAGATTCTTGGGCCTATATTCCCAATGCACTTTGTCTGTATCTCTACTCGAGCAATTTTCTTAGTCTACTTTGCATTACAGGTTTATCTGACACCATCTCCCAAAGAAAAAGCCACAGGTAGGTTGTCCTACGTTGTTTTATATTCCCCGTAGCAATTAACATGGAGCTTTATACACAAGGTACTAAAAAAGTATTAGTTGAATTGACTTGATGCTAATTTCTCATTTTTTTATATTCATCCCTACTACACCATAATTATAGACTACCTTATTCTTTTGTACTGCCATTGGCCTGGTACTGTGTGAAACACATAGTCAATATTTTTTAAGAACCTGACGTGACTAGTTCTTTTTTTGAGACAGGGTATCACTCTGTTGCCCAGGCTACGGTGAAGTGGCACAATCGTAGCTCACTGTAACCTCGAACTCCTGGGCTCAAGCAATCCTCCTGCCTTGGCCTCCTGATTAGCTAGGACATAACTGAAAGTGAAAGCAAGTATGACAACTTCGATCTTAGTTTTCATTTTAAAAATAACACTATGGGTGTGACCTTAGGCAAACTGCTTCGTTTCTCCAGGCCTCATTAAGATATCTCTTACAACTTTTAAACAAAGTCTGGAGAGGACGTTGAGAGGAATCAGGTACAAGCCCTTCTGAAGAACCCTAAGTTTATCTTTAGTATAGCACTTATCATTCTGTATTATAATTGTCTACTCGTTACTCTCCTATACCAAACTCTGAGCTCTTGAAAGGCCAGAATTATGTATTTCATCTCTGAATCCAAGCATGTGCACAGAACGTGGCACATAGTAACACTTCAATGTTCAATGGCCAAACTGCTGGAAATTACAAGTGCCTATACTTACGAATACTTTTATGTACAAATGGACTTATATAAACTTATAAGAAATAATTCATCTCCCACATGTATAACCCTTTCAAATAACATTAAATAATAGTATTTTTCTTATTATCACCAACTAAAGTCCACGTTTTGTTTTTTGTTGGTAGTTTTTTTTGTTTTTTTTTTTTAAGACAGGGTCTTGCTCTGTCACCAAAGCTGGAGTGCAGTGGTGCAATCATGGCTCACTGCAGTCTCAACCCCCTGGACTCAAGCAATTTTCCCACCTCAGGTTCCAGAGTAGCTGGGACTACAGGGATGTGTCACTACAACAAGCTAAGTTTTGTATGTTTTGTAAAGATGGGGTTTCATCATGTTGCCCAGACTGGTCTCGAACTCCAGAGCTCAAGCAATTCACCCACCTCAGCCTCCCAAAATGCTGGAATTATAGGCATGAGACACGGCACCAGGCTTAGGAAGTCCAATTATTGAACGCCCAGAATAATCTGAAATTCAGGATCCCTAAAGATACCCTGACAGGAGCCTCAAAAGGGCATGCCTCCTATGCTCTAAATAATATACCTCCTCATACATACATACATATATATATATATATATTTGGAGACAGGTCTCACTCTGCCACCCAGGCAGGAGTGCAATGGTGCAATCATGCCTTAATGCAGCCTTAACCTCCTGAGCTCAAGAGACCCTCCCACCTCAGCCTCCCAAGTATCTGGGACTGCAGGTGTGCACCAAAATGCCCAGCTAAATTTTTTTATTTTCATTTTTTTGTAGAGACAGGGTCTTGAACTCCTGGCCTCAAACGAGAGATCCTCTTCTCTCGACCTCCCTAAGTGCTAGGATTATAGGCGTGAGCCACTATGCTGACAATAATACCTAATGCTTATACATTATTTCATAGTTCAAAGCACTTTCACTTCCATTCTCTCAATCCTTAATAATGACCCCACAAGGAGGTATTATCAAATTTATTTTATATGTTGAAGAAACTGAGGCTCATATTTTAAATAATTTGCTAGCCTAAGGCAAGCTGACATCAGCTAAAGGAGGGCTTTCATATCTAGCCTCTCTTGCTTCAGTGCCCAAAAGAGGCAGAAACAAGAACACCACCATCTCCACTCCCCTGGCCTCTACAAACGAGGTGGATCAGACCACTATCTGCTATTGCTTTACTGAGCTGACTACCTCTTACGTTTTTCTTGTCTCTATAAAAATTAGTTGCCCAGAGTATTTTTATTATGTCTTAAGCAAAAAATGAGACCGGCCCAGGGAGAAAAATCCCCAAGACTACAAACAACCACATTCATAAGCTGCTGGCTTATATCTTTATATACAAAGCTGAAGAAATAAGGGCAAAATCTGCTCCAATGGGGAGTTGTAAACCCTACTGATCAAACAGCCCCTCAGCACTTAGGCAGGTAATTATACACAGCTAATTTAGTTTGTAATAGTTTTTGTACTTTCTTCAATAATTTGTACTGCCTATTGTTTTCTCCATACCATTCTAAATGCCTCAAGAGCAAAGGTCATATCTTCTAGTTAATTTACATCTGTTCCTGTACAATGACCATATAGCACCCAAACCAAAATTGGTTTTTCTGGCCTGGATATTTATATAAAGTATTACCCAAATTTAAAAATTAAAATACATAGGCTGGGTACAGTGGTTCATGCCTGTAATCCCAGCACTTGGGAGGCCAAGACAGAAGGATCACTTGAGGCCAGGAGCTCAAGACTAGCCTGGGCAACACAGTAAGACCTTGTCTCTATAAAAAATAAAACAAAATTAGTCAGGCATGGTGGCACACACCTGTGGTCCCAGCTACTTGGGAGGCTGAAGAGGGAGAATAGCTTAAGCCTCAGGGGTCAAGCCTACAGGGAGCCGAGATCACATCACTGCACTCCAGATGACAGAGCAAACCCTGCCTCAAAAATTAAAAAATAGTCTGGGCGTCGTGGCTCATGCTTATAATCTCAGCAGTTTGGGAGGCCGAGGCGGGTGGATCACTTGAGGTCAGGAGTTTGAGACCAGTCTGGCCAACATGGCGAAACCCCTCTCTACTAAAAATATAAAAATTAGCTGGTTGTTGGTGATGCATGCCTATAATCCCAGTTGCTCAGAAGGCTGAGGCAGAAGAATTGCTTGAACCTGGGAAGCAGAGGTTGCGGTGAGCTGAGATCATACCACTGTACTGCAGTCTGGGTGACAAAGAAAGACTCTGTCTTAAAAATAAATAATAAATAAATAAATTTAAAAAATTTAAAAAGACTTTAAGTAATTGACATTCTTCAACTGAGTAACATTTATAAAATCTACAGTTTCTAATAAAGAAACACCAAAAGACACTTAACACCTACAATGGTGCCAGACATACATTTGAGTGGGCACTCAATAAAGTTGTGCTGAATGAATGATAACTGAGAGCTTAAAATCCATTAAAAACCACTTAAGGCATAATAAAATATCCAGGACAAAAGTCAAAAGAAATGACTAGAGACTATCAAGTTAATTGGAAAAATAAGATTCTAAGGTAGTTCACTCAAAGTCATACTTAGGGTACCACAAGTGAACACTCTGGATTTAAGCACCACATTATATCTACAGCCAGAATGAATGCATTAGGGCAGTGACTTAGCACGAGGGTTCTCTCTGCTCAGACCAGCAGCATGCAACCAGCAGCAGCTTGCCCCTTCCCCCAGTTAGTCCCCATTACCAACGCCCTGAAGCATAGTCACAGAACTGCAGCAGTTAAGCCAGGCAGTACTAAAAGTTAGAAGGAAATGAGCATGCCACCTGACACTTTTCTGGCACAGGCTAAGCTGATTAGTTTAGGTTACAAACACAACTACAAGATTCCAGTACACTGATGAAATGACTCTTTTCCTACAAACTAAAAATAATCTATTAAAACAGGAGTGTTCCTCAAGTATTTCTGCCCTGCCAGCAACCCAAAGTTCCATTTCCTCAAATCCTTCATTAGTCTAGTCTTATTGGATCCAAGTCTCCACACCTCCCCCATTTTCCCCACTCTTCATCCTAATGCTATGAACACAGTGAAAGACCTAAACTCCTTTCCTAACCTCATGCTTTTAATGTTTCTTTTCCAATAAGCAAACGTGCAGAACTTCCATGGCTCCTGCCTTGTGTAGAGCCACAACTGGAAGACATGCTGAGCTGCAGCAAAGAATAATGAAAAACAAAGGAAAACTGAAGGACAAGCTGCAGCATGCTCAGGAAGTCAGCTAAATGCTTTTCATTCAGGCAGGAATAGGAGCCTCACCCACCTAGAAGAATACAGCATAAGGACAAATAGTGTCTAGTATAGAGCTAGACTATACTTTATCACTTTAGAACAAAGCCATCAAGCGTGTTCTAGAGACAGACTCATGTCCAAATAGCTTTAGTATCCTATAAGAATCACCAGGCTGGCAGGGCGAGGTGGCTTACCCCTGTAATCCCAGCACTTTGGGAGGCTGAGGTGGATGGATCCCGAGGTCAGGAGTTCGAGACCAGTCTGACCAACACAGTGAAACTCTATCTCTACTAAAAATACAAAAATTAGCCGGGCGTGGTGGTGCATGCCTGTAATCCCAGCTATTCAGGAGCCTGAGGCAGGAGAATCACTTGAACCTGGGAAGCAGAGGTTGCAGTGAGCCGAAATCGCACCACTGCACTCCAGCCTGGGCAACAGAGCGAGACTCCAATTCAAAAAAAAACATCATTAGGCTATCTCAGGGTTGAAGTGACATTTTCAGGGTAAACAAACTCCTATCATTTAAGCCAAATAAATCAAGACTGAATTGCAGACTTTCCAGTCATACAGAGCTGAGAGAAGGACTCAAATCCTACTACTAGGAAGTGGAAATTCCAAAGAAGCTAGAAAACCCTGTCCTCAGTAGCTCTCCCCGCTCTCAGGCCCTGAGGTAAGCCAGCACTTCCTTTCCAAGGTCAAAAATTAACCATACACTTTGAACATCCTTGTGCTTTGCAACAGCACCAGGAAAATGCCACAATGCTATACCACCCTATACAGACCTAAGACATTTGTTATTCTTGATTATTCCCAAGTGTAGTCACTTGGGATACTCATTAATGTACTTCCTAAAGATCCAACTTTCAAAGTAGTCTTCTCATGCTTATTTTTAACCTTTTACCATCTCTCTTAAAAAAAAAAAATCAGATGTCTTGGAGCACTGAAGAAGAAATAAAAAAGAAAAAGAAAAAAATAAAAGTTGGCTTATCTATACAATCTACACTCAGAAAAATTCCTCCTGGAAAAAAAAAAAAAAAAAACAACCTTGCCCTAAGACCACCCAAGGTACACCGTGGTAAAGTTCCAATGTAGAATCATGCTGTGAGCAAAAGCAAATGGAAAGCTGCAGCCCTTCATCAAACAGCATTAGAACCTTCCAAGATTTGTAAAATCAAAGAATATCAGAGATGGAAAGATACTTAGGGTGCAATAATCTAGCCTAGCCTTTCATTTTAAAGATGGGGAAAATAAAGCCCAAAGAGAGGAAATGGAGTCTTGAAGCAAAGCTGGACCTAGGACCTAAGTGGCCAGACTCCCAACTCTGGTATCTTCTGCCACATGATACCTCTTCACAAGATTGACTTTAAGGGAGTCAAGTGGCTAAAGAGAGGGTGGGCAAAAGAAAGTAAACATATGGTACCAAGCAAACAAACCAACTCTCCATGAATTCTCCCCTGCTGCTTTGTGGTGTGACCCAGGGAGACTTATTCCTCCCCCATATGCCTTAATTTCAAGAGTTTTTATCTTAAACATTATATAATTTTATTAAGAAGCAAGATACAATTATCACTCATGGCTTAATGGGGCCTCCCAACCACTATACAGGTAAAGTCAAAAACAATCGACTACTAGAATGGAAAGACTACATGAACCCTTAAACGGAAAGATTAACATCCTTTTGGGGCAAGGGGGTACATTTTTTAAAAAGATTACTCAACTAGATGGTTCCACTGAAGGAATCCACATCATCTGACTTCATATTCTGGTATTTAGACTTCGAGGAAAATAAGTTCACTTTTCTGACTCTTGGTTTCTTTAACAATAAAATGAAAGGTACAGACTTTCATTCATTCTAATGTTCTTTCAAACTCTAAATGACCTAACCTTGACAGGAGCCCTGACAGCACAAAAAAGGCAAGGTACGAAAGTGTTGAGCTTGCCCAGGTTTGGAGGTTTGCCCCATCATTTAAGTCAAATAAATCAAGCTTGAATTGCAGATTTTCCAGTCATACAGAGCTGAGAGAGGGACTCAATTCCTACTACTAGGAAGTGGAAATTCCAAGGAAGCTAGAAAACCCTGTCCTCAGTAGCCCTCCCTGGGAGCTGGCAGATACGCTTGGGTATCTGCTGGCCTAGTCCTACGCCTGAGTCCTAGCAGATATGCTTACAACCTGACAATATCAGTGGTCCCGTTAAAATTAAAATGGAGAAAACAGTGCACACTTTCTTCAAAAGTATGCCCACTAAAATGTTGGCTGTGACCCCTGTAAGGATCTAGCTGGACCATCTGCAGATGGTTTAAATTTGCCATTGCTGATTTTTTTCTATCCCCTACCTTGATATCAAGTATTTACTGTCTTATTACTAAGTAAATCATGTACTTTCTCAATATCCTCATTCTCTTTGTTTTTCTCTTTCATTTTAAGTGCATGTTAGACATTTAAAGATCTATGAAAAATAAATTCTTAGTAACAGGTAAACAACCAGAATTTTCAATAAACAGGGAAAAAACAACATTTGAGTGTGAGCAAGCTTTTTACTAAAGCACGTCAGTCTATACAGTCAATTCAGCATTCTCCGTTCAGAGGCTGCCTCTTCCCAGGGATGTGGCTAATGGTGAAAACAAAATAATGTGAGGAAAGAGGACAAAGGTTTCATTTTCTGCTGTCTCATCAACACATCTTAATATGGAGGACACAGTATATCAGAGATTAAAGCAAGAAGTTAAATCAATGCAAAAGGAAATGCAAGCTCCAATGTCAATTATGAAAAGTAACGACTCTTAAATAAGCAAGTACTTGCCTGCCTGTCTGCCTACTAAGACTGGGTTAAAGATTATTTCTATCAACAAGGTTACAAACAGTAATTTTCAACTTTTTGTATGGACATACAATTACCTGGGTACTTGTTTAAATTACAGATGCCTCGGTACCATTTTCAAATCTTCTGATTAAGTGGATCTGTTGCAGAGCCCACAGACTGTGCATTCTGATACAGATAGTCCACAGACTATACTTTTTAAAATACTGTGAAATGTGTACGGGAGGGGGATCATTAGGTGTCCTGGACACATAAATATATGTCTTCTGGAGTGGTATAACCCACAGTAAAATACATGTTCCAAGGATGGCATGCAGGCCAATTTTTAACTGTACCAGACCCACTCCCCTCCCTTCTACCTCCTAAAGCAACTTCTGAAGTCAGTGCTCTCTCTATTCATATAAAGGGCCCTTCTAAATAGTGACTAAAACACACTAGGTTGGCTCCTATTTTAGATCCTATTTTAAAACAAGCAAGGCCGGTGTGGAGGCTCATGCTTGTAATCCCAGTACATAGGGAGGATAAGGTAGGAGGATCAGCTGAGCCCAGGAGTTTGGGGCCAGCCTGAGCAACATAGTGAGACCCAACACATTTGCTTCTCCTATTTTACTTCTCTTCATGGTTCTCAGTATTTCCTGAGATTCATTATATTTTATACTTACTTACACTCTCTATTCCTAGAACCCAGAACGGTACCTGGCATATGACAGATGCTCAACAGAAGTTTAAACAGGAAGAAGGCACCATTTTAGAAAACAAAATAAGTTCTTAGTCTTACACCCTGTTCAGTTTACTGACCATACTGTCAGCTGTACCTTTCATCCTGGATGGCCGTTCTTGCTTTTGATGTTTACAGAATTCAGGAAACTGAATACAGGTACCAGCCCAGAGAGGCTCTCTGCTACCTGAGAGCTACTACTATTGTAATGTGCAATTTCTGCCCCAACTGAGCTACAACAGAAGTTTAAATATCTAGCCTACAGACAGATGTTCCCACATGCCTTAAACTCCACAGGAATGAGTTGTCTTTTACTATGTGAGAAGTAAAATGTAATGTTGGCAAATACCAGTGTGAGAGCTACAAGTTTCAACAAAAGCAGCACACAGTATACTGGCAGCCAAAATCACTTCACTCTATTCTGCATTAGGTCAGCCAAACACTTCCTGTCAAGACTCAGTAACTCTTAGGCCAGGCACGGTGGCTCACGCCTGTAATCCCAGCACTTTGGGAGGCCAAGGCGGGTGGATCACAAGGTCAGAAGATCAAGCCCCTCCTGGCTAACGTGGTGAAAACCCGTCTCTATTAAAAATACAAAAAATTAGCCGGGCGTGGTGGCGGGCGCCTGTAGTCCCAGCTACTCGGGAGGCTGAGGCGTGAACCCGGGAGGTGGAGCTTACAGTGAGCCGAGATGGCGCCACTGCACTCTAGCCTGGGTGACAGAGCGAGACTCCGTCTCAAAAAAAAAAAAAAAGACTCAGTAACTCGCACCATACATTTTTGTCTATTCATTCGTCTATGGGCAGTCATGTCTTATAAAGCACACATTACTAAGTGCTTTATATATATCACCCTGTTCCTCAAAATAATTCTGTTATTATTCTCACTTTAGAGATTACAAAATTGAAGCTCCAAGGCACTTAGCAATTTGCAACTAATAACTAATTAGCAGGGCTGGGATTTGCATTCAGGTCTACCTGACTTTAAATTCTTGGTTTTTTCACTGTAATAGTTTAATTCTTAAGGCTTCTCCCACCACCTTCCACCCTCTGCACTAAGTCTGGCACATAGAAGACATCTGTTATTTACTGAATCCATGAGAGTTAAAAAGGATAATTTAATTCAAACTCAAGGATCTGTCTAGGATCAAATTCTTCAGCTCCAATTTTAGTTTTGGGTTTTTATTTTTTATTATTATTATTTTTTTTTTTTGAGACGGAGTCTCACTCTGTTGCCCAGGCTGGAGTGCAGTGGCATGATCTCGGTTCACTGTAAGCTCCACCTCCCGGGTTCAGGCCATTCTCCTGCCTCAACCTCTTGAGTAGCTGAGGCTACAGGTGCCCGCCTCCATGCCCAGCTAATTTTTTGTATTTTTAGTAGAGATGGAGTTTCTCTGTGGTAGCCAGGATGGTCTTGATCTCCTGACCTCATGATCTGTCCACCTCAGCCTCCCAAAATGCTGGGGTTACAGGCGTGAGCCACCGCATCTGGCCTCGTTTTAGTTTTACAAAGAAAAAAATTGGCCGCACGCAGTGGCTCATGCCTGTAATCCCAGCACTTTGGGAGGCCGAGGTAGGTGGATCACAAAGTCAGGAGTTCAAAACCAGCCTGACCAACATGGTGAAACCTTGTCTCTACTAAAAATACAAAAATTAGCTGGGCATGGTGGCACGTGCCTGTAATCCCAGCTACTTGGGAGGCTGAGGCAGGAGAATCGCTTGAACCCAGGAGGCAGAGGTTGCAGTGAGCCAAGATCGCACCACTGCACTCCAGTCTGGTGAGAGAGTGAAACTTTGTCTCAAAAAAAAAAAAAAAAGAAAGAAAAAGAAAAAAAAAATTAAGTTCATTCAAGTCGGTTTGAATTTTTAAAATAGTGGAAAATACAGGTTTTTCAGTTAAAAAAAAAAAACTGGGTTTATTCCAAAATGGAATCCATCATAACATAATTCATTACTATGGGACTCTGGATATAAAGCAAGTGAAATCATAAAAAGCAGCATAACCTAGTATACTAAGACATGGATGTGAAGTAAAATCTGAATTTATGTATTAAGTTTTAGCTAAAATAGAGATAAATGTACTTGCCTCCCCACCTAACAATCAAATGTGCTAATGCTTATAAAAACACTTCATAAATGTAAAGTGTTATACAAAATTAATTATTAGTGTTGAGCCTTGAAGACAGAATAAAAGCCTCTAAGGCCAGCATTATTAAAAGTCCCACCATACTTGGAGCATTACAAGGTAAACATCTTAAACTCAAATTAGTTTATCCTTAAGAAAGAAAGGATGTGGTTTGACCATTACTAATCATTTTATAATATGTCTAAGTGCTATCTCTCCAATTGGCACTATTACGCCTCCAATAACAGAGAACTGGGATATATACCTCAATATATTATTTCACTTTGAGAAGGATTATAACCCTGGCCTCATTGTGGGAGAGGGATACTGGGTTCTATAACTAGATAATAATTCCCTCCTTTCATGCTAAGGCACTTATCTATTCAGAACATTAGATGTCAGATCTGTAATACTGAGTGATAAAAAATATTCCAGATTATTTCTTCCAGCTATAAAAGCTGTGCTTCTTAGGCGGAGCCAATAAACATTAACAGCATAGGCCTATATACCGATTAGTCTTCCCTAAGCTAAAGAGAAAATAAACAGAAAATATTCAACAATCTTAAAAGGCTATAGCATCAGTCCTAACGAATGTCACAAAGTGCATTTATCAATGACATTGCTGAGACTGATATGAAATAAAATATTTTTAAATCCAATGGAATTTGGGTAGATGAGAGAGTGTTTAGAAGCTACTGGGATTGTGTGTATATGGTGGGGCATATTTTAAATAATGATCGAGATAGAAAAATCTCATCATTAGACTCACCATTCTCTTATTTTCAGCCCTCAAAAATTAATGATCATTGCCTCATCAAAACCCAGATTATATGGCCGGGCGCGGTGGCTCAAGCCTGTAATTCCAGCACTTTGGGAGGCCGAGACGGGCGGATCACGAGGTCAGGAGATCGAGACCATCCTGGCTAACATGGTGAAACCCCATCTCTACTAAAAATACAAAAAACTAGCCGGGCGAGGTGGCGGGCGCCTGTAGTCGCAGCTACTCGGGAGGCTGAGGCAGGAGAATGGCGTGAACCCGGGAGGCAGAGCTTGCAGTGAGCTGAGATCCGGCCACAGCACTCCAGCCTGGGCGGAAGAGCGAGACTCCGTCTCAAAAAAAAAAAAAAAACCCAGATTATAAAGATGACAATGAGGCCAGGCGCGGTGGCTCACACCTGTAATCCCAGCACTTTGGGAGGCCAAGGCAGGCAAAGCGCCTGAGGTCAGGAGTTCGAGACCAGCCTGACCAACATGCAGAAACCCCGTCTCTACTAAAAATACAAAAACTAGCCAGGCATGGAAGCGCATGCCTATAATCCCAGCTACTCAGTAGGCTGAGGCAGGAGAATCGCTTGAACCCGGGAGGCGGAGGATGCAGTGAGCCAAGATCATGCCATTGTACTCCAGCCTGAGCAACAAGAACAAAAACTCCATCTCAAAAATAAATAAATAAGAAATAAATAAAAAAGACAACGAGCTTCAGAATCTTGCAACACATTTTAACATGAGTATAGCCTTCTTATAATTCAACATTTCCTCCAACCCATCTCTCAACAAAATCCTCCAACTATTCCACTCCTACTAGAGAAACAAATTCCATCCCATCAAACTTTCCTAAGGAAGTAAGATCACTTAAAAGATTTTCCTCCCCGTTTCATTCATTTTCTGCATCTGTATCTATGTTTATATATGTACCATGTGCCAGAATCACAATTCCATTATATATCTGCAAGTGATCATGGCAGACAATATTATAAATACTATAAATAAATAAGCAGATTTAGAATACAGGTGACTAACACATAAGTAAGATGTATAAAGGGTTATCCACAATAACTACAGATTAGTCTAAATTCCTTAATGCATCACTCAAGGCCCTGGCAAGCTGGAGGTTATCTTTTTCCTTCTAGGGACACACTGATCTACTCATTTCCGGAAGACAAATTACTTCATGTTATAACTTTGCCCAGACATTTTTCCTGCCTGGAACGCCCTCTCCAGCTCATCAAATCTATTCAAGAAATTCAACGCTAACCTCTCTTCGGTGGAACCTTTCCACACTCACTATTCTTTAACTCTACCCTTGTTGAAAACCTACTGACACTTGCTATACAAACATATATTACTATGATAGATGTACTGTTCTTTTATACAGGACATGCATAAACATTTGTGTATGTGTTTATGTCATAATACTCCAAGTAAAACACAAAACTCACAGAAGGTGCAGAACTGTCATTTCTTTGTATTTTTACCTGTACAATATTATGAATATAACAGTTATCCAATAGAGATATGTTTAAGAAAAAAATAAAAGAGGGAAAGAGAGGGGGGTATCCTTAGGATCCACCAAGTTAATAGTTTCCTTTTTTTTTTTTTTTTTGTAGAGATGGGGTCTCACTATATAGCCCAGTATGGTCTTGAATTCCTAGGCTCAAGCAATCCTCCTACCTCAGCCTGGCAAAGTGCTGGGATTTCAGGCGTGAGCCACCATGCCCAGTCCCCAAATTAAGAGTTTCTTGAAATTAAGCCCTTATCAATGGCCTGAATCCTTCCGTTGTTTTATGGAGTACCATTTTTATTCATCAATGGTTTCCCATCACTTAAAATAAAACTACAGAATCTGGCTATTGCCACCCCTCCTACTTCATCTCCTATCATATTCTACCATTCTCTCTGAGACCTCTTACTCAATGTTTCATATGCATACATTGGCCTCCTGAGTCCTCACTTCGGCCAGCTCATTTCCACCTTAAGATCTTTCTACCTGGGGGCCAGGCATAGTGGCTCACACCTGTAATCCCAGCACTTTGGGAGGCCAAGGTGGGCAGATCACCTGAAGTCAAGAGTTTGAGGCCAGCCTGGGCCAACATGGTGAAACTCCGTCTCTACTAAAAATACAAAAATTAGCCAGGCGTGGTGGTAGGTGCCTATAATCCCAGCTACTAGGGAGGCTGAGGCAGGAGAACTGCTTGAACCCAGGAAGTGGAGGTCATAGTGAGCTGAGATCACCCCCACTGCAACCCAGCCTGGGTGACAGAGTGAGACTCTGTCTCAAAAAAAAAAAAAAAAAAGATCTTTCTACTTGGAGCTTCCTCTGCCTTCCCATGGCAGCTACTGCCTCCTAATTCAAGTCACAGTTCAAATATCATTCCTCAGAAATGCCTTAGCTGACAATCCTAGCGAAAGCTGCACTCCTCTCACATTACTTCCTAGTATATGAAACTTCTCTTTTTCTCCATCTCTATCTGAAATGATTCTGTTGATGTTTACTACTTGTCTCTCTCAACCAGCATGTAAACTCCATGAAGAGAAGGATTTTGAGTTTTGTTCACCACTGTACCCCAGTGCCTAGCCTGGAATACTAGCTGGTATGCAGAAGGCAGTCAATAAATATTAATTTAAAAAAAAAAAAAAAAAAGAGTTTGTTTCCTCTCAGCTACTACTGTGGTTCTCCTCAGGAGCAAGAACACTGTTTCCTGC
Source organism: Trachypithecus francoisi (assembly GCF_009764315.1). Classification (NCBI taxonomy): domain Eukaryota; kingdom Metazoa; phylum Chordata; class Mammalia; order Primates; family Cercopithecidae; genus Trachypithecus; species Trachypithecus francoisi. The sequence continues at coordinate 101,796,094 of NW_022681457.1, read as the reverse complement.
TCCTATTTATTTATTTATTTTATTTTTTGAGATGGAGTCTCACCCTGTCACCCAGGCTGGAGTACAGTAGTATGATTTCGGCTCACGGCAACCTCTGCCTCCTGGGTTCAAGTGATCCTCTTGCCTCAGCCTCCCAAGTAGCTGGGTTTACAGGCACATGCTATCACACCCAGCTAATTTTTGCATTTTTAGTAGAGACAAGGTTTTGCCATGTTGGCCAGGCTGGTCTCGAACTCCTGACCTCAGGTGATCTGCCCGCCTCTGCCTCTCCAATTGCTGGGATTACAGGTGGAAGCCAGCACATCTGGTCCTCCTGTTCCTTTTTAAAAGACAGAGTCTCGGCCAGGCACAGTGGCTCAGGCCTATAATCCCAGCACTTTGGGAGGCTGAGGCAGGCGGATCACCTGAGATCAGGAGTTCAAGACCAGCCTGACCAACATGGAGAAACCTCGTCTCTACTAAAAATACAAAATTAGCCAGGCATGGTGGTGCATGCCTGTAATCCCAGCACTCAGGAGGCTGACGCAGGAGAATCACTTGAATCCGGGAGGTTGAGGTTGTAGTGAGCCAAGACCGCGCCATTGCATTCCAGCCTGGGCAACAAGAGCAAAACTCCATCTTTCTTTTTTTAAAAAAAAAGGGTTTCACTCTGTGGCCCAGGCTGGAGTGCAGTGGTGTCATCATAGCTCACTGCAGCTCTAACTTTTGGGTTCAAGCAATCCTCTCCCTCCAGCCTCCTGCGTAGCTAGTACAACAGACATTTGCTACCATGTTTGGCTTTTTCTTTTTTTTTCCGAGACAGTCTCACTCTTATCACCCAGGTTGGAGCACAATGGCACAATCTCGGCTCACTGCAACCTTCACCTCCCGAGTTCAAGCGATTCTCCTGCCTCAGCCTTCCAAGTAGCTGGGGTTACAGGTGCCTGCCACCACACCTGGCTAATTTTTTGTATTTTTAGTAGAGACAGGGTTTCACCATGTTGGCCCAGGCTGGTCTCAAACTCCTGACCCTCTCAGGTGATCCACCTGCCTTGGCCTCCCAAAGTGCTGGGATTACAAGCACGAGCCACCGCGCCCAGGCCACACCTGGCTTATTTTTAATTTTATTTTTGTAGAGACAGAGTCTCACTATGTTGCCCAAGGTGCTATTTCCCACCTTTAATCTCCCACAACCTCTAACAGACTAAATGCACTGAAATCACCAAATAACTGCTCAACAAAGGAGGACAGAAATATGGTTATTTCCTTTTCTGGCACACCCCCTCCAGTTACATCTTTAAGTCAACAAATATTCATTAAGTACCTACCATGAGTCAGGCAGTGAGCTAGGCATCATTCTAATTTCTTACTTTTTCAATTTGTCATGCTCATCAATGATATTCTGAAAGTCAAACACCTGGTCATAAGCTAAAGAAGGCTTGACACTACCACCCCTAGTCGATCTCATTTTATTGAACAAAGAAATGTGACTAATTACAGCTACCTGCAGGGCACCATATAAACGTACTAGTTACTCTTTATGTCAGGAGACCACACAGAAAACTTTACTGTCCAATTCTTACTATGCGTCAGTCTCTCATCTACTATTGTTCTTCAAGAGAACATGTCTTTAAAAAAAAAAAAAAACTATAAGAGACATTCCTGAGAAATCTGGAGACATCCGAATACGGGCTGATTAAAAACAAACAATTTTTTAGGTGTGAGAATGGTATGGTGGTTGTGTAGCAGATTATCCTTATTATTTAGGGTGACACATCTGCAGCTTGTCAAATTGTTCAGAAAAAAATTTATTGTGATATATACAGAGACACAGATACTAACAGCTACTTAAGTATAATAAGGCAAACAGTTGATAATTACTGAATTCCAATGAATATTCTAATAAATATTCTATCAACTCTTCTATGTTTGAAATTTTTCATAAGAAGTTGGTGAGAAGAAAATGTTTAAGAACATTATTATGTGCAACTTTCTGGTTATAACTACTCGATGGTCTTTAATATAAGCTTTTACATATAATTAGACCAAAACTGATGCAGAAAATACTACAGGACTCAGAAGCTGAACCACTAAAACACAAGAAATACTGACATAAGAAGTAAGGAACCCAAGGCAAAAACCTGGGCAAAAGCCTAGGCTAAGTCCCTTCTTCTTAACCAGTCTTGGGTTCAGAAAAGAAAGACACTCTATTTTGAAAGCCCGCTTCTAGAAAGCACAACACATGTAGACCCAATCTTTCAGCCTTATCCTCCAAGGAGGTAAGTCTATGATGGGAAACTAAACTACAAAATCACAGTGACAATATATATGAACAGAGCTTTCTAAGTTCACAAGCATTTTAAAATATAATTTATTATTGCTTTATTACTTAAGCAGATATTAAGAACTATAATCACAACCACCAATGTAATAATGGATTCAAGCCAAGATTATCAGTGGATGCTAAAACCATTTGGTTGGAAAATAGTATATTCATACTCTCTCAAAGTCACCACAAAGATTTCTTACAAAGGGAAGTAGGGATCTTTACAATGGAGAGATAAAACTTAGCATCAACAATAATGAGACAGGCTGGGCGCAGTGGCTCATGCCTGTAATCCCAGCACTCTGGAAGGCCGAGGCAAGTGGATGACTTGAGGCCAGGAGTTCAAGAACAGCCTGGCCAAAACAGTGAAACCCTGTTTCTACTAAAAATACAAAAATTAGCCAGGCATGGTGGCACATACTTGTCATCCCAGCTACTTGAAGACTGAGGCGGGAGGATCACTTGAACCTAAGAGGGGGAGGCTGTAGTGAGCCGAGATCATGCCACTGCACTTCAGCCTAAGCAATAGAGAGAGACCCCATCTCAAAAAAATATGAATAAATAAATGAAGAGACAGACTGACATTATATGACTCCCAATACGACACAAGGGGAAGTACACAGCAGCATCTATGTAATATTTCTTACCAAAAATGTTTACCCTGAATCTAAGTATAAGACAACAATTAGACAAATCCGATTTATGGGACATTATAACTGGCCTGTACTCTTCCAAAGGAGAATGTTATTAAAGATATACACACAAACAAGTTAGAATGGACTGTTCTAGATCAGGGGTCTGCAAACTAAAGTTTTATAGGAACACAACAATGCCCATTTGTTTATGTATAATTTATAGCTGTTTTTCCCTCACAAGAGACAAGATGGCCCACAAAGCTGAAAGTAGTATCTAGCTCTTTACAGAAAAAGTCTGCTGACTCCTACTCTAGATTAAAACAGACACGAGGCCAGGCACGGTGCCTCACACCTACAATCCCAACACTCTGGTAGCCCAAGTGAGAAGGATCACTTGAGTCCAAGAGTCTGAGACCAGCCTGGGCAACACAGCAATACCCCATTTCTATAAACAATTTTAAAAATTAGCTGGATGTGGTGGTGCGTGTCTGCAGTCCCAGCTACTCATGAGGCTAAAACAGGAGGATCACTTCAGCCCAGGAGATGGAGGCTACAGTGAGGTATGAACACACCACTGCACTCCAGCCTTGGTGAAAGAGTGAGACCCAGTCTCTTAAAAAATAAACAAGGCCAGGTGCGGTGACTCACCCCCGAAATCCCAGCACTTTGGGAGATCAAGGCAGGAGGACTGCTTGAGCCCAGGAGTTCAAGACCAGCCTGGGCAACATGGTGAGACCCTATCTCTACAAAATTTTTAAAAATTAGCTAGGCATGGTGGCACACACCTGTGGTCCCAGCTACTCAGGAGGCTGAGGTAAGAGAATTGCTTAAGCCCAAGAAGTTAAGGCTGCAATGAGCCATGATCAGGCCACTATACTCCAGCCTGGGGGACAGCATGAGACCCTGTGTGAAACAAAAAAAACAGCAGTGGAAATTAATTGCCATGCTTTTCTTTTTTTTCCAACTTTTAAGTTCAGAGGTACATATGCAGAACATGCAGGTTTATAACACAGATAAATTGTGTGCCACGGTGGTTTGCTGCACAGATCATCCCATCACCCAGGTACTAAGCCCAGCATCCAGTAGCTGTTCTTCCTGATGCTCTCCCTCCTCCCAGCCCCACCATGCTTTATTAACCAATGAAAGCGCAATACAAAAACTCAATCCCCTGGAGTATGTTTCAAGAATAATCCATGTAACAAGGAACTATCACCAACAAAACAAATACCAATTCGCAATTCTTTGTTTGGGGCTAAATGTGTTTTGAAATTCAAAATTTTTCAAACTTTGGAAACTTAAGGACTGGGGCAGCACCCAACAGGCAAACACATTAATATTTCTAGTTAAATATGTGAACAATCCTAATAAAAGGTGAGATAAAGATTATAAATAGCCTGCTTCAATTCAGGTCAGGTTTTGCCAGGAAGCAAATTACTTTTTTCATTTTTAAATGCATTTTGGCTTTTAGAATTACATACAAAGAACTATGGACTCCTTGGGAATATTCTACACTTGTATTCAAATCATTTAATCAGCCTACACTAGTACCCACTTACGGGGTGGAGTTGGGTAGACTTCAGAGATTTTCCAAGAAAACTGTATTTGTGATTCCAACATAGTTGCATATTCCACTGAAGATTTGGAAAAACCACATTAATATGAACAAGTGGTTAGGAACAGGCACAGTACTGGAATAAATCATTTTAATCAGGATTCAAAGCAACCAGAGAGAACATGGGTTGGGATAGTGTAAAAGCACTCATGCTGGACCAGAGTTGCTATACTTATATCATAGGTAGCCAATTCAAGAGTTTAGAAACACATGTAACGGTTTCAGGCTGCGAATAGGTCCTCAAAGGAAGGGAAGATGATTAAAATTTTAAATTATGCATCAACTTATACCTAAAATATGTAACAAATATATGTTGATTTGATGCTACAAATTATTAAGGATCAGAATCTGGAGACAAATTACTATAATCCTTAGTTGAGAAGCTGGTAAATTCTTGATAGAACTCCTTAACCAGACTAACTTAGTAACCCATGACAAAGTAGTATACTGGAAATAGCAGTGAACTGAAAGTCCAGGAGACCTCAATTCTCATCTCAATTCTGCTAGTACCTAATTATACCACCTGACCCAGAAACACAGTAGACACCCAGCAAATGGGTTGCTAAATCAATGAACTTTTTTGTGCCTCTAATTCATCATTTGTGTCACAGAACACTGGATTAAAGAAATTTAGGCCGGGCACAGTGGCTCACGCCTGTAATCCCAGCACTTTGGGAGGCTGAGGAGGGCGGATCACCTGAGGTCAGGAGTTCGAGACCAGCCTGACCAACATGGAGAAACCCCGTCTCTACTAAAAATACAAAATTAGCCAGGCGTGGTGGTGCGTGCCTGTAATCCCAGCTACTCGGGAGGCTGAGGCAGGAGAATCGCTTAAACTGGGGAGGCGGAGGTTACAGTGGCGGAGGTTACAGTGAGCTGAGATCACGCCACACCACTGCACTCCAGCCTGGGCAACAAGAGTAAAACTCCTCTCAAAAAAAAAAAAAAAAGAAATTTAAAGGTCTGGTTTAGCTATAAATTCTTAAATAAAAATGCAGGTTTATTCAAATGATTAGAGTTGGTCAGAATTAATTATGACTAATTTTAAAGAAACAGACAGGGCAAGGCATGGTGGCTCACACCTGTAATCCCAGCACTTTGGAAGCCGAGGCGGGCGGATCACAAGGTCAGGAGATCAAGACCATCCTGGCCAATATGGTGAAACCCCATCTCTACTGAAAAAAAAAAAACAAAAAATTAGCCAAGCATGGTGGTGCACACCTGTAGTCCCAGCTACTTGGGAGGCTACGGCAGGGGAATTGCTCGAACCTGAGAGGCAGAGGTTGCAATGAGCCAAGATCATGCCACTGCACTCCAGCCTGACGACAGAGCAAGACTTCGTCTTAAAACACACACACACACACACACACACACACCACACACACACACACACAGAGGGTCCTTCATTAAAGAGGAAAAAACAAAAATGAAATTTTCCAGCAAAGGTAAAACAGCATTACATAGGTTCTATGGTAAGAACAAATGAGAGGGAGTATAGTATGATCTATAACATGTGCCCCCCAGGACCTTATCAACTCAAACTTTAGTACTGTATGACCTAAAAGATTAGTCCAAATCATTCACTTTACAGATGAGAAAACTGACTCTGAAAAAATTACATTAATATGACCAAGGTCATACTCTCTGGCAGCGACAATGACAGGACTAAAACCCAAACTTCCCCAGCTCCCGGTTAAATGCTTACTTCCTTTCTTGTAATCAAAGGCTTCTAGAACTGCGTAACAACAATGGTGCTATCTGTCATATGGCAATCACTTCAGTCAACATATGCTCTGTCAGAACCTCTAGTTCCACTATATCATCTTTACACATGGCATGGGCAATGAACTCTAGGCAATTAAATCAAAAAATCCACACCAAAAGTATTTCCAAATCCTATATCCAGTAAGAGACGAGTATCCAGAATACACAGAGAAATACAGAGAGCTTACGACTCAGTAATAAAAAATAGCTAACTAAAAATCAGAAAAGGATTTGCACAGGCATTTCTCCAAAGAAGATATACAAATAGCCAATAAGCATATGAAAAGATGCTCAACATCATTAACCGTTAGGAAACTGCAAATCAAAACCAAAGTGAGGCTGGGTACGGTGCTCACACCTGTAATCCCAACACTTTGGGAGGCCGAGGCGGGTGGATTACCTGAGGTCAGGAGTTCGAAATCAGCCTGGGGAACATGTCGAAACCCCACCTCCACTAAAAATACAAAAATTAGCCGTGTGTGGTGGCGGGCACCTGTAATCCCTGCTACTCGGGAGGCTGAGGCAGGAGAATTGCTTGAACCCGGGAGATGGAGGCTGCAGTGAGCCAAGACGGTGCCACTGCACTCTAGCAGGGGCCACAAGAGCAAAACTCCATCTCAAAAAAAAAAAAAAAGATGACACTTCATCCCCACTAGTATGGCTATAATAAAAAAAGACAGACAATAACAACTGTTACGAGAATATAGAGAAACTGGAACCCTCATACATTGCTATTGAGAATGTAACATGATACAGACACTGAGAAAAAGGTCTGGCAGTTTGTCAAAAAGTCAAACATAGAGGTACTATATGACCCAGCAATTCTACTCTAGGAATTATACCCCCAAAAATGAAAACTTATGTCCATACCAAAACTTGTAGAACAAGTATAATTTATGACAGCCAAAAAGTGAAAACAACCCAAATGTCCATCAACTAAGAAACAGATACACAAAATGTATTATTATTATTATTATTATTATTATTATTATTATTATTATTTTGAGATGGAGTCTCGCTCTGTTGCCCAGGCTGGAGTGCAATGGCGTGATCTCAGCTCACTGCAACCTCTACGTCCCGGGTTCAAGCGATTCTCCTGTCTTAGCCTCCTGAGTAACTGGGATTACAGGTGCATGCCATCACGACCAGCTAAATTTTTTTCTTTTTTTTTTTTTTTGTATTTTAGTAGAGACAGGGTTTCACTGTGTTGCCCAGGCTGGTCTCGAACTCCTGAGCTCAGGCAATCCACCCACCTCAGCCTCCCAAAGAGCAAGGATTACAGGCGTGAGCCACCACACCCGGCCACAAAATGTAGTATTATTATACAAAAAATTAGCCTAAAAAAATATTATTAGCCCTAAAAAAATAAAATGAAGTACTGATAGATACTACAAAATGTGGATGAACTTGGAAAACACTATAGCAAATGAAAGAAGTCAGACACAAAAGTCTACATATGGTATGATTCCATTTATACAAAATGTCCAGAATAGACAAATCCATGGAGATAGAAAGTAGATTATGATTGCCAAGGGCTAGAATAGCAGAGAATGGAGAGTGACTGCTAATGAGTATGGGTTTCTTTTGGGAGTGATAAAAATGTTCTGAAATTAAATGATGATGATGGTTGCACAACCCTGTGAATGTATTTTTTTAAAAGCACTGAATTATACACATAAAATGATTTTTATGGTATGTGGGTTATATATATGTGTGTGTGTGTGTGTGTGTGTGTGTGTATAAAAATGAGGCCAGGCACAGGGAGTCACGCCTATAATCCCAGCACTTTGGGAGACTGAGCTCAGATTGCCTGAGCTCAGGAGTTCGACACTACCCTGGGCAACACAGCGAAATCTCATCTCTGCTAAAAATACAAAAATTAGCAGGGGATGGTGGCACGAGCCTATAGTCCCAGCTACTCGGGAGGCTGAGGCAGGAGAATCGCTTGAACCCAGCAGGTGAAAGTTGCAGTGAGCTGAGATCACACCACTGTACTTCAGCCTGGGTGACAGAGCAAGACTCCATCTCAAAAAAAAAAAAAAAAATATATATATATATATATACACACACACCCATACACGCATCATATGTATATTTTGTATAAATAATATATGTGTGTGTGTGTGTGTGTGTATACATATATATATTTTTTAAACACACACACACATAGACACCAAAGCGTACTTCCCACTCATTTCCCATCCATGTCCTCTCTGGTTGGAAAAAGTAAAATGCCAACCCAAGATGAAAGCACCAAGATCTCAATTCAGTATCCATTGAGTAAGGCATGTACTATAAAGTGGGAATACAGAGATAGTCTGATCTTATGATATTCATAGTCTTATTATAAATAAAGTACGCAAACAATTACAACACAATGTGTTAAGTGCAACAACAGATGTACAAAGGGCAGAAGGAGGTATAGTTGACCCTTGAACAACATGGGTTTGAACTGCACAGGTCCACTTACAGATGGATTTTCTTCTGCCTCCACTACCCCAAGACAGCAAGACCAACCCTTCCTCTTCCTCCTCAGCCTACTCAATGTGAAGATGACAAGGAAGACCTTTATGATGATCCTCTTCCACTTAATGACGTAAATATGTTTCCTCCTGCTTATGATTTCCGTGACATTTTCTTTAGTTTAATTTATTATAAGAGTACAAGTATATAATACATACAACACAGAAAATATGTAGGTTTAATGCAGTGCTTCACACCTGGAATTCCAACACTTTGTGAGGCTGAAGCAGGAGGATTGCTTGAGGCCAGGAATTCAAGACCAGCCCTGGCAACATAGCAAGACCTCATCTCTACAAGGAAATTTTAAAAATTAGCTGGGCTTAGTGGCACATACCTATAGACCCAACTACTTAGGAGGCTGAGGTGGGAGGATCACTTGAGCCTAGGAGGCTGAGACTGCTGTGAGCTGTGGTCACACCACTGTATACCAGACTGGAGGGCAGAGCAAAATTCTGTCTCAAAAAAAAAAAAAAATGTGTTAACTGTTTATGTTATTGGTCAACAGGAGGCCATTAAGTTTTGGGGAAGTCAAAATTACATTCAGGCCTTGGAGAGAGTAAGGGCTGGGTGTATTTTCAAGCTGAGGGGCCACCCTACTACCACCCCCGCATCATGGTGTTTCCTCCAGGAGTCCAAGAGCCTTGCCATTCCTCTTGGTGCTTCCTTCAGGAGTTGAAGGGCCTGGCCATTCACCTATCCAGGCTCTCTGCTGTCTTCTGACTTAGGGCAACTACAATCATGGCTGACAAATGGTAGCCACTCACATGGGTGGGAGAAAGGGTACTACACATATTACACACATGTACTACACATCCTACACTTACACCAAGCTTCTGGCCACCTCTTGTGGCTTCAAGCAGAACCCCAAGCAGTTCATGATCACCTGAATCTTGCAGATGCACAACTGGGGGGCCACGCCCTGTCCTTGAACTCCTGGGAGCTGGTGGTACTACTGGGCAACTTGACTCACAATGCCATCTTCAACTACCACTGCAGTGCCTCGTGGGACAGTGGCATGGCACTGCTTGCCTGGCTTCTCAGAGCCTGGTGCCAGCGCTAAAAGTCCTTCCTACCCTTTGAGGCCACCAAGCTGCCTTTCTAGCCCTGGACCACCATGGAGGTGGGCATCTAGCTGGTGTGCAAGACAGGCGTGCTCGACTGGATCTACTGTGAGCCCTTCTCGGCCTCCTTGACCCCTTGACCCCTTCTCCCCCTCACATGAGCCGGTGGCACATGTGAGGCCCCCTGAGGGCCTACAGCAGTGTCTGCTGCTGGCAACACCTGCTGATGGCAGCACCCTCAGAGCCGCATCTCTCCCTGGTCACTCTGCTAGTGGCCATGATGGAGCTCCAGACCATCTCTGACGTTGGCCTGCTCTGGCATCAGAGCCAGCCAGGCCACACCAGGCTCATGCTGGAGCCCAATCCAATGCTCAAGCACCTCACAGGCTGGCTCCTTAGCCACAGTGTGACTAGGGAGAAGTTGGATAAAGAGCTCACCAAGGTTCTCCTGGAGCTGTATGGCAAAGAGGCCAAGTACAACCACAGCTACCTGGTCTGTGGACTGGGAGAGGAGCAGTCCCTACTACCCCTCTACTCTGACCAGGCCAGCGGGTTGGAGCCACCCATGTGTGACAACTAGCCTTCAGCCTGGCTCTTGGAGAATGGGACACGGCCTGGCCCCACATTCCTGGAAGGTGGGGAAAGGAGGAAGGCTAGATTTCAGGAAAGCTGCTTTCTGCTTTGAGTTCAGGGGAGCCAGGCAAGGGCGCTTGGGACCTTGTAGGGAAACAAAAAGCCTTGGGCAGTGCCCTCCCAGTGTATCCCTTGAGCCTCCTGTGGGAAAGCCACACCCTCATGCCATGTTCAAGGGACCCAAGAAGACAAGTGTGTTCTTGCCCTCAACCACTCACATGGGTATCACTGGTCAGAGCCGATGAGGGGAGCAAGCCACATCAGTGGCCACTTGGAATGAGTCTCTGGTGACACTGGAGGAAATGAGAGTAACCAAGTACATAGTATTCAGTGTGTTACATTTTGGCCTGGGCAGCAAGGTGGGTGGGCACAGCGGTGTAGCCATCCCTCTGCCACATGGGCCACCACAGCACTATAGGCCAAGCAGGGAGACCTCATGGCCCATAACATGAAATCATCTTGAAGTTTTTACTCTAATTTTTGTGTTTTTTTGGAAACAGGGTCTCACTGTCCCCCAGGCTGGAGTGCAGGGGCAAGATCATAGCTCACTGAAGCCTTGACCTCCTGGGCTCAAGTGATCCTCTCACCTCAGCCTCCCAGGCAACTGGGACCACAGGCACACACCATGCCCAGCTAATTTTTTTTTTTGAGACGGAGTTTAGCTCTTGTTGCCCAGGCTGGAGTGCAATGGTGCCATCTCCGACTCACTGCAACCTCCGCCTCCCAGGTTCAAGCAATTCTCCTGCCTCTGCCTCCCATGTAGCTGGGATTACAGGCATGTGCCACCACACCCGGCTAATTTTGTATATTTTTTTTTAGTAGAGATGGGATTTCTGCATGTTGGTCAGAGTGGTCTTGAACTCCCAACTTCAGGTGATCCGCCCGCCTCGGCCTCTCAAAGTACTGGGATTACAGGCAGGAGCCACCGCGCCCGGCACAAGCCCAGCTAATTTTTTTAAAAAATTTGTAGAAACAGGATCTTGCTATGTTGCCCAGGCTGGCCTCGAACTCCTGGACTCAAGTCATCCTCCTGCCTTAGCCTCCCAAAGTGCTGGGATTACAGGCATAAACCACTGCACCTAGCCTACTCTAAATTTTTAAAGGTCTTTTTAATGCAATATTTTTACTTAATATTTTATTTCATGGATACATGACACTTTAATTTTGGTGACAGTCATTTCTCCTTTTGCAATGGTTTTTCTCTTAAGGCAATTTTTTCTTTTTGGCATTGCCTCCCACTCTGAAAGGGCATTTTTGCTGTTTGATCACTGAGGAAGGAGCTGCCAGTCCCTTCTGACGAATCTGGATTCTCTAGGTGCGTTATGTGGCCTCGGGATAATCTGAGTTCTGAATCTGGCTTTAGGGTATGACGGGGCCAGAATTACACATTACAGCTTGTGAGAACAGAGCCCTGGTGGTTCTGGCTTCACACCTGAGGTGCTGGGCACGCAGGCATCCAACAAATGGTGGGTGCATAAAATATATATATATGTGCCGGGCGCGGTGGCTCAAGCCTGTAATCCCAGCACTTTGGGAGGCCGAGACGGGCGGATCACGAGGTCAGGAGATCCAGACCCTCCTGGCTAACACGGTGAAACCTCGTCTCTACTAAAAAATACAAAAAACTAGCTGGGCGAGGTGGCGGGCGCCTGTAGCCCCAGCTACTCGGGAGGCTGAGGCAGGAGAATGGCTTAAACCCGGGAGGCGGAGCTTGCAGTGAGCTGAGATCCGGCCACTGCACTCCAGCCTGGGCGACAGAGCAAGACTCTGTCTCAAAAAAAAAAAATATATATATATATGTGTGTGTGTGTGTCTGTGTGTGTGAGAGTGTGTGTATGTGTATATATGTATGTATATATATGTACACACACACACAGATTTTTGACAGCACCAGAGGGTTGGCACCCCAACCCCCAAATTGTTCAAGAGTCAACTGCAACTTACTACGGATCAGGGAAGGTCTCACAGAAGAGAAGATATCTAAAAGTAGATTTTAAAGAACAAATAGGCCAGGCACAGTGGCTCACACCTGTAATCCTAGCACTTTGGGAGGCTGAGGTGGGAGGATCGCTTGAGCTCAGGAGTTTGAAACCAGCCTGGGCTACATGGTAAGACTTCATCTCTACTTCTTTTTTTCTTTTTTTTTTTTCGACAGAGTCTTACTCTGTTGCCCAGGCTGTAGTGCAGTGGCATGATCTCTACTCACTGCAACCTCTGTCTCCTGGGTTCGAGCAATTCCCCTGCCTCAGCCTCCTGGGTAGCTGGGATTTCAGGTACCCGCCAACAAGCCCAGCTAATTTTTGAATTTTTACTAGAGACAGGGGTGTTTCATCATGTTGGCCAGGCTGGTCTCGAACTCCTGAACTCAGGTGATTCACCTGCCTCAGCCTCCCAAAGTGCTGGGATTATAGGCATGAGCTACCCCACTGGCCTCTATTTTTCCTTTAAAAAAAAAAAAAAAGACTAGAAGTGCTTTCTAAGCAGGTAATGGGAGTAAAGATGCTACATATCAGTCCATGGACTGACGCCATGCTAAATGTCATAATGGCATTTAGAAGCAGGGCAAATCATTTCTCCAGAGTGATCTGAGAAAGCTTGATGGAGAAATTTTTTGCTTTTGTTTGTTTGTTTTTTGAGATGGAGTCTCACTCCATCACTCGGGCTAGAGTGCAATGGCGCAATCTCAGCTCACTGCAACCTCTGCCGCCCAGGTTCAAGCGATTCTACTGCCTCAGCCTACCAAGTAGCTGGGATTACAGGCACCCACCACTGTACCCAACTAATTTTTGTATTTTTAGTAGAGACGGGGTTTCACCATCTTAGTCAGGCTGGTCTTGAACTCCTGACCTCGTGATCCACCCGCCTAAGCCTCCCAAAGTGCTGGGATTACAGGCATGAGCCACTGCACCTGACCTATGGTAAAATTTAAGCTGACTCTTTTAAAATGAGTAGAATCTATGTATAAAAAAGAAAAAGGACTAGTAGGAAATAATAAATAGTGGGCAAAATACAACTGGAAATGCACATATTTAGTTCGGCACAGCCAGAGTAACTCAGATTGCTGAAGCAGTACTGTCTAGTTACTGGTGATGGTATGACTTCAGTAGAAACACTGTCTATAGTGTTTTAGTTGCTTCAATTGTTTTTTGCACATATTCTTACCATAAACATCCCTCTAGGATTGTTATGCTGGATAAAACCTTTGCGCCAGGCTGTTTACCATCCTTATTTAATTTTTACAAGAAATCTGAGATAAGTATTAATATCCCAATTTAACAAGAAACTCAACTTCAGAAAGGTTTGTAACAGTTCACGATAATACATCCCAGCATTCTATTAGGTGTTGCAAATTTATTATCTCATTTAACTCTTCAAATAATCCTAAGAACTAGGTATTATTAGTACTTCTATTTTACAGACGAGAAAATTGAGGTTCAGGGAGGTTATGCAATTTACTCAGGGTCACAGTGGTATTAACAGGCAGAACTGGGAATTAAAATTCAGGACTGCCTTATACTAAAGCTCTCTTCCATTACAGTATAATTATCTATCTTCAGTAGTAACTCAGTCCAATCCAATATGCTTTGATTGTTATACTCTCTGCATTTCCAGTGACTAATATGGTAGCAGCCTCTTGCAAAGACAGGTATAATATACATTTGCCGAAGACAGTGTTTTTATGTATTAAATGTAAGGGAAGGCTACAGCCAGAGAAATGCTAGCCAAGAGAAGCCCCAACACAAGGTGACTTCTCAAAGACTCTTCTTTTCAGGTTTTTCCAAAGGATATGGAAGAGTCTCCAATGCTACAGTATATTAGCCTGGGAGAGAAACGCAAATAAATCTTTTCATCAAAGAGATGGAAAGAGTACATCTGACCAAGATCTGGTTACAGCAATGCAGAGATCTTGCAGTACATACTGCAGCAAAATCAGGTGCTGACAGCTGAGAGATATCAAGTTGCATAAGGCTGTAAGAAAGGAAAAAAGTCCTAGAAGTACTTAGATTCCAAAAATGTCTCTAAACGACTGCAGGAAACTGACACACGACAAGAGTGGGATTCCGTTAAATCCGTTTAAGAGTTAAATTGGTGAAACAACTCACATAACACCAAGAGATCATACTGGTAGCTCACGTCTCCCCTCATTTTACCTTTTTTTCACATAAAAAGGTAAGCTGTCTTCTCAATTCCCAGCAAATGTGATATCCTTCAAATATTGTTTCTCAGCTTCCCAGATGGCTAGGCTAGACTAGGACATAAGAAAGATTCAGGCCGGGCGCGGTGGCTCAAGCCTGTAATCCCAGCACTTTGGAGGCCGAGACGGGCGGATCACGAGGTCAGGAGATCGAGACCCTCCTGGCTAATACAGTGAAACCCCGTCTCTACTAAAAAAATATAAAAAATTAGCCGGGCGAGATGGCGGGCGCCTGTAGTCCCAGCTACTCGGGAGGCTGAGGCAGGAGAATGGCGTAAACCCGGGAGGCGGAGCTTGCAGTGAGCTGAGATCCGGCCATTGCACTCCAGCCTGGGCGACAGAGCGAGACTCCGCCTCAAAAAAAAAAAAAAAAAAAAAAAAAAAAGAAAGATTCAGTGACATCCTCCCCATCTCCCATCTAACAGCAGGAAGAGAATCAAAAACCAAAAGAAGAAAGGAGTAGCCAGCAATGATCTCTTCTCTCATTCCAAATACCACAGGTTAGTCCTGCTTATATAAGAGAGGTTAATTATTAGAACACATCCCAAGTCTTTTTATTTTTCTCTTTCAAGTTGGGGTTAAGGAATGTTTTAAATTGTCTTTCTTTTCATTTTTGTGGGGGGTCTGGAGGGGATTTTTTTGGTGGTTGTTTTTTTTTTTTTTTTTTTTTTTTTTTTTTTTTTTTTTTTGAGGCGGAGTCTCGCTCTGTTGCCCGGACTGGAGTGCAGTGGCCGGATCTCAGCTCACTGCAAGCTCCGCCTCGCGGGTTTACACCATTCTCCTGCCTCAGCCTCCCGAGTAGCTGGGACTACAGGCGCCCGCCACCTCGCCCGGCTAGTTTTTTTGTATTTTTAGTAGAGACGGGGTTTCACCGTGTTAGCCAGGATGGTCTCGATCTCCTGACCTCGTGATCCGCCCGTCTCGGCCTCCCAAAGTGCTGGGATTACAGGCTTGAGCCACCGCGCCCGGCCTGTTTTTTTTTTTTTTTTGAGTCAGGGTCTTGCTCTGTCACCCAGGCTGCAGTGTAGCGACATGATCACAGCTCACTGCAGCCTCAACTTCCCAGACTCAAGTGATCCTCCCACCTCAGCCTCCCAAGTAGCTGGGACCACAGGCACATGTCACCATGCCCAGCTAATTTTTTGTATTTTGCGTGTATGCAAAGACAGGGTTTCACCATGTTGCCCAGGCTGGTCTCAAATTTCTGGGCTCAAGGGATCCTCCTGCCTCAGCCTCCCAAAGTACTGGGATTACAGGTGTGAACCACTAGGCCCAGCCTATTTCTTTTAATTTTGTTCTGGTGTCCTTAAATAAGTTTCTTCATGGATTGCTTTGTAAAACAAGACTTAATATAACAGACTCCAGACCCTACCTCTCTCACAGGAATGCTATTTGAAGGAAATGTTAAAGTACTTGAAAAACTTAAAAGCATAACACAATAACAGGTAATATTTACTATGTTTGTTTTGTGTCATTTAAAGCCCTTTGCATGAAGTAATGTATTGTCTCACAATAACCCTATGAGGCAGATACTATTAACCTCTTTTTTTTTTTTAAACGGAGTTTCGCTCTTGTCACCCAGGCTTAGGGTTTTTTTTTTTTTTTTTTTTTTGAGATGGAGTCTCGCTCTTGCTGCCCAGGCTGGAGTGCAATGGCACGATCTTGGCTAGCTGCCACCTCTACCCCCTGGGTTCAAGTGATTCTGGTGCCTCAGCCTCTAGAGTAGCTGGGACTACAGGCATGCACCACCCCACCCAGCTAATTTTTGTACTTTTAGTAGAGACAGGGTTTCACCATGTTGGCCAGGATGGTCTCATCTCTTGACCTCATGATCTGCCTGTCTCAGCCTCCTGAGTAGCTGGGATTACAGGCGCATGCCACCACACCTAATTTTTGTATTTTTAGTAGAGACAGAGTTTCATCATTATTGGTCAGGCTGGTCTCAAACTCCTGACCTCAGGTGATCTGCCTGCCTCAGCTTCCCAAAGTGCTGGGATTACAGGTGTGAGCCACCGCACCCAGCCAACCTCATTTTTAAGATAAGTAAACTGAGGCCCAGAAAACCAGAGTTCCTTTCCCTAGTTTACACAAATATGATACGGTAGAGCTGGAATTCAAACCCAATCCATCTGAGTCAATAAATTTGATTATATAGTACTCAAATATACTTATAATATGTAACGAAAATTATGTTAGAATATTACTACACATGGATTAAGGAAGCAAACACAATAACCTAGTAAAATATTCAAAAAATATTTGAATTCTTTGTCTCCACCATCATAACACCACTATCTTTTTTTCTTTTTGAGACAAAGTCTCCCTGTTGCCAGGCTGGAGTGCGGTGGTGTGATCTCGGTTCATTGCAACCTCCACCTCCTGGGTTCAAGCGATTCTGCTGCCTCAGCCCCTAGAGTAGCTGGGACTACAGGCATACACCACCACGCCCAGCTAATTTTTGTATTTTTAGTAGAGACGGGGTTTCACCATGTTGGCCAGAATAGTCTCAACTCTTGACCTCATGATCCGCCTGCCTCAACCTCCCAAAGTGCTGGGATTACAGGCGTGAGCCACCGTGCCCAGCCCATACACCATTATCTTTATGCATTCTGAGATTAACATGTACAGGAATATAGGCTCTAGAGTCACACAAACCTAGTCACACAATGTCACTTAATAGCCGTATGGGCAAGTTACTTAACTGTGTCTCAGTGTCCTCATGTGTAAAATAGGAATAATACCTATCACATAGAATTTAAGAACTAAATGGGACCTCCATGTGGTGCCTCACACCTGTAATGCCAGCACTTTGGGAGGCCAAGGTCGGAGGATCACTTGAACCCAGGAGTTTGAGACCAGCCTAGGCAACATGGTAAAACCCCATTTCTACCAAAACAATACAAAAATTAGGTGTAGTGGTGTGTGCCTATAGTTCCAGCTACTTGGGCAGTAGAGGTGGCAGGATCACCTGAGCCCGGGGAAGATCAAGGCTGCAGTGAGCAGTGATCACACCACTGTACTCCAGCCTAGGTGACAGAATGAGACTCTGTCTCCAAAAAAGTAATAATAACGAAATGGGCTTTAAGAAAATGCTTAATGCTGGCCTGGCACAGTGGCTCATGCTTGTAATCCCAGCACTTTGGGAGGCTGAGGCGGGTGGATCACCTTAGGTCAGGGGTTCCAGACCAGCCTAACCAACATAGTGAAACCCTATCTCTACTAAAAATACAAAAATTAGCTAGGCGTGGTGGTGGGAGCCTGTAATCCCAGCTACTTGGGAGGCTGAGGTAAGAGAGTCACTTGAACTCAGGAGGCAGAGGTTGCAGTGAGCCGAGATCGCACCACTGCACTCCAGCCTGGGGTGACAGAGCAAGATGCTGGGGGGGAGGGGGGGAGAAAAAAAAGCTTAATGCGTTAAGAAAGTTGGCCAAAGCCAGGTGCTCACACCTGTAAACCAAGCAAGCACTTTGGAAGGCTGAGGTGGGAAGATCACTTAAGGCCAAGAGTTTGAAACCAGCCTGGGCAACATAGTGAGACCCAGTCTCTATTAAAAAAAAAAAAAAAACAGGCCGGGCGCGGTGGCTCAAGCCTGTAATCCCAGCACTTTGGGAGGCCGAGACGGGCGGATCACGAGGTCAGGAGATCGAGACCATCCTGGCTAACACCGTGAAACCCCGTCTCTACTAAAAAATACAAAAAACTAGCCGGGCGACGTGGCGGGTGCCTGTAGTCCCAGCTACTCGGGAGGCTGAGGCAGGAGAATGGCCTAAACCCAGGAGGCGGAGCTTGCAGTGAGCTGAGATCCCGCCACTGCACTCCAGCCTGGGCGGCAGAGCGAGACTCCGTCTCAAAAAAAAAAAAAAAAAAAAACCCACTACATGGATTACAAACTCATCTCAGAATAGTTGTTGGCACATAGTAAGGGCTAAGCAAACAGCATTAGCTACTATTGTTAGTATTTTTATTTCATTTTTCTTTGCCATTCTCCATGTAAACAAATATCTAAAAAATATTTGCCTCAAAACTATCAAGTAATCTTGAAATGGGCATATGTTTTACATTTCACATTTCAGTGTCTCCATACTTTGGTAATATTTTCCAGTAAATTTATAATCCATGTAACTAACATTGCTGCCTATGCGAGCATCTATTCTACCATTCTGAACTTAGGAAATACAAGAATACAATAGCTACACTGTGTTTCTTATGTGTAGTGATAATATTGCAAACCCTTATCTCTTAATACAAACTGCCACATTTCTGCCACATTACATTTGAGAGCCACTCTGTATGGCTTTTCATCAAACACCTCAAATTAAAATAGGTAGTATCTTCTTAAAATTACTTACTTTTTCATTTGACAAATCTTAAACCCACAAGGTAAAGTGACTTGTGACTTGCTCAAGTTCATACAGGGAGATAATGACAAAGACTGACCCAGAACCTTCAGACTGAGTTCAAAGCTCTTTTTCATCTCCCTGGGCTGAATAATTCCATTTCTTGTCAGGGGAGGTGATAAACATCTGAAAACAGTGAATGACTCAAATCTCCCAAGGTTAAAAAAAAATTTCAAGAAGCCAATCTTCAAAGGTCATTTAATGTAGCACAACAAAACAACAACCAAAGTGGCATCACTCAGTAGTTTCTTTCTCAAAAAATCAAGTCATCTCGAAAATTTGCTTTACTAAATTTGTATTAGCCTAACCCAAACCTCATGCTACTTCGTCCCAGCCACCTCTGCAACCTTCTGAAACTGGGCAACTTCAGCTCAAAATTCTAATGACAAACTCCAGGGAACTGTCACAGTGCAATGTTATAGCAAATATTCCTGAAAATACGTGGTGCTTGAGAATTCTAGTCTACTGAGATTCTCAGTGTAATTATTTTTCTGTGATAGAATCTGATTTGTTTCATGAAACCATACTAAAATAAAAGAGAACACAAAAATGTTCTCATTTAGGCCACTAATTCATATTAAAATTTCCCAAAATTTTTGGAGCAGTTCAAATCTAACAAGCATTTACCAAAGGACTTAATCCATATCATTCTTTCAAAAAGTCTGGCCTATAATCCCAATGCTTTGGGAGGCCATGGTAAGAAAACCACTTGATCCCAGGAGTTCAAGACCAGCCTAGGAAACACAGGGAGACCAATCTCTACCAAAAATGTTTAAAATTAGCCAGGTGTGGTGGCACACGTATATGGTCCTAGCTACTCAGGAGGCAGAGGCTGGAGGACCACTTGAGCCTGCGAGGTCAAGGCTGCAGTGAGCCATGATGGCAACACTGTATTCCAGGCCAGATGACAGAGTTAGAACTTGCCTCAAAAAAAAAAAAAAAAAAAAAAAAATTAATTTAAAAATAAAAATTAAGAAAGTCCACTCTGAAAACAACATAAGACTTTTTACATGTTATAGATTTAACCAGAGTCAAGACCAGAAGTGATCAATCCATTTTACACAGGAGCCACAGCAGGACTGGGGAGAGAGGAAAACAGGAAGACTAGCAAGTCAAATCAATTATTTACTTAAAAGTCCACAGAGTACAGAGCACTATAAGATGTACAGTGCCAACATGCTCCACCCTTTCTCTGCTAGTCAGTACAGGACACAAGATGAACACCAGAATCCAACAACCAGTTAAATGCCAGGCAAAATGGCCTTACCAGGCTAGATGGGGTCAAACACATATATTTTTAACTCATAGTCAAAAAGACTCAAGAAAGATGATTAACAACTTAAAATATTGCAGATATATTAAGGAAAACAAAGGCTAGGAAAATATCTGAATACACAGACATTGGATCTTTTTTTTTTTTTTTGAGACAGAGTCTTCCCTTTGTTGCCCAGACTGGAGTGCAGTGGCAGGATCTTGGCTCACTGCAAGCTCCACCTCCTGGGTTCACAACATTCTCCTGCCTCAGCCTCCCAAGTAGCTGGGACTACAGGCGCCTGCCACTGGGCCCGGCTGATTTTTGGGGTTTTTTTGTATTTTCAGTAGAGATGGGGTTTCACCGTGTTAGCCAGGATGGTCTCAATCTCCTGACCTTGTGATCCGCTCGCCTTGGCCTCCCAAAGTGCTGGGATTACAGGCGTGAGCCACCGCGCCCTGTGACATTGGGTCTTTTGAATGTACATTTACAGTAGTGTTGGGGACAGAAGATAGGAAAAGTCTTAAAAAGTGA
Source organism: Trachypithecus francoisi (assembly GCF_009764315.1). NCBI lineage: Eukaryota > Metazoa > Chordata > Mammalia > Primates > Cercopithecidae > Trachypithecus > Trachypithecus francoisi. The sequence continues at coordinate 101,775,183 of NW_022681457.1, read as the reverse complement.
GTGAGTGTAAAAGTAAAAGCTGCATACAGAATGTCATTTAAAAAATGTTTAGAAGTAAAAGAAGAAAAAGATGGCAATAATTCAAAAAGATAAAAAGGCAGAAATTTTTTTTTTTTTTGAGGCGGAGTCTCGCTCTGTCTCCCAGGCTGGGGTGCAGTGGCCGGATCTCAGCTCACTGCAAGCTCCGCCTCCCGGGTTTACGCCATTCTCCTGCCTCAGCCTCCCGAGCAGCTGGGACTATAGGCGCCCGCCACCTCGCTCGGCTAATTTTTTGTATTTTTTAGTAGAGACAGGGTTTCACCATGTTAGCCAGGATGGTCTCGATCTCCTGACCTCGTGATCCGCCCATCTCGGCCTCCCAAAGTGCTGGGATTACAGGTTTGAGCCACCGCGCCCGGCCAAAAAAAGGCAGAAATTTTTATTTTAGGATAGACAAGATCTCTGTATTTGTAGTCTGAAAAGAAAGACTCAATAGCGAAGGTGAAGATGGAAGAGAGAAAGATAATTGATGACAGTGAGGTACTGGACAAACTGAATACTAGAGTGTGCAATGGAGAAGAAAACTGATCCATGTGGATCCTGGAAGTCATCAGACAAAAAAGCAATAAAAATGGGGAGAGAACAGATGGTAAGGACTTTTTGAAAAATCAGAAGCTGTGCAAAAATGGCAAAACAATGGTCTAGAGGGACAGTGAATGACTAGAACTACAATGATTGCTCCCCTCGTCCAAGGAGTTGCAGAGTATTCAACCAATGAAAACAGAAATAATAGCATTCATTATAGAAAAAGCCTTGTTTTCATTTACGGGTTAGGAGATGGAAGAAATATTGGAAGAAAAAAAAATAAGAACTTGGAGGACTTTGCTCACATTTGTGCACAGGTTCTACCAGACCCAGCAGAAATAGGTAGTAAAGGGACATCAAGAATAAGGTAGAAAAGAATGAGACTGAGCTTTTAAAATACTGAGGCAATAAGGCAGATGGAACTTTGAGATAACTTTTTATCAATAGTGAAGATGAAGAAGAGTAATCTAAAGAACTTTATGGCTGCAGAGGATGAGGGGAATGAAGACAAACATACCAAAAACCTGCTGGACAGACAACAAGTCTTCAGCATTAGCCCTAATTTTCAAGTGGAATCATCTCCAAAACCCACTTTCACAGAAGCTGGACCCGAAACATCCTTTAATTTCATTTGCCAAGACTAGCAATTTGCTGAACTGTGTCAATAGTTTGTTTGTGTTTGTTTTTTGAATTGGACATTTGTTTTTAATAAAGATTTGTTACATTCTACAAAGGCATAGGAGGGACATTCCCCAAAAGATAAATGAATGCCACATGACTAGAACTGGGTATTCTATTTTTATTTATTTATGATTTAGAACTGGGTTTTTTTGTTTGTTTAGACGAAGTCTCACTCTGTCGCCCAGGCTGGAGTGCAATGGTGCGATCTCCACTCACTGCAATCCCCTGCCTCCCAGGTTCAAGCGATTCTCCCACCTCAGCCTCCTGAGTAGCTGGGATTACAGGCATCCGCCATCACGCCTAGTATTTTTGTAGAGATGGGGTTCCACCATGTTGGCCAGGCTGGTCTTGAACTCCTGATCTCACGTGATCTGCCCACCTCAGCTTCCCAAAGTGCTGGGATTACAGACATGAGCCACCGCACCCAGCCATAACTGGGTCTTTAAGGCCCCTCTGCACACTCAGACAGGATGGAAAAGGTTAGATAACACCAGTTAATATTTGGGTAGCACCTCACTGTCTCAAATTACTTTCTAATCAATTAGCTCAACTGACCCACTCTTTATTCCTATTCTTATGATATGTAATCCAAGGATAGAGGAGTAGAAAGAACATAGACTTTGAAGTCACTGATCTAGAATTCTAACTCTCCCGGTTCCCCCAGGGATATTTCTTAAACCTCTATGAGCTTCCATTTCCTCATCTGTAAAGTAGGAATAATAGTACCTATTTCATGGGGCAGTTGTAAAGATTAAAGTGTAAGTGAAGTACCTACTAGATAGTAGATGCTTAAGAAATGGTAGATAATGGTCAGGTGCAGCGGCTCACGCCTGTGCACTTCGGAGGCCGAGGCGGGTGGATCACAAGGTCAGGAGTTCAAGACCAGCCTGGCCAATATGGGGAAACCCCGTCTCTAATAAAAATACAAAAATTAGCTGGGCATGGTGGCACGTACCTGTAGTCCCGGCTGCTCAGGAAGGTGAGGCAGGAGAATTGCTTGAACCTGGGAGCCGGAGGTTGCAGTGAGCCGAGATCGCACCACTGCACTCCAGCCTGCGCAAAAGAGCAAGACTCAGTCTCGCAAAAAAAAAAAAAAAGAAAGAAATGGTGGATAATATACTCCACATGTTGCAATGAAAGAAATGGAAGACTATTTTAACTAATGTCATTATAAACTAAACCATCCAAGCTGAAACACAATTTATTGGTTACTGTTGTTAATACACACAGGGCAAATTATGTTAAACAAATCATAAAATAACTAATGTTTTCCAAAAAGTCCTCTCTACCTAACAGTTAACCTAACTAAAGATGACAGTATTTATTAGGGTATGATTTTCATAACTAGGAACTTATACAATGCTTCATGGTTTGAAACATACTGTATTTTTTTCCAAATGAGTACTTCCAAAATAAACCTTTTAACTTCCAGCTTAATCCTGGGGCAATTTTAGACAATCTCAACATCTCGCAAATAAATGGAATTGAAAAAGCATATGGATATAATACAGTCAGCAGAGAATTTGAGGGCAAAAGAGAGAGGCTATGTCCTGTCCCCTTTTCCAAATTCAGTTAACTAACATCACAAATGTTCCTCAATTCTGCCATTTCTTTACTTTTTTGAGACGGAGTTTCGCTCCTGCCCATGCTGGAGTGGAGTGACGCAATCTCGGATCACAGCAACCTCTGCCCCCTGGGTTCAAGCGAATCGCCTGCTTTAGCCTCCCAAGTAGCTGGGATTACAGGCGCCCACCACCATGCCCAGCTAATTTTTTGTATTTTTAGTAGTAGAGACAGGATTTTGCCATGTTGGCCAGGCTGGTCTTGAACTCCTAGCCTCAGGTGATCCACCCGCCTCGACCTCCCAAAGTGCTAGGATTACAAGCGTGGGCCACCCACCGTACCTGGCCAATTCTACCGATTTCATAAGCTTAAGAGCTATCTTCACTTTCTTTTCTTCTTTCTCTACGTTATTAAGTCCCATCTCTTCCTTCTCCAAAATCTCTCCAATATATTCCTTTTTCTTCCCATTCCACTTGCTAAATTCATGCCTGTATAGTGTTCACAATTTTATTTCTTTTTAAAAAAAAATCCTTAACTGGCTTCCTTTCGGATAATCTATATAACACTTCTTGATTAATGTCATAATTCCAAGTTCATCAAGTCACTGCTCAACTTGTAAACCTTCCATGATGCCCACATGTTAGCAAGATCAGGTCCAAATTCCTCAGTATGACTGTTAAGACTGTTCATAATCTCAATAATCTTATCTAATCTCCTTCCTAGTCCATAATCTAAACTCTATTACTAGATCAGACAAGTATTTGCAGTTCCCATCAATAATATGTTTATTCTAATCTCTATCTTTGCCCTTAATTTGCTCTTGCCTAGAAAACTATCTCCTCATCCTTAATTTTCTCAAATACAAAAGAAAAAAATTTAAAAAGTAAAACAAAACCTTCTCTTTCCTTTCTGCCTCCTCAAGCTCTATCCATCCACCATTGAAAAACTCGAGTCTGACTGCCTGCATGAAGCCCTCACAGACCACTTCAGCCTAAACTAATCTCAGTAAACTGTAACCTGTCATTTCAACATACACTATTAGCATAACAACAGACCTCCTAGGGCAGTCATTTTAGTCAACGGTATTTTCACCCAAGAATAGTAAATTTTTCATAAGGCTAAATTATTTAACATGAAAAAACCCTTTAATCTGAGATGATGCCCTTTCTCTTACCTGTTTTTGTTTTTGTTTTAAAGACAGGGTCTCAGTTAGTCATGGGCACTTTGGGAGTTCGAGACCAACCTAAGTGACAGAGTGAGACCTTGACTCTACTAGAAATCAAAAAAATTACCCACGAATGGTGGCGCACACCTGTAGTCATCCCAGCTATTCAGGAGGCTGAGGTGGGAGAATCATTTGAGCCTGGGAAGTCAAGACTGCAGCCCCAGCCTGAGCAACAGAGTGAGACTCTATTACACACACACAACCCAAATGTTTCTCAATTGGTCAATAAACAAACTCTATACAATGGAATACTACTCAGCAATGTAATGAGCTACTGATATATGCAATAATGTGGATGAACCTCAAAAATATGATAAGTGAAATAAGCCAGACTAAAAGGCTACAGACTACAGATTACCACTTACAGAACATTCTGGAAAAGGCAAAATGATAGGAATAGAAAACAACGCAGTGGTTGCCTCAGGGTAAGAATTGGAGTAGACTACAAAAGAGCAGAAGGGACTTTGAGGAGGTGATGGAACTGTGCGAAATCTTGATTGTGGTGGTGGTTGGACGGTATACATCTGTCAAAACTCACAGAACTTTGGGAGGCCATGGTGGGAGGACCACTTGAGGCCAGGAGTTCAACACCAGCCTGGGCAACATAGCCAGACCCCTATCTCTACAAAAAAAAATTTTTTTTTAATTACCAGGCATGGTGGCTTGTGCCTGTAACCCCAGCTACTTGGGGAGGCTGAGGTGGAAGGACTGCTTGAGGCTGGGAGATCAAGGCTGCAGTGAGTCATGATCACGTACTGTATTCCAGCCTAGGGGACAGAGCGAGACCCTGTCTTCTTTTTCTTTTCTTTGTTTTCCTTTTCTCTCTCTCTAAGTTACCTTATTATTTCCGTATTATTTCTCCCTGCTCCATTAACTGTCCTCCCATCTATTTCTCCATCACATTTCTTTAAGATTCTGGTAGTCACTTCAAAACTGCCCTAGGATCTAGTCTCAAACAAAATTCTTAACATAATCATAAGTCCTCAAGTTCCTACAGAAATTATTTTCGCATATGTTGTAAAATGTCTAATTTTTTCAAATTACACTAAGAATATATCATATTACACTCCATTACAGCTGTGGCAAGAAGCATAAAAACTGTTATTACTGATTTAAACCTACCAGGGCCCATTACTTTGCTTACACACCCTAACTACATTTTGTAAATATCTCCATAAGAATCTTCTATATTTAACTAGCTTCTATATACTTCTGTAAAGCCTTCCATTTAATGAATCTTTAAGTCCATCAAGATCTAAAAATGGCATTCTTTCGATCCCAGGAAACATAAGACAATGTTGATATCATTTACTTAGAGAGCAGCGCACACATTTCATAAAATCATTATGCGTTAAAATAATGTAATGTTCAAGAGTAAACTCAAGGTCAAATCCTAGCTTGGCACTGACCTTGGGGCAAACTGATCTCACATCTTAGGGACTCAGTTTCTTTCTCTGCAAAACGGGGATAATAATAGTACTAATATGTACCCTAAAGACTTGCTGAAAGGAGATTAAATAAACACATACAAAGTACTTAAGAACTGTAGCTGTCACACAGAAGTCAGAAACTGGTTTCATCATTAGTCCTCAATGACTAAGAATTCTTCGAAAAATCTCAATTATAAACTTAAATGGGTCAGGCGTGGTGGCGGGTGCCTGTAATCCCAGCTACTCGGAAGGCTGAGATGAGAAAATCACTTGAACCTGAGAGGAAGAGGTTGCAGTGAGCCAAGATCACGCCACTGCAGTCCAGCCTGGGCAACAAGAGTGAAACTCCATCTAAAAAAAAAAAAAAACTTAAATGAGCTGCTCATTCACTGGTGAATCACTAAAATGGCCTAAATCAGATAAATACCCCCAGGTAACTGGGAAAACAGCACATTTTTGATATAACTGTTCTAGGACTTAACCAAAAATTAACTTATTTATCTCAACATTTAACGTTACCAGTTAACATGAAACTAGATAAAAACAGACATTTATGTTCAGAAACAGAAAAATGCTGTCAGACCAAGGTAAATGATACCATTTTTCTATTTGAGTTCTTCAGCATCTGTAGAAAGCCTATGCAAATAAAGCTGGCCAGGCACAGTAGCTCACATCTGTAATCCCAGCACTCTGGGAGCGAATCACTTGAGGTCGGAGCTCGAGACCAGCCTGGCCAATGTGGTGAAACCCTGTCTCTACTAAAACTACAAAAATTAGCCTGGCATGGTGGCATGAGCCTGTAATCCCAGCTACTCGGGAGGCTGAGGCAGGAGAATCGCTTGAACCCAGGAGGCAGAGGTTGCCGTGAGCCAAGATCATGCCACTGCACTCCAGCCTGGGCAACAGAGCAAGACTGTCTCAAAAATAAAAATAAAAAATAAAGTGTTGGAAAGTGGGCCAGGAAAATACATTTCTCCCTTTAATTATAGGTAAGTTCAAATCTGTTCCTATACAGATTTGCCTGTCAGCAGACTAAAAATGTTCCTTTCTTACACAAAATTTAACAGTATTAATTTATTAACGTTATAAATAAAATCACAGTGACATTAATACAAGCTAATGTTTTCATTAAGAGAATTCCAATTTAATTGTAATACAGGTTATATTCACACCATGATTTGTTTTATAGAGGTTTCAGCACTGAAAACAAGTGCTGTTATTCAATGGCACCATCTTGGGAGGTAAGATCTTCCAAGGACTGGGATGACTGGGTGCATCTTCCAATCATGTGGCCAAGACTCAAAACTTTTTTGATGTGCCATTGACAGAATTCTCAAAGACAAACCTCACACACACACAAAATCCTAGTCTCCACCTTTTAGAATTACATTTCATTTGTGACCAAAAACAATGCTGACCACTTACTTCATTCACCACTTTCCTATCTCCAAAAGTTAAATACAAGCACCTGCAAAATGAAGACTTACCAGAATTAAGAACGCACACTATGCTCTAAAGACAAATTCAAAAGATATACACCAAATATTTCAGAATTTGGAAATGTTACTAAAATAAATACATAACTTTCCAAGGCAGGGAGCAGTGGCTCACACCTGTAATCCCAACACTTTGGAAGGCCGAGGTATGAGGATCACTTGAGCCCAGGAGTTGCAGATCAGCCTGGCAACATGCCAAAATCCCATTTCTAACAAAAGATACAAGAATTAGTAGATGTGGTAGTGCATGCCTATAGTCCTACCTACTAGGGAGGCTAAAATGAGAGGACTGCTAGAGTCCAGGAGTTTAAGGTTGCAGTGAGCTGTGATCACGCCACTGGAGTCTAGCCTGGGTTACAGAGTGAGACCCTGTCTCAATAAAATAATAATAACTTCCCATTTGGAAAGTTCTGATGTTTGTTTTTAAAAAGCAGTCCTAGGCCAGGTGCAGTGGTGCCCACCTATAATCCCAGCACTTTGGGAGGCCGAGGCAGAAGGATCACTTGAGGCCAGGAGTTCAAGATCAGCCTGGGTAACACATCAAGACTTGTCTCACCAGGCACGGTGGCTCATGCCTATAATCCCAGCACTTTGCCAAGGCAGGCAGATCACCTGAGGTCAGGAGTTCAAGAACAGCCTAGACAACATAGTGAAACCTCATCTCTACTAAAAATACAAAAATTAGCCCATAGTAGTGGTGGGTGCCTGTAATCCCAGATACTCAGGAGGCTGAGGCAGGAGAATCGATTGAACTCGGGAGGCAGAGGTTGCAGTGAGCCGAGATCGTGCCACAGCACTCCAGCACGAGCGACAGAGCGAGACTCCATCTTAAACAAAAAAAAAAAAAAAAAAAAACTTGTCCATACAAAACAAAAAAATTTTACTTAGCCAGGCACGGTGGCATGCACTAGTAGCCCCAGCTACTCAGGAGGCTGAGGCAGGCAGATTGCTTGAGCCCAGGAGTTCAAAGTTGTAGTGAGCTATTATTGAGCCACCTCAATCCAACCTGGGCAAGAGAATGAGAACTTGTCTTTTTAAAAAAAAAGAGGCAGTCATACATAATACCTTACAGTTGCCCCAGAAATGACTATGAAGCTACACACTAATGAAATTGGAAATGTGAAATATCATACCAGATCTGTGTAAAAGCAGTAAAATGATACCGAAAAGTAATGAAACACAACTGAAATTGTCTAATTTAAACATTTAAACTTATATTTGCTTACAGAGTGCCCCTGAAGGCACAGTATTTAATATGGTTAATTATATCTATTCATCTTTTTATACTTGGTTCACCTTGGTTTGAATAAACTGGGATTTTCCAAAATAAGAACTTTCCATATTGTTTGTTGTTTGTGAAAGTTTTCTTGTAAAAGATGGGCTAGGCCAGGCGCAGTGGCTCACGCCTGTAATCCCAGCACTTTGGGAGGCTGAGGCAGGCAGATCACGAGGTCAGGAGTCCGAGACCAGCCTGGCCAACATGGCAAAACCCTGCCTACTAAAAATACAAAAATTAGCACCTGTAATCCCAGCCACTTGAGAGGCTGAGGCAGGAGGATCGCTTGAACCTGGGAGATGGAGGTTGCAGTGAGCCAAGATTGTGCCATTGCACTCCAGTCTGGGTGACAAGAGCAAGACTCTGTCTCAAAAAAAAAAAAAAAAAAAAAAAGATGGGTTAGGGACCAGGCGTGGTGGCTCATGCCTGTAATCCCAGCACTTTGGGAGGCCGAGGTGGGCAGATTACTTGAGTTCAGGAGTTCAAGACTAGCCTGGCCAACATGGTGAATGAAACACCGTCTCTACTAAAAGTACAAAAATTCACCAGGTGTGGTGGCGGGCACCTATAATCCCAGCTATTCAGGGGGCTGAGGCAGGAGAAGCCCTTAAACTCGGGAGATAGAGGTTGCAGTCAGCTGAGATGACAGAGAAAGACTCCATCTCAAAAAAAAAAAAAAAAGAGAGATGGGTTGGGGGTAAGAAAAGAAGTAATCTCAGTTTAGTTTATCACATTCCATTCTAATCATTTTGACTACAGTTTACCAGAGACTTCAAAATTTGATTACTGTTCCCCTACCAAAGATAAAACTCTAGCATAGAATTAATTCATGCCAAAGACGTCAGTAACTGGTATTCTTTAAAAAAATCTCAATCTGACCCTCAACAGCTTGTGACACTGGATATCTAGCTTCTGTGTGTACCAGTTCCTCATTTGTAATAAACTATATACTTACTTCACGGGTGTGGTGAAGAATACATGAGATTATGTGCTTGAAACATGATAGGTACTCAATAAATATTTGTTGAGTGAATGAGTAAATAAACCAATGTATGAAAAATGCTTAGGATAGTGTCTGTCACATAGCCAATGGCTAACAATATCAATACCATGCCAGGCGTGGTGGCTCATGCCTGTAATCCCAACATTTTGGGAGGCTGAGGCGGGAGGATTACTTGAGGTCAGGAGTTCGAGACCAGTCTGGCTAACATGGTGAAACCCCGTCTCTACTAAAAATACAAAAATTAGCCAGGCATGCTGGCATGCGCCTGTAGTTCCAGCTACTCGGGAGGCTGAGGCAGAAGAATCGCTTGAACCCAAGAGGTGGAGGTTGCAGTGAGCCAAGATCACGCCACTGCACTCCAGCATGGGCTGTAAGAGTGAAATTCCATCTCGAAAAACAAAAACAAACAATTATTACATTACCCTATAATCTTCTGATAGTTTCATCAGAAAAGCCAAAATAATCACTGATTTAAAATACACAGTAGGTACCTCCCAAAAAATAATTTACATTTACCACTTAATTCGAAATATGTACTGAGTTAAATCAACTCAGTTGCTACTAATTTAAATTTGCATTTCTGCTTTTAACACAAGAGGAAGAATAACTACTGAGAGAGCTAACCGACAGATCAGACAAAGCAGCTTTAAGCAGATTTAATTGGCTCAAGATGTTCATTGTTGACATCAAAATAAAATGTTAGTCAACAGAAAATTCAAATAAAGTACTACCTAGTGTCTTGTTTCTGTTAGTAACTCCAATCTGAGAACATTAAACAAGCACTGATGAAGCATTTTTAAGGAACTCTGCATAGTTAATTCTACGCCACTGACAAGTTCCAAAGGAGTATCTGCTTTGTGGCATTAGGACTGGACTCCTGTACTTTCACACCCTAATATTCTCTATATTGCCTGAAGCAGTTGGTGCACTCCCGGCCTTTAGAGAAAACACTAAGCAGGATTCTAATAAAAAGAATCTATGTTAATAAGCTTAAGAAATTAAAATTGCTACCTATACATAAATATCATTGGTCATCAAAAACTCTACTAAGGACCTACTATGTGCCAGTGAAAATAACTGAGGAGGGCATTAGCTAAAATAGCTACTATTGTTTTAGCTACTCTGGAGGCCAAATCTCAGCTACTCTGGAGGCCAAAGGACAGCTTGAGGCCAGGAGTTTGAGACCAGCCTGAGCAATGGTGAGACCCCATCTCTAAAAATTAAATAAATAAGAATAAAAATAAGAAGTTAGCGTAACAGAAGCATAACAGGCAATGAGACCGGCATAAGATGGCAACTGCCTACCTGAAAAGTAGGCAGGAGCCAGGCTATACAGGGCATCATAGGTCAAAATAAAGAGCTGAAATGGCCACGCATGGTGGCTCACACCTGTAATCCCAGCACTTTGGGAGGCCGAGGTGAGTGGATCAAGAGGTCAGGAGTTCATGGCCAGCCTGGCCAACATAACATGGTGAAACCCCGTCTCTACTAAAAAGACAAAAATTGTCTTTTTAGTGTGGTCGCAGAAGCCTGTAATCCCAGCTACTTGGGAGGCTGAGGCAGAGAACTGTTTGAACCCGGGAGGTAGAGGCTGCAGTGAGCTGAGATCGTGCCACTGCACTCCAACCCAGACGACAGAGCAAGACTGTCTCAAAAAACAAAAGAGCTGAAATTTGAATTTTATTCCAAATCTAAAAGAAAACCACTAAAAATTTTTGCACGCTCACGTTAGTGTTAAATAAAAGGAGCCAGACCACAAAGAATACATACTATATGATTCAATTTTTACAAAAGTACAAAAAAAGAGCAAAATAATCTATGCTGTCAGAAGTCAGGATGGTGATCACCCTGGGAGGGAGAGGGGAGACAGGAACTGAAAGGGAACTGGATAGGGGCTCCTAGGTACTGGTAACACAGTTTCTTGATCTAGATCTAGTTGCTGCTTACATGGGTATATTCAGTTTGTAGGGAAAAAAAAAATCAAATTCCACTTTTACATGCATTTTTCTGTATATGTTATTATATACTTCAATAATGAAGTTTCTAATAATGTAATATACTTTTTTTTTTTTTTTGAGACGGAGTCTCGCTCAGTCGCCCAGGCTGGAGTGCAATTATGGAGTACAGTGGCACGATCTCCACTCACTGCAAGCTCCACCTGCCGTGTTCACGTCATTCTCCTGCCTCAGCCTCCCGAGTAGCTGGGACTACAGGCGCCCGCCACCACACCTGGCTAATTTTTTGTATTTTTAGTAGAGACGGGGTTTCACCATGTTAGCCAGGATGGTCTCGATCTCCTGACCTCGTGATTTGCCCACCTCAGCCTCCCAAAGTGCTGGGATTACAGGCGTGAGCCACCACACCCAGCCCATAATATACATTTTTAAAATATTATTTTGTCCAGATAAAAACAGGAATAGAGTGTTCACTTTCACAATACAAATACTAAAATTGGAATGGTACTGGGAAGATTAGTATGTGCCCTACACAAGGATGACATGCCAATTCACAAAGCATTCTGTATTTTTAATTTTTTTTGTAAAAATAAACAAACAGTTACAAAGGGGCACATGCAAATACGGCAGGTCTTGAATGAAAGATTACCCTGGTAGAAGTTTTCAGAGGGGTAATTCAAATAGCCAGTGATACAAAGTACCATGTTTATAAAGAATAAGGCCGAGTGTGGTGGCTCACACCTATAATCCCAGCACTTTTGGAGGCCAAGGCAGGTGGATTACGAGGTCAGGAGTTCGAGACCAGCCTGGCCAACATGGTAAAACCCTGTCTCTACTAAAAATACAATAATCAGCTGGGTGTGGTGGTGGGCACCTGTAACCCCAGCTACTCGGGAGGTTGAGGTCGGATAATCGTTTGAACCCAGGAGGCGGAAGTTGCAGTGAGCTGAGATCGCACCACTGCACTCCAGCCTGGGTGACACGGTGAGACTGTCTCAAAAAAAAAAAAAAAAGAATGTTGGGGCCAGGTGTCACTCATGCTTGTAATCCCAACACTCTGGGAGGCCAAGGTGGGAGGACTGCTTGAGCCCAGAAGTTCAAGACCAGCCTGGAAACAAAGTGAAACCGTGTCTCTACCAAAAAAAAAAAAAAAAAGTTTCTTAATTAGCTGGGCATGGTGGTGCACACTTGTAGTCCCAGCTAATCAGGAGGCTGAGGAAGGAGAACTGCCTAAGCCCAGGAGTTCAAGGCTGCAGTGAGCCACAACTGCCGCTATACTCCAGATCGGGAGAAAGAGTGAGATCCTGTCTCTTAAAAAAAAAAAAAAAAGGGCCGGGCGCGGTGGCTCAAGCCTGTAATCCCAGCACTTTGGGAGGCCGAGACGGGCGGATCACGAGGTCAGGAGATCGAGACCATCCTGGCTAACATGGTGAAACCCCGTCTCTACTAAAAAAAATACAAAAAACTAGCCGGGCGAGGTGGCAGGCGCCTGTAGTCCCAGCCACTCGGGAGGCTGAGGCAGGAGAATGGTGTAAACCCAGGAGGCGGAGCTTGCAGTGAGCTGAGGTCCGGCCACTGCACTCCAGCCTGGGCGACAGAGCGAGACTCCGTCTCAAAAAAAAAAAAAAAGAAAGAAAAAAAAAAAAGAAAAGAAATGCTGGGTCTGGGCAGGAAGTTGTGCAATACTAAAGGATTAACTATAAATTCCTTAGAACATAAGGAGGAATCTCCAGAAATTAAGAAAGTCATAGATGACAACAGCAATGCCTAAAAAGGTTAGCAATGCTTGTTATGTTGCGGCTCATATTTTAATATGGTATTTTCAAGCTCTTCCCTTGACCCTCCACTCCCATACAACAGAGAGTGTAATGACATAGATCCCACACCTGAGCATCAATCACACCTGAGCTTGAATCAATGGTCTGCCCCTCACTTGCTCTGGTAGTTAACTGCTCTGAGCTCAATTCCCTCATTTATAAAATAAGGATAATGACCACCTCATAGAGTTATTACTTTCTCAAAGGTGAACAGAGTAGTACTTCTGCAGCACAAATACTAAAACTGGAACGATACAGAAAAGATTAGTACATCCTCTGATCAAGGAGGGAACATTATTATAGTCACCCCTTTGAGCAGATCTAAAGGGTTATTTTAATTATTATTTCCTAATGGCACATGGAGGACCAATGGTGGATGTAACAAGAATTCCTTTGCTTCGGGCAGAGCAAAAAAAAAGTTTCCATTCTCAGACAAATTCATGGGTGAGAGAGGGGTTTATAAAACAGTCACCATACAGAAACAGAATGAATAAAGATAAAATCAAAAAATAAAGAGAAGGTAGAAATGGGGCTTCTTCTAGAAGCTCACTAGCAGAGTTTCCAGGCATTTTCTAAGACAGAGACAGAGACTTGAGCTAAAGCATGCTGGGAGAAGTTCAGTGACTTGAGAAATTATGAAAAGGAAGAAACAGCCGGGCGCGGTGGCTCACGCCTGTAATCCCAGCACTTTGGGAGGCCGAGACGGGCGGATCACGAGGTCAGGAGATCGAGACCATCCTGGCTAACATGGTGAAACCCCGTCTCTACTAAAAAATACAAAAAAAAAAATTAGCCGGGCGAGGTGGTGGGCGCCTGCAGTCCCGGGAGGCTGAGGCAGGAGAATGGCGTGAACCCGGGAGGCGGAGCTTGCAGTGAGCTGAGATCCGGCCACAGCACGCCAGCCTGGGCGGCAGAGCGAGACTCCGTCTCAAAAAAAAAAAAAGAAAAGGAAGAAACAATCTTCCCCACAAGCCACAATTGCTACCTAATGTATTCTTCCCTTTGTGGAATATTACTTAAAACAAGTTAGACATCAACACTAAGGATATTCTGTCATAGGTGGAAGGGCAAGGCCTTCAACCACTTTACACCATCCCCACCCTTAAGTATTATTTGAACAACCATAATTTGTTAAGCACTTCTTAAGCACAGCCAAAGATGTTAAGTTTTATATTTCAGGAGCTACCATTTCAAAAGAAAAAAAATAAAAAGTTCAACTCCTTAAATCTTTTGGTAACTTTTTCCCAAAATGTATCCTCTGTCTTAAAAGTAACTGAAATCTACTTTCTCCTGAATTTATTTATCTTTCTCCTGATCCAATAAATGTCTCTCCCTCTTATTCTTCCCATTTACCTCACCATTAAATACCTAAGGTTTTCCTATTTCCTCCCAAGTTGGCACATTAACACTCTAATATTGATTCTGACCTCACAGTATTGAATCTGAGCATAGAAACCTCAACATTTCCAGGGATAAATCTGCTACGCAATTCCTAAAAGACAACACACAGTTTAAAAAAACAAACGCAGTGGTGGTAATTATACAACTGTATACATTTGTCAAAGTTCGTCAAACTGTACACTTAAAATTGGTGAATTTTGTGGTATGTAAATTATACCTCAATAAAGCTCTTTTTAAAAAAAAAAGAAGAATGCATTCAGGGCAGGGCATAATGGCTCATGCCTGTAATCCCAACACTTTGGGAGGCTGACACTGGAGGATCCCCTGAACCCAGGAGTTCCAGGAGACCAGCCTGGGAAACACAGGGAAACCTCACCTCTATAAATAAATTTTTAAAAAGTTAGCTAGGCATGGTGGCACGCACCTGTGGTCCTAGCTTCTCAGAAGGCTAAGGTGGGAAAATCACTGGAGCCTAGGCAGTTGAGGTTGCAGTGAGACATCATCACACACTGCACTCCAAAAAAAAGGGAATACATTCATTACATTCATTCACTCATTCATCAAATATTTGCTGTGCATCTATTATATGCATCAAAGTTTATACCACATCTTTCAGCCTGGACTATCCGGGTCCTACCTGTAGTGTGCTTTACTCATAAGTTGATACTGCCCCTAAAAGCTGTATTACATGAAAAATTGTTGTTTCTGACAATGTTACCTTAATGATGGCCGCTTTACACTGGAAGGGCCATTAGCTATCCATCAGCTTCCATTACATAAATGAAATATATGATCATTTAGGTACTCTCCATTTTAACAGAAACGCTTCCATCATAAGAAATAAGCAAGCACCTAGTGGCATACAGCACATACCACTATTACAGCCTTGTATGTTTCTCTTTTTACAAAAAAAAAAAAAAGCACACTTCAAGTGCATATTGACAACACTGCTGAAAGAAAAGGCAATATTATTGGAGAACAGACTTAACTGACTTATTCTAGGGCCCACAGTCACCCAGTGGCTGAGTCAAAGGCCAAAAAACTAGGTCTCATGATTCCCAAGGCCTTGTGCACAGTGGAGAGACAACCATAGACCTGAGAAACAGACCTGGGTTTGAATTCCAGCACCATTTCTTACCAGTTGTGTGTGTGAACTTGGGACAGTCACTTTACTTTCTAACCTTTGGCTTTTTCATCTATAAAACAGGGATGCTGACCGGGAGCAGTGGCTCATGCTTGTAATCCCAGCACTTTGGGCGGCCGAGGCGGGCAGATCACTTGAGGTCAGGAGTTCAAAACCAGCCTGGCCAACATGGTGAAACCCCATCTCCACTAAAAATACAAACATTAACCGGGCATGGTGGCACACACCTGTATTCCCAGCTACTTGGGAGGCTGAGGCAGGAGAATAGCTCGAACGTGAGAGGCAGAGGTTGCAGCGAGCCGAGATTGCACCATTGCACTACAGCCTGGGTGACAGAGCACTCCGTCTCAAAAAAAAACAAAACAGCACTTTGGGGGCCGAGACGGGCGGATCACGAGGTCAGGAGATCGAGACCATTCTGGCTAACACGGTGAAACCCCGTCTCTACTAAAAAAATACAAAAAACTAGCCGGGCGGGTTGGGGAGAGCCTATAGTCCCAGCTACTTGGGAGGCTGAGGCAGGAGAATGGTGTAAACCCGGGAAGCGGAGCTTGCAGTGAGCTGAGATCCGGCCACTACACTCCAGCCTGGGCGACAGAGCAAGACTCCGTCTCAAAACAAAACAAAAAAAAGGGATGCTAACTACCACCTCACAAAATTATTGGGAAGACTGCCTAAGATCTATACCACCTAGCATAATTACCGGGCACAGAATAGGCAACTAAACAACATTAGTTCCTTTTTTTGGTCTTAAATTATTTAAGATTAAGAAAACACCTCATAATCAAGGAAGGCTAATTAACAATTGGTATTATTAATCACTGGCCAACAGAGAACCAGTGTTTGCTGTCTTCTTCATACTCCAAACCATTCCCCTCCCAGCTCACTACTTCCAGCTTTTCAAACTTTAGTTACTATGTTTAGAAAAGTGAATTAATTTTAGAAACCTGGAAAATTCTTCTAGAAGTAAATTCTTCTAGGAGTAAATTGAGCAAAACCTTAATCTGCCCCCAGGGGAATTCTGAGCAAAACAATTATTTCTGACAAGAGAAGAATTTTCTATGGGGGTAATTCAATTTAACCACACGCATACTACCAAAGTTGCAAACAAAGTGACAGAAGGCAATCTGGAACATACCGTCCAGATTCCCAAAAAAGAAATGTCCTCCTAAAAATCCAAACCCCTCCCTCCCTAATTTGAGGTAGTCAGATCTTACTAGGTGATCTGAATTCTCCCGGCTCTGACACCAGTCCAGCTCCTTAGGCCAAAACAGCAGCCGTTTGTAAAAGAAATACCCTGACCAAACCCCACCCCTCAAAACATCCCCAAAAGGCAGGGAGGTCCAGGGAATATCTTTCCCTCCAACGACAGATAAGGCACCATGGGCTCCGCAGCGCAATCCTTCCCCCAAGGTCATTCAAGTCAGCGAAGGTGCGACGGCGGAGCTGTAGGCACTCTCTGGCCTTCTGGAAATCACACTGCAGGGGTTTTGGGGGTGCCTACTCTCTTCCCCTCTCCCACCGGCAAGGGTGAGCACTGGCCTCGGCATTTCCGAAACAAGCCACAACAAGCTCTGCAGTGTTAGGAAAGGGGTTGACGCGATGAAGAAACAGATGCTCCAAAGCAAGACAGACTTTCTCGGATCGCAGAGGCTCCTCCAAGGTTATGCACAAAAACCGCAGCCACCTCCAAGAGCTCTAAACCGGGCTCCGAAGCCCCAGTGCGGCCGCTCCGGGACGCCGGCTTCCCTGCAGGCAGGCTCCGCAGTCAGAGGCCACCGGCCCCAGAAACCGCACTTCATTCCTGCGCTCCGGGAAGCCATGGCTCCTTCCCCGCCCGGGCAGCTGGGCGGGGGCCGGGGGTGCGCGGGGAGGCGGGCCCCGCGCTGCGGAAAGTTAACCGCGGCGGGCGGGGGGAGGCCCCGGCCCCGCTCACCGGCGTCCCCCTGCAGATTCCACCATTAATTAGTCCTAAGGACTGTCTACTGGCAACTTAAACAAAGCGAATGCCTCGAATTCCTTCCCGGCCCAGCGGTCTGGCTGCGAGACCAGCAGAGAGCCTGGGACGTGGGCCGGCGCGGCCGACAGCTGCGGCTGCCGCAGGACCCCTCCCCGCCCGGCCCGCGCCCCGCGCCCGCAGCTGGCCCCGCACGCCGGACCCACTGGCTCCCAAACCGCCCTCCTCCTCCTCCTGCTGGAACTCCCGGGCCCTTCCTGTCTGATCACTTCCTTCCTCCGGTGCCCGCCGGGCCCCGCGCAGCCCCCTCCCGGCCGCCTCGCCGCCCCCCGCCCCAATCTGGACCGCGCCCCTCCCCCAACCCCAAACTCGACCCCCGAAACTCTTCGCCGACCCCTCGAAAATGTCTCCTCCGCGTCTCTGCCCCAAACATTTCTCCTCGGAGTCTCGCTCCCACCAAGCAGTCTCCTCAGAACCTTCCCTCCCCCTCCCGAGGAAAAATCTCCTCAGAGTCTCTTCCTCCAACTCCACAAACATGTGCCGGATCTCGCCCCAAAAGGTCTCCTCCTGAGCCCTTCCTCCAAAATCCACTCCAGCTCTCCTCCAACTACACACCCCCATCCCTCCCCGGCTGCGCCCGCGGTTTCTTCTGCCCCGTGGCCGCGGGTGCCCCGACCTCACCGGGGACCGGCCCCCACCCCCGCCGCCCTCCCCTCCCCGCGCCCGTCCCAGTCCCCCGCGCCGCGCTCCCGCCGCCGCCTCACGGACCCTCACCTCGGCGGCCACGGACAGCGCTCCCGCCCGCGGAGGGCTCCGGCGCTCAGCTTCCAGCGACCGGCGCCTCCTCGGGCTCCGCGGGACTGACAATGATGGGCGGGGCCAAGTGGTGACGTCAGCGGTCTGGAAGGCGGGGTCTTTGTGATGGGCGGGGTTGGTCTGCAGGCCCCGCCCCCTCCGTCCTTTTTTTTCTCTTCCAAGGACTTAGGCTCCACCAAGTTTTTATTGCCTCCCTAGCTAGGTCCTGTGGTAGGCGCCCTGGGAAATCGAAATGGGAGACAAGACTTCCCGATTTCAGGAGGGGCACTTTCGGCCCGCGTGGTGGCTCACGTCCGTAATCCCAGAATTTTGGGAGGCTGAGGCGGACGGATCGCTTAAACTCAGAAGTTCGAGACCAGCCTGGGCAATATGGCGAAACCCCATCTCTATAAAAAAATACAAAAATTAGCCGGGCGTGGTGGCGCGCGCCTGTAGGCTAAAGTAGGAGGATCGCTTGAGCCCGGGGATGTAGAGGCTGCAGTGAGCCGTGATCGTGCCACTGCACTCCAGCGTAGGTGACAGAGTGAGACCCTGTCTCAAAAAAAAAAAAAAAGCTGGGCACTCTGAAGGGTTGTGAGGATTGAATGAGATAATCAATGGAAAGGTGCTTAGCCTAGAACCTGATATGGAATAATCACTCAACAAATGCTATTTCTATTACTCCGCAAATGCAGAGAAGGAACTCAGCTCGGACTCAGGAGGCATGGGTTCCAGTTCCCCGCTCTGCTATTCATTCGTTGTGTGACGCTAGACAAGTACTTTCCCATCTATGTTCCCGACTTTCATCTTCTTTAAAATGGGAGGGGGGAATAACCAGATGATCTCAAAATCCCCTCCGATACTTCTATGACATACTTCCTTTAAGTCTACTATCTAAAAAGCACCTAGGGCCCTGAGAAGTCGGGAGGAGGGCTTTGAAGACAGCCCAAGACCCACACCCAGCAGAGTATAGGACACAGCCAGAGACTGCTCTCGTTGTCGATGCCCTCCCACACGCTGGCACGCAGCAACATTCACAAGCCAGGACACAGATGGGCTGAGGGCTGCTTCCTCTCTGACTACAGCAGCATGGTTGGTCTCTTGAGATACCGCTTGTGTAAGCTCTTTATTGCCTATGGAATAAAGGCCAAAGCCCTTTATGGCCTGGTATGATCACTTCTTACCTTTACACACGCGCGCGCGTGCGCACACACACACACACAGTTTATCCAGACTTCTCTTAGCACACCCACTGCTTTCCCACATTTGACTCTTTGCTCAAGCTCTTCCCCTGCTGTCTCACCTCCCAGCTTCTCCCAGCCAGAAGGCAATCCTCCCTGTTCTGAATACCCAATAACATTGTGTTTAATCCTCACATGGGCATGAACACTACAACTTATAACGAACTGACCTTCCATTCGTTTCTTAGCACTCCCTGGAGGTCAGAACCCACACATGTTTGTGGAGCTGAAGCTTTGATGCCAGAAAACCCTGGGATCATATGTTCTGGGGTCATACTGGCTGTCTCTGAGCCTATCTTCTCATCTGTAAAATGGGGATAATAATGTAGTCTTGTGGAACATGTTTGTTTTAAAATTACCTAACATACTTTCTGGAAAGCATCAGGCACAGTGTTCCACAATCAATATGATTGTCATTCTTATTTTCTTTCTTTCTTTCTTTTTTTTTTTTTGAGATGAATTTTCTCTCTTGTCGTCCAGGCTGGAGTGCAGTGGCGCGATCTCAGTTCACTGCAACCTTCGCCTTCCAGGTTCAAGAAATTCTCCTGCCTCAGCCTCCCAAGTAGCTGGGATTACCGGCACTCACCACCACACCTGGCTAATTTTTATATTTTTAGTAGAGATGGTGTTTCACCATGTTGGCCATGCTGGTCTCAAGCTCCTGACCTTAGGTGATCCACTCACCTCGGCCTCCTAAAGTGCTGGGATTACAGATGTGAGCCACCACGCCCAGCCCCTGTAGTTCTTATTTTCAATAGTATTATATTGACCAGGCACGGTGGCTCATGCCTGCAAATCCCAGCACTTTGGGAGGATCACTTGGGTCCAGGTGGGTGGATCACTTGAGTCCAAGAGTTTGAGACCAGCCTGGACAACATGGCAAAACCCCGTCTTTACAAAAAATACAAAAATTAGCCGGGCCTGGTGGTGCCCATGCAGTCTCAGCTACTCAGGAGGCTGCGGTGGGAGGATCCCTTGAACCTGGGAGGTGGAGGTTGCAATGAGCCATGATAATGCCACCGCACTCCAGCCTGGGTGACAGATCGAGACCCTGTCTCAAAAATATATATAATTATTGTATGTTATATATATATTATATATATAATTACTATCATCGTTATTATTTCTAGTTCGTAACACCACACAGCACCTCATTACAATCCACTAAATCATTTCACGTGAAAGACTTTAGGGTTTTGAGAAAGGAAGAGGCTTGCTGAAAGTGGCCCTGCAAAGCATTCCCATTGGAACAGAGACCAGCACTCCAGTCTGCAGACCCCAGATGGATGCTGCAGTCACATCTGATGCCCCAGGGCATCTGTTATTCAGCATGCCTCCAAGCTGGGGTCAGCGTGGGGTTCTCTCTGAGAGTTCTTTGCAGCACAGCTGACCCATTTCTGCTTCGCGCCTTTCTCCTCTCACCTTCTTTACAAAGACGTGGATCTGTGTTAAACTGCCCTTGGCATCTCTGCAGTCCTCTAGGAGAGCTGCAATGAGGCACTGGGCGTTTCCAGAGCACTGGCCTGTGGGAGGAGGGGAAGAACTTTGGGGTTCTGATTAATTTCCTATGCTGCAGGCAGGCACATGGGTGTCCTGAAATGCCTGGCCTGGTCCTCAAAGGCCCCTAATAAATTATAGCTTATTTTTAGAAAAAATATTCAAAAACACCACTTCCTGTGAAAAGTAAGCATGGCCGTAAGATTGCTGGAGGCAAAGGAAGGGCCTTTACTGAGTTGCTCCTAAGGGCTAAAGCCGATTCCAAGTACTACAAACCCTTGGAAGGAAGAATCCAGGACATACCAGGGAGGTTCTGAAGAAAGAACTTTCTCCCCAGGACCCATGATCCCAGCAACCACTTATTCATTTATTCATAGCAAAACCTTTGGCACAGGAAAGATCAGGATTCAAAACCCAGCTCTGCCACTTACTAGTTATGTAATCTTGGGTTTTTAGGTCTCTGCACCTCAGTTTCTCATCTGCAAAATGGAAATAATAATACTACCTTTCTCACACAGTGCCTGTGAGGGTTAAACATCTGAAAGAGCTGCGTTCAGAGCCTGGCACCTAGTTCATGCCAGGATGTAGTGGTTGCTGTTACTATTTGAACATGTCCTCGTCCTCCCAGCAAGACCTCCCATATGCTGGACTCTGGACTGGAAGTAGGCCCTGCCCTCAAGAGGCTCCATATAGTAAAAGGAAAGGAATAGATTTGTATGATTAGGCAATAAAAGGTCTCTATTGGGCATTGTTAAGTGAAAAGAGTGAGAGTAAGTTGCTGAATTACAAGTGTAGTAGGACCCTATAGTTATAATTTGTAATATATGCTTAGCATATGCATAGAAAAATATGGAGACTATAAACAACTAAATAGGCCAGGCTCAGTGGCTCACACCTGTAATCCCAGTGCTTTGGGTGGCCAAGGTGGGAAGATTACTTGAGACCAGGAGTTTGAGACCAGTCTGGGCGACAGAGGGAGACCCCTGTCTTTACAAACAAAAAAAAAAAAAATTTTTTTTTTGAGACGGGGGTCTCCCTCTGTCGCTCAGGCTAGAGTGCAGTGGCACGATCTGGGCTCACTGCAACCTTCGCCTCCCAGGTTCATGCAATTCTCCTGCCTCAGCCTCCCGGGTAGGTGGGATTACAGGCATGGCGCACCACGCCCGGGTAATTTTTGTATTTTTAGTAGAGACGGGGTTTCACCATGTTGCCCAGGCTGGTCTCAAATGCCTGGGCTCAAGCAATCCTTTAGCTTTGTCCTCCCAAAGTGCTGGGATTGCAAGCGTGAGCCACCACGCCCAGCCAAAATTTTATTTTATTTTTATTTTTTTTGAGACAGTCTCACTCTGTTGCTCAGGCTAGAGTGCAGTGGTGAGATCTCAGCTCCGCCTCCTGTATTCAAGCAATTCTGTCTCACCCTCCTGAGTAGCTGGGATTACAGGCGTGCAACACCACACCCAGTTAATTTTTGTAATTTTAGTAGAGACGAGGTTTCACCACGTTGGTCAGGCTGGTCTCCAACTCCTGACCTCGTGATCCGCCCACCTCAGCCTCCCAAAGTGCTAGGATTACAGGTGTGAGCCATCACCAGGCATGGTGGCTCACACCTGTAGTCCTAGTTACTCTGGAGGCTGAAGAGGGAAGATTGCTTGAGCCCAGGAGTTGGAGGCTGTAGTGAGCTATGATCTCTGCCCTGCACTCCAGCCTGAGTGACAGAGAAAGACCCTGTCTCTAAAAAAATAAATAAATAAAAAAGAGCTAAATAGAGAAACTTCAGGGTTTTTCTTCTTTCGCTTTGCTGAGTTTTGTTTTGTTTCTGTTTTTGCTTTTTTTTTTTTTTTTTGAGATAGAGTCTCACTTTGTCACCCAGACTAGAGTGCAATGTCATGATCTCGGCTCACTACAACTCCACTTCCCACGCTCGAGTAATCCTCCTACCTCAGCATCCCACGTAGCTGGGATAACAGGTGCCCGCCAACACACACACCCAGCTAAATTTTTTTGTATTTTTGGTAGACATGGAGTTTCGCCATGTTGCCTAGGCTGGTCTCTATCTCCTGAGCTCAAGTCATCCACCTGCCTTGGCCTCCCAAAGTACTTGGATTACAGGTGTGAGACACTGTGTCCAGCCTCCTTTGCTGTTCTGTCTGTGCATATAGTGAGAACTTTCAAAAAAGACTTTGCTATGGAGGGGAAAGGGGGTAAAAACACAGCTACACGGTATACCAGCAGTGGGCATCTGAGCCACCTGTGCATACTGCAATAGAAAGTTCCACAGATCCTATCTCCTTCTTCATGGGGTTCCAGGAAAGCCCATGCCGAGACAATTTTCACTTCCTCCCCTGACCCAAGACCTTGGTTGCATTTGAACTTTCAACGCTACAAGCCAAAAGTAAGACATGTAATATAAGTCCCAGGAACCATGACAAGGCCAGGACAAAAAGACTTTTAAGCAGGCAGAATTTTTTTTTCTCCCTGTCTGTATTAGTTAGAATTCTCCAGAGAAACAGAACCAATAGGAGTATATATATCTATGTATATAAAATTTACTTATGATGAGAATTGGCTCACAAGATTATGGAAGCAGAGAAGTCCTACAGTCTGCCTTTTGCAAGCTGGAGAACCAGAAAAGATGGTGGTCCTAAGAATGGGGGTTTATGGGCAGGGAAGTGCTGGTATAAGTCTTAGGGTCCAAGGATCTGAGAACCAGGAGCTCCAATGTCCAAGGGCAGGAGAAGATGGATGTTCCAGCTCAATGAGAGAGAGCAAATTTTCCTTCCTCCTCTTTTTTGATCTGTTGGACCCTCAGTGAATTGGATCATGCCCACCTACACTGGTGGAGGCAATTTTCTCTACTCAATCTACCAATTCAAATATTAATCTCTCCTAGAAATATTCAGAAATAATGTTTTACCAGCTATCTGGGCATCCCTTAGCTCAGTCAAATTGACACGTAAATTCACCATCACACTGTCCTATGCCCCTTCCACACCTTCCAAAGAATCACAATATGTCAGCACCTTGTGTCTACCATGTCTAAACTTGCGCTTTCGTTTTCACTCATTATATCTTTCTGCAATTTAATTTTTTACAAGGAGTAGTATTACTGTGTCATCAGAAAAAAGGCAGTAAAGATATACATAAAAAGAAAGCTAACCAAGCTGGAGTTGGCTCACTTTTGTTGGTTTGCAAACAATAAATGATTACCCAGTATGATTGAGGCCAGTGCAAAGTCTGCCAAGAATCATAGAAAGTGAGAATAGGAAGGAATAAAATCGCCCTCAATCCTCCTATCATCCCCCGAATGGCATGATTTTAAGTTCTCTCTATTCCTTTGCTCCCTCATGTTTCAGGACAACCATTACTACGTGTATTTCATTCACTCACTCATTCATTCATTCATTCCACAAACATTTATAGATCCTTTATTCTGAACCAAGAATCATGCTGGGTACTTTACATATACTACCTCTTAAAGGTTATAGGGGTCATTATTGCTAGTATATTGCATATACTATCTCTTAAAGGTTATAGGGGGTCATTATTGCTACTATCTTGCAGACTGGGAAAACAAGGCTGAGACAGGTAAAGTCATTTACTGGTCACACATCTAGTAGAATCTAAACCAAGACATGTGCAACATCAAAGCCCAAGTCTGGGAGGAAATGGGCTGTATTCCAAAGCAAATAAGCTATGCACTCAGGCAGCCATTATCGGTCAGGTGGCTTTGGGCAAGTCATTGAACTCTTCTCAGCAGTAGTTTTGCCACCTCTGCAGAATAAGTGTATACCCAGCTATTGCATGTAAGCTAAGTGCTTTGTAAATCGTAACACATAATACAAAGGAAAGGCATCTCAGCTCTTCAGGGACTAGGTCTCACTCATCTTTGGATCTTTTGGTGCTTTCCCCGCTAGTATTTGCCTCCATTAGTGTTCATCCCCCATTACCGCACTTAGGACAGTTTTCCTCGTTTGCATCTTATTTCCCCCTCCAGCCTGGGACTTCCTCAACAGCAGGAATGATGCTTATTAATTTCTGATCCCTTTCTGCCCCTAGTACCGTGTCTGGCCTGCATCCCTCCATTCCTTTGCACTTTTATTTATTTCATAAGAAATGGCTGAGTGCCTAACATGTGCCAGGCACTACACAGACTGTAATACAGCAAAAGTCCCAAGTTTCCTGGACTGCAGGAGTGGAGAAACAGGACAACATCAAATACAATTACTTAATAACAATTCCATTAAGTGCTGCAAAGAATCAGACGAGATGCCAGAAGGAATTAGGGGACCTAACTGAATTGAGGAGCCAGAGAAGGCTTCCTAGAAGAGGTGGCCTGGAGGCTCAGACAGGGTAAGGAACATGCTCAAGGTCACACAGCTGGTAAGTGGGAAAATTGGGATTTTAACCCAGGAATGCCTGATTCCAAAGCCCATACTCTACTAAAAAACACTGTCTTTTATTTCCTCCACTTTTACTTCCTTGACTTTTTTTTTTTTTTTTTTTTTTTTTTAGATGTAGTCTTGCTCTGTCGCCCAGGCTGGAGTGTAGTGGTGTGATCTCGGCTCACTGCAACCTCCACCTCCTGGGTTCCAGTGATTTTCATACCTCAGCCTCCCGAGCAGCCAGGATTATAGGCGTGTGCCACTCCACCCAGTTAATTTTTATATTTTTAGTGGAGATGGGGTTTCACCATATTGGCCAGGCTGGTCTCAAACTCCTGACCTCAAACGATCTGCCCATCTCAGCCTCCCCAAAAGTGCTGGAATTACAGGCATGAGCCACCACGGCCCGGCCCCCTACTTCCTTGACTTTTATTGATGAGAAAGGAGTAAGGCCTGTTCAAATGAATGCACTAAAGCAATATTTTTTCCCAGCTTTTGGGGGATCACAGATTCTTTTGAGAATCTGGTGAAATCCGTGAAACCTCTCTCCAGAATTCCATGTATACAGACAGACCCACAAAATCTTGCATACAATTTCAGGGAGTTCATAGCTATCCTGAGGCCCAGGTTTAGACCTCATTCCATGGAGGACCATCGGACCCTATAGTGAAATTGTCAGAACCAGAGAAAGAGACACCAGGACCCCATAAAGAGCTCAAATCCCCAGAGAGATCTCAAGATCCTATAGGAAGAGTCTCAAGATCCAGTAGAAAGATCTGGGATCCTGTAGAGGCCCCCAAGTTGCTACAGAGTAACAGCTGGGGCTTTGCAGAAATATTCTCAAGAGGTTATAGACATAAAGGAACCTCAACCTCTCATGAAGCTGGAGTCCTCATAGCGGGCTTGGAGAGCTATAATTTTGGGGATTTTTTGTTTTTTGAGATAACGTCTGACCTCTGTCGCCCAGGCTGCAATGCAATGACACAATCACCCCTCACCACAGCCTCAAACTCCTGGGCTCAAGCAATCCTCCTGTCTCAGCCTCCAAAGTGGCTGGGACCAGAAGCATGTGCCACCATGTCCAGCTAATTTTTAAATTTTCTGTAAGGATGGGGGGGGGTCTCACTATGTTTCCCAGGCTGGTCTCGAACTCCTGGAATCAAGAGATCCTCCCACTTCGGCCTCCCAAAGTGGTGGGATTACAGGCGTGAGCCACCATGCCCTGCAGAGAGCTATAATTCTTAACCCTTGTTGGATCACTGACACCTTTGGAACTTCGAAGAAAAATGCAACACACACAACATGTTACACAATTTCAAGTAGTTCACAGACCTCTGAGAGGCCATTGGTAGCCCCTGGGTACAGAACTCCGGTTCTTGAGGTGCTGCAAGAATGTAACCCCCGCCCCCCAAACACCTCAAAAACCTGGAGCAGAACCACAGATGCGAGGCACAAACTTTAGGGTAAAACAGACCCCGAGTTGCACCCCGGCCCTGCCGTTTACTAGCCATGACCTTGAACACCCACCTAGAAACCCTCAGGCCTCAGCATCTCACCACCCAAAAGAGAGGGCTGGACGCCCTTCCCTCCCCAGCCTGGCCCCCGCGGCGTGCGCTCCGTACCCGGTGGGGCGCTGACGCTTGACAGGACTCAGCCTCTCTCCCCTCCTGCGCCAGTGAGCCATGAATCCGGCTGCAGCACTTTGTGAAATACAAATGGGCCGACTGCACCAGGCGTGCGGGAGGCGGGGGAGGGGGCCGGCGCGTTCGCCGTTTGCCGCAGTGACAGCTCCGCGCAGCCAGCCCGCCGCGGGTCTGGGAAGCCGCCGGTGCCGGGCGCGCTCTCGCCTTTCCCACCCACCAGGCAGGGCGTTCCCGCCAGCCGGCTTCCTGCAGCCGAGGGCCGGGGAGGAGGGACGGCGCTGAGGGGCCGCAGGGCCTGGCAGGCCTGGTTCCTGGCTTTCTCTCCGCGTTTCCTGAGCAGGACCGGCCGGGGGATGGGACCCACAGCAAACCTCCTTCCCCAAGAGCGCAGCCAGGAAATCGCGTCCTTATTAATCAGGTTCCTCCTCTGCGCGCTGAACGGGGCTGGTTTCCGTCCGCGATCGAGTGGGCATGGTGCGACCCACTTATCCCAGAAGGAAGCGGAGAGACGAAATGGCAGCTCCCGACCCCACGACACAGCAAGATTCCAACCCCGTGATGTCAGTGTTAACTCCATCCTACGGATGAGAAAGCTGAGGCTTTGAAAAATGAAGTGACTTATCCAAGGTCGTCATAAAAATATTACTACTAATAAAATAACGTGCTTACTACATACGAAGCACTGTGCTCCAGGTATATTTTGTCACTGGGTTCTTTAATCTATGAAGATAACTGTTGTTCCTAGTTCATAAATGAGGAAACAGAACCAGAGGCCAAGTGGCAGCTCCAGTGACACACAGCTACAAAATAACAGAGCTAGGAATTAAACTCCAGCCTCCTGTTTCCAGAGCTCAGCCTTTCTCTGTCCTGCTTCTGCATTTCAGTTGAGTAACCATGACCTTGTCTCATGTGTTTCTGGGTCCTCAGAGCCTTACCGAGAACTTGACACAAAGTAAGTGCTCAGAGGTGACTAAGGGAACCTTACGTGGAAGTTCACACTTAGAAGCACTGATAGGAGGCATCTGTCCACGTGACCCCTTCTAGCGCCTTCAGCCAAGTGAAAACTTAGCCTCTGCCTGAATACTTGCTATCATGATAAACTCTCCCCCTCCGCACACCCCATCCCATTCCCTTGTTGGACAAATACATTTGGTTTAAATGTAAATGCTCCCCCTTTTTTTTTTGAGATGGAGTTTCGCCTTGTAGCCCAGGCTGGAGTGCAGTGGCACAATCTTGGCTCACTGCAACCTCCACCTCCCGGGTTCAAGCGATTCTCCTGCCTCAGCCTCCCAAGTAACTGGGATTATAGGCGTGTGCCACCACACCCAACTAATTTTGTATTTTTAGTAGAGACAGGATTTCATTGGTTGATAAGGCTGATCTCGAACCCCTGACCTCAGGTGATCCACCCACCTCGGCCTCCAAAAGTCCTGGGATTACAGGTGCGAGCTACTGTGCCTGGCCTTAAATGCTCCTTTTTTTTTTTTGTCCATGGTTTCTTGTAAACAAGGCCAGGCCATTTTCCTCCCTGTGGCCACATTACATATTGCATGGTATTCTTAGCCATTCTATAAGGTTAGACTGTTCAATAATTTTAAGTTCCTCATAAACTGGGACAAGGTCAGCTGTTCATCAAAGCTGTTCCCCTTCCAAATGTAGAGTTGTTTCTGAGAAAAGTAGCCAGACTACATTTTCCAGCACTCCTTGCTATTAGGAACATAACTAGTGTTCACCAGTGAGATATGGGCAGAGAACATGAATGTCATGTCCTAGCCAAAGTGGTGAAGAAGGATGTATGCTTTCTCAAAGCTCTTTTCTCTCATCTGCCAATCAGATGTCAACACCAGGGGCCCCCTTGGAAGCTACACGTTGAACAGGACAGAGCATTAGTCAACCTGGGTCTCACTCATCACTTGACTGAGGGGGCCACACATTGAACTAATTTCTATTGTATTTAGGCATTGTGTTTTCAGGATTTATCTATTATAGCAGTTGGCATAACTAGTATGGGACTACCCTGGGCTCACAGTTGTATCCTCCACATGACAGAGGGCAGTACTGGTTACATGAAAGATGCTCAAAAGACATCTTCAACTGTGTCCAACTGGCTCAACTGGTCAGAAGCCATATCTGTTCATCTGATGTCTTATGTCATATCTTTTCCAAAAAGGGTCTTGAGGTGGTTTCATTGCAGCCTCGAGACCATTTGACTGATAATTAAAGACCAAGAATTCGGGAGTGATAAAAGCCTGGATCAAAGGCCACTGGGGAAAAAGAAAAGAAAGATGAAAAACTGACTAATTAGGGTAGAAATGGAGGGCTGAGTTTTCTAAGGATAGTAACTGTGAAGAGCAAACAAATCATGGCTCTGAGTTTCCTGGCAGTCAAAGTCAAGAGGGAACCAGGATGAGTTACAAATCATGTAGGAAGTAGTAAACATGTGATTGAATACACAGACCCTGGAGGCAAATTACGTTGTTTTGAAACCCAACTCTACCACTTACTAGTCACATGACCTTAAGCAGTTATTTAATTTCTCTGTGCTTCTGTTGCTTCTTCTGAAAAACAGGGTAATATAATAATAAATCCCTTTCTTAGGGTCCCTGGAAGGATTAAATGACTTCAGGCATATTTAGTTCTTTTTTTTGTTTCGTTTTGTTTTTTGAGATGGAGTCTCGCTCTGTCGCCCAGGCTGGAGTGCAGTGGTGCAATCTCAGCTCACTGCAACCTCTGCCTGTCGGGTTTAAGCAATTCTCCTGCCTCAGCCTGCTGAGTAGCTGGGATTACAGGCCCCTGCTGCCATGCCTGGCTAATTTTTGTATTTTTAGTAGAGACAGGGTTTCACCATATTGGTCAGGCTGGTCTCGAACTCCTGACCTCAAGTGATTTACCTGCCTCAGCCTCCCACAGTGCTGGGATTACAGGCATGAGCCACCGCACCCAGCCGCATATTTAGTTCTCATAACAGGCCTGTCACATGGTAAATCCTATAGAAGAATTAGCTATTGCTGTGATATGGTTGGAAGAATCAGGCCAGTGAGTTGGGAGAGACAAATTTTTCCCCGCATTAAATTCTCAGGGAATGTATTACACACGTGACCCTAATAAAATGGATGGTTCCTTAATCAGAATTGCGCCCCGTGTCACATGGTTGTTTCTCTTTTTTTTTTTTTTTTTTTTTTGAGACGGAGTCTTGCTCTGTCGCCCAGGCTGGAGTGCAGTGGCACGATCTCGGCTCACTCCAACCTCCACCTCCCAGGTTCAAGCGATTCTCCTGCCTCAGCCTCCCGAGTAGCTGGGACTACAGGCACCTGCCACCACGCCCAGCTAATTTTTGTATTTTTAGTAGAGACAGGGTTTCACCATTTTGGCCAGGATGGTCTTGAACTCCTGACCTCGTGATCCGCCCGCCTCAGCCTCCCAAAGGTTGTTTCTCTTATTTTTGGTCCAGACAAACCTTGGCATTCTACTCACTGGGTAATTCTGGGGCAGGATGCTAGAGTAACTTAAGGCTCTAGGGACCTTTCTGTTGACAGGCCAGGTAAGTTTAGTAACAAAGGGCGGAGGGGTTAGTGCCAGACAGACCCAGGAATGTTTGTTAACTTGTTCAAGCCTCAGTTTCTTCATCCAGTGAGGACAATAACACAAAAACTACATGAAAGGGTTGCTATAAAGATTACATGAAAGAATGTACATAAGGCCAGGCACGGTGGCTCACGCCTGTGATCCCAGCACTTTGGGAGACCGAGGTGGGTGGATCACCTGAGGTTGGGAGTTTGAGACCAGCCTGACCAACATGGAGAAACCTTGTCTCTACTAAAAATACAAAATTAGCCAGGCATGGTGGCACATACCTGTAATCCTAGCTACTCAGGAGGCTGAGGCAGGAGAATTGCTTGAACCTGTGAGGTAGAGGTTGTGGTGAGCCGAGATCGCACCATTGCACTCCAGCCTGGGCAACAAAAGCAAAACTCCATCTAAAAAAAAAAAAAAGAAAAAGAAAAACAAGGATGTACATAAAACGTTTATCACAATAACTAGTCTTATAGGAGGACTGCAGTATACAACCACCCACAAAATAAAAAGGAAACCAGCAAAATAAAACAGAGGATATCAACTAGAACCCCTAGAAAAAGGAGAATAATTTTTAATGTTTCAAAAATTGGAACAGAGGCCAGGTGCAGTGGTTAATGCTTGCAATCCAACACTTTGGGAGGCCAAGGTGGGATGATTGCTTGAGCTCAGGAGTTTCAGACCAGCCTGGACAACAAAGTGAGACCTTGTCTCCACAAAAAATTAAAAAATCAGCTGGACACAGGAGGCTGAGGTGAGAGGATCGCTTCGGCCTAGAAGGTCAAGGCTGCACTGAGCTACAATTGTACCACTGCACTCCAGCCTGGCAACAGAGCTAAATTCTGTCTCAAGAAAAAAAAAAAAAAAGGTGGAACAGAAATGGCACATTTCCCCCAGAGTGTGGTCCTGGGCTGTCCAAAGCATCATTTCTTTGCTTCTGGCTGGAATTCTCTTCGCCTAACTTAGTGTGGTATCAGCTCAGACTGGCCAGTTTTTGAAGCCACCCTGGCCTGGAGATGTGCTGCAAAGCCAGAATGACCACCCTGCCCCAGCAACAGACTGTCTTTGATGGGCTGAGAACCTGGAGCTTCCCTTATCGAGTGTTTCCTAGGCATCCAGTGCTGTGCTGAGTTTTACACACATTCCCTTGTCTAGCCCCTGCAATAGTCTCAAGGCATGAGCCCTATTCGTAATCACATTTTACAGATGAGGAAACTGAGGCTCAGAAAGACAAAGTGGGCCAGGCACAGTGGCTCATGCCTGTAATCCTAGCATTTTGGGAGGCCAAAGCAGGTGAATCACTTAAGGTCGGGAGTTTGAGACACACCTGGCCAACATAGCGAAACCTCGTTTCTACTGAAGAAAAAGTACAACAATTAGCTGGGAGTGGTGGCGTGCACCTTTAGTCCCCGCTACTCAGGAGGCTGAGGCACAAGAATTGCTTGAACCCAGGAGGTGGGTGTTGCAGTGATCCAAGATCTCACCACTGCACTCCAGCCTGGGTGAAACAGTGAGACTCTGTCAGAAAAAAAAAAAAAAAAGAAAGAAAGAAAGAAAAAAGAAAGCAAGCCAAAGTGACCTGCCCACAACCACACAGTCAAGAAGAGGCAGAGCTGGGACCTGAACAAAATGTGTCTGGTGCCATTATGTGTTCCTAACCATTACATCACACACTGCCTCTGCCCTCCAACCTGACTCAGAATCTCGCTTCTCTCATTAGCCAGCCTTTCTCTTCCTAGGTCGTCTGATTATATCGAAGATCTGCTTGGAAACACCTGCTGCTGGGACCAACCACTCTTCCTCTCTGGCTGGGCAGCCCCTTACCCTGGAGGAGCTGACTCCTGGGCAAGCCAGACAAATTTCACTGGAGTGCCCCTTGGCCGATGAAAAGCTCTGAGTGGATGAAAAATCAGCCATCAGTGTAATCACCACATTCCAGCCTGCAGCTCTTCTGGTTGGACTGTCTGCCTCCAGGCTCCCCCACCTCCATTCCTTGTTTTTGCTTTTTTGAGATGAAGTCTCGCTCTATCACCCAGGCTGGAGTGTAGTGGCATGATCTTGGCTCACTGCAACCTCCGCCTCCCCAGTTCAAGTGATTCTCCTGCCTCAGCCTCCTGAGTAGCTGCCATTACAGGTGCATGCCACCACACCCAGCTAATTTTTATATTTTTAGTAGAGATGGGGTTTCGCCATGTTGGCCAGGCTGGTCTCAAACTCCTGACCTCAAGTGATCCGCCCACCTCGGCTCCCAAAGTGCTGGTATTACAGGTGTGAGCCACCACACCCAACCCATTCCTTCTTTTACACCCAGCTTGAGTGATTGCTTTCAACACTGGTCTAACTGTATCATTCCTTTGCTAAATAATCTTCAATAGCTCCCTGTTGCTCCCAGGATAAAGTTCAATGTAGATAGCTTGGTCAAGTCCCCAAGGCCCAGCTTACTTCTCCAACTCTCTCTTTCTTCTCAGGCATTCTAGACTCTCAGCATCCCCGAACTCTAGACTCTCAGCACCCCTGAATCATTCATCATTTTCAGCCTCAGACCCTTTGCACATCTGTGTGTCATGAGATAAACAGAAGTATGGATGAGCTTCCACATGTATCCTGGGCTGTGGAGCTGCTGGATTCCATTAGCCTCACCTTCTCTGTGTGGCAGCAAAGACTTCCTGCCTTCTTGCAGAAACTTCTCTGCTGGACTGGAGTTGACCATCAACTGTCTGGAAAAGAGACCTGTCAGGAAGAGGGCACCAGCAACTCTAACTCTGTATAGAGCCCTGGGAAATAAAGACCTTATCTTGTACCCAAATCTAAGTGTCAGAGGCTATCTGATGAGCTAGGTGTCAGGGAGTTCCCCGGCAGCAAAAGGAAGGTAGGTTTCCTACTTGGTCTGTGTGATGCCTGTATCCAGGCTCTTAGCCACTACTCCATGCTACCTCCTCGAATGAGGCAGAATTCACCTCTGTATATGTATAATGTACATGTATATGTATATATGGATAATGTATACAGTATAATGCTGTCCTAGCCTTGATCTCCCAGGCTTAAGGGATTGTCCCACCTCAGCCTCCTGAGTAGCTGGGACTACAGGCATGCACCACCACACCCAGCTAGTTTTTGTGTTTTTTGTAGAGACGGAGTTTCACCATGTTGCCCAGGCTGGTCTCAAGCTCCTTGACCTCAAGGGATCCGCCTGCCTCGGCCTGCAAAGGCACTGCAATTACAGGTGCGAGCCACCGCGCCAGGCTGGCTTTACTATTCCCCATTCACCATTCCCCCTTGCTAAGGAAAATTGATCTGAAGAGGAAGGAGCCCACCAACCTTTGATTTCTGCACTTTTTCCTGGTGCCCCTGCGCCACCTGGTGGCCACACCTAAAATAAATTAGGATTTCTGAAGAAAGCTCTGAGGAGGTGTGGGGTGGGTCCACTTAGCAAAATTCTCAACAGCAAACTTTTCATCCCAGTTCACATTTCTCTATAAGGCCCCAGGTCTGACCAGTGCTTGAGGTTATGAGAAAGGCAGAAGTGAATTCTGTCCCACTGAAGAATCTTGGGTCTGTCACTGCCCCTTTCTGGGCTCAGTTTCTTCATCTGTTAATAAAAAAGGCAGGAGGCCGGGTGCGGTGACTCACGCCTGTAATCCCAGCACTTTGGGAAGCTGAAGCGGGGGGATCACCTGAGGGCAGGAGCTTGAGACCAGCCTGGCCAACATGGTGAAACCTCATCTCTACTAAAAATACAAAAATTAGCCAGGGCTGATGGGGAGCGCCTGTAGTCCCAGCTACCCGGCAGGCTGAGGCAGGAGGATCACTTGAGCCCGGGAGGCAGAGGTTGTGGTGAGCTGAGATCACACTACTGCACTTCAGCCTGGGTGGCAAAGTGAGACTCCATCTCAAAAAAATAAAAAGGGAGGAGGGGACTGGGCCCTACTAGTTCTGACATTCTAGGATTCATGTCTAAAGTGACTCTGCCCCCTCCCTTAGCTCAGTGAGCAAAATGTAAGCTCCAGGAGGGCAGGGAAGTTGCTGGCTGTTCATTCTCTATCCCAAGTGAATGGGGCGGTGCTTTGTACATAGGAGATACTTTATTGGGTTTGGGGCTATATTAATAGAAGCACTGTGTGTACAGTGAGGGAGGTGATAGTCCTTCTGTCCATGTCTAGAGAACTGTGTTCTATTTTGGGATCAGAACTTTGACTGGAACATGTAAAAGTATAACTTATCCATAGGAAAATGAACAAGATGATGGCTGGGGGGACCTCAAAATCACATTTTATGGAGAACAGTCGAAGGAGGCACTCTGACTCTGGTATAAAAAAGACTGAAGGGGTGTAATGTGTCCACCTTCGAACATCTGAAAAGAGCATGTGGACTTTGAGAACTAGGACCCAGGGGCTGCCGCTTCTGGGAGACAGATTTTTCTTTCCCCAAAACCAAGGGAAGCTTTCAGTGGTAGCTGGATAAATAACAAATACACGTTTGATCTCAGTCTGTCCCTAATGTGCTTTTAAGCTTGGCAAATTCCCTCACAACTTTGAACTTCAGTTTTCTCACATATAAAATGGGCATACTATGGAACATGCAGGAACATGCGGGCCTCCCAAAGTGCTGGGATTACAGGCATGAGCCACCGCCCCTGACCTAAGTTCTAAGTTTATCTTCAATTTGACTTTTTTTTTTTTTTTTTTGAGACGGAGTCTTGCTCTGCCACCCAGGCTGGAGTGCAGTGGCCGGATCTCAGCTCACTGCAAGCTCCGCCTCCCGGGTTTACGCCATTCTCCTGCCTCAGCCTCCCGAGTAGCTGGGACTACAGGCGCCCGCCTCGTCGCCCGGCTAGTTTTTTTTTTTGTATTTTTTTTAAGTAGAGACAGGGTTTCACCGTATTAGCCAGGATGGTCTCGATCTCCTGACCTCGTGATCCGCCCGTCTCGGCCTCCCAAAGTGCTGGGATTACAGGCTTGAGCCACCGCGCCCGGCCTTTTTTTTTTTTTTTTTTAATGTTATGAGGGAATCATAGAAAGCATGTTTAAAGTGCCGAGTGGGCCGGGCACGGTGCCTCATGCCTGTAATCCCAGCACTTTTGGGGAGGCTGAGACGGGCCGATCATTTGAGGTTAGGAGTTCAAGACCAGCCTGGCCAATATGGTGAAACCGCATCTCTGCTTCCCAGGAGAATCACTTGAACCCGGGAAGTGGAGGTTGCAGTGAGTCGAGATTGTGCCATTGCCCTCCACCCTGGCAACAAGAGTGGAATTCTGTCTCAAAAATAAATAAATAAATAATAATAAAAATAAATAAAGTGCCAAGTGCAAGGCCTAGCACCTGACTAGTCTTGGGTTCGTGTAGCTATGGTTAAAAAAATACAGAAAGGGTCGGGAGCGGTGGCTCACGCCTGTAATCCCAGCACTTTGGGAGGCCGAGGCGGTCAGATCACGAGGTCAAGAGATCTAGACCATCCTGGCCAACATGGTGAAACCCTGTCTATACTAAAAATACAAAAAATATATATATATATATATATATACAGAAGGGTAATGAGCACCCTGTCAAACAACTGGTACGAGTGTTGCCAAGGAGTTGGTAGAGGCTGATGGCTAGCCATGCTGGCCCTGGGGTCATACTGGTAGATGTAAATGCTGGCTTTACTATTTATTTATTTTTGTTTTTATTTTTTGAGATAGGGTATTGGTCTGTCACCCAGGCTGTAGTGCAGTGGCATGAACATGGCTCATTGCAGTCTCAACCTCCCAGGTTCAAGGGATTCTCCCACCTCAACCTCCTGAGTAGCTGGGACTACAGGTTCATGCCACCACACCTGGCTAGTTTTTGTGTTTTTTTGTAGAGATGGGGTTTCACCATGTTGCCCAGCTGGTATCAAACTCCTGAGCTCAAGGAATCCACCCACCTAAGTCTCCGAAAGTGCTGGGATTACAAACTTGAGCTATCATGCCCACTGTCTTTGCTATTTAGTTGTAGCAATACCTTGAGTGAATTACTTAACCATTCTGAGTCTCAGTTTACTCATCTGTAAAATGGGGATAATAGTAGTTCCCACTTCACCAATTATAATGCATGAGCTGCTGCTCTGATATTAGTGATCTGATTGGGGTTGTCCTGGATGACTTTGAAGGCCCTCTCCCATCTGATACCCTGTAGGTCTAGAATTCCTACTCCTTCCCTTGGGAGCAAACTACAGGGGGGCCAGGGAAGCAGGTAAATGCACTATCTTAAGACCCTCAGATGCGGAGGACTACTTATATCTATCCTTGCCAGTGACCCTGTAAAAAGGTCACTTTCTGCCTTCCTCCCCCCAGTCCACCTCTTCCTGTGACAGGTGGCTGGAATGCACCTGAGAGAGCTGAGGGCGTGGGGTGTGGCACAGGCTTGGTGGAGGACAGGCTGTCTGGCTTTGTAATCTGTTTCATGTACTTTGGCCCCCAGATGAACTGTGAGCTCCACGAGGGACCCAGCTGCTGTATGGAGAACAGAAATTAGTCAATAGCATGGGGGGGAATCAATGGGGAGGATCAGAGGTTGCCAACTGGTGGCCCAGAGGCCAAACCTTGTTCACAGGCCTGTTTGATGATCTACATAGTTGCACCATGTTTTCTGTGTGTGTGTGTGTGTGTTTACTTAATTCCTTATAAATTAACTGTGGCCTAGTCTCATTCAATAACCTTCCCCAGTTTTGAATGCTCCAGAGTTGAGCACAGGCCCCAACCACCCTGAGGTTGACATTATTATTACCCACATTGTACAGAACAAACTGAGGCAGAGAGATGTGAAGCAAGACAGTGGAAAAACTGGGACAGGTTCATTGGTTCCCAGATCAGTGCTTTCTTCACTGGTTCATGCTGCTCCTCAAAGCCACATGCCATTTTGGCCCTGGCCATATCCCCTAGGGGTTAAGAGTGAGGATTCCGGGCTGCAACTGTGTCTTGAATTCTGGTCCCACCACTTCTCAGCAATGTGAAAATGGGCAAAGTATTTAATTTCTTGGGGCTTCCAGTTCCTCATCTGGAGGATAGTAATAGGACCAACTTCATGTACGTTAAATGAGTTAACGCTCATAAAATGCTTAGGGCAGTACCTAGGTACACAGTAAGAGCTCAATAGACACTTGCTATTATCGTTAATTGAGCACAGGCTGTGTGCCAGGTACTAAGAGTACAAAGATCAATGAAATATGCCGCAGGGCTCCTAGACTGATGAGAGATCATGGGACAGTGACATGTACCCCAAGGAGACTGGCTGAGAAAGCAGAGGTGGGCCACGGTGCCCAAGTATTTAGTCAAACGTCAGGATTCACCTCCTACAGGCTGCAGCCCGTTGCCATTTAAGCTGACCTGAGGCCTGGTGTGATGGTGCATGCCTGTAGTCCCAGCTACGTGGGAGGCAGGAGCAGGAGGATCACCTGAGGCTGAGATCGCCTGAGTTCCAGGCTGTAGTATGCCATGATCATATCTGTGAATAGCCACTGTACTCCAGCCTAGGCAACATAGTGAGACCTCACCTCTAAAAAAAACAAAAACAAAAAAATGGACCTAGGGTCCTGTGACCAGGGAATAAGACTGGCTGCAGGGTGGGCACTCTGCAGTGTCTACCCACTTACATACACTATAAACTAGCAGAGTCCCAGGCTGAGCGCAGTGGCTCACGCCTGTAATCCCAGCACTTTGGGAGGCCGAGATGGGTGGATCACGAGGTCAGGAGATCCAGACCATCCTGGTTAACACGGTGAAACCCCGTCTCTACTAAAATACAAAAAAAAAAAAAACAAACAAATTAGCCGGGCGTGGTGGCGGGCGCCTGTAGTCCCAGCTACAGGCTGAGGCAGGGGAATGGCGTAAACCCGGGAGGCGGAGCTTGCAGTGAGCCGAGATCGCACCACTGCACTCCAGCCTGGGCAACAGAGCGAGACTCCGTCTCAAAAAAAAAAAGGCAGAGTCCTGTGCTACACACGAACCTGCATCGTCACCATCATGCTGTGTGTGTGTCTGTGACTAAGCGTGAAGGAATTAGGGGCATGACAGGGATGGGTGGGGAGAAGAGGAGAAAGGCTCCAAACACAGGCTTCCCCTATGGTCATGAGAAACAAGTTTATCTTTCTTTCTTTTTTTTTTTTTGAGACGGAGTTTCGCTCTTGTTGCCCAGGCTGGAGGGCAATGGCGCAATCTCGGTTCACCACAACCTCCACCTCCCGGTTCAGGCAATTCTACCTCGGCCTCACAAGTAGCTAGGATTACAGGCGCATCCCGCCATGCCTGGCTAATTTTGTATTTTTAGTAGAGATGGGGTTTCTCCAGGTTGGTCAGACTGGTCTCAAACTCCCGACCTCAGGTGATTCACCCACCTCGGCCTCCCAAAGAGCTGGGATTACAGGCATGAGCCACTGCGCCTGGCCTAAGTTCTAAGTTTATCTTCAATTTGACTTTTTTTTTTTTTTGAAACAGGGTCTTCCTCTGTCACCCAGGCTGAAGTGCAGTGACACCATTATAGCTTACTGCAGTCTCAATCTCCCCGGCTCAAGCAGTCCTCCCACATTAGCCTCCTCAGTAGCTGAGATTACAGGTGTGTACCACCACACCCACCTAATTTTTGTATTTGTAGTAGAGATGGGGTTTCATCATGTTGCCAAGGCTGGTCTTGAACTCCTGGGCTCAAGTGATCCTCCAGGTTTGCCCTCCCAAAGTGCTGGGATTACAGGAGTGCACCACTGTGCCCAGCCCTGCATGGGTGATTCTAATGCAGGTGGTCCAGGGCTGCGCTGGATGATGTCCAGCATAAGCTTCAAATCAGCACAAGAATCCTCTGGATAACCAATCATCCCCTCAGTCTTGGCCTCCCTCCTT
The DNA here is from genome assembly GCF_009764315.1 of Trachypithecus francoisi. Lineage (NCBI taxonomy): Eukaryota > Metazoa > Chordata > Mammalia > Primates > Cercopithecidae > Trachypithecus > Trachypithecus francoisi. The sequence continues at coordinate 101,735,692 of NW_022681457.1, read as the reverse complement.
TCTCTTTCCTTCCTGACACCCCATATTCCTGCCCCTCATTCTTCTTCCTGTGCCCAGAGACCCCACCGAATATTACACGTCTCTGAGGCTCTGTTACTGCTCTTTTCTCCACCTGGTGTGGCCTTCCCTACCTTCCTCTGCTCTGTCCCATCTCCCCCAAGAGGCCTTGTCATACTTCCCCTCTCTTGGGCTCCTATCTATTCCATATAGGCTCAGCTTTTGGCAGTCTGCTGAAGGTTTCTTTATGAAACCTTCCCTAACATAACCTTCTTTTTCTTTTTTTTTTTTGAGACAGGGTCTCATTCTGTCTCTTAGGCTGGAGTGCAGTGGCATGATCAGGGCTCACTGTAGGCACAGCCTCTCAAGTAGCTGAGACTACAGGTGCGCTCCACCATGTCTGGCTAATTTTTGTTGTTGTCGTTAGAGATGGGGTCTCCCTATGTTGCTCAGGCTGGTCTCAAACTCCTGCTTCAGCCTCCCAAAGTGCTGGGATCACAGGTATGAGCTGCCATGCCCAGCCCATAAGCAGTTTCTTTACCTCATCTATAAAATCAAGATGACAAGTAAATGAGAAAGTGTACACAAGGAGCATTATAGTCACTTAATAAGTCATAGCTGTTATTTTTATATTGCTGTTCAACCTCGAGTAGGTCAGTTTAAGACTTCTGCCAAGCACTGTAGTAACTTACACAATAACATATCTATTATTATCCCTATTTTATAGTTGAAAATGAGACAAAGAGAGATAAAGAAACTTTTTCTAGGCCATGTGTGGTGGCTCATGCCTGTATTCCCAGCATTTTGGGAGGCCGAGGTGGGAGAAGTGCTTGAGCCCAGAAGTTTGAGACCATCCTGGGCAACATAGTGGGATCCCCATCTCTAATGAAAATTTTAAAAATTAGCCAGTCATGGTGGTTCAAACCTGTGGTCACAGCTACTCAGAAGGCTGAGTCTGGGAGGTCAAGGCTGCAGTGAGTCCTGACTGTGCCACTGTACTCCAGCCTGGACAACAGAGTGAGAGCTTGTCTTGAAAAGAAAAGGGCCGGGCGCGGTGGCTCACGCCTGTAATCCCAGCACTTTGGGAGGCTGAGGCGGGTGGATCACCTGAGGTCAGGAGTTCGAGACCAGCCTGGCCAACATGGTGAAAACCCGTCTCTACTAAAAACACAAAAATTAGCCAGGCGTGGTGGCGCATGCCTGTAATCCAAGCTACTTGGAAGGCTGATGCAAGAGAATTGCTTGAACCCAGGAGGTGGAGATTGCAGTGAGCCAAGATCAGGCCACTGCACTCCAGCCTGGGCAACAAGAGTGAAACTCTGTCTCAAAAAAAAAAAAAGAAAGAAAAGAAAAGAAACTTGTCCAGGTTCACCCAGGAGAAATTGGCTGCACTTGGATTTGAGTTGAGGCATCAGGTCCTGAGCACTTTTTTTTTTTTCCTTTTTGAGATAGGATCTTGCTCTGTCACCCAGGACAGAGTGCAGTGACATGATCATGACACACTGCAGCCTCAACCTCCCACGCTCAAGCAATCCTCCCACCTCAGCCTCCCAGGCAGCTGGGACTACAGATGCGCACCACTATGTCTGGATAATTTTTGTATTTTTTTGTAGAGGCAGGGTTTTGTCAGGTTTCCCATGCTGGCCTTGAACTCCTGGGCTCAAGCAATTCTCCCAAAGTGCTGGGATTACAGGTATGAGCCACTGAGCGTGGCCTCTGAGCTCTTAATCATCACACTATCCTTAATTTCTCACATCCTGATAGCAGAGAACAAGTGCCAAGGCTGGAGCGTGGGACCTGGCATGTGGTAGGTGCTCAACAAATGCTAGGGACTGAATTGAGCTGAATGGTTTCTATATCCAGGGAGAGGGGGAAAAATCACCCAAATACCTTACTGGCCATGATGTCTCATGCTTTTTATTTGATAAGACTCAACATCTCTAATGAGTTTTCAGATCGCTAGTGAGAAAGAGACGTAAAAAAAAAATTCAGAAAAAAAATTCAAGGCCGGGCGCGGTGGCTCAAGCCTGTAATCCCAGCACTTTGGGAGGCCAAGACGGGTGGATCACGAGGTCAGGAGATCGAGACCATCCTGGCTAACACGGTGAAACCCCATCTCCACTAAAAAATACAGAAACTAGCTGGGCGAGGTGGCGGGCGCCTGTAGTCCCAGCTACTCTGGAGGCTGAGGCAGGAAAATGGCGTAAACCCGGGAGGTGGAGCTTGCAGTGAGCTGAGATCCGGCCACTGCACTCCAGCCTGGGTGACAGAGCGAGACTCCGTCTCAAAAAAAAAGAAAAAAAAGAAAAAGAAAAAAATTCAGAATGGTGTCCCACTCAAAGCTTGGGGGAGAGGCGGGGGTAGGTGTCTAAAGCCGGTCAATCTACTTCAAAGGGGTGATCATGGGTTTTAACTTCAGAATGTGAAGATGGCGCAGGGATATTGGGGAAGAAGGAAGGGTACAGGGTAGTCCATCTGGTCCCAAAACCTTCCTCCTCCCGCTACCCCTAACCTCTGAATCTCTCTCCAAGTCACTCTGTATCATTGGCACTACAAATACTGACTTTCTCTTCATGGAAACTGAGAGAGATTTAATCTAAGAAAGACTCAGTGGAAGAAACGCATGGATATTATTTTCCAAGCGAGGTGCCATGCAGAACGGAGATCCATCCTGGCTCCAAATTCTCTTTCAATTCAGGTCATTAATCTTATCCACCCTCCTTTAAGCTCCATATAGATCTCAGGTAGACCAGAGAGCCTTCCCTTTGAGCCCAGGGTCTTTTCTATAGTCAGATAGCTTCTCATCTCAACTGTATCAACTAGGGATCTCGTAGGTCACATTTCTTCCAACAAAGAGGAACTGTGAAAACATTACGTTGGCCAGGCACAGTGGCTCATGCCTGTAATCCCAGCACTTTGGGATGCCCAGGTGGGCGGATCACAAGGTCAAGAGATCGAGACCATCCTGGCCAACATGATGAAACCCCGTCTCTACTAAAAATACAAAAATTAGCTGGGCCTGGTGGCACGCATTTGTAGCACCAGCTACTCTGGAGGCTGAGGCAGGAGAATCTCTTGAACGCAGGAGGTGGAGGTTGCGGTGAGCTGAGATTGTGCCACTGCACTCCAGCCTGGCAAGAGGGCAAGACTCCATCTCAAAAGAAAGAAAGAAAGAAAGAAAATACTATGCTAAGTAGTGAAATCTTCAGTCCTGCCCCCCTGCCCACAGCTCTTTCAGAAATTAAGAAAACAACAGGAAAAAGAACAATTCTGTTGATTGAACCAAGACTCAAGATATCATTAATTAATCCAGGTCTCAGAAAATAGTAATAATAAAAAAATCCTGATTAGGTTACAGGACACAAAAGATAACAAGAGTCATCACCGAATAAGACTAAGAGGACTTCCGGAAAGGGACAATTTTCCGAAAGGCTTGCCGAAACTCTTCATTAAACACAGTGTAGATTATTGGATTGATGAGGGAGTTTAAATAGCCTAGCCAGGTGAAGAAGTCAAAGAGGGCCGGGTGGATCCAGCAGGAGTCCCGGCAGATGGGGAGGACCAGAGACACTACGAAGAAGGGCAACCAGCAGATGATAAAAGCCCCCAGAATGATGCCCAGAGTTTTAGTGGCTTTCCTTTCCCGAGCAGCAGAAATCCTCTTGCGTTCCAGGGCACTGTCAGCAAGCTTGATTTTCACGTGGCTGAAAAAGAGAGGGGAGCCAGCCGAGTGCGAGTGCCCCTCATGGAGGCTGGGGTTGAGCGAACAGAGCGAGGACCCTGCAGAGCCTGTGATGAGGTGGGCTGTGGTGAAGCGCTTCCCATAGAGTGAGGGTGGATTCAGGATGCGATTCCGGGCCGCCCGGTAGATCCGGCCATATAGGATGATGAGCAACACCGAGGGAATGTAGAAGGCCCCACACGTGGAGTAGATGGTGTAGGAGATCTGAGAGGTGTTCACCAGGCAGTCCGACATCTCCTCCTGGGCCTTGGCCTGTCGCCAGAAGAGAGGGGGAATGGAGATGCAGATGGAGATGGCCCAGACAATGGCAATCATGGTGGCCGCGTGGCCAGCCGTCCTGCGTTTACTGTACTCCAGGGCATCCGTGATCGCCCAGTACCTGTCCAGAGCAATGACACAGAGATGCAGGATGGAGGCCGTGCAGCACGTGATGTCAGAAGACAGCCAGATGTCACACAAGATTTGGCCAAAGTTCCAGGTGTGGGTGATGGTATAGGCAATGCTGATGGGCATGACCAAGATGGAAACCAAGAGGTCGGTGGTGGCCAGGGAGCCAATCAGGTAGTTGGCAGGGGTATGGAGCTTCTTGGTGAGTAAGATGGTGGTGAGTACGAAGGCGTTGGAGAGGACTGTGGCCAGTGTGATGATGGAAAGGACCACGGCAAGGGAGATCTTGAGTGCCTGGAGGGTCCTGGGATCCCAAGCCTCTGGGGTTTCTGTGGCATTCAGGGATCTGTTGGAGGCCTCCTGGGGAAGGCCTTCTGTTGACTGGTTCAGTGGGGACATGCTAGGTGGCTCTCTCTTCCCACAGACCTCCACACATTTGGCTCCTTCCTTCAAGGTTGTCCTGACAACAGAGCAAAGTCATCCTTCTGCTTCGCACTGGTGGGAGCCGTACACTAGAACAGACCACAGTGAAAAGGCCTCAAGACCGGACTATTCTCCAAGTACAGCTGTAATAAAATAAAATTAAATAATAATGATAATAATAAACAAGACCAGATTATTTGAAGAACGATGAGACAACTACCACTGGTAGTTAAAGGTCTTTCCTAAACCACAGGAATTCCAGGATGTCTCAGGGTCCTGAAGCTTTGCCCAGCAGATGGTCATGCCCGCGGGACACATACTGAATTCGTTAGACAGTTATCAGGGGATCACACCCAGGTGGGCAATGCCCTGGGATTCTTGCCTTTGGCATCTGGTTCTTTCCAAAGCTTGAGTCATTCGTGTGTTTAATGAGAACTTCAGAATTCCCCTCATAATAATTGAAACGATTCTGGATTTAGGATTGCCTCCGAGGAGCTTTTAAAACTAGACACAAAAAGAAGTTCCAGCTGATTCAGAGAGGAGTCCAGTCAGCATAGCGGCTCGCGGTTTTCCCAGGTTCATTGTGATGCCTCCTGAGCTACCTTAACTTCAGTTCCTGTCTCACTGATCGTTTAGAGCCGAAACAGACAAAACATCCTGGTTACCAAGACTCGAAGAATGCATGAGCTGGGACCAGGCAAAACAAACAGATCACTGTGGGCTCACGGAATGGGGACATATTCAGAAGATCTGGGGTTTAAAAAAGAAAAAAAAAATAGAGTTAGGTTCTAGAAGGACAATGTGGAAGCCTGAGATGAACTACATGATTATAAAGATACTACTTAAAGCTGGCCATGGTGCTGTGGAACTGGCATTCTAGAAAGTATCAGAATACAGGGGTGGGTGATGTGCCCCACCCATGCAATTCCCAGAGGGGACAAAGTGTCATAGCTGTTGGAATCATCACAAGCTTGTTAGAAGTACATGAAATCAGCTCTGTAAGTTGTGAATCAGAAAGCGTCATTCTATTTATTTAGCAACAATGGAAACAAAATAAAACTGTACATGGGGAAAGATAAAGACCATCAGGAAAGAAGTCAAATTGTTACAATGTATTTCTCTACAAAGTATGGGGGGTCGTGGCCTTTTTTCTACTCATTTGAATTTTTCAGATGTCCTATAGTGAGCATGAATAATTTTATTTTTTATTTTTTATTATTTATTTATTTATTTTTGAGACGGAGTCTCGCTCTGTCGCCAGGCTACAGTGCAGTGGCGCGATCTCAGCTCACTGCAACCTCGCCTCCTGGGTTCAAGCGATTCTCCTGCCTCAGCCTCCCGAGTAGCTGGGACTACAGGCACATGCCCTCACGCCCAGCTAATTTTTGTATTTTTAGTAGAGACGAGGTTTCACCATGTTGGCCAGTCTGGTCTTGAACTCCTGACCTTGTGATCCGCCTGCCTCAGCCTCACAAAGTGTTGGGATTACAGGCGTGAGCCTCCATACCTGGCTGGAAGTCTATTTTTAAAAATGTTTTTATTATGTTTTCTTTCTTTCTTCCTTTCCTTTCCTTTCCTTTCCTTTTTCCTTTCCTTTCCTTTCTTTTTCTCTCTTTCTTTTCCTTCCTTCCTTCCTTCCTTCCTTCCTTCCCTCCCTCCCTCCCTCCCTCCCTCTCTCCCCATTGTGGAAGTTTAATCCAGAAAATACACTCAACTTTCCAAATGGAAACTGGAAACCTAGCTGCAAAAAAATCTTGGGAACTTCTGGGTTGGCGAAAGTATCCAGGTGTCTGTCTAGAAGCTCCTGACCTCAGGTGATCCGCCTGCCTCGGCCTCCCAAAGTAGGAGGGATTACAGGCATGAAGTATCGTGGCTTGCCCCTTGAAGCTTTTTCAGACCTTGTCCTATATACCTTTTCTTCTGGTTGTTCATTTGAATTCTATATAATAAACTGGTAATTTTTAAATTATTTATTTGTTTATTTATTTATTTTGAGGTAGGATCTAGCTTTGTCCCCCAGGCTAGAGTGCAGTGGCATGACCACAGCTCACTGCAGCCTCAACCTCCTGGATCAAGTGACCCTCCAACCTTAGCCTCCCACGTAGCTGGAACTACAGATGCATACCACTAAGCCCAGCTAATTGTTTTTTGTTTGTCTGTTTGTTTGTTTTCATAGAGGCAGGGTCTTGTTATGTTGCCAGGGCTGGTCTCAAACTCCTGGACTTAAGCAATCCTCCAGCCTTGACCTCCCAAAGTGCTGGGATTACAGGCATGAGCAGCTTTAGCTCCTTAATGTTTTAAAAATCAACCACCAGCTGGGCGCGGTGGCTCTTGCCTATAATCCCAGAACTGTGGGAGGCTGAGGCGGGTGGATCACCTTAGGTCGGGAGTTCAAGACCAGCCTGACCAACATGGAGAAACCCCGTCTCTACCAAAAATACAAAATTAGCCAGGCGTGGTGGTGCATGCCTGTAATCCCATCTACTTGGGAGGCTGAGGCAGGGGAATTTCTTGAACCCAGGAGGTGGAGGTTGTGGTGAGCCAAGATCGCGCCATTATACTCTAGCCTGGGCAACCAGAGTGAAACTCTACCTAAAAAAAAAAAAAAAAAAAAAAGGCTGGGCAGGGTGGCTCACGCCTGTAATCCCAACATGTTGGGAGGCCGAGGTGGGTGGATCACGAGGTCAGAAGATCGAGACCATCCTGGCTAACATGGTGAAACCCCGTCTCTACTAAAAATACAAAAAAATCTAGCTGGGCATGGTTGCAGGCACCTGTAGTCCCAGCTACTCGAGAGGCTGAGGCAGGAGAATGGCCTGAACCCGGGAGGCGGAGCTTGCAGTGAGCCGAGATGGCGCCACTGCACTCCAGCCTGGGAGACAGAGCGAGAATCCGTCTCAAAAAAAAAAGAGAAGGAGAAGGAGAAGAAGAAGAAAAGAAGAAGAAGAAGAAGAAGAAAAAGAAGAAGAAGAAGAAGAAGAAGAAGAAGAAGAAGAAGAAGAAGAGGAGGAGGAGGAGGAGGAGGAGGAGGAGGAGGAGGAGAAGGAGGAGGCGGCGGCGGCGGCAGCTAAACCTGCAATGCAGTATTTTCCCTCTCACTCCCCAAATTTGTGGGTGCTTCATTATAAAAGATAAAAATCTGCCTGGAGGAGAGGGGAAAGCCTCAATTTAAGAAAACCAATCCTAAGCCACCAACTCCAAAACATATATTATAGTTTAAAGGATATTATAACAATATCTTTTGAAGAGCTCTTGCTATATTCCAGGCACTGAGCTAGTTTTGGGGCTAAGAGTCACCCAACCTGTAAAGTGGGCAACATGGCTCCCAACTTAGAATGACCCAACCAATGCTCAAAGAGGTGATGTCACCTGCCCAAGGCCACTTGGCTGGAAGTGGAAAAACCAGGTCCAGAGATCTCAAGAAATTTCTACCCTTGCCTACATTGCCTCAGTTGAGGATGAAAAGCCTTAAGGCATGCATGCATAGCTGGTTTGATGACCCCCTCCTACCCCAACTCTCCCCAGGCTCCACCCCAAAAGCCTCTGGCTGAAGTTTTGCTCCCATTTTGGTTCACAGGGAAAATGTGAACTCTGGTTGGCTCTTTGAAACTTTCTCCCCTGCAGACAGTCTGGGTGACTGAGGTGCGTCATTTCCCATGGAAGCCTGGTGTGCCTGCCCCACAAACTCATGCGGTCACTCCTTGAGTTCCAAGCATTCCAGTGACCTCATTTCAGTGAAAGGCGTGGGTTCAGAAAGGCTCAGGAGGCTGGTATGTGTGCAAGCCCTCCAGCCCTTGGTGACATCTTGGGAAGAAGGACAGGGACACAGGGACAGGAGCAGACAGACTTGGTTGGGAAGGCTAGGCTGTAGCTTTGAAAGAAGTAACACAATTCAGAGACTGTCTTCTCTCCTGCCTGCTATCCCTCCCCATTGTGAACAAAGGTGGGAGAAGTTTTCATAATCTAGTTGCCTTTGGAGACATGGACTGTAGCTCTACAAGCAACTCTCTCTTTCCCGTCACACTTCAAATAATAAAATGAAAAATACAGGCCAGGCATGGTGGCTTACACCTGTAATCCCAGCACTTTGGGAGGCTGAGGCCGGTGGATCACCTGAGGTCAGGAGATCGAGACCAGCCTGGCCAACATGGTGAAACCCCATCTTTACTAAAAATGCAAAAATTAGCCGGCGTAGTGGTAGGCACCTGTAATCCCAGCTACTCAGGAGGCTGAGGCAGGAGAATCGCTTGAATCTGTGAGGAAGAGGTTGCAGTGAGCCAAGATTGTGCCATTGCACTCCAGCCTGGGTGACAGAGCGAGACTCCGTCTCAAAAAAAAAAAAAATTAAAATGACAATGAAAGCCGGGTGTGGTGGCTTATGCCAGTAATCCCAACACTTTGGGAGGCTCATGTGGGAGGATCGCTTGGGCCCAGGAGTTCAAGACCAGCCTGGGCAATATAGCGAGACTATCTATTTTAAACAAAAGAAAAAAGAAAGAAAGAAAAATCAAAATGAAGCCGGGCGCGGTGGCTCACACCTGTAACCCCAGCTCTTTGGGAGGCCGAGACGGGCGGATCACAAGGTCAGGAGATCGAGACCATCCTGGCTAACACGGTGAAACCCCGTCTCTACTAAAAATGCAAAAAACCAGCCGGGCGAGGTGGCGGCGCCTGTATTCCCAGCTCCTCGGGAGGCTGAGGCAGGAGAATGGCGAGACTCCGTCTCCAAAAAAAAAAAAAAAAAATCAAAATGATAACAAGATGCCATTTTCACTTAGTAGAAAAGTACAGCATTTTAAATCTGATCATGTCATGTCAGTTAATAAGAGTAAGCAGCTTGGGAGGCTGAGGCAGGATGATTGCTTGAGCCCAGGAGTTCAAGACCAGCCTGGGCAACACGGTGATTGGAGATACTTCATAAGCAAACAATTTAGTATTATTTCATAAAACTAAAGAAGCAAACAATTTAGAATTATTTCATAAAACTAAAGATGTGATGACTACCTCATGATTCAGCAATTCCACTGCTGGGTATGCGTGGCAGAGAAACTCTTCTGTGTTCACTAGAAGACAGAAACAAGAATGGTCCTAGTAGCATGAAATAGCAAACAACTAAAAACAACCAAACGTCCATCAACAGCAGAATGGTAGCATATGGCATATTGCTATGATGGAGTGCTACAGAGAAGCAAAACAGAATAAACCACAGCTACACACACCAAAATGGTGATTATCACAAACAAGGCAGAGTGCCAAAGTCAAAAACATGCAAGAAGAAACAAACTGTTAGGGAGATAAATATATGTGGCAAAACCATAAGGAAAAGCAAAGAAATTAAAAATATAAAATTCAGGGGCCGGGCGCGGTGGCTCATGCCTGTAATCCCAGCACTTTGGGAGGCCGAGGTGGGCGGATCACGAGGTCAGGAGATCGAGACCATCCTGGCAAACACAGTGAAACCCCGTCTCTACTAAAAATCCAAAAAAATTAGCCAAGTGTGGTGGCGGGCGCCTGTAGTCCCAGCTGCTCGGGAGACTGAGGCAGGAGAATGGCGTGAGCCCGGGAGGTGGAGGCTACAGTGAGCCGAGATCGCGCCACTGCACTCCAGCCTGGGCGACAGAGCGAGACTCTGTCTCAAAAAAATAAATAAATAGGCCGGGCGCGGTGGCTCAAGCCTGTAATCCCAGCACTTTGGGAGGCCGAGACGGGCGGATCACGAGGTCAGGAGATCGAGACCATCCTGCCTAACATGGTGAAACCCCGTCTCTACTAAGAAATACAAAAAACTAGCCGGGCGAGGTGGCTGGCGCCTGTAGTCCCAGCTACTCGGGAGGCTGAGGCAGGAGAATGGCGTACACCCGGGAGGCGGAGCTTGCAGTGAGCTGAGATCCGGCCACTGCACTCCAGCCTGGGCGACGAGCGAGACTCTGTCTCAACAACAATAACAACAAAATAAAATAAAATAAATAAATAAAATTCAGGATAGTGGTTACTCCTGGAGAGAAAAGGACAGAGGAATATAATCATAAAGGGTTTTAAAAGTTTCAATTATGTTCTTTTCACTATCTCAACTCACTGCAACCTCGGCCTCCCCGGTTTAAGTGATTCTCCTGCTTCAGCCTCCCAAGTAGCTGGGATTACAGGCATGTACCACCATGCCCGGTTAACTTTTGTATTTTTTTAGTAGAGACGGGGTTTTGCCATGTTGGCCAGCCTGCCTTGGCCTCCCAAAGTGCTGGGATTATAGGTGTGAGCCACCACGCCAGGCCTTTTTGAGAAAGAGTCTTGCTCTATCACCCAGGCTGGAGTGCAGGGGCATGATCAGAGCTCACTGTAGCCTTGATCTCCTGGGCTCAAGTGACCCTCCCACCTCAGCCTCCTGAGTAGCTGGGACCACAGATACTACCACTCCCAACTGATATTTAACTTTTTTTGCAGAGATGGGCTCTCCCTATGTTGTCTAGGCTTGTCTTCAAACTCCTAGACTCAAGCAATTCTCCCACCTTGGCCTCCTAAAGTGCTGGGATTACAGGTGTGAGCCACCATGCCTGGTCTTTTTTTTTTTTTTTTTTTTTTTTTAGAGGGAGGATCTTGCTCTGTCACCCAGGTACAATGGCACAGTAATAGCTCACTGCAACCTTGAACTTCTGGGCTCAAGCGATCCTCCCAACTTGGCCTCCCAAAGTGTTGGGATTATAGGCATCAACCACCATGCCCAGCCTGATGTTCTATTTTTTAAGTAGGTGGTGAGTGCATCAATATTGTTATTCGTGTGTGTGTGTGTGTGTGTGCGTGCGTGTGTGTACTGCTTTGTAGGGAATGATGCATGTGTAATTTTTCTTTCTTTCTTTTTCTTTTTCTTTTTTTTTTTTTTTTTTTTTTTTTTGAGACAGAGTCTTGCTCTGCCACCGAGGCTGGAGTGCAGTGGCCGGATCTCAGCTCACTGCAAGCTCCGCCTCCCGGGTTTACGCCATTCTTCTGCCTCAGCCTCCCGAGTAGCTGGGACTACAGGCGCCCGCCTCGTCGCCCGCTAGTTTTTTGTATTTTTAAGTAGAGACAGGGTTTCACCGTATTAGCCAGGATGGTCTTGATCTCCTGACCTCGTGATCCGCCCGTCTCGGCCTCCCAAAGTGCTGGGATTACAGGCTTGAGCCACCGCGCCCGGCCCACTCTTTCTTTTTCTTAACGGGGGGATGGAGTCTTCCTCTGTCACCCAGCTGGGAATGCAGTGATGCAATCTTCGCTCACTGCAACCTCTGCTTTCCGGGTTCAAGTGATCCTCCCACCTTAGCCTCCTGAGTAGCTGGAACTACAGGCGCGTACCACCCTGCCTGGCTAATCTTTGTATTTTTAGTAAAGACGGGGTTTCACCTTGTTGGCCAGGCTGGTCTTGAGTTCCTGACCTCAGGTGATCTGCCCTCCTCAGCCTCCCAAAGTGCTGGGATTACAGGCGTGAGCCATCGCACTTGGTAGTGTATGTAATTTTTCTCAATCTATTTTGTATATTATGAAAAAGAACCCTATTACCAGCAATATGTTGATACATTAATACCTATTGATAATTTTAGTGCAGAAGATCTGCATTCTGGTCCCAGCTCTGCCATTGACCAGCTGGGTAACCATGGGCAAAGCACAACGTCTTTGACCCTTAGTTACTTCCTTGGTGAAATGAGAATAAAAGCCTGGCTGTGCTGTCCTAAAGAAGTATTGAGTAGCTCCAGCAAGATCATGTATGTGATATGTTGTGAACAGCAGAGTCCTGAACAAATGTAATGATGCTAACAGAGAAGGAGTACAGTGGCTACTGTACAGGCATTCTCAGGTCCCAATTCCTGTTGGTTCGCTTTCTTGCTGTGGCCACTGGGTGAATAACTTCACCTCTCTGAGCCTGCACAGCTTCAGTGATGGAGATGATAATCCAAATCTCACAGGAGTTTGGGGAGAACTGTTAATATCATGGATACAAAATGCTCAACATAGTAAATGGTTTCTTTTTGTTTATTTATTTATTTATTTATGGACAAGGTGTCCCTATGTCACCCAGGCTGGTCTCAAATTCCTGGCCTCAAGTGATCCACTCACTTTGGCCTCCCAAAGTCTTGGGATTATAGGCCTGAGCCACCATGCCTGGCCTTGTAGTCAATGGCGACCACAAATGTGATTTATCTGGGTTCTCTATGGTGCATCCAACCAAATTCAGATATCCAGGCAACAAGATCACTTCCCTCACCAGAAACAAAGTATCACTGCCCGTTTTGGTGAGAGATGTCTGCCATTGCTAAAAACCCAGACATACCGAGGAGCTTCCTCCCTGCCCACCCATTTTTCCAGGGGCCATGATAGCAGCAGCAGAAGCAAGGACCTTTCTCGGCCCCGCCTCCACCTCCAGGCCACAAGCATCTCCCCTGAAGTCCAGATCACGTGGACTCCAGACACACCGTGAATCTCCCAGCTTTGGCATCTCTGAAGAGGGGTGGAAAGAGAAAAGCAGACAGAGAGACTTATGTACCAATCTCGGCCTGTTCCAGAGACCACCTTTGATTACAGCTGATTGGACCAGGGTGGACATGTGACCCAAAATGAGCCAATCAGATTCTCTCTTGGGAATTTAGAATGGCGACCATGGGGAGCTGGGCTGGATAGAAGATGGGGGAAGATAAATCTTCTATCTTCCAAGGGTCCTGAGGCTGGAGTCAGGCTGCAGCCTTTACTAAATCAAGGAAGGTTTGGGGGGAATAGAAAAGCCAAAGGTAAACAAAAAACAGGTCTGTAGAGAGAGGCAGGAGAACGGAGCAGAGAAAGAAGCTGAGGGAGAGGAACCACCTGTCCTGGGAGAGGAGAAGGAAGGAGGCTTCCAGGCCAGGGAATACTCCTTCCCATCCTTGTATGTCAATGAGCGACCTTCTATCCAGGAAACCTCATTTGTACCAACTCGTGTTTTCCCAGCTGAGCCAGTTCACATGGACACAGCAGCTTTTGAGAAATGGTAGTAAGACAGGGAACTTTCTTCTTCTTTTTAATTTTCAGAGACAGGGACCTCCTCTGTCGTCCAGGTTGGAGTGCAGTGGCACAATCATGGCTCTCACTGCAGCCTCGATTGCCCGGGTTCAAGTGATGCTCCCACCTCAACCCTCCAAGTAGCTGGGACTACAGGCACAAGCCACCATGCCCAGTGAATTTTCAATATTTTTTTTGTAGAGACAGGGTCTCGCTGTGTTGCCCAGGGTGGTATGGAACTCCGGGGCTCAAGTGAGGCGATACTCCTGCCTCAGCCTCCCAAAGTGCTGGGATTAGAGGCTGAACTGCTGTGCCCAGTCAAGACAGGGGACTTTTGGTTCCTTCCCACTAACCAATCCCTACTGTGGGGTCCAAGTCCTTTTACCTCCTGGGCCCTTCTTCCTCATCTGTAAATTGGGGTAATGACATCTTTCACCCAGAATTGTTATGTGGCTTCAATGAAGTAGGGAGAACATGCCTAGCACAGTGGCTGGCACACAGCAGGTGTTTTTTTGAGACAGAGTCTCACTCTGTTGCCCAGGCTGGAGTATAGTGACCCAATCTCAGCTCACTGCAACCTCTGTCTCCCAGGTTCAACTGATTCTCCTGCCTCAGCCTCCCGTGTAGATTACAGGCATGCGCCATCACGCCTAACTAATTTTCGTATTTTTAGTAGGGGGTTTCACCATGTTGGCCAGGCTGGTTTCGTACTTCTGGCCTCAAGTGATCTGTGCATCTGGGCCTCCCAAAGTGCTGGGGGATCCACCCGCTTCGGCCTCCCAAAGTACTGAGATTACATGCATGAGCCACCGCACCCGGCCAGCAAAAGCTAGCCTCTTACAAAAGCAAAAGCTGGCCTCTTACAAAAGCTTCCTACCCAGGGCTCATTCAGCCTGCAGGAAGATCTGTCGCCTCCACTTTCTGAGGGCTCTTTAACTAAGTGAGTCATAAAACCTTGCCAGAAACAAAAAGGATGTATGGGTTTAATGTGTCCTTAGAAGCCAGTCTCATCTCTTTGGAAGAAAAAAGTAAGGCTCTGTGATAAAAAGATTTGTTGCAGTAGAATACATCCCCCACAGAGTAATTTGTGGCTGTTCTTTCTGTAGATGCTGTGTAGTACAGATGAGTGAGCTCTGGGTGGAGAAATCACTCTGCGCAAATCTGGACAGGGCTTTATATTTTACAAAATGCACCCACAGCTGTTATTTCATCTCATTCTCTCTGCTGCGTGGGACCTCCTACAGTCTTAGTTTTCTCCTCTGCAAAAATCAGGGTATCGAGTCTACCTCCCAGAGATATAATGAGGGTTGGATAGAACATGTGTGGGGAAGAATCTGGAAAGTTTCTTTTTCTTTCTTTTTCTCTTCGTTTTTCTTTCTTTCTTTTTTTTTTTAGACAGAGTCTCACTCTGTCACCCAGGCTGCTGTGCAGTGGGGCAATCTCGGCTCAATGTTACCTCCGCCTCCGGGTTCAGGCGATTCTCCTGTCTCAGCCTCCAGAGTAGCTGGGATTACAGGCATGCACCAGCACAACCGGCTAATTTTTTAATTTTTAGTAGAGATGGGGTTTCACGAGGTTGGCCAGGCTGGTCTTGAACTACTGATCTCAGGTGATCCACCCACCTTGGCCTCCCAAAGTGCTGGGATTACAGGCATGAGCCACCGCGCCCAGCCGAATCGGTAAAGTTTTAACATGGGTATGGGTGTGTGTGTAAGTGTATGCATCTCCCCCATTTCATGCTCTCTCTTTCTACCTCTATCTGAATGCCAGTTTTAAAATCTAATCAGTATCTTGAGGTGTAAACAAATCAGTCTTGCACCTCAGTTTCTCTAATCATAAAATCTGGAAAATGGGCAGGACATGGTGGCTCATGCCTGTAATCCCAGTGCTTTGGGAGGATGAGGTGAGATCACTTGAGGTCAGGAGTTTGAGATCAGCATGAGCAACATAGCGAGACCTCATCTCTCCAAAATATTTAACAATTAGCCAGGCATGGTGGCATGCATCTGTAGTCTTAGCTACTTGGGGGGCTGAGGTGGGAGAACTGCTTGAGCCCAAGAGTTTGAGGTTACAGTGAGCTATGATGGTGCCACTGCACTCTAGCCTGGGTGACAGAGTGAGTCCCTATCTTAAAACAAACAAACACCTCTGTGAAACATAGAAAATAAAAGGTCGCCAAAGTTCCAGCCCAGTACTTCCATTCCTAGCTGTACACCCAAGAAAAACATGTATGTACATCCACCAAAAGATACATGCAAGAATTGTTCATAGCAGCACTATTCATAACAACCCCAAACTGCAAACTACCTAAACAAGCATCTACAGTAGAATGGGCCAGGCACAGTGGTTCACACCTATAATCCCAGCACTTTGGGAGGCCGAGGCAGAAGGACTGCTTGAGGTTAGGAGTTTGAGACCAGCCTGGGCAACACAGGGAGACCCAGTCTCTAGAAAAAAAAGTTGAAGAATATTAGTGCTTGCCTGCTGCCATGTAAGACATTACTTTGCTCCTCGTTCACCTTTTACCATGATTGTTAGGCCTCCCCAGCCATGTGGAACTGTGAGTCAATTCAGCTTCTTTCTTTATAAATTACCCAGTCTCACTGGGCATGTCTTTATTAACAGCTTGAGAACACACTAATACAGTCAGTATGGATTGGTTTGCATTTTACATAATTTGACATAAGTAAAATCAGAGATCTACTCATTTTCGCCTGGCTTTTTTCATTTGGCGTAACTGTTTTGAGTTTCATCCATGTTATTGCATGTTCTCTTTTATTACTGAATAGTATTCCATTGTATGGATACACCAAAATGTATTTATCCATTTACTTGACGGGCTACTACAAATAAAGTGGCTGTGAACACTCATGTACAAAAAAAAAAAAAAGCCAGATATGACAGCACCCCTACCTATAGTCCCAGCTCCTTGGGAGGCTGGGGCGAGAGGACCTTTTGAGCCCAAGACTTTGAGGTTACAGTGAGCTCTAATAGTGCCACTGCAATCCCAGCCTGGGTGACAGAGCAAGACCCTGTTTCTAAAAAATAACTACTACAACAAACAGTAGAATGAATAAATAATTGTGACATAATCGTATAAGAGAGAGTGATTATAAGAATCACTCTTCATCAATGAGAATGGTTCCCAGCTACACACAAACAGGTGGATGAATCTAATAGACATAATGTTAAACAGAAGAAGCCAGGCGTCATGTGTGATTTAAACTTCATAAAGTTCAAAAACAGGCAAAACTGACTTACACTGAGGGAAGTCAGGCTATTGTGTTTCCTGTAAGAATGTAAAGGGGGCTTCTGAGTGCAGGTCATGTTCTGTTTCTTGAGCTGGTGTGTTCACTTTGTGAAAATTCATCAGGCTGCATACTTGTGTTTGGGGTACTTTTGCTTTTCTGGAAGTTTTGCCCACCCGCCCCCCAAAAAGTAGTGGTTAACTGCCCAAGAGCCTCAGGCACCAGCTCCACTGATTACAGGGAGAACTTGGAGTCATCACTGAACCTCTTTGCACCCAGTCCTTTTCCTTTCCTTCCCTTCCCTTCCCTTCCGTTCTTCCTTCTTCTTTTTCTTCTTCCTTTCTTTCCTTTCCTTTCCTTTTTTGAGACAGAGTCTCGCTCTGTCACCCAGCCTGGAGTGCAATGGTGCGATCTCGGCTCACTGCAACCTCCACCTCTCGGATTCAAGCGATTCTCCTGCCTCAGCCTCCCAAGTAGATGGGACTACAGACACACACCATCACGCCTGGCTAATTTTTGTATTTTTAGTAGAGACAGGGTTTCACCATGTTGGTCAGGCTGGTCTCAAACTCCTGACCTCAAGTGATCCACCCACCTCGACCTCCCAAAGTGCTGGGATTACAGGTGTGAGCCACCACACCTGGCTGCACTGGAAATGCGAATAACAGCACCAATGTCATGTGACTGTCACATGAGTGACAGAGAGGTGGGTGACTTGCCTAAGATCACATGGCAGTTTGGTGTCCCTCTCAGCTCAGCTCGATGCTTCTACTGCCCTGTGCCACCTCTCCCTGCCCCCATCAAAAGGAGCATTTTTTGTCCCTTGATTCTGGGTTCAGCATGGACTCGCTATGGTCAACAGAATGAGGCAGAAGTGACAGTAAGCCGGTGCTAAATGTAGTCCTCTAGAGGTTGTGCATGTGTCTGCTTGCACTCTGTCATTGCCATGAGAAGAACATCCCTGGGCTAGCACACTGGTCCCTGCAGGGAGAGACAAGGACATGGAGCAGAGCTGTTCCAGCCAAACCCAGCCTTAGAACAGAGCCTCTCACACAACCAGCAGACATGTGCGAGCCCAGCCAAGATCAGGAGATATACCCAGCCAAGGGTATCTATCCAGAGGAAAAGAAGTCATTATACAAAAAAGATACATGCACACGCATGTTTATAGCAGCACAATTCACAATTGCAAAATCATAGAACCAACCCAAATGTCCATCAATCAGTAAGTGGATAAAGAAACTGATTTATATGACGGAATACTACTCAGTCATAAAAAGCATTGAAATAATGGTATTTCAACGACCTGGATGAAACTGGAGACTATTATTCTAAGTAAAGTAACTCAGGAGTGGAAAACCAAATGTTGTATGTTCTCACTGATATGTGGGAGCTAAACTATGAGGATGCAAAGGCATAGGAAGGATACAATGGACTTCGGGGACTTGGGGGAAAGGGTGGGAGGGGGGCAAGGGATAAAAGACTACAAATAGGGTGCCGTGTGTGCTTCTTGGGTGATGGGTGCACCAACATCTCATGAATCACTGCTAAAGAACTGATTCATGTAACCAAATACCATCTGTACCCCAATAACCTATGGGAAAAAAAAATAAATACCCAGTCAAGTTCAGATTAAATCAGCCAACCTCCAAATACATGATTCGTAGTAATAAATGCTGTTGTTTTAATTCACCAAGTTTGAGGGTAGCTTGTTACATAGCAACAGCCAATTGATAAAGTCCCTTCATTCACTGAGTGTGTGTTTTTGTTTTGTTTTTGAGACAGTTTCACTCTTGTTGCCCAGACGGGAGTGCAGTGGTGCTATCTCAGCTCATTGCAACCTCCACCTCCCGGGTTCAAGTGATTCTCCTGCCTCAGCCTCCCGAGTAGCTGGGATTACAGGCCTACACCACCAGGTTCGGCTAATTTTGTATTTTTAGTAGAGATGGGGTTTCATCGTTTGGTCAGGCTGGTCTCGAACTCCTGACCTCAGGTGACCCACCCTCCTCCACCTCCCAAAGTACTGGGATTACAGGTGTGAGCTACCACACCTGGCCCCTTCATTCACTGAATGACTGGATTCTGTCTACTCTACTGCCCACACCTAACTGTGCCTTGACTCTTCTCTCCCCTCTCCACTCCTACTGCCACTGTTCTGTTTCAGGAGAGTGAAACCATCCTTCCTGGCTTCAATGGTCTCCCAGCCTCCACTCTTGGCCCCTCTCCATTCTCTAACCATATCCCACCCAGAATCTTCCTTTCAACTAACAGTCTGACTAGGTCACTCCCTTAAAATCCTCCAGTAGCTCCCACTGCACCTGGGATTAAGCCCAGGCTCCACAGCTTGGTTTAAGAGACTCTTCATGAACTGGTGTTTCCTTCCATCTCCAACCCCATCTCTCAGCATAGCTGGCTGTGACCTTCACACTGCAGCAGCACAGACCTGCCTGTTCTTCCGCCAGTACCCTCCTGCCATACCCCAGGCTCCAGTGCTGTTTCCTGCTGATCCTTTTTCCCTGCTGTATCCTCTGCCTGGAAAATGTCCTTTCTTCAGTCCTCTGGCTGCCTAATTCCAAGTCACCCTTCAGAGTTAGGCTCTGGTGTCTCCCCAGGAAGCTTTCCCTAACCTCCGCCCAAGCCCAGCTTGGTTCAGGTACCCCTTTCCTAAGAGCCTGCCACCCTAGCTCTCACCATATTGGACTGCCTCTGACACAGTAACAGGAGCTCCTTGAGTGTAGGGACCATGTCTCATTCACCGCTGTAGCCCGACACCTGGCCCAGAGCAAGGCATCAATACCTGTCTATGAAAGGCTCCAGGAACTGGTGGGGAATGGGCCCCGAGAACAGAGCACACGCCTGAGATGCAGAGGCCCTGGGCTTTAGCTTGGCTTTGCTGCTAACTTTCTGTGCAACCCAGGATAAGTCAGTTCCTCCTCCGAGCCTCAGTTTCTCCAACTTGAAAATGAGGTAGTTGGACCAGATCAGAGATTCTCTCGGTAAGCATTATAATCACCTACCTACAAGAGCTTTAAAAATACAAGTCAGGCCGGGCACAGTGGCTCACACCTGCAATCTCAGGACACTGGGAGGCCGAGGCAGGCAGATCACTTGAGGTCAGGAGTTCGAGACCAGCCGTCCAACATGGTGAAACCCTGTCTCTAGCCCCCCCCAAAAAATACAAAAATTAGCTGGGTGTGATGTGTGGTGGCACATGCCTGTAGTCCCTGCTAGTCAGGAGGCTGAGGCAGGAGAATCGCTTGAACCCAGGAGGCAGAGGCTACAGTGGGCTGAGATCGTGCTACCGCACTCCAGCCTGGGTAACAGAGTGAGACTCCATCTCAAGAAAAAAAAAAAAGTTTGTTAAAAACAACAACAGATATCTAGGCCTCACCCTCCAGGGGACAGAGCCCAGGCGCTGATTTTTGAAACCTTCTCAACTGCTTCTAAGGTGAAACCAAGATGAAAAACCACTGGCCTGGATGATACCTACTTATCTTCATCACTGACAATTTGGCTACCTTAAAAAAGTCAAAGACAGATGAAACCTGTTTTCAAGGCCTTTGCAATGGTTAGGGAAATATGAGGCCCCAGTGCCTTCCTGCTTTTAGCCTTGCACTGGATCCCCACAAGCCTTCAACAGGCAAGAGACCACCTCAAACAACCAAATACACTGTTAAAAGGCAAAAGCCTCTTTTTTTTTTTTTTTTTTTTTGAGGTGGAGTCTTGCTCTGTCGCCTAGGCTGGAGTACAGTGGTGCAATCTCGGCTCACAGCAACCTCCGCCCACCAGGGTCAAGCAATTCTCCTGCTTCAACCTCCTGAGTAGCTGGGATTACACCACCCACCACTACGCCTAGCTAAATTTTGAATATTTTTAGTAGAGACAGGGTTTCACCATGTTGATCAGGCTGGTCTTGAACTCTTGACCTCAATTGATCCTCCCACCTCGACCTCCCAAAGTGCTAGGATTATAGGCGTGAGCCACTGTGCCCGGCCGGCAAGAGCCTTTGAAGTTAACAACTCACTATATTCACCCATGCTGTGGGAAAGTGGGTAAAGAGGTTTTAAATTCTTACCATCTGACCAGGCATAGTGGCTCATGCCTATAATCCCACCACTTTCGGAGGTGGAGGTGGGCAGACGGCTTCAGCCTAGGAGTTTGAGACCAGCTTGGGCAACATGGCAAAAACCCATCTCTACAAAAAATACAAAAATTAGTCAGGTGGCCAGGCACCATGGCTCATGCCTGTAATCCCAGCACTTTGGGAGGTCGAGGTGGGTGGAACACCTGAGATCAGGAGTTCGAGACCAGCCTGACCAACATGGTGAAACCCTGTCTCTACTAAAAATACAAAAGTAGCTGGGCATGAAGGCACATGCCTGTAATCCCAGCTACTTGGGAGGCTGGGGCAGGAAAATCGCTTGAACACAGGAGGCGGAGGTTGCAGTGAGCCGAGATTGTGCCATTGTACTCCAGCCTGGGCAACAAGAGCAAAACTCCATCTCAAAAAAAAAAAAAAGAGAAAGAAAGAAAAAAAAAAAAAATTAGCCAGGTATGGTGTCTCAAAAAAAAAAAAAATATATATATATATATAATATATATATCACCAACTGCTCCTATTATTACTAATTGGGGGTGCGGGGAATGAATTAGTGCACCCATTTTACAGACGAAGAAACTGAGGTCCAGAGAGGTAAAATGACTGGCTCCCAGCCATACAGGTAATATATGGCATAGCTGGGATTGACAGCCAAAGTTCAGAAATAAAATAGCCGCTATTGGCCATGTGTGGCCACTGGGCGCTTCAAATGTAGCCCCTGAGACGTACCTGGTTCAAAAAAAGAATATAAAAAAAAAAGTATAAAATAGCTCACTAATAAATGTATCAGTTACATGTTGAAATGGTAATATTTTGGATGTAGTAAGTTAGTAGAACATATAAATAAAATTTTCACTTTTTGTTTTGTTTTGTTTTTGAGACAGAGTCTTGCTCTGTCACCCAGGCTGGAGTGCAGTGGCACGATCTCAGCTGACTGCAACCTCTTCCTCCCTGGTTCAAGCAATTCTCCTGCCTCTGCCCCCTGGATAGCTGAAATTACAGGTGTGCACCACCATCACGCCCAGCTAATTTTTGTATTTTTAGTAGAGACGGAGTTTCACCATGTTGGCTAGGCTGCCCGCCTCAGCCTCCCAAAATGCCTGGGATTACAGGCATAAGCTACTGCACCTAGCCTATTTTCACTTTTTAAAAATGTGGCTACTTTGAAATTTCCTAAATTGAAAAAGCACATTTGTCACTCACGTTGTATTTCTGTTGGTCGGTCCTGCTCTAGCAGTGGCTCTTAGTAGGGGTGATAGTGCTCCCTAGGGCTCAGGTCAGGAGTCTGTCCTCAGGGAACTGCATTTCCAGGGATGGGGTTGGGACAGTAGGGAGGGGGCGGCAGGGGGACCCGCTATGTGGGCATGGGGATGAGGAGGGGTCGGAATGGCCCCAGTAGTAAAGTACTGGCCAACATTTATTGAGAGTTTACTATGTGCCAGGCACTGTTCTAAGCTTCTCATGTATTAACTCATTTAAGTCTGACCGCAACCCTCTGTAGTCGATACTATTATTATTAATGATTCCCACTTCCCAGGGGAGGAAAGTGAGGCTTACGGAAATGGCTTGCCTAAGACCCTGGAGATGGGGCACTGTGGATCTAGGATTGGAATCTGGGCTTGCCCAACTCCATGCTCCACCATCCATAAAAGGTGCCAGGTAAAGTCAGTTCCACTTCCTTCTTTCCATAAATACCTACCCCACACATTCAAGAAATCTGTACTGGGTACCTGTGATGTGCCAGGCTCCATCACTATCTCCTGAACAGGACCTGTCTCTGACAGGCCTGGTGATGGGAGCTTGGCACAACTCAAAGGAAGGGGAAGGAAGTGGTGACTGCGGCACTTCTCACACTTGAATGTGTACATGCATTACCTAGGGATCTTACTAAAAATTCGGACGCTGGTTCTGTGGGTCTGCAGGGTTTTGTTTGCTTGTTTGTTTTGGGACAGGGTCTCGCTCTGTCACCCAGGCTGGAGTGCAGTGATGTGATCTTCGGCTCAATGCAACCTCCCAGGTTCAAGTGATTCTCCTGCCTCTGTTTCTTGAGTAGCTGGGTCTACAGGCACGTGCCACCATGCCTGGCTAATTTTTGTATTTTTAGTAGAGACAAGGTTTCACCATGTTGGCCAGGCTGGTCTCAAACTCTTGGCCTCAAATGATTCACTCGCCTCGGCCTCTCAAAGTGCTGGGATTATAGGCGTGAGCCACCACGTCCGGCCGGGTCTGCAGTTCTGACAAGCTCTCAGGAGATGCTGCAGCTCTGCCACACGGTGGTGGTGTGAGGGGTAGCAGTAGTGTCAGCCCCTGGATTTCAGAAGGGTATCAGAGTGTCAGACGGGAAGGACTCTTAGGAATCATTTAGTCCGACCCCTCATGATGCTGACAGGGAAATGGGCTCAGAGAGGGCAAGACACTTGCTCAAGGTAACACAGTGTGTTACAGGCTGAGACCAAGTCTTCAGACTCCCACCAGGGCTCCTTCTACTGGCTCCTGCTTGCAGCAGGAATTTGAGATGAAGGACAGAAGTATCCAGAGGCTCTCAGACCCATTTCATACTATATACTTCTGGCATTTTCAAGTCTTCCCCCAGCTCTCATCTGAGTTGCCACACTAGGTGAGTAATCCTGGGAGCCGACTGGCAGGGCTAATCATACTTTGCAAGAAGCTTTTAGAACTGCATCCCCCCTATACTGGAGCCCAACCTGTCTCTTCTCCCACAGATGCTGCACACCTGGGTCCCCAGAGAATACCTGGAGCTGATGGAGTGAGTATTTCCAGGACAGAGGATAAGTTATATTCTCTAGACTGGGTAAACAAGGCACTAACAACAGGCATTCATTTTCTTGAAACCAAACACCAAATTTGTTAGTGTTTACAGGATACGAAGTTGCTATTCACCATCTGCTTTCTCTTCTGGGAGCCACAATACAGCTGTGATTCAGAGCACAAGCTTTGGAGCTAGGTACAGCTATGGAGTCAGGTAGACCGAATTCGCGTCTCACCTGAGCCGTTTTCTAGCTTTGTGACCTTGGGCAAGTTACTCAACCTCTCTGTTTCCTCATCTATTCAATTACAGTATACTTAAAGCCTACCACATGTTGGCATGAACAATGCAGATGTGGACTCTGCTCTTAGAAGGACTTACAATGGCCCTGGGGAAACCATCCTGCAATGAGGACCACACATATGATGAGGATAATGGTGGGGCATGCAGGGAGCTATGGGAAGGAAAATAGGGGGACAGGTAGCCTGCTGCAACCTTGAGGTTTCACTCTGAAAGTGGCTTTGAAGCTGAGCGTGAGAGGGCAAATAGAATTAACAAGTGAAATCTCTTTTTTTTGAGACGGAGTCTCGCTCTGTCACCCAGGCTGGAGTGCTGTGGCCGGATCTCAGCTCACTGCAAGCTCCGCCTCCCGGGTTCACGCCATTCTCCTGCCTCAGCCTCCCGAGTAGCTGGGACTATAGGCGCCGCCACCTCGCCCGGCTAGTTTTTTGTAGTTTTTAGTAGAGACGGGGTTTCACCGTGTTAGCCAGGATGGTCTCGATCTCCTGACCTCGTGATCCGCCCGCCTCGGCCTCCCAAAGTGCTGGGATTACAGGCTTGAGCCACCGCGCCCGGCCAACAAGTGAAATCTCATACCATGTCCTGAGTTAAAAACAAACAAGGAATTAGCAAGTGAAGAGAACCTGGGGCCAATGATACCTATTCCACAGGATTGAACCTTGGATAACTCTTCCCTGCAATACACTCCAAATCCTTTTTATGTGTGAATGTATGTATGTATGTATATATGTATGTATGTATTTTTATTTATTTATTTTTAGGCAGGCTCTCTCTCTCTCTTTTGCCTAGGCTGGAGTACAGTGGCACGATTGTGGCTCACTGCAGCCTCAACCTCCTGAGCGCAAGCCTTCCTCCTGCCTCAGCCTCCCAAGTTGCTAGAACTACAGGTGCACCATCATGCCTGGCTAATTTTTAAAAATTTTTTTACAGAGATGGGGTCTCCCTATGTTGCCCAGGCTGGTCTTGAACTCCTAGGTTCAAGTGATCTTCCTGCCTCAGCCTCCCAAAGTACCAGATTACAGTTGGAAACTCCTTGAAGGTTTAACTATTTCCTTCCCCCTCCAGTGTTCAGAGCACGGTAGACTGGCAAATAACAGGAAATAACTTCTCTTGTAAGGCTCAAGTAGGCTCTGGAGAAGGATCCGTATTTCCTCCTCTCCATTTAAAGTTTTCGGTTGGGTGCAATGGCTCATGCCTGTAATTCCAGAGGTAGGAGTTCAAGACCAGCCTGGGCAACATGGAGAAACCCCATCTCTACAAAAAATACAAAAATTAGCTGGGCATGATGGTGCACGCCTGTAGTCCCAGCTACTCTGGAGGCTGAGGTGGAAGGATTGCTTGAGCCCAAAAGGTGGAAGTTGCAGTGAGCCCAGAGTGCACCACTGCACTCCAGCCTGGGTGACAAAGCCAGACTCTGTCATTCATTCATTCATAAATAAATAAATACATTTCTCCAACAGCTCCCACTTTACTCTGAATAAGATTCAAAACTCCTATGGCTTACAAGGCCCTATGTGATCTGCTGCCACCCCTGCCATCTCTCTGACCTCATTTACCAGTTGTGCCTCTTAAATATCACCCCTTTGGCAACACCTTGACCAGCCAACATAAAGCAGCTCCCCTCCTCCACCACATCACCCTGGTTTATGCTCATTTTAGCACTTAACCCAATCTGATATTTTCTGCCTGTTTGTTTATTGCATGTCTTTCCCCACACACCCCCCACTTGCCTCATGCCCTGCTAACATACACCTCCTGTCTAGCTCATCCCTATATCCCCAGGGCCTAGAACAGTGTCTGGCTGAAAATAAATAGGTGGGTCAACAGCCTGAGGAGCGATCTGGGCTGGAGGCATACATGTATGAGTCATGTGCATAGAGGTGATAACTAAAGCCAATGAGGTGGGTGAGATCACCCAAGGAGAGTGTCTACTAGGAGAGGAGCAGAGGGCCTGGGGGAGCAGAGCATCTAAGGGCTATAGAAAGGAGAATGAAGCCGCAAAAACAACAGAGAAGACGAGGACACAGTGCAAGAGTGTCAAGTCACAGGGGCCCAGAGAAGAGTGTTTTGGGGAGAAGAAATGGTCAGCAGTGTCAACTGCTGCTGAGAACAGTGAAAGACTGAGCAGGCCAGGCTCTGTGGCTCATACCTGTAGTCCCAGCATTTTGGGAGGCCGAGGAGGGTGGATTCTTTGAGCCCAGGAGTTCGAGGCCAGCCTGGGCAACATGGCGACAGTCTGTCTCCACAAAAAATGCAAAAGTTAGCCAGGCATGGTGTAGCATACCTGTAGTCCCAGCTACTGGGGAGGCTGAGGCAAGAGGATCACTTGAACTCGGGAGGTCGAGGCTGTAGTGAGCCATGATCACACCACTGCACTCTAGCCTGGGTGACAGAGCACCATCCTGTCTCAAAAACAAAAACAAATAAACAAAAAGACTGAGTGGTGTCTACTGAATTCAGCTTCCTGGAAGACATGGCTGACCCCTGCCCCTCTGTGGGCCTTAGACGGGAACCATCTGTGATGGTTCCTCACACCACCTGGTCCCTCCCTCCTAGCCACCCTCTAGGTCCTGGCTTCCTGGATGTCCCAATGACAAAGCCTACCTACTTCTCCCCACCAGTGGAGCAGGACTAAAGACTGAAAAAGGCAGGCTACTCCAGTGGCCTTGCTTGCTGCTGATAAAGTGTCCCCAAGTGTCCTCAGTCCTTGAGGAGGACTGAGACCCCAGGCCAATGGCTGTGTGATCCAGAGGACAGCACAGACCCACACCACGGGCTCAACTGGAAAACACTGGAAGCTGGTTGCAAGGAAGAGCAGAGGAGTTGCTGCTGCTGCTGCTACTCAGAGAAATGATGGCCACGAGTGGCTGAGCTCTTGTTTGGAGCTAGAGGCTGTGCTGAGTGACATTCCCATTAGATTTGTACTGTAAGCCTGTGGGGTGAGCATTGTTGTCCCCACTTCATATGGGAGGAAACCACGCCTCAGAGAAGATAAGGGCTTTCCTGAGATCACACAGCTAGTAGGTGGCCAAGGCCAGTTTGCTAATGCAACCACCCTGACTGAGAGCCCTGCTCTTAATCCCGAACTTTCCCAGACCTGGGGACTTTAGTCTTAGATTCTTCTACTGGTAGTGTGACCTTGGGCAAGACGGATTCCCCTCTCCCCATTTGTAATAAAGCAGATTTCTTACTGCCCTTCCAGTTCCGGCATTATGTGATTAGCTAGGATTTATACAGAACTTTACAGTTTCTAAAAAAGCATCTAGCGGGGATCTCACGTATTCCTACGGACCCTGCAAGGCGAGAGAATCCCCCCTCTATTTGATAGACGTGCAAACTGAGGCTCGGAGAGATGCAGTGACCTACCCAAGGTCACGGAGCCGGTCAGCCCCAGCCCGGAGCCAGCCGGGGCTCCACACCGGACGCCCCTTCAACTCCCTCCAGAGAGGGGCGGCCGCTCCACGGCGCCGCGCCCGAACCTGGCCAGCAGGGGGTAGCGCCCGGCTTCCCTCTGCGCCCGGGGCCCCTCCGGGGGCGTCGCAGTCCCCTGCCCAGGGGTGACTCCCGCCCCTCCAGATCTCGCCTGGGCGCTGGGCACCCCCAACGCGTGCGTGGGATCCCGCAGCCGCCCCGGGCGCTGCCTCAGCCCTCCCTTTTCTCCCGGGGGTCTTGACGGCGACCCCTGGTCGCCTCCCTCCGGCCGGGCAGGTCCTCCGGGACCCTCTCCATGGCGCGCGCCCGTCCGAGGGCACAGGGAGGCGGGACGCCCTGGGCCCCCGAGGCCCCAGGAGGGGCGCCGCTCCTGGCCTCAGTTTCCCGCGGACCGCCGCTGGGGCCAGGCTGCAGACGCTTCCCCTCCCCGGAGACCACGCGGCCCCGAGCGCTTACCGGCTGCCCGGCGCGCAGGTGCGCACACCCGGCGTACCCGCCCGATCCACTTCCTCGCGCGGCATCTCCCCGCCGCGGCCGCCTTGTCTCCGCCGCGACCCCCGCCGAGCTCCGGGGCAGCCCGCCCCGCCGCCCCGGGGTCCTTCCCGGCTCGCGCCCTCGCGATCCCCACCTGCCTCCGCCCCTCCTAGCGCCCTGCGGCTCCTTCTCAGCGCTCCCCTTCCCGCGCCCGCCGCTCCTCCTCGCTCCCTCCTCCAGCTCCTCCCTCGCCGGGCTCCCTCCCTACTCGGCCCCCCGCCCGCCCGGAGGAAGGCTCGGCCCCTGGCCTCCCGACTGGGGCTGGTCCGGAGCTCCGAGCCCCCGCCTGCAACTCGTAGCAGCCCCCGCCCAGCCCCCGGGGTGGGTACGCGCAGCCGAAGGGAGGTGGGAAAAGCCCCGGGCCAGCACTCTCCGGCCCCCACCTGTAGGAGGGCAGGTGGGCTGGCTCTGGGGTAGGAGTCTGCAGGGAGGTGGGCCATGCCCAGAGACACTTGGTGGAAGTCCAGTCTCCCCTATCCGTCCAGGTCCCCGGTGTTCATTCCTAGTTGGATTTTTTTTTTCTTCGTCTAACAAATATTTATTGATCTACTGTGTCAGGCATGTTCTAGGCACTGGGAATACAGCAGTGAACAAAACAGAGGTAGACCTAAGGGAGCTTCCGTTCTGTTGTGGGGAGACAATACATTTAATAAGCAAAACACATAAAATATTTATAGAGGTAAAGAGAGGGAGGAAAAGAAAGCAGAGAAAAAAGGTAGGGAGTGGAAGTGAGGGCTCAGGGGCACCTCCCTGCAAAAGTAGCATTTGAGCAAAGTCTGGAGGTGAAGGAGTAGGTCTTGGGAAAGACCCTGAGCCGGATGGTGTCCAAGCTGGATGAATGGAAGTGGGGTGGGGGGGTGGGAGGGGTGGTCAGAGAGGTAGGGGTGGGGCAGCTCCCAGCGTCCTTCAAAGGACAGATTCCGAGTGCCAGCCCCCAGCCCCCAGCAGGTGTTTGGGGTGCTGAGATAAACCAGCCTGGTTGCAGAGAACCAGGGGAGAGAGAAGACTTGAGCACAAAGACAGGACCAGCCGAGAGGCTTCCATCGAAGACACTGAAGAGGCACGAACACCGGCTATGGCTTGTGTCCAGGTTTCTCGCAGCTCATGCGGAACTGGCCTTGCCTTCTCTATCCTTATCGGGTTTTTGTTTGTTTGTCTGTTTTGAGAGGGAGTCTTGCTCTGTCGACCAGGCTGGAGCGCAGTGGCTCACTGCAACCTCCGCCTCCCAGGTTCAAGCAATTCTTCCGCCTCAGCCTCCTGAGTAGCTGGGACTACAGGCGCGTGCCACCCGCCCGGCCCATTTTTTGTATTTTTAGTAGAGACGGGGTTTCACCATGTTAGCCAGGATGGTCTCGATCTTCTGACCTCGTGATCTGCCCGCCTCGGCCTCCCAAAGTGCTGGGATTACAGACATGAGCCACCACATCCGGCTTCTTACTGGGTTTTTATCTGCTTGTTCTTCATGTGTTTTGAAACCTGTTATTAGTTAGGGGCATTAAGATTGTTGTTTTGTGTGTTTTTGTTTGTTTCTTTGTTTTTTAGAGACAGAGTCTTGCTATGTTGTTCAGGCTGGTTTCAAACTCCTGGACTCAAATGATCCTCCTGCTTTGGCCTCCCAAAGGGCTGAGATTACAGGCAGAAGCCACCGTGGCCAACCCTGTTATTTCTTCTTGATGAATTGACCCTTTTATCATTACAAAATGACCCTCTGTCCCTGGTAACATTCTTTGTCTTGAAGTCTCCTTCACTGGGTGTAGGGAGTGGCCAGCAGCACCCACCAGCACTGGTTTATTTGCAGCCCACACAGCTGTTGGACATCTGGCACACCCAAAACTCAGCAGCTCATCTAGACTTTCTATTCTGTGTCCTTCTGTGTCCTTCTGTCTCCGCATAATTCTCTACAAACCTAGCCCTCCCCTCCTTTCTTCACACCCTACCCCCTTGGTTTACCATTTGATGATTGGCCTGGAGCCTCCATCTCTCTCAATCTCTCTCTCTTTTTTTTGGAAGCCTGTGATCAATGATCATTAATAATGCAAACGTTCTTTTCGTCTTAGTGCAAATCCCAGGCAAATAAATCACTGGCAAATAGGAGTTATCGGCAACCACACCTCGGCCTCCACTCTACTCAGGCCCTAGGCTCTTTTCCCAAATAGGAAATAGGAAGGTTGAACAATGACAAAGGTAGGCATTTCCCAAAATAGGCACTGCGGCTCTTGCCCTAGGTTGAAGTCAGGAGGGAGGAAAGGGTCCTGTCTACAGAGCCGAAACACCTGCAGCTGCTGCTGGGGTCCTAGCCTAAGATCCTGCAATTGAAAATCCAAATGGCAGAGTAAATACAGACACATCTTGGGTGTGTGTCCTCAATGAAAACACCCTGACAGCCCCAGAAGCCGCCCCATCAGGGCAAACCTTGAGTAAACCTTGTACGGCATCTCAGCGCCTTCTAACAAAACATCTGCTGACAACATTGAACAATATAAGCAGCTGAAGATGGTAAATGACATTGGAAAGCTGGCTGAAGGAAAACGCTGGGTCTGCTGGAGAGGGTTCACTTCAGCTTCTGAGCCTTTACCCTGGGCTCGTGGTTATGTTAAGCACAGTCCCTGCCCTCAAGAAGCTCACAGTCCACTAAGGAAAACCCACACACAGTTAAGCACAGCACAGTGGGGAAGACCAGGAGAGAAGTAGCAGGGGGCCCACGGGGCTCAGAGTGGAGCACCTGGGAGGTAGGCAGGCAGAGTCAGGAAGCAGCTGGGAAGGGTAGCCCTGTGCTGAGTCTTGAAGGATGAGTGGGAGGCATCTAAGCAAAGAAAGAGCAAGGGATGTGGAGAAGTTCCCTGGTAGAAGGAATACTTGTGCAAAGGCACAGAGGCTAAAGATAATTCAGTTAGGGCCACTGCAAGTCTTTCTGTATTACTAGAATTGTGGAGAGTGGTTGACATGAAGCTGGGGGAGTAGGAAGGGGCCAGAATATGAAGAGCCTTGAATGCCAGAAAAAGGAGCTGGATTTTATCCTTAGAGTGATGGGAGCCAGGGAAGGGCTTTGAGCAGGGGAATGACATGATTAGACAGGACAGATTGCTAATCCCTGATGCCCTGAAACTTAATACCCAATTTTTCCTATCAATTGCCCAAGATCCCTCTTAAATTATACCCAATATATTTCTTTGAGAGCTTGGTTTTTCTCAGTTTCTTACCCTATATATGCATCTCAAAAATTTGTACTGCAGTACTCCAGCATCGGGGAAAAGCACGAAACTCTAGGAACTTGTATGTGTGAAACAAAGTGGCTCACTAAAAGCTTAGAATTATTTTGAAATCTCATTTTTATTTTTAAAATCTATAAAAGTTTTTGTTTTACTCTATCAATGCTTAATAGAAATAAAATATTTCAAGTTGCTCACCATTGAATAAACTTGACACTGTTGGGGAAAAACAAAAGTATAAGTCCAGTGATCACACTGGGTCTGAATCTTAATTGAGCTGTTTAATAGCTGTGCAATCCTGGACAGATTATCTAAATTCTGCGAGTCTCATTTTGGCCATCTGTAAAATGATCACAATTAATCATACCTACCTCATGGGGTTAGTTATGATGAGGGCCACACTGAAATCATGCATCTGAAGTACACAACACAGGACCTTGCACACAGGAAGTTCTTCAGGAGTGTTCCCTATGACTCTACTTAGAGTTGGGATGCCACACTTTTCACAATGATTTTGTGTTTACCACCCCCAATATTATGAGTTTCTAGAGGCCAGCTTGTGTCTTACTCACCTAGGTATCCCCAGTGTCTGGCACTGAATCTGGTACATTGTAAGCATTTAACCAAGGAAGGATGATGGATGGATGGATGGATGGATGGATGGATGGATGGATGGATAAATTAATGAAAGAAGAAGACACCCAGCCAATTCTATGCCCATAGAGTCCCCCTCTGCTTCAGAGGTGGGAGTCAGGCTTGTTCTTTTTTAAAGAGGGTTAAATGAATCACGTGTCAGGGGACTAGTGTCTGGGGCAAGCTTTGGCATTAGACAGTCTGTGGTTTGCAGTTTCTTCAGGGGAGAGCTGTCTAGACAGAAGGGAGGAACAAGGACTGCATGGGAATCAGGATCCTGGGGAGGGCTTCTTGGGGAATAGGAAGCCCAGGCTTCTCACTCCTTTTTTCTTCCTCATCACTCAGGATCTGGCTGAGTAAATTTGCTACCTGCCCCTAGTAGTGGAAATAGGTTTATAGCTTTTACCTGAGGATGACAAAGAGGGGTACAGCAAACCCCTCACTAGCTAGCAACAGGGTAAAGTTTTTGCTTGTTTGTTTTTGTTTTTGTTTTGAGACAGAGTCTCATTGTGTCGCCCAGGCTGGAGTGCAGTGGTGCGATCTCGGCCCACTGCAACCTCTGCCTCCCAGGTTCAAGTGATTCTCATGCCTCAGCTGGAATTACAGACATGTGCCATCAGGTCTGGATAATTTTTTGTATTTTAGTAGAGACGGAGTTTCACCATGTTGCCCAGGCTGGTCTCGAACTCCTGAGTTCATGTAATTCACCCACCTAGGCCTCCCAAAATCTTGGGATTACAGGTGTGAGCCACCATGCCTGACCTTTGTGTGTGTGTGCATGTGTGTGTGTGTGTGTGTGTGTGTGCCAAGCAATGCACTAAGGGCCTAACATGCATTCTCCTCTCCATTGCCCTGTGGGGAAAGGACTATTGTGTATTTCCACTCTATAGATGAAGGAACAGACTCAGCAGGTAAGTGACTTTCTCTTGCAAGGGTAGTGACAGGACAAGGTCCTCAGTTACATCTGACTCCCCATGAATCAGGTGTCTGTCTAGTCAACAAATAATTTGAGCATCTTCTCTTTACCCATTCCTGTGGTAAGTAGGGTGGGGCCCAGAAAGGATAAGTAAATGTGATTTCTACTTTGAAAAAGTTTCTAACCTGAGGACAGAGATGAGGGCTTCCTCATCTTTGTATTCCCAGTTCAGAGCCTGGCAAAACAGTGACTGTCGAATAAAAGACAGGTTGTTAGAGCTAGAAGTGTCTTTGGAGTTTGAGTGTACTAATCCTGTTGATTTACAGTTGGGAAAACTGAGACCTAGAAGGAAGAATTACCTGGAAAACACAGTTAGGAGAGGAGCTTGGGCTCTGCAGCCAGCCTACTTAGTTTGAATCTCAGCTCTACCACTTATTAGCTGTGTGACTTTGAGTTGGTCACTTAATCTCTCTGATTCTCAGTTTTCTTATCCAAGAAAGAGGGTAAAGTTGTGAGAATTAAGTGAGATCATCCATGCATGGGGTTTAGTACCATCATTGTTATTTTTATTATTATTTGAGATGGGGTCTTATTCTGTCACCCAGGCTGGGGTGCAGTGGCGCGATCTCAGCTCATTGCAACCTCTGCTTCCTGGGCTCAAGCGATTTTCCTGCCTCAACCTCCTGAGTAACTGGGACTACAGGTGCACGCCACCATGCCTGGCTAATTTTTTATATTTTTGGTAGAGATGGGGTTTTGCCATGTTGCCCAGGCTGGTCTCGAACTCCTGAGCTCAAGCGATCTACCCACCTTGGCCTCCCAAAGTGCTGGGATTACAGGCATGAACTATGCCTGGCCCATTATTATTAGCAGTAGTAGTAGTAATAGTAGTAGTAGTATTTTATTTATTTATTTATGAAGGAGTATTGGGGGAACCCACCCCCAATATTTCAACATAGGCTCTTTCTATTTTCCCTAAGTGTCAGTTGGTCTGAGAAATAAAAAAGAAAGAGTACAAAGAGAGGAATTTTACAGCTGGGCCACCAGGGATGACATCGCTTATTGGTAGGTCCGTGATGCACACCCGAGCCACAAAACCAACAAGTTTTTATTAGAGATTTGAAAAGGGGAGGTGGTGTATGAACAGGGAGTAGGTCACAAAGATCACATGCTTCAAAGGGCAAAAAGAGAACAAAGATCACATGCTTCAAAGGGCAAAAAGAGAACAAAGATCACATGCTTCTGAGGAAATAGGGCAAGGACAAAAGCAAAGATCACAAGGCAAAGGGCAAAATTAGAATTAGTGATGAGGGTTTATGTTCAGCTGTGCACATATTGTCTTGATAAACATCTTAAACAACAGAAAACAGGGTTTGAGAGCAGAGAACCGGTCTGACCTCAAATTCACCAGGGTGGGTTTTTCCCCACCCTAATAAGCCTGAGGGTACTGCAGGAGACCAGGGTATATTTCAGTCCTTATCTCAACCACATAAGACAGGCACTCCCAGAGCAGCTGTTTATAGACCTCCCCAAAGGAATGCAATTATTTTGCCAGAGTATTATCAATATTCCTTGCTAGTAAAAAAATTTAGTGATAGCTCTCCTACTTGCAGGTTGGTTTATAGGCTCTCTGCAAGAAGAAAAATATGGCTCTTTTCGCCCGACCCTGCAGGCAGTCAGACCTTATGATTGTCGTCCCTTGTTCCCTAAAAATCACTGTTATTCTGTTCTTTTTCAAGGTGCACTGATTTCATAT
Organism: Trachypithecus francoisi; assembly: GCF_009764315.1. NCBI lineage: Eukaryota > Metazoa > Chordata > Mammalia > Primates > Cercopithecidae > Trachypithecus > Trachypithecus francoisi. Next base: position 101,701,252 of record NW_022681457.1, on the reverse strand, counting down.
TGTTCAAACATACGTGTTTTACAATTGATTTGTACAGTTAGATACAATTATCACAGTGGTCCTGAGGTGATGTACATCCTCAGCTTACGAAGATAACAGGATTAAGAGATTAAAATAAGACAGGTGTAAGAAATTATAAGAGTATTATTTGGGAAGTGATAAATGTCCATATTAAAATGAAATCTTCACAATTTATGTTCAGAGATTGAAGTAAAGACAGGCCTAAGAAATTATAAAAGTATTATTTTTGAGAACTGATATATGTCCATATTAAAATGAAATCTTCACAATTTATGTTCCTCTGCCATGGCTCCAGCTAGTCCCTCCATTTGGGGTCCCTGAGTTCCTGCAACAAAGGGGTTTTACTCTGTCATCCGGGCTGGAATGCAGTGGCTCAATCACAGCTCACTGCAGGCTCAAACTCCCAGGCTCAAGCAATCCTCCTGCCTCAGCCTCCCAAACAGTTGGGACTACAGGCAAATGCCACCACAACTGGCTAAATTTTAAATTTTATGTAGAAATAGGATCTCCCTATGCCCAAGCTGGTCTCAAACTCCTGGACTCAAGAGATCCTCCCACCTCAGCTTCCCAATGTGGGATTATAGGCATGAGCCACCACACCCAGCATCTGTGGGGTTTAGCATAATGCTTAGCACACAATCCCACGATACATTTTGCTGTGATTACTATTAAACAATTGCATAGTGAGTTAGTAACTCAGGGTTTCCTGACTCCCAGTCCAGTGCTCTTTCCAGCTCCCCAAGCTTCCTGCATCTACTAGAGTATAATCAGGGGAGGTGTGGGGTTGGTATGTGTGTGATCACATGTCCATTGTCCTTGGGAACAAGTGCCTTGTGTCCCTGAGCCCATATCTCAGTGCCTTTCACCATGCCTCTTCCCTGTCTTTGAAGCCTTCCCCATTTTCCCCCATTGACCAGAGTCCAGAGACTCACCCCTAAATGAAACACGCAATGAAATGCCTGATAACATCCTTGCACCTCCCATTGCAATTTCCTCTGGGCCAGAAGAGGTGAGGCTGAGCCTGGAAAGGAGCCATCAGGAAATTCCTGGGGAGCAGCAAGGGATGGATGTCCAAGGGCAGTCAGCGATACCATCTCCAGTATTGAGTCTCCGAGCCAGGAAGAGACAAGTCTCACAGGAGAGGTTTTGCTATTTGTTTTCCTCAGGCTTGACTTATAATGAGAGAATTTAATTAAGAACTCAATTGCCTTGCCTGGGGAATAGAAATTCGAGGGGACTGCAGAGCTGAGGCCGGTGGCCGAGGGGAAGGGAGGGAGGGTCCTATTTAGACTCAGATTGAACTGTGATGGGCTTAAGCTGCAGCAGAGAAGTTCGGTTCACAGGGGTCTTTTGGTCTAATCCCAAGACAAGACTCTTCTCCTACAGGAACTTGTGTTTTAGAGTCTGTGGTGCGAATTAAAAGATATTTAAACCAGTCAAAGAAACAGGCAAAGTTTGATATTCTCAATTGTTTTGTTTTGTTTTGTTTTGAGACAGAGTCTCGCTCTGCCGCCCAGGCTGGAGTACAGTGGCCGGATTTCAGCTCACTGCAAGCTCTGCCTCCCGGGTTTATGCCATTCTCCTGCCTCAGCCTCCCGAGTAGCTGGGACTACAGGCGCCCGCCACCTCGCCTGGCTAGTTTTTTGTATTTTTTAGTACAGACGGGGTTTCACCGTGTTAGCCAGGATGGTCTTGATCTCCTGACCTCGTGATCCGCCCGTCTCGGCCTCCCAAAGTGCTGAGATTACAGGCTTGAGATATTCCCAATTGTTCCCACTCACACTGTTAAAGAAAAAATTATTCTTATTAATAATAAGGCGGCCGGGTGCAGTGGCTCAAGCCTGTAATCCCAGCACTTTGGGAGGCCGAGACGGGCGGATCACGAGGTCAGGAGATCGAGACCATCCTGGCTAATGCGGTGAAACCCCGTCTCTACTAAAAATACGAAGAAAAACTAGCCAGGCGAGGTGGCGGGCGCCTGTAGTCCCAGCTACATGGGAGGCTGAGGCAGGAGAATGGCGTAAACCCAGGAGGCGGAGCTGGCAGTGAGCTGAGATCCGGTCACTGCACTCCAGCCTGGGCGACAGAGCAAGACTCCGTCTCAAAAAAAAAAAAATAACAATAATAATAATAATAATAATAATAATAATAAGGCAATGGTGGACTGGGCATGGTGGCTCACGCCTGTAATTCCAGCATTTTGGGAGGCCGAGGCAAGTGAATCACTTGAGGTCAGGAGTTCGAGACCAGCCTGGCCAACATGGTTAAACTCTCACCTGGGCCTCCCAAAGTGCTGAGATTGCAGGCGTGCACCACACCACACCCAGCTCTCCTGGACCTAGAAGGATGTCTGCACACATTAGACACACAGTAAGCATTTCCTGAATGAATAAAATAATATAAAGCAGGGTTATTAATTTCCTCACAGGACTGTGTGAGGTTTCCAGTTGGTTCACATCCCAACTCCTCCCTTCCCTGCTCATCTGTGAAATGGGCATAGTAAAAGTATTTACCTGTGTTGGGAAGCCCATGTGAAACCATGCCAATAAAGTGTTTAGCATGGGGCCAGGTGCATAGCAAGTGCCCCGGAAAAATCAGGAGGTTGAATAGACCGTAAAGGTTTACTCCACACTTGTGTGTGATATGGAGAAAACTACAGAACTCGGGTATATGATGCAGGAAGACAAGGGTCTGCAATGGGGGAGTCCAGGCAGGAGATTGTCGCGAGAGGTGTGGGGCCTGACTCCAGGCAGTGGTGTGGGGAAAAAGATGAGGAGGCAAAAATTAGGACTATTTCTGAGAAGTTCACTAGTTTTTTGCTTGTTTGTTTTGTTTTGTTTTTTGAGACAGAGTCTTGCTCTGTCCCCCAGGCTGGAGTGGGTGCTCTTGGCTCACTGCAACCTCCATCTCCTGGATTCAAAGCGATTCTCCTGCCTCAGCCTCCCGAGTCGCTGGGACTACAGATGTGTGCAACCATGCCCAGCTAATTTTTGTATTTTTAGTAGAGACGGGATTTAACCATGTTGGCCAGGCTGGTCTCAAACTCCTGACCTCAAGTGATCCTCCCACCTCGGCCTCCCAAAGTGCTGGGATTACAGGTTTGAGCCACCATGCCTGGCTGAAGTCCACTAGGTTCTAACTGGACTGATCCCAGACTTAGGGAGAGACACAGAGAGCATCTTCAGTTAACCCCACCACCTTCCACAGTCTTGTAAGTCACTTCCTATGTATTGGGCTAACAGAGTATTCCAGGACAACACTCCTGTGAACATTTCAATCAATAAGAGAAGGCGCTGAGGTCACTCAGGGAAACAGAGGGAGCTGGGAAGGTGGCAAGCACTGCTTCTCTCTCTGCTATGTTCTTCCGCACTAGGCACAGCACTTAAGAAATTCCTTAATTAATTTTCACAACAGCCTTTGGGGAGGGGATTATCATGCCTATTTTATGGATGAACAATCGGAGGCTCAGAGGACTGAAATAACTCTCCCCAAGTTATCTTGGGGAGCTACAAAAAAAAAAAAAAAAAGAGCCTCCTGTTAACAGGGGATTACTGGATACCAGGCACTGTCTTCAGAAGCACTTTGCAAATGAAGTCTCCTAGTCCATCCGTGAGGTCCGTGTACTTCATTATCCACATTTTACAGGTGAGGAAACAGCACAAGAAGGGTGGTCACTTGCCCAAGGTCTCATGGCAAATAAATGACAATGCCAGGATTCCAGTGTAGGGAGCTGGCTCTGGGGCCCACATCGCTTGGTCTGAGTCTGTTTCTCCAACTATGAAATATGAATCGTAGGCAGGGTGTGGTGGCTCATGCCTGTAATTTCAGCACTTTGGGAGGCCAAAGCAGGTGGATCACTTAAGCCCAGGAGTTTGAGACCAGCCTGGGCAGCATGGTGAAACCCCATCTCTACAAAAAAAAATATCAAAATTATTCAGGTGTGGTGGTGTGCACTTGTGGTCCTAGCTATTTGGGATGCTGAGGTGGGAAGATTGAGCCCAGGAGGTCGAGGCTGCAGTGAGCCATGATTACGCCACCGTACTCCAGCCTGGGCGACACAGCGAGACCTTGTCTCAAAAACAAGCAATAGTAACATCTACCTTTACAAGACTGAGGTTAAAGGAACTTAGGGAGAGTAACCAGCAGTATGCCTGGTGCCACTGACAGCTCTGAAAAGTTACTTCCCTGCCTTTCTCTTCATTGTACCCCTGAAGTACACAAGGTCCTTGTTCTTGAAGGGTTTTCCTGCTGAGTGCTTGCGTGTTACATTCTCATTATCGAGAGGAATCTGGTAAGGAGTGGGTTCTTTCTCTGTGTTGAGTTGAGCAGAGAGAAATAGGGCTGCTGTAAACCCACACACATACCAGTCTCATCACCTTATAGTCTCATCATACCACTCCCACAGGACCCAGCGAAGCTGAAAGGGAGGACTGAATTCTAAAAGGTGGCTAGGAAAAAAATAATAATAATACATGAATGCTGCTTCTAAATTTAACCTTCAGATATTGTAGAAAAGGCAGCTCTCATCTCTCCAAAGACAAGACGGTTTGACAGTCTCTGAAATTCAAGGGAACTTTCTGGTATGGATAATTAACAGACACATTTGAGATTCCTGAGCATCCTTTCAAAATCTCAGGTATTCTTTTCAAAACATAAAGAACCTCCAAATTCCATCTAGAAATAAACATTCAGGCCAGGTGTGGTGGCTCACGCCTGTAATCCCAACACTTTGGGAGGCAGAGTGGCGAGGATTGCCTGAGGCCAGGAGTTCAAGACCAGCCTGGACAACATAGGGAGACCTCGTCTCTACAAAAAATAAAAACTTAGCTGGTTGTGGTGGCATGCACCTATATAGTTCTAACTACTCAGGAGGCAGAAGCAGGAGGATCGCTTGAGCCCAGGAGTTAGAGGCTGCAGTGAGCTGCAGTTCAAGACCAGCCTGTGTGACAGAGTGAGACCCTATGTCTTAAAAAAAAAAAATTCTTAAGATAAAAAAAACAAAAACAGAAATTCAAAAGATAATTTTGGTCCAGGTCCGGCGGCTCATGCCTGTAATTCCAGCACTTTGAGGCTGAGGCAGGTGGATCACCTGAGGTCAGAAGTTTGAGACCAGCCTGGTCAACATGGCGAAATCCCATCTCCACTAAAAATACAAAAATTAGCTGGTTGTGATGGTATACTCCTGTAGTCCCAGCTACTTGGGAGGCTGAGACAGGAGAATCGCTTGAACCCAAGAGGTGGAGGTTGAAGTGAGGTAAGATCAAGCCACTGCACTCCAGCCTGAGCGACAGAGTGAGACTCCATCTCAAAAACAAAAACAAAGAAACAAAAAAGATAATTTTGAATTAGAGTTGATTTTCACCCATCAGACCGGAGAAGTTAAGAAAGACTGATAACACTGAGTATTGGCTAGGGTGCAAGGAAATGCCTCAGTATTAAGTATTGGGAGAAATGCATATTCAGGCAGTCTTTTTTGGAGAACAATTTGGCAGCATCTATCAAAATTGTAAGTAAGCATGCCTTTTGATAATTTTATTGCTGAGTACCATCTTACAAAAATACCCTCCTAAATACACACAGATGAATGTTTATCATAGTGAAAAAAACTGAAAATGCCCTAAATGCCTTTGAATTGCCTTTGGTTAAATAGATCATACTGTATCTACATTACGAACTACCATAAAGAAATTAAAAATAACTCTGTAGATTTCTATATATTGATATGATAATTTTCTGTGCTAAGTATGGTAAGTTCTAGCATATAGCTAGAAAAGTAACCCTGAAAAGAATCACAGCAAACTACTGCCAGTGGACAGCTGCAGGGAGAAGGGGATGGGGCTGGTGCAAGGAACTTTCCCTTTTTTTCTCCTGTGTACAGTATTGTTGGCATTTTTTGACAGGCATGTAATTTGTGTGATTTAAATAAAATAAACGTATTTGAGGGACTGAGGCAGGAGGATCAATGGAGCCCAGGAGTTTGAGACCAGTCTGGGCAACTTAAGGAGACTCTGTCTCTACAAAAAAAAAATATATATATTTTGAGATGGAGTTTCACTCTTGTTGCCCAGGCTGGAGTACAGTGGCACCATATTGGCTAACTGCAACCTCTGCCTCCGAAGTTCAAGCCATTCTCCTGCCTCAGCCTCTCCAGTAGCTGGGATTACACGCACTCGCCACCACGTCCAACTAATTTTTGTATTTTTAGTAGAGACCAGGGCTTCACCATGTTGACCAGGCAGGTCTTGAACTTCTGACCTCAGGTGATCCTCTCGCCTCCGCCTCCCAAAGTGTTGGGATTACAGGTGTGACTTACTGTGCCTGGCCCAAAAAATTTTTAAAAATCAGCCAGGTACAATGGTGTACGCCTTTAGTCCCAGCTATTTGGGAGGCTGAGGTAAGAGGATGGGTTGGGTCCAGGAGTTGGAGGTTACAGTAAGGTATGCTTGTACCACTGCCCTCCAACCTGGGTGACAGAGCAAGACTCTATCTCTAAAAAAAAAATTTAAAAAATAAATAAAGGAGAAAAAAGTAATTCTGAAGCTTGTGAGCAAGCTGCTTTATTTCAGCAAGCTTCATGCTCTACCTTATGTAAGAAAAGTTACTAAAGTTATTTCTGGCTCTAAAATTCTACATTACTTCTTCTTTTTTTAAAAGCATTTTCTTTGTTTCTTTTTCTTTTTGAGGCAGGGTCTTGCTCTGTCACCCAGGCTGGAGTACAGTGGCACTATCTCAGCTCACTGCAGCCTGGACCTCCCAGGCTCAGGTGATCCTCCTACTTCAGCCTCCCAAGTAGCTGGGACCACAGGCACATGCCACCACACCAGCATTTTCAGTGAAGCAAAAAAAAAAAATTTTTTTTTGGACAGAATCTCACTCAGTCACCCAGGCTGGAGTGCAGTGTCCTGATCTCCACTCGTTGTAACCTCTGCCTCCTGGGTTTGAGCGACTCTGGTGCCCCAGCCTCCTGAGTAGCTGGGACCACAGGCCTGCGCCACCATGCCCAGCTAATTTTTATATTTTTAGTAGAGATGAGATTTTACTATGTTGGCCAAGCTGGTCTCGAACTCCTGGCCTTAAGTAATCCATGCGCCTTGGCCTCCCAAAGTGCTGGGATATATAGGCATGCGCCACCCCACACGGCCCAAATAACGCTTTTAGACTAAAGGTTTTCCAGCCTGGCTTGAGTCAGGATCACCTGTGAAGCTTGTTCAGCATCTTTGAGGATTCTGAATCTATAGGGCTGATCTCAAAACTGTTGCTGAGTTGTTTTATTTTCATGTATTATTATTTTTGTTTCAACAAATGTGATAACTGAGGCTCAAAATGGGGGAGACCTTATCAATATCACAAAGCAAGTCATCCCTTGAATTGGTGGCTCCTCCCCTCCTGCCCCAGGACCTAAGCAAAAAAAAAAAAAAAAAAAAAAAGGTCGCCGTGGTGGCTCACACCTGTAATCCCAGCACTTTGGGAGGTCAAGGCAGGCGGATTACGAGGTCGGGAGATTCAGACTATCCTGGCTAACAAGGTGAAACCCCGTCTCTACTAAAAATACAAAATATTAGCGGGGCATGGTGGTGGGCGCCTACAGTCCCAGCTACTTGGGAGGCTGAGGCAGGAGAATGGCGTGAACCCGGGAGCTGGAGGTTGCAGTGAGCCGAGATCACACCACTGCACTCCAGCCTGGGGGACAGAGTGTGAGATTCTGTCTCAAAGAAAAAAAGAAGAAGCTTCCCCCTTTTTACCCCTCAGCCTCTTTCAGACCGGACCAGCTGTGAGCACCACAGAATTAAACTTCAAATATTCTAAAGCAGCTCCAAAACCATTTCCTCCCATGTGGAGGAAGATCATCGTTTGAGAAAGATGCTAAATTGCCTTAATTATATTTCTTTCGAAGGCAAGACGTGCCCATCTGCTTTCGTTGTAGGGGGTGTGGATGCATGCTGAGCACAAATATAAACCAACCCCAATACAAACACAATTAGCAGGTCTATGCCTGCCTCGTAATCTTGAAAAAACAGGAGCACAGTGCCCATGGGGTGGGTGGCAGGTCAGCTCCTGGGCTCCTCTTGAACCTGGGTTCTCATTGGAGCATGCTGGGGCGGCAGCGGGCACTGACTGTTAACAATGGGGGCTGGGGAGTGGAGAGCACAGTGCTACACTGGGGAGAGGCTGCGAGAGTGGGGGCCCCAGCTAGGACAGTGCTGACCCCATGCAACAGCAAGGCTGTAAAAGTCACAGCAGCACTGGAACCCAATGGAACCCGCTGGAACTTTCCAATGAAAGTTTTGGGTTTTCGTAGAGGAAAAAGTATACGTGCTAAATCAGACAGCTCTAGATTCAGACTCTGGCCCTGGCGAGCTATGTGACTTTGGGCAAGATATGTTACCCTCGCTGGAATTTCCTCTTCTGTAAGATGGGGATAGTCATACCTACTTCATTCAGGGGTGGAGAGGTGATATGTGTACAACTCTTGAGGCCAGGTATAATTAAATGCTTAATATTTGGCTCTTGTTATTGTTATTTTAAAATTATTATTATTATTATTATTATTATTTGAGAAAGAGTCTCACTCTTTTACCTAGGCTGGAGTGCAGCGACACCATCTCGGCTCACTGCAACCTCCACCCCCCAGGTTCAAGTGATTCTCCTGCCTCAGCCTCCCAAGTAGCTGGGACTACAGGTGCCCACCACCGCATCCTTTTTGTAGTTTTAGTAGAGATGGAGTTTCACCATGTTGGCCAGGCTGATCTCAAACGCCTGACCTCAGGTGATCCACCCGCCTCGGCCTCCCAAAGTGCTGGGATTGCAGGCATGAGCCACTGCGCCCGTCTTCCCTCTTGTTACTGTTTTGTGTTTGTATCCACCCACCCATTCCTGAAAAGCCTAGAGTTGACCCTGCATGGTCTTTCTGTCTCCTTTCTTGCTTCTGAGGCAGGAAGAATGCAGAGAAGAGATGAGGCAATTTGTACAAAGGACAACAACTGTATCTGTGTCCCAGAAGGAAATCTACACAACCTTGAGTAAGCGCCTTCACGCTCTTGGGACTCAGTTTCCCCATTTATAACACAAGGTCTAGAGGACATTTCAGCTCTGACCACCTGGTGGGCGTTTTGGTTTGGTTTTTTTTTTTTTTTTTTTTTTGAGACGGAGTCTTGCTCTGTCGCCCAGGCTGGAGTGCAGTGGCCGGATCTCGGCTCACTGCAAGCTCCGCCTCCCGGATTTACACCATTCTCCTGCCTCAGCCTCCCAAGTAGCTGGAACTACAGGCGCCCGCCACCTCGCCCGGCTAGTTTTTTTGCATTTTTTAGTAGAGACAGGGTTTCACCGTGTTAGCCAGGATGATCTCGATCTCCTGACCTCGTGATCCGCCCGTCTCAGCCTCCCAAAGTGCTGGGATTACAGGCTTGAGCCACCGTGCCCGGCCAAGGTTTGGTTTGGTTTTAAGAGACAGGTCTCTTTCTGTCACCCAGGCTGGAGTGCAGTGGCGCAATCACGGCTCACTCCTGGACTCAAGAGATCCTCTTGCCTCAGCCTCCTAAGTAACTGGGATTGCAGGCGTGAGCCACTGTGCCTGGCTCACTTGGTATTTTATGCATAACGACAGCACTAAGTTTGTCCTGCTGGGCTGCCTCCAGAGCTCATGTTGAGGGAGTGATGGGGGGACAGCAGATCAGGGAGGAGAGACCCCTCAATACTTGCTTATCACTTAGAAGAGGGTGACTGGGACCATTTAGGGCTGGGCTGAGGATGAGGGTGATTCTCTGGCAATGAAAAAGACTTGGTGTGGGCCGGGCGCGGTGGCTCAAGCCTGTAATCCCAGCACTTTGGGAGGCCGAGACGGGCGGATCACAAGGTCAGGAGATCGAGACCATCCTGGCGAACACAGTGAAACCCCGTCTCTACTAAAAATACAAAAAACTAGCTGGGCGAGGTGGCGGGCGCCTGTAGTCCCAGCTACTCGGGAGGCTGAGGCAGGAGAATGGCGGGAACCCCGGAGGCGGAGCTTGCCGTGAGCTGAGATCCGGCCACTGCACTCCAGCCTGGGCAACAGAGCAAGACTCCGCCTCAAAAAAAAAAAAAAAGAAAAAGAAAAAAAGAAAAAAAAGAAAAAGACTTGGTGTGTGCTAGGCAGTGTCCAGGAACCGATGTGACCATCGATGATGATGGCAGCTCCTATTTTTTGAAACCCACTTGGTGCCAGGCTATGTAGGGCATTTTACATATTTAAGATCTTCATTCTTATAACACTGCTAGAAAGAAATGCCCCCTTTTAAAAGATGAGGAAACAGATTTAGAGAGGTTAAGTCCCTCAGCTAAAATGGCAGGAATGGGATTCGAACCCAGGAAGATCTGGCGTCAAATTCCTGTGCTTTCCGAGACACCACTAGTTGGGAATTGCTGGAGATGGAGGAAGATAAGTCAACACGTACATATTTCCTCCCATATGTTAAGCAGGCAGACACTGTGCTTATTTCATCTAAACATTACAGCAATCCCATGAGATAGGTATTGATGTTCCCATTTTATAGATGGGCAGGCTGAGGTTCACTGAGGCTAAGAATTAGAATCATGGAATAGCAGCAGGGCTAGTTGGGGATTCCGAACCTGCTTTTATGCTGTGGACCCCTTTGGCAATCTGGTAAAACCTGTGGACTCCTCCCCACCACACCTAGCTGGGATTACAGGCATGCACCACCATACCTAGCTAGTTTTTGTGTTTTTCTGTAGAGATGGAGTTTCGCCATGTTGGCCAGGCTGGTCTCAAAACTCCTGAGGTCAAGGGATTCTCCTGCCTCTGCCTCCAAAAGTGCTGGGAGTACAGGCGTGAGCCACCACGCCCAGCCTTTATTTTATTTTTAAAATTTCAACTTTTATTTTAGATTCAAGGGGTAAAATGTGTAGGTTTGTTACACGGGTATATTGGGTGATGCTGAGATTTAGGATATGAGTGATTCCATCACCCAGGTACTGAGCATAGTACCTAGTAGGCAGTTTTTCAACCCTTGCTCCTCCTTTCCTCCCTGCTCTAGGAGTCCCCAGTCTCTATTGTTCCCATCTTTATGTTCATGTGTACTCAGTGCTTAGCTGCGATTTATAAGTGAGAACATTTCATATTTGGTTTTCTGCTTCTGGGTTAATCACTTAGGATAATGGCTTCCAGCTGCATCCATGTTGCTGCAAAAGTAATAATTTTATCTTTTTTTTTTTCTTCTTTTTTGAGATGGAGTCTCCCTCTGTTGCCCAGGTTGAAATGAAATGCAGTGGTGCAATCTTGGCTCACTGCAACCTCTGCCTCCTGGGTTTAAGCTATTCTCCTGCCTCAGCCTCCTCAAGTAGCTGGGACTACAGGAGCACGTCACCACCCCAGCTGATTTTTTTTTGTATTTTTAGTAGAGACAAGGTTTCACCATGTTGGCCAGGCTGGTCTCGAACTCTTGACCTCAGGTGATCTGCCTGCCTCGGCCTCCCAAGGTGTTGGGATTACAGGCGTCAGCCACCATGCCCAGCCGTGTTTTCTTTATCCAATCCACTGAGGGGCATCTAGGTTGATTCCATATCTTTGCTATTACGGGTTTTTTTTTTTTTTTGAGACCGAATCTCACTCTGTCGCCCAGGCTGGAGTGCAGTGGCACAATCTCGGCTCACTGAAAGCTCCGCCTCTCAGGTTCACGCCATTCTCCTGCCTCAGCCTCCCAAGTAACTGGGACTACAGGCGCCCGCCACCATGCCCGGCTAATTTTTTGTATTTTTAGTAGAGAAGGGGTTTCACCATGTTAGCCAGGATGGTCTTGATCTCCTGACCTCGTGATCCGCCCGCCTTGGCCTCCCAAAGTACTGGGATTACAGACGTGAGCCACCGTGCCTGACCATCTTTGCTATTATGAATAGTACTGTGATGAACACACAAGTGCATGTGTCTCTTTGGTAGAATAATTTATTTTCCTTTGGGTACATACCCAGTAATGGGATTGCTGTGTTGAATGGTAGTTATATATATGTATTTTTTGAGAAGGAGTCTCGCTCTGTTGCCCAGGCTGGAGTGCAGTGGTGTGATCTCAGCTCGCTACAATCTCTACCTCCCGGGTTCAAGCAATTCTCCTGTCTCAGCCTCCTGAATAGCTGGGACTATAGGTGTGCACTACCATGCCTGGCTAATTTTTATATTTTTTTGTAGAGATGGAGTTTCACCATGTCAGCTAGGCTGGTCTGGAACTGCAGACCTCAAGTGATCCACCCACCTTGGCCTCCCAAAGTGCTGGGATTACAGTCATGAGACACCATGCCCAGCGGCAGTGCTATTTTTAAGAACATGTTTTAAAATGCGTAAAATAAAATACGTAGAATTGCTAAGGAAACCAATTATAAGGAAATATAGTTGTCAAAATATGTATATATATTTAAACCCTGACAAATCCATGACATAATAACAAAAGTGCTGCTTTATTAACACATTACCTAACAAGATCTAGCGGCTGGCCTAATAACCACTCTAATTTCAAAGTAGTGATGAGTATAAAATATGTTTTCTGTAATAACCATAAAGTGATACAAAAATATCTATGATTTTTCATGGGTATGAAAGCCACAGAAATTACTAATAATAAGTGGTTTATAACCTCCATTCATAATTGAAGTGACACTAACTTTCAAATACATGATGATGAGAACACAGATGTAATTTTTTCCCTATCTAGGCTCCACCTGAATTCTGTCCATGGAACTATTGTGGGGATTCATGGGCCCAACTTAATACTCCTTCCTAGACTGTAACTGTGTTCACTAGATTGAACTATTTTATTTATTTAAATTATTATTATTTTTATTTTATTAATTTTTTTTTTGAGACGAAGTCTCGCTCTTGTCCCCCCAGGCTGGAGTGTGATGGCACGATCTCGGCTCACTGCAACTTCCGACTCCGGGGTTCAAGTGATTCTCCTGCCTCAGGCTCCCCGAGTAGCTGGGATTACAGGCGCCTGCCACCACGCCCGGCTAATTTTTGTATTTTTAGTAGAGACAGGGTTTCACCATGTTGGCTAGGCTGGTCTAGAACTCCTGATATCAGGTGATCCACCCGCTTCGGCCTCCCAAAGTGCTGGGATTATAGGCATGAGCCACCGTGCCTGGCCTATTATTAGTAATTTTTTTTAGTTTTTGAGACTGGGTTTGGCTCTGTTGCCCAGGCTGGAGTGCAGTGGCGCAGGCGCAATGTCAGCTCGGTGCAACCTCTGCCTCCTGAGTTCAAGCAAGCAATTCTCCCACCTCAGCCTCTGGAGTAGCTGGGACTACAGATGCGTACCACCACGCCCAGCTAATTTTTGTTTTTTTGTTTTTTTTAGACGGAGCCTCACACTGTCACCCAGGCTGGAGCGCAGTGGCATGATCTCAGCTCACTGCAATGTCTGCCTCCCAGGTTCAAGGGATTCTCGTGCCTCAGCCTCCCAAGTGGCTGGGATTACAGGGGCCTGCCACCCTGCCTGGCTAATTTTTGTATTTTTAGTAGAGATAGGATTTCGCCATGTTGGTCAGGCTGGTCTCAAACACCTGACCTCAGGTGATCCACCCACTTCCGCCTCCCAAAGTGCTGGGATTACAAGCATGAGCCACTGCGCCCAGCCAATTTTTGTATTTTTAGTAGAGACAGGGTTTCACCATGTTGGCCAAGCTGGTCTAGAACTCCTGGGCTCAGGCAATCCGCCCGCCTCAGCTTCCCAAAGTGCTGGGATTACAGGCGTGAGCCACTGCACCTGGCCTGAACTATATTAGAAATGAGACTTTGGGCCGGGCGCGGTGGCTCAAGCCTGTAATCCCAGCACTTTGGGAGGCCGAGACGGGCGGATCACGAGGTCAGGAGATCGAGACCATCCTGGCTAACCTGGTGAAACCCCGTCTCTACTAAAAAAAATACAAAAACACTAGCCGGGCGAGGTGGCGGCGCCTGTAGTCCCAGCTACTCGGGAGGCTGAGGCAGGAGAATGGCGGGAGCCCGGGAGGCGGAGCTTGCAGTGAGCCGAGATCCGGCCACTGCACTCCATCCAGCCTGGGAGACAGAGCGAGACTCCGTCTCAAAAAAAAAAAAAAAAAAAAAAAGAAATGAGACTTTGTTGTGCTTTGGTAACCTCCCAATGGCTTGTTTCATTGAAGACTGAATGACACAGATGTGTGATGCTCTCCAGCTCCACTGTACACACCGGGGGAAGGAAGCCTTGTGTTTGGATGACCCACACTAGGGGACAGGACCACCAAGAGACTGTGAGACCGATACAGGGAGAGTCCGCTTGGGCAGACCAATTCTTTCTGGTTCTTAGTGGCTTCCTTGGGGATCTTGAGTACGTGACGATGTGCTGCCCAAAGTTTTCTTTCTTTTTTTTTAATAGGCAAGGTCTCATTCTGTCACCCAGGCTGCGGTGCAGTAGCGCGAGCATAACTCACTGCAGTCTTAAACTCCTGGGCTCAACCGCACCCTCCTGAGGAGCTAGTACTACAAGTGTGCACCACTACACCTGGCTAATCATTTAATTTTAATTTTAATTTTTTTTGAGGTGGAGTCTTTTTCTGTCACCTAGGCTGGAGTGCAGTGACACAATCTCGGCTCACTGCAACCTCTGCCTCCTGGGTTCAAGCGATTCTCCTGCCTCAGCCTCCCAAGTAGCTGGAATTACAGGCATGTGCCATCATGCCCAGCTAATTTTTGTATTTTTTATTTTTAGTAGAGATGGGGTTTCGCCATGTTGGCCAGGCTGGTCTCAAACTTTTGACCTTAAGTGATCTGCCCGCCTCTGCCTCCCAAAGTGCTGGGATTACAGAAATTTTTTTTTTTTTTTTTTAGAGATAGGTCTCTCTATATTGCCCCAACTGATCTCAAACTGCTGGCCTCAAATGATCCTCCTGCCTCAACCTCCCAATGTGTTAGAATTATAGGTGTGAGCCACTGTGCCTAGCCCCAAGTTTTTTCACACTCTCTTAGATCAACTTTTTTCATACTATCTTAGACTTCTTATCTTAGACCTGGCTCTGTTTCCAACAGATAAGTTTTCTTCTCTCCTAAATGAAGGCCTTCATTAGATTAAGACCTACCATGTGCCAAGAAGCATAGCAGCAACTGGGAATGCATTTATTCATTCAATTTGCGTTTTTTGAGTGTATTGTTAGTCAAGACTCTTTTGCACTAAGATTCCAAAAAAGTGGGAGGGGAAGAGAATACTTATTGGCTCACGTAACTGAAAAAGTCTAGGAATAGCACCAACTCAAGTATAGCTGGATTCATTCTCTATTTTTTCTACCTGAACCACAAGGCCTGAGTGGGAGAAGGGGAGGGAGAGACGGACTCCCTATGGGAAAATCAAGTTGCTGACCCCATGAGAAAAGGGAACAGATGCTGAGAAAGGGAAGCAGATGCCCTCTGATCTGGTTACCTCCTACACACCCCACTGGTGACAGAAAGACCACCCTAAATAGCACAAGATGGCAGAACACATGACAGCTAACAATAAGCAGAAGAAACCAATGAGCAGGCTGGGCATGGTGGCTCAGTCCTCTAATCCCAACAGTTTGGCAGGCCAAGGTGGGAGGATTGCTTGAGCCAGGAGTTCAAGGTTACAGTGAGCTATGATTGTACCACCGCACTCTAGCCTGGGTGACAGAGCAAGACCCTGTCTCAAAAAAAAAAAAAAAAGAAAAGAAAAGAAAAATGAAAAAGAAAAAGAAAGAAAAAAGAAAAGAAAACAACACCAAAAAAGAGAACAAGTAGAAGTTGATTGCAGGGCCACAGAAGGGTTGCACCCAGGGACAGAACAAACAGGGGTCATCGGAGGTGGGCCTGGCAGTAAACAAAAGGCTGTGGTGTCTCCCAGTTTCCAAGGGAGGATGTGATTGGCTTGTTTGAATGATTCCTTGGGCTGGCAGGAAGGTGAAACTGGGTATGTTGAGAACAGGTGGGTGAAGCTGGTCTGGCTGATAGGGGAACTAGCAGGGTGGGAACTGGCTTTTGGGGCCCTGTGAGGCTCAAAGATGCCAGAGCAGCAAATGAAATGTCAGATCTTACAACACACCACCTAAAGGGCCTACTATGTGCCAGGTGTGCTCTTTTTTTTTTTGAGACGGAGTCTCGCTCTGTCGCCCAGGCTGGAGTGCAGTGGCCGGATCTCAGCTCACTGCAAGCTCCGCCTCCTGGGTTTACGCCATTCTCCCGCCTCAGCCTCCCGAGTAGCTGGGACTACAGGCGCCCACCACCTCGCCCGGCTAGTTTTTTGTAATTTTTTGTAGAGACGGGGTTTCACCGTGTTAGCCAGGATGGTCTCGATCTCCTGACCTCGTGATCCGCCCGTCTCGGCCTCCCAAAGTGCTGGGATTACAGGCTGGAGCCACCGCGCCCGGCCCAGGTGTGCTCTTAAACAAGGGGGTCGCTGAGCTGGGTGGTGCCACACACATCTGGTGCTCCTGACTTTGAACTGGAGTCCCTGGCTCCAGTAGGTCTGTGCTGCTGAATCCAACTCTTTAAGACTGTCTCTACTGCCTGCCCTCAGCTTGACTACTTCCCATGGAATCCTGACCCACTTTCGGACATTTAGGAACTTAGAAATCACTTCCTCATATGGACTTGTTTTTGTTTTGCCCTAAATTCGATTAAAAACAAAAACCTTACCCATTGAATGACCCATAAAGCCTAAACTATTTACTATCTGGCCTTTTACAGAAAAGTGTACTGGTTCCTGGTCTAGAACAATGAATCTCATTGAGAAGGGTGCCACCCCCAGCCTTGGGGCTTAGGCTCAAACCCAGATCTGGCTGTGGGGTCTTGGCCAGTTTACTTTGCCTCTCTGAGCCTCAGTTTCCTCATCTGTAAAATGGTGATGAAAACAGTACCTACCAAAGGATTTGTTTCTGGGGTGATGAACATGTTCTGGGTTTAAATAATGGCAATGATTGCACAACTTTGTGAATATACTAAAAAAATCACTGAATGGTACACTTTATTTTTTATTTTTTCTTTCTTTTTCTTTTTCTTTTTTCTTTCTTTCTTTCTTTTTTTTTTTTTTTGACAGAGTCTCACTCTGTTGCCCAGGCTGGAGTGCAATGGCATGATCGCAGCTCCCTGCAACCTCCACCTCCCAGGTTCAAGCAATTCTCCTGCCTCAGCCTCCCAAGTAGCTGGGATTACAGGTGCCCGCCACCGCATCTGGCTTTTTTTTTTCTTTTTTTTTCTGAGATGAAGTTTCGCTCTTGTTGCCCAGGCTGGAGTGCAATGGCACCATCTCAGCTCACTGCAACTTCTACCTCCCAGGTTCAAATGATTCTCCTGCCTCAGCCTCCCGAGTAGCTGGGGTTGCAGGCATGTGCCACCACGCCTGGCTAATTTTGTATTTTTAGTAGGTTTCTCCATGTTGGTCAGGCTGGTCTTGAACACCTGACCTCAGGTGATCTGCCTGCCTCGGCCTCCCAAAGTGCTGGGATTACAGGTGCGAGCCACTGCGCCCGGCCTAATTTTTTGTCTGTTTGTTTGTTTGTTTTTGAGACAGAGTCTCGCTCTGTTGCCCAGGCTGGAGTGCAGTGGCGCGATCTCAGCTCACTGCAAGCTCTACCTGCCATGTTCACGCCATTCTCCTACCTCAGCCTCCCGAGTAGCTGGGACTACAGGTGCTCACCACCACACCTGGCTAATTTTTTGTATTTTTGGTAGAGATGGGGGTTTCACCGTGTTAGCCAGGATGGTTTCGATCTCCTGACTTTGTGATCTGCCCACCTCGGCCTCCCAGAGTGCTGGGATTACAGGCATGAGCCACCGTACCCGGCCTGAATGGTACACTTTAAAAAGATAAACTTATGATCTGTGAATTGTATTTCAATTTTTAAAATGAGCCCAGGCAACACAGTGAGACCCCTCTGTCTCTAAAAAACACAAACAAACAAAAAATTAGCTGGGCATGGTGGAGTACGTCTGTAGTCCCAGTTACTCAGAAGGTTGAGGTGGGAGGCTCACTTGAGCCCAGGAATTCAAGGTTTCAGTGAGCTATGACTGTACCACTGCACTCCAGCCTGGAAAACAGAGCCAGATCCTGTCTCTAAATAAATAAATAAAAGGGTACAAAAAAACAAAACAAAAGAAACCCTACCTCTGAAGGCTGCTGTAAGGATGAAGTGAGATAATGTGTGTGAAGAGTTTAGCACAGCAGCTGGTGCAGAGTAGGTGTTTTCATCATCACCATCATCATCACCGTCTGGAGGCAGGAGAGTCATTTGAAACAAAGGAATGTGAACAAGCTTGATGTTATCAACTGATTGTTATTTTCTATTTTCCACTTTACCTAGAATAGTAAAGCATATGACTAGCAAGCAAAATCAACATTCCTAGAAATCACACTATTAAATAAATGTGTATTTTTACAGATAAAAATAAATTTATTTTTCTTAAAATATTATGCTTGACAGATGTGACTATGCAAAAAATAAATTTTCTTTATGGCAATGACACTGCAAACAAAGCCAAAATAACAGATTAGGGACAAATATTTCCACATAAAGCAAAGGGTTCATACAAAGAATTATCCCAAGAAGTGCATAGGGGCTGGGCGAGGTGGCTCACACCCATAATCCCAGCACTTTGGGAGGCTGGGGCAGGCGGATCATCTGAGGTCAGGAGTTTGATACCAGCCTGGCCAACGTGGTGAAACCCTGTCTCTACTAAAAATACAAAAATTAACCAGGCGTGATGGTAGGCACCTGTAATCCCAACTACTTGGGAGGCTGAGGCAGGAGAATCACTTGAACCTGGGAGGTGGAGGTTGTGGTAAGCCGAGATTGCGCCACTGCACTCTAGCCTGGGTGACAGAGCAAGACTCTGTCTCAAAAAACAAACAAACAAAAAACCCCACAAAAATTAGCTGGGTATGGTGGCACACGCCTGTAATCTCAGCTTCTTGGGAGGCTGAGGCACAAGAATCGCTTGAACCCCAGGGGGCAGAGGGGGCAGTAAGCTGAGATCATGCCACTGCACTCCAGCCTGGGAGACAGAAGGAGACTCCGTCTCACACACACACACACACACAAAAATAGACATGCATAAGAAGAAGACAAAAAACCCACTAGAAAAATAGGCAAATGGGCAAAGGACACAGAGAATTCATAGAAGTTGACTGTGAGTGGCCAAAACACTTAGGAGATGGTGCTCACCCTCACAGGGAGGTCAGGGAACACATATTTACAACCAGGAGATACAATTTTTCTCTTACAATATTGACAATAATTTAAACATTTAGTAATATATGGGGAAGTGTTAATGAGCCACAAATTGCTACCCTTTTTTTTTTTTTTTAGAGACGAGGCCTCCCTATGTTGCCCAGCATAAAGTACAGTGGCTACTCACAGGCATCAGCATGGTGCACTGCAGCCTCAACACTGGGCTCTAGCGAGCCTCCCACCTCAGCCTCCTGAGTAACTGGGACTAGAGGCATGCACTAATTTTTTTTTTTTTTTTTTTGAGACGGAGTTTCACTCTTGTTGCCCAGGCTGGAGTACAATGGCACAACCTCGGCTCACTGAAACCTCCACCTCCCAGGTTCAAGTGATTCTCCTGCCTCAGCCTCCCTAGTAGCTGGGATTATAGGAATGTGCCACCATGCCCGGCTGATTTTGTATTTTTAGTAAAGACAGGGTTTCTCCATGTTGGTCAGGCTGGTCTCGAACTCCCGACCTCAGGTGATCCGCCCGCCTCGGCCTCCCAAAGTGCTGGGATTACAGGCGTGAGCCACCGTGCCCAGTCCCAGCTAATATTTTTTTAAAATTGCTCTTTTTTAAAAATTGAGGCCGGGCACGGTGGCTCAAGCCTGTAATCCCAGCACTTTGGGAGGCCGAGACGGGCGGATCACGAGGTCAGAGATCGAGACCATCTTGGCTAACACAGTGAAACCCCGTCTCTACTAAAAAATACAAAAAACTAGCCGGGCGAGGTGGCAGGCGCCTGTAGTCCCAGCTATTCGGGAGGCTGAGGCAGGAGAATGGCGTGAACCCGGGAGGCGGAGCTTGCAGTGAGCTGAGATCCGGCCACTGCACTCCAGCCTGGCGACAGAGCCAGACTCTGTCTCAAAAAAAAAAAAAAAAAAAAAAAAAAATTGAAATACAATTCACAGATCATAAAATCATGCTTTAAACTTGCTACAATCTTTGAGAAAATCATCTGATATTATTTATTAAAATTTAAAACATGCATACATAATTAATAACGAAATTATTAAAAATTAAAACGCCTACTTTTTGACACAGCAATTCCACTTCTAGGAAATACAAGTATGAGTGTTTTTATTAAAGATACGTGTGCAAGGAGATTCACTGGAGCACTCATAACCGCAGCGAGCAAAGTGAGAGAAAGCTGAATGAAGGCCGGGCGCGGTGGCTCAAACCTGTAATCCCAGCACTTTGGGAGGCCGAGACAGGCGGATCACGAGGTCAGGAGATCGAGACCATCCTGGCTAACACGGTGAAACCCCGTCTCTACTAAAAAAAAAACACACACACAAAAAAAAAAAACGAGCCGGGCGAGGTGGCGGGCGCCTGTAGTCCCAGCTACTCGGGAGGCTGAGGCAGGAGAATGGCGTAAACCCCGGGAGGCGGAGCTTGCAGTGAGCTGAGATCCGGCCACTGCACTCCAGCCTGGGCGACAGAGCGAGACTCCGTCTCAAAAAAAAAAAAAAGAAAGCTGAATGAATGAGTCTACATATCTCACATAGGATGTTACTAGCTACTAAAAAGAATGAAATATTGCATATGGATATGAATGGCCACTAGGACATGGTATTATAGTGAAAAAAGCAAGGTCAGGCCGGGTGCAGTGGCTCACGCCTGTAACCCCAGCAATCTGGGCGTGTTGAGGTGGTCGAATCCTTTGAGCCTGGGGCTTCGAGACCAGCCTGGGCAACATGGTGAAATCCCATCTCTCCAAAAAACTTACAAAAATTAGCTGAGTGTGATGGCACACGCCTGTGGTCCCAACTACTTGGGAGGCTGAGATGGGAGAACTGCTTAAGCCCAGGAAGTCGAGGCTGCAGTGAGCCATGATTGTATCACTGCACTCTAAGTCTGGGCCTAGAGTGCAGTGGCACAATCGTGAGCCTTTAAGATCCTGTCTCGAAAAAAAAAAAAAAAAAAAGGCAAGGTGCACAACAGTATCTATTATATGTACAAGACATATAGTATGTCCTCTTTTGTAAAACAAGAGGGGCAATGCATATACAAAATTGCTTATCCATGCTTAATGCAGCCCTGGAAGTATGCACAAGAAAGGTAACACTGGAAGCTTTTGGAGAGATAACCGGGTACCTGGGGCAGTGGTGAGAGGGAGGCTCATTTTGGAATATTCTTGTGTACCTCTGGAATTTTGAATCATGTGAATTACTTAATAAAATTGTAGATTAATTAATAGATCTAAATATATTAGAAAGCTGTCCACTATCTATTATTAAATGAAAAAAGTATATTCCAGAAAAATATAGAATGATTATTTTTGTAGAAAAAGGAACAAAACATCCTAACACTATACACACACACACATATCTTTGTTTAGGCATTAAAAAAAAAGAATGGCCAGGCTCAGTGGCCTGCTATAACCCCAGCACTTTGGGAGGCCAAGGTGGGAGGATGCTTGAAGCCAGGAGTTCAAGACAAGCCTGGGCAACATAGTGAGATCTCATCTCTAGACAAAACTTCAAAAATTAGCCAAGCATGGTGGCTCAAGGCTGTAGTCCCAGCTACCCCAGAGGCTGAGGCAGGGGGATCGGTTGAGCCCAGCAGTTCGGGGCTACAGTGAGTTATAATTTTGCCAGTACACTCCAGGCTAGGTGATAAATGCAAAACCCTGTCTCAAACTAAATTAACAAACAAACAAAAAAAGAGAAAAATGTTCTTTACACATGACCATGCATAACTTCCATAATTTAAAAAAGAGTATTAAAAATAAATTGCTGTTGTTTTTATTTATTGTCACAATGCTTAATAATTTTGAGCTGATGACTCTGGTCTGGAAGATTTTCATGCAAATTCTCAGTATCTCAGACACAGCAGAAGACCTTCTCTCGTCACCCTGAGATCTACTGTGCAGGTTGGATGTTGCTTTCCTTGTCTTCAGAAGTTTCAGGTTCTGTATTGTTAACCCAACAGCCTTGACTCTCCAAGCACCCTCCTGCAGAGGTGAGAAAGATGCAGACTTCCCAGGATGTTAAAGAGATCGGGCGGGCCGGGCGCGGTGGCTCAAGCCTGTAATCCCAGCACTTTGGGAGGCCGAGACGGGCGGATCACGAGGTCAGGAGATCGAGACCATCCTGGCTAACACGGTGAAACCCCGTCTCTACTAAAAATACAAAAACTAGCCGGGCGAGGTGGCGGGCGCCTGTAGTCCCAGCTACTCGGGAGGCTGAGGCAGGAGAATGGCGTAAACCGGGAGGCGGAGCTTGCAGTGGGCTGAGATCTGGCCACTGCACTCCAGTCCGGGCGACAGAGCGAGACTCCGCCTCAAAAAAAAAAAAAAAAAAAAAGAGATCGGGGGGATGTTTTGGGAAACGGAATGGGAGAGACAGGAGCAGGGGGAGGCACAGGAGGCTCCTGGAACCCAGTGCCAGCCTCTGCCCTCAAGGAGGCAGACCAGGCAGAGGCCTTTCCAGCTCCCCACGGCTGCCTGGGTGTCAGTTCTGTTGGGGCCCCTGAGAGTTGCATTTTTGTTATTTTGGCAGGGGTAGACAGTTGTAGGGCTTCATTCCCTGTGATGCTTCATTCCCACATACCATGAAGGGCTGGGCTGAGTCTTACATGGTTAGTCGCAGTGGGATCTCCAGCCAGCTTGGTTTCCGCTAACATGCTGGCTTTCTTGGATTGATTTACTGGTTATGTGCATCAGAGTCCCGAAGACCTGGTCTTCAGCCCTATCTCTGCCACATACTATGTATGAGATTCCAGCCAGGTGATTTAACTTCTCTAAGCCTCAGTCTCCTCATCTGGAAAATGGGGGTGAGGGCGAATAAGCACCTCTTCATGAAGATTTTGTGAGAGGCATGATGCTGCCAGTGAGCCTGGCACAGGGTGGATGCCACATCTGAAGCCACTGGCCTTAGGCTCAGTGGGATCACAGCATGTGGGAGGCGGCAGTGTGAGGTCACAGCAATTCCTCTGTCCTGAATGAGCTGTAACCCTGGGAGTAACCTCGAGATGTGAGCTGGAGGGGCACTGCATGCATGTGCGTTTGTGTGGGAATGTGTGGGCCTGAGTATGAGGGAAAGCACGTCTAGGGTTGTTTCTTCCAGGCGATAACACGACTAGCTGGTTCAGTGAGAACTGCGGGCCAACTGTCTGCCATCCTGAAGCCCGAAAAGCAAGAATCAAGGGGCTGTCTCAGCCAAGATTCTAAGGCCCAGTTTATCAAAATAGCCCTCCAGGGGAGCCACGGCTTAAGGTGCAGACATGGCCAAGTCCAAGAACCACCCCACACACAACCAGTCCCGAAAATGGCACAGAAATGGTATCAAGAAACCCCGATGACAAAGACACGAATCTCTTAAGGGGGTGGACCCCAAATTCCTGAGGAACATGCGCTTTGCCAGGAAGCACAACCAGAAGGGCCTAAAGGAGTTGCAGGCCAACAGTGCCAAGCCATGAGTGCACGTGCTGAGGCTATCGAGGCCCTCGTAGAGCCCAAGGAGGTTAAGCCCAAGATCGCAAAGGGTGTCAGCCGCAAGCTCGATCGACTTGCCTACCTTGCCCACCCCAAGCTTGGAAAGCATGCTCATGCCCGCATTGTCAAGGGGCTCAGGCTGTGCCGGCCAAAGGCCAAGGATCAAACCAAGGCCCAGGCGGCAGCTCCAGCTTCAGTTCCAGTTCAGGCTCCCAAAGGTGCCCAGGAACCCACAAAGGCTTCAGAGTAGAGATCTGTGTCTGCCGATGTGAGGACAGAAGGACTAGTGCAAACCCTCTGGGCTGCCGTCTGCATGGGGCTGGGGTCCTACTGTGCTATTTGTACAAATAACCTGAGACAGGAAAAAAAAAAAAAAAAGATTGCCCTCTAAATCCCTTGTGGGTCATAGACAGCAACTCTCCCCCTTGCTCTTCGGCTCCTCACACCTCAAGTGAGATTAGACAAGCACTGTCATTAATTATTTCAGAAGTAAGCGAAGCAGTGCTTGCCACTCCGACAGCTGAGGCTGCAAATGCCAGGTTCGTTCTAGTTATTTTTCCGGGAAATAGTTGCATCCACTAATCGCAAAGCCCATTCTGTTGAGTGCCCAGCGGTGGGTTGGGCTGGGTGAGGGGACAGTACCTAGTTCTGGCCCTGAAGGGGCTCTTGGGGTGGTCTGCAGGGGTTAGGCAGAAAGGTCACCTGAGAACAAGCTAGTCCCCTGCTCTGGGAGGCTGGCTCAGTGCGAGAGCTGCGCCTTTGAGTATGGGAAGGACTGGGGTAGATGGGGATGAGAACCTGGGTTTGTGTCGAGGCTCTTCACTTCTTAGCCGTGTGACCTTGAGCAAGGTCAAACACGTTGCCTCCATTTCCTCATCCTAGGCAATTGGTCAGGCATTTGGAAACATCATGCTGGACACGGTGGCTCACACCTGTAATCCATGCACTTTGAGAGGCCAAGGCGGGCAGATCACTTGCGGCCAGGAGTTCGAGACCCTAGCCAACATGGTGAAACCCCGTCTCTACAAAAAATATATAAAAATTAGCTGGGCATGGTGGTGGCGTGCACCTGTAGTCCCAGATACTCAGGAGGCTGAGGCAGGAGAATTGCTTGAACCCAGGAACCAGAGATTACAGTGAGCTGAGATCACACCATTGCACTCCAGCCTGGGCAACAGAGTGAGACTCCGTCTCAAAAACAGAAAAACAAACAAAAAAAGATTTGGGTGGGAAGGGGGTGAGGGATAAAAGACTACAAATTGGGTGCAGTGTATACTGCTCAGGTGATGGGTGCAGCAAAATCTCACAAATCACCACTAAAGGATTTAATCATAAACCAACCATCACCTGTTCCCCCAATACTCTATAGAAATAAAAAATTAAAAAACAAAACAACCCATTGTACTGTGGAAGCAGTGGGAAAAGCCAGAAGAGGAAACCGAGGTTCAGGGAAGCAGTGACTGCCTGTGCTACACAGTGACTGCCTGAAGCCACACAGTGGGTCACTTCCAAGCAGGACCCACAAGAGTCCCAGCCCAGGGTTGTGGTCTCTGTACCCTCTTTCCCACGGCCTCCTATAGTTCTCTCCTTTTCCCAGGCCCATCCCCATGGGCCACATGTGCTTGGTGGCTGCTCTCTTCCTGTGATCCTGGAAACAGGCCTGGCACGACCCAGCTAATCTGGATACCCCATAACCATCCTTCCCCTCCAGTGCATGAGGTTTGTTAAATGCTTCCTGAGTTCTCAGAGTAGGTCCAAATGGTGGCTCATCTGAAAAATGATGGGGTAAGACATGCCAAACTCCAACACTGGGGAATGGAAGGGATTTTCTTTTCACCCAGGAACCCCTCTGAACCTTGGGGATTTCTGTCCTGAATTCAAGCTATTCCCACCACTTCCATAGTATGACGCTTCCAAACTTCTGACCAAGAGCCTAAGAAGTTTCAACCAGCAGCTCACACAGCCTGACTGGCAGCACGAAGCCTGGCAGCACGGCCCTGAAACCTCACTGTCTGGCTTTACATCTCTGATCCACCACTAACTAGTGTGACCTTGAGCAAGTTGCTTCACTAATCTGTGACTCCATTTCCCATGTGAAAAATCGGTTGGGGGCCGGGCACGGTGGCTCACGCCTGCAATCCCAGTACTTTGGGAGGCCGAGGTGGGTGGATCACCTGAGGTCAAGAGTTCAAGACCAGTCTGGCCAACATGGCAAAACCCCGTCTCTACGAAAAATACAAAAATTAGCCGAGTGTGGTGACAAGCACCTGTACTCCCAGCTACTCAGGAGGCTGAGGCAGAAGAATCACTTGAACCTGGAAGATGGAGATTGCAGTGAGCCGAGATAGCACCATTGCACTCCAGCCTGTGTGACAGAGTAAGACTCCGTCAAAAAAAATTAAAAAAGAAAAAAGAAAAATGGGCTGGCTTCTTTGGTTTCATATATATATATATATATATATATATATACACACACACACACACACACACACATACACACACACACATACATACACACAAACACACAAATGGGGGTAATAATAGTACCTATCTGATAAAGTTAGTGTGAAGTTTAAATGAGATAATATATGTAACTTCTTCACCTGCTGCCAGGCCCATAATAAGGGCTCAATATCTGTCTCCCCACTTAGAGTACAAGCTTGTTGAGGACAAGGATCATGTCTGTTTTGTACCTTGCATATAATGGACACTAAAATAAACAAACAAACAATTTAAATTTAAATTTTCTAGACCAGGCAGGGTGGCTCACATCTATAATCCCAGCACTTTGTGAGGCTGAGGCAAGCAGAAAGCTTGAGCCTAGGAGTTCAAGACCAGCCTGGGCAACATGACAAAACCTCATCTCTACAAAAAACGCAAAAATTAGCTGGGCATGGTGGTCTGCATGCCTGTAGTCCCAGCTACTCGGGGGGCTGAGGTGGGAGGATCACCGGAGCCCAAGAGGTCAAGTCTGCAGTGAGACATGATCATGCCATTGCACTCCAGCCTGGGTGACAAAATGAAATGCTGTTTAAAAAAAAAAAAAAAAAAGCAGGGCATGGTGGCTCACACCTGTATCCCAGCACTTTGTGAGGCTGAGGCAAGCAGAAAGCTTGAGCCTAGGAGTTCAAGACCAGCCTGGGCAACATGACAAAACCTCATCTCTACAAAAAACGCAAAAATTAGCTGGGCATGGTGGTCTGCATGCCTGTAGTCCCAGCTACTCGGGGGGCTGAGGTGGGAGGATCACCGGAGCCCAAGAGGTCAAGTCTGCAGTGAGACATGATCATGCCATTGCACTCCAGCCTGGGTGACAAAATGAAATGCTGTTTAAAAAAAAAAAAAAAAAGCAGGGCATGGTGGCTCACACCTGTAATCCCAGCACTTTGGGAGACTGAGGCCAGTGGATCACTTTGAGATCAGGAGTTTGAGACCAGCCTGAGCAACAAGGCAAACCCAGTCTTTACAAAAAATACAAAAATTAGCCGGGCACGCCTGTGGTCCCAGCTACTCAGGAGGCTGAGGCACAAAAATTGCTTGAACCTGGGAGGTGGAGGTTGAAGTGAGTCAAGAGCACGCCACTGCACTCCAACCTGGGCAACAGAGTGAGACCCTGTCTCAAAAATAGATAAATGAAAATAAATACATAAATGTGCAGAATCGGAAGGCATGTGCACAGGATTCCAGTTCTTGGTTCTGAGACTCATGCTTTGGTCTGAGACTCACATTTGGACTGAGTGATGTTTCATACTTGCTTTTAGACTCATACTTCTCACATTCTGTTTGCCCAGGATTGTACATCATTGGATTTGTGCTTTTTGGCCTTTACCACAACTATAATACAATTATGTAATTTTTCATCGACGATTTGCCTTCCTTTCTAGACTATAAAATCCATTCAGGAAAGGCCCCTGCCTACTTTGACCACCTCCTACTATACCCATAGGCTTAGCACTGGCTCTGGCAAACATTAAACACTCAATAAATATTTTTCAACTGACTGATGGCTCAAAAGCTTAGCAGAAGATTAGTTAGTGAATGGAGTGGTTAATGAATAGAGAAACCTTGCTTTTTAAAAAGACCCGCCGGGCGCGGTGGCTCAAGCCTGTAATCCCAGCACTTTGGGAGGCCGAGACGGGCGGATCACGAGGTCAGGAGATCGAGACCATCCTGGCTAACACGGTGAAACCCCGTCTCTACTAAAAATACAAA
Source organism: Trachypithecus francoisi (assembly GCF_009764315.1). Classification (NCBI taxonomy): domain Eukaryota; kingdom Metazoa; phylum Chordata; class Mammalia; order Primates; family Cercopithecidae; genus Trachypithecus; species Trachypithecus francoisi. Next base: position 101,673,369 of record NW_022681457.1, on the reverse strand, counting down.
AAATTAGCCGGGCGAGATGGCGGGCGCCTGTAGTCCCAGCTACTCGGGAGGCTGAGGCGAGAGAATGGCGTAAACCCGGGAGGCGGAGCTTGCAGTGAGCTGAGATCCGGCCACTGCACTCCAGCCTGGGCGACAGAGCGAGACTCCGTCTCAAAAAAATAAATAAATAAATAAATAAAAAATAAATAAAAATAAAAAGACCCATGAAGCCGGGCGCAGTGGCTTACGCCTGTAATCCCAGCACTTTGGGAGGCCGAGGCAGGAGGATCACGAGGTCAGGAGATTGAGACCATCCTGGCTAACACGGTGAAACCCCATCTCTACTAAAAATACAAAAAATTAGCTGGGCATGGTGGCAAGCGCCTGTAGTCCCAGCTACTCGGGAGGCTGAGGCAGGAGAATGGCGTGAACCCAGGAGGTGGAGCTTGCAGTGAGCCGAGATCGCGCCACTGCACTCCAGCCTGGGTGACAGAGCGAGACTTCGTCTCAAAAAAAAGAAAGACTAATGAGCTGGGTGTGGTCACATGTGCCTGCAGTCCCAGCTACTTGGGAGGCTAAGGAGGTGGATTCCTTGAGTCCAGGAGTTCAAGGCCAGCCTCGAGTCCAGGAGTTCAAGGCCAGCCTCGGTAACATAGACAGACCTCATCTCTAAAAAATAAATAAATAAAAAGCAAAAGACTGACCAGGTACAGTGGCTCACACCTGTCATCCCAACACTTTGGGAGGCCAAGGTGGGAAGATCACTTGAGCTCAGGAGTTCAAGACCAGCCTGGGCAACACAGCAAAACCCTGTCTTTACAAAAAATTTTAAAAATTCGCCAGACATAATGGTGCGCACCTGTAGTTCCAGCTACTCGGGAGGCTGAGACGAGAGGATCACTTGAGACCAGGAATCTGAGGCGGCAGTGAGCTTTGATCAATAGTGTCAGTGTGCTCCAGCCTGGGTGACAAAATGAGACCCTGTCTCTAAAAAATAAAAATTTAAAAAAAGAATAAAGAATTTTAAAAGACCAATAAAACACTAGTAAAATGTTAATACTCTATATAATAATATATTAAGATGTATGTAGTTAGTGCAAGAATTCATTTACTATAAATAGCCAGGTATCACTAATTCTTACCTATTATTTATTACTGTAGGCTTAACCTTGACTTAGAGATCTGGCTAGAAGAGAATATATCTTTAAACCAATTTTTCACCTCTTAACAGTCTAAAACTTCCCGGGATGTATATCTAAATTTCCGTGGGGCTTAAAAACCCCTTAGCAAGAAAAGCCCTTATACACGGCTTTCCTTAGGAGCCAATGCTGTCCTATTCATAGCCATAAAGACTATATCTTTTCAATTAGGGGTACTAATTAGCTTTGCTGTTTCCTCTTCTTTCTCTGCTCCTATTTTCCCCCCTGTATTTCAATCCACAGAAAGAAGAAAAAAAAGAGAAAGGAAAGAAAGCACCAAACCATGCAGTTTCTGCCTTTACCAGAAGCATGAACCTTTTAATTGCCGTTCCCTGAGTGGAAAAAGATTTCTCTTCATCTGCTAGCTTTTCTCTAGTGATTTTTTTTTTCTCTTCTTTTTTTGGAGGAAATTGCTTGTAGCTTCTCCCCTTCCCTCCTGACCAATTACTTAGCTGGGCATGCTGTAAAATAAAGTTTACATTAAGTAGTCTCCATGGCAACCTCACACACCAGATCTCTGGTTTTAAAGCAATCATATCCCTTTTCCCGTTCAAGCTTGCCAAAAAGTAACTTTTCTTGACAGTACACAGACAGAACCTAATAAGGTTTGTAAAGAGAGATAAACTGGTTGCACAAGATAGAGGTCCCTTGATGGAGAACATGAGATGAATTCCTGAAAAGATATCTCCTGTAAACCATGGTTATTTACATTGTGCTCAAGCCATTTTAAGTCTCCATAAGAAAGCTCGTTGAATTGTAAATATCAGGCAGAGCTCTCATTTTTGGAGCACCACCCAGTCCATGCTAGACACTGGTCTGAGCACTTTCTATCCATGAATTACCTCCTTTGATTTAATCCTGGGTGCATCCTGCGGAGATTTTTTTGCCCACAGATTGTCATTAGCGCCACTGGGCATCTGCTCCCGTGGAAAATGTTTCAGTCTCCAAATTAACTACTTAGAATCGAAGTGTTCTTACACATACCTCCTAATAACAATAACAGCTGCCATTTACTGTGCTATGTCCACTGCCTGGAGATGTGCCTACCTCATCTCGGTTAATCATGCTTAGGAGATCCTATTATCCCCTGTTACAGACGAAGTAATTGAGGCTCATGGACGGAAGGGCAACTGGCTCACACTGCTAGGAAGTTGCAAAGTTGGGATTTGAACCCAGGTGGGTTTGGTCCCTGTCTTAGTTTGTTCCGGCTGCTATAATAAAAGACCATAGACTGGGTAGTTTGTAAACAACATAAATTGGCCAGGCACGGTGGCTCACACCTGTAATCCCAGTACTTTGGGAGGCCGAGGCAGGTGGATCACCTGAGGTAAGGAGTTTGAGACCAGCCTGACTGACATGGTGAAACCCTGTCTCTAGTAAAAATACAAAAATTAGTTGGGCATGGTGGCAAGAGCCTATAATCCCAATTACTTGGGAGGCTGAGGCAGGGGAATCACTTGAACCCTGGAGGCAGAGGTTGCAGTGAGCCGAGACTGTGCCATTGCACTCTAGCCTGGGTGACAAGAGTGAAACTTTGTCTCAAAACAAACAAACAAACAGCCAGAAATTTATTTCTCTCACTTCTGGAGGCCAGGAAGTCCAAGATCAAAGCACTGGCAGATTCAGTGTCTGGTGAGGGCCCAGATGGGAACACAGCAAGGAGACCCAGATCGTGCCTCCTTTATATCTTCAGATTAGACTTTATGGCTATGAGGACACCATTGGCTCCTTAGGAAAGCCACGTTTAAGGAGTTTCACTGCTAAGGTGCTTTGAATCCCCACAGACGTATTTAGAGATACATCCCAGGAAGTTTTAGACTGTTAAGAGGTGAAAAATGGGTTGAAAAATATTTTCTCTCCTAGCCAGAGCCCTAAGTCAAGTTTAAGCCTAGAAGTAATAAGTAATAATAATTTATGATACTTGGTTATTAACATTAAACTAGTTCTTGCTCTAACAGCATGTATCTCAATACATTATTAAATAGAGCATTAACATGTTCACACATGGTAGAAGGAGTGAGGGGTCTCTCTTGGGTCTCTTTCAACAGGGCACTAATTCCAGCCATGAGGGCTCCATCCCCAAACCTAATCAGCTCCAAAAGGCCACACCTCCTAATAGCATCATATAGGGAGTGAGGATTAACATAGGAATCGAGGGGGTGGGACATAAACATTCAGACCATGGCAGTCCCAGAACAGGTACTCTTGTCACTCTGCCTCCCAGAAATTCTCCCAGCTAGGGAAGCAAGGAAGAGAACATCCCTCCGCAGATGACATGGGCTTCCAGGTGCGGGGGTGAATGCCCTGGGCAGGCTCTGGACCAGGGGTGAGCAACTCTGGACCATGAGAGGTGAAGAGAAGAAGAAGGAGTATTGGCTCTCCCCTACTCCTTAAAGTTGCTGAGTTTTCGTTGGTTCTCACCAACTGTAGTTGTCATCTGTCTCTCTCTTCTCCCTCAACTCTTTGATCTGGCCACCTCCTGCTCATCCTCCAAGTCTCAATTTAAAAGCTGCCTCCTCCATGAAGCCTCCCTGTCTTTTCAGACAGAGTTCAGCCTGACAGATCTCACTTAGTCACTTATGAGCGGTGGGACCTGTGCCAGATTTCTGTAGTTCTCAGAGCCTCAATTTGCTCATGTGTAAAATGGGGGTTTCACAGGGCTGTTGTGAGGTTTCAGCGTGTTTGTGGATGATAAAAGTCCATAGCAGAGCTCCCAGCCACAGGAGTTCAGCAAATGTCAGTTCCTGTTATTGGCCTTCTGTGGCGTTTTGTTACCTTTTCTATTATTATAATTATCTTATTGGTAGCTTGCACATCTCCCCAATAACTTGTGAGGCTTTGAAGGCGGGATCCTCATTTTCTCTTTTGTATCTCCAGCCCTGGCACCAGCAAACATTTGTTGATTGAATGTATGAAAGATTATCTGGTACCATCTCCCAGAGTTTTGGGCTCCTGGGAAATGTGGCCTGGAAGGAGTGGGGTGCTGGGGTTTCCCATGCTTCTCAAATGTAAATAGTTCTGAGAAAGATCACTAGACAAGCCAACTCTCAGCTGGGCTTGGCTGGTGTGCAGCTGAGAGAGGCCACCATCTAGGGACCTGGGTTAGGAAGGTCTATGTCCTGGGGGCAGGAAGATGGAAACATACCTTTGCCCAGCGCCAGCCTAGGCTAGGTCACTCTGAATAGCCTCATCGTGTTTTGAATCAATTTTTTTTTTTTTAAGCAGAGCATATACAAATAAATAAAATAACAAAAATCATCTTTTAGGCCTCCCAAATCATGTGTGTTTCTGGTTCTCCATCCATCAATGCCAGAGGTTCCTAAGACTGGTCCATGAAGGCAAAAATAAAAATAAAAAAGGTTGCAACCTGTGGGAAAACATGTGTGGGGAGGGACATGGGAGGGAGGGAACTGTTCACTCACAGCAGACTCCAGGTCTCCCTGCAAGGCTGCAGGCATTTTTTTGGCCCAGCCTCTTTTCTCCTGTGTCATTTACCACTGTGGCCATCTGAGGAAACTGAAGAAAGGGCTTCCTCTGGGCTGGTCACCTGCTGACCTGCTCAGGCTCTTGACAGCTTTCAGACAGTGAATCCTCAGCCAACTCCTAAAGGGGATGGCTGAGGCCGAAGAAAGAGGAGACAGGATGGTTTCTGCAAAGAACCAGGGTCGCAGATGTGGCCCTTGGCCACACTCCCCACCAGTCCAAGCTTGCGTGTGCTCAAATCACTGTCTACTCCACTGTAGCTGCTGCCTGGCTTTCCCTGTTCCATCTCACCACTGGCACAACCTTGGGGCGTGTGCAGAACTGGAAAGAACTTAGGCCAGGAGCAGTGGCTCACGCCTGTAATCCCAGCACTGTGGGAGGCCGAGGCAGGCGGACCGCCTGAGGTCAGGAGTTCTAGACCAGCCTGGCCAACATGGTGAAACCCCATCTCTACTAAAAATACAAAAATTAGCTGGGCATGGTGGAGGACACCTGTAATCCCAGCTATTCGGGAGGCTGAGGCAGGAGAATCGCTTGAACCCGGGAGGTGGAGGTTGCAGTGAGCTGAGATCACGCCACTGCACTCCAGCCTGGGCGACAGAGCAAAACTCTGTCTCAAAAAAAAAAAAAAAAAAGCATGTGCAGAACTGGAAAGAACTTAGGCCAAGCGCAAGCGTGGTGGTTCATGCCTGTAATCCCAGCACTTTGGGAGGCCGAGGTGGGCGGATCATCTGAGGTCGGGAGATCAAGGCCAGCCTGACCAACATGGAGAAACTCTGTCTCTACTAAAAATACGAAATTAGCTGGTTGTGGTGGTGCACGCCTGTAATTCCAGCTACTCGGGAGGCTGAGGCAGGAGAATCACTTGAACCCAGGAGGCAGAGGTTGCAGTGAGCCGAGATTGCACCATTGCACTCCAGCCTGGTCAACAAGAGCAAAACTCCGTCTCAAAAAAAAAAAAAAAAAAACTGGAAAGAACCTGGAAATCACCTGATTTCCATCAACACTTTCACAAGTCTGCCATGTGCCTGACCCTGAGGATACAACTAATGATGATGATAATTAGTATTAAATATGTGCTTAACTCATGGCAGGCCCAGCTCTAAGCACTTTACAGATAACAGCTCATTTAGTTATGATTATAACGCTAGATGACAGATGTTATTCTTGTTACTTTCATTTTACAGATGAGGAAACTGAGGCACAAAAAGGGTGAGTAACTTTCCCAAAGCCATATAGATAGTAAGTGGCAGAGCCTTGATTTGAACCCAAGCAGTCAGACTCCAGGCTCTTGGCCACTTGAGGTACTCATGGGTTGGTGGGTTTCTGTGGATGACAGATAAGGAAACAGGCCATTTCAGGGATATTATAGATTTAGTCTCTTTAAGCCACTCAAAACAAAACGCATTTGCCCATCGTCAGGGTGTCAGCTGCCAGCCCCACCCTGGGAGTTAGGTAAGGATCTCCAGAAGACATAGGGAAGCTGAGATTGAAGAAGGGATAGAGGGTGGAAAAGACACCCAAGAGAAGAAAGCAGCATGGGCAGAGGTGTGTGGACAGGAGTAAGGCGCGGGGAAGAGCCGTGTCTGGCTCCATGGCCGACAGAAAGCTGCTGGCACAGCCAGACCCAGAACCCAGGTCTCCAAACCCCTATACCTATCCCACATTGTCTGTTAGGATTCCCGCCGCAGCAAGCCCGGCCAGTGTTGTAAAGCTGCTGCTAAGCACTGGGGGACTCAGAAGAGCAGAATATGGACCTTCCAGCTGGGAGCATCCTAGAGATTTGTACGGACTGACTGAGGAACAAGACCAGGGAGAGAGGGCAATTACTCGGCATTTTGGCACAGACGAGCAGCTCCCAAATCAGTGCTGGTGGTGCCCTTCCCCTTCTTTCAACTTCATTTCTCTCTCTTTCTTTCCCCTCTCTAGTAGGTTGAAAAATTGTCCCTCAAAATATGTCCGGTCCAGAGACAGTGGCTTACGCTTGTAATCCCAGCACTTTGGGAAGCGGAGGCAGGAGCATCGCTTGAAGCCAGGAGTTCCGAACCAGCTTGGGCAACATAGCGAGATCTCATTTCTACAAAATTTAAAAATTAGTCAGGCATGTTAGTGCATGCCTGTAGTCCTCGCTATTCAGGAGGCTGAGGCAGGAGATGGCTTGAGCCTAGGAGTTCAAGGATGCAGTGAGCTATGATCACTCCGCTGCTCTCCAGCCTGAGATCCTGTCTCAAAAAATCAAAAACCAAAAAAAAAAAAAAAAAAAAACCCAGAACTATATCCTAATTCTGAGAACCTGTGAATATTACTTTATTTTGTAAAAGGTTCTTTGCAGATTTAATTAAGTTTAGGGTTTGAGATTGAGAAGATTATCTTCGATTATCCCGGTGGGCCCTAAATCCAATCACAAGTAACCTTATAAGAGAAAGGCAAGGGACGTTGGCCAGACAGAGAAGAAGGCCATGTGAAGACAGAGGAGAGACAAAAAAGCCACAAGCTAAGGAAGGCCACCAGCTACCAGAAGCTGAAGAGGCAAGGAATAGACTCACCCCTTGAGCCTCCTTAGGGAGTACTGCCTTGATTTAGGACTTCTGGTCTCTAGAATTGTGAGAAAATAAACTTCTGTGGCTGTTGCTTTCGCTGAGACAGTCTCACTCTGTCGCCCAGGTTGGAGTGCAGTGGCGCGATCATGGCTCACTGCAACCTCGACCTCCCGGGTTCAAGCAATTCTCGTGCCTCAGCCTCCACAGTAACTGAGATTATAGACATGCACCACCACGCCCAGCTAATTTTCATATTTTTAGTAGAGACAGGTTTTGCCATGCTGGCCAGGCTGCTCTTGAACTCCTGATCTCATGTGATCCACCCACCTCGGCCTCCTAAAGTGCTGGGATTACAAGCATGAGCCACCACACCCGGCTATTGTTTTTCGAGACAGAGTCTTGCTCTGTCACCTGGGCTGGAGTGCAGTGGCATGATCATGGCCCACTGCAGCCTCAACCTCCTGGGCTCAAACGATCCTCCTGCCTCAGCGTCGCATGTAGCCGGGACCATAGGCACATGCCACAACATGGGCTGTGGGCTAATTTTTTGAGTTTTTTTTTTTTTTTTTGTAGAGCAAGTCTCATTATATTGCCCAGGCTGGTCTTGAACTCCTGGGCTCAAACAGTCCTCCCGCCTCAGCCTCCCAAATTGCTGGGATTACTGGCGTGAGCCACTGCACCTGGCAACTTCTGTTGTTTTAAGCCACCAAGTTTGTGGAAATGTGTTACAGTAGTCACAGAAAACTAACAGACCTTTCCCAGCCCTTTTTTCTCACCTCCTTTTCTGATCCTTCTTCTCTGGGAAGAAGTGAGGAAACAGGAATGGAGAAAGGGGGCTTTTCTGATTTAAGCTTTGGGTCATTTCCACCCTGAAGGTCTTCTGTCCTCCTTGGGAGTCTGATCATCTAAAGTCTCTTCTTCTGCTCTTTGCCAAGCCCTATATCCTTATCCTGTGTCACCAGATGTTTCCTGGCCACAGTCTGGGACGTCACTCAGCCTCTCGATTACAAATGGGACTTGGGGTCCAGAGAGAGGCTCTGACTTGCCTCAGGTCACACAGTGAATTAGTAGCAGCTCCAGGGCAAAGACAGGTGCGTCCTTCTCCAACATCTTCTCCTAAATTGTCTCCCAGCTGCTGCTAGCACAGAGTGGGGCTCACAGTAACCGTTTGGTAACTGACCAAGAGAGGCAATATGGGACAATGGTGAACAGCATGGGCTTTGAAAACACACGAACCAGAAATTGAGGCCTGGCACTGCCATTTACATACTATGCAGCCTTAGGGGAAGTCACTTCATCATTCTGAGCCTCAGTTTCCTCCTTCATAAACTGGAAATAGTAATAGCACTCCTTCAGAGCTATCCTGGAAGACAGTAGAGTATGGATGTTAAGAGCATGGGATCTGGCTGGGTGCAGTGGCTTAAGCCTGTAATCCCAGCACTTTGGGAGGCCAAGGCAGGCGAAGGTCAGAAGTTTGAGACCAGCCTGGCCAACATAGCAAAACCCCATCTCTACTAAAAATACAAAAATTAGCTGGGCATGGTGCCATGCACCTGTAGTCCCACCTACTTGCGAAGCTGAGGCAGGAGAATGCTTCAACCTGGGAGGTGGAGGTTGCAGTGAGCCAAGATAGTGCCACTGCACTCCAGTCTGGGCAACAGAGAGAGACTCTATCTTGAAAAAAAAAAAAAAAAAGTGAATGGGCTCTGGAGCCAGAATGCTTGGTTCAGGTCTCAGCTCCACCACACCTTAATTATTTGATTTGGGACCAGGCACCGTGACTCACGCTTGCAATCCCAGCACTTTGGGAGGCTGAGGCAGGAGGATCACTTGGGCCCAGGAGTTCCAGACCAGCCCAAGCAACATGGTGAAACCCCACCTCTACAAAAAATACAAAAGTTAGCCAGGCATGGTGGCACATGCCTATAGTCCCAGCTACTGGGAGGGCTGAGGTGGGAGGATCACTTGAGCCAGGGAGGTTGAGACTATAGTGAGCTGTGATCACACCACTGCGTTCCAGCATCGACTGCAACCTCAAGATATTTTTTTTTTTTGAGATCCTGTCTCAAAAAAAATTTTTTTTGGCTTGGTGTGGTGGCTCACACCTGTAATCCCAGCACTTTGGGAGTCTGAGGCGGGCAGATCACAAGGTCAGGAGATTGAGACCATCCTGGCCAACATGGTGAAACCCCATCTCTACTAAAAAAAATACAAAAATTAGCTGGACATGGTGGCACGTGCCTGTAGTCCCAGCTACTCAGGAGGCTGAGGCAGGGGAATCGCTTGAACCCAGGAGGCGGAGATAAATTTTTTTACTAAGTAAATACAAATAAATAATTTTTTTTTAATTTGGGCAACCATGCCTCAGTTTCTCCACCTGTGATTTGGGGATAATAAGAGTCCCTACCTCTTATAAATGGCACACGTTGTCTTTGCTGTCACTTCTTACTGAAGGACTGGAGAATGGGGCGGTCATTCCCGGGCCCCACAGGTTTCCTGGTCAGGCTGAGGGTCTTCCCATCACCTGTAGGCCCCTTACTTCATTCCCGGAAGCCAGCTTCCTAGAGCAGCTTCTGATGTTCTGATGTACATTATAGATTTAGTTTCTCTAAATCCACCCAAAATGCATTTACCAGTTGTCAACCACTTATCAGCAATTAAGCTTCCATTTTAGATGTCAAGACAGAAATACATTTTGCTGCTGAGTGGGGAGGCGTTCAGACAGGCTGTCAGACTCAAGTTCTTATTGCTCTGTTCGGTTTAGCAAAGACTGCACAGACTTACACACTTATGTACACTTCCATAGACTTAAAGCCAGAAGAGACCCTAGAGAGGCCCATTTCACAAAGGTGGAGATGGAGGCCCTGGAGATTACGGTGAATCAGGGACAGAGATAAGGGAGGCCCCTGCTGCGTGTTCTCGTTTTTGTTGTTGTTTGAGATGGTGTCTCTCTCTGTTGCCTCGACCTCCCCTTTTCTTTTTTTTTTTAGAAATGAGGGTCTCACTATGTTGCAGAGGCTGGTCTCAAACTCCTGGGCTCAAGTGATCCTCCTGCTTTGGCCTCCCAAGTGCTGAGATTACAGGTGTGAGCCATTGCACTTGGCCTGCAGTTATTTTTTTTTAAGCTTAAACAATTTTGCAAAAATACCACACACATAAAGAAAGTTTACAGAATGTATCTTACTGTTTAGAAAACGATACTGTAATCCTGAACCTGCCATCCAGTGCAGGAACTGATACCAACACCTGTAAGGCCTCTAATGCTGCATCTGTTTAAATAAAGGGTCTGCACAGCCTAGGCAACATAGCAAAGCCCTGTTTCTACTAAAAATACAAAAAATTAGCCGGGTGTGGTGGCACACTCCTGTAATCCTAGCTACTCAAGAGGCAGACGTTGCAGTGAGCTGAGATCATGCCATTGCACTCCAGCCTGGGTGACAGAGTGAAACCCTGTCTCAAAATAAAAATAAAAATAAATAAGTAAATAAATAAATAAATGGGTCTGCAGAGGGGTCAGCTGCCCATAGAATACAGAAAGAATCCATTAAAAGAGATTCTTCTAGAAAGAAATCCATGAAGGTAGTTCTGGGTTCTCTGTTCTTCGTTTTTCTCTATGGTGGAGCCTACACTATAAGCTTGAATACTCCATCATCATTTTCTTTTTCTTTTTCTTTCTTTTTCTTTTTCTTGAGACAGGGTCTTGCTCTGTCATCCAGGCTGGAGTGCAGCGGCACGATCACTGCTCACTGCAGCCTTGACCTCCTGGGCTCAAGCAATCTTCCCACCTCAGACTCCCAAGTAGCTGGGAATATAGGCGCATGCCACCTCACTCAGCTAATTTTTGTATTTTTTATAGAGATGAGGTCTCACTATGTTGCAATGCTAGAGACAGGGTTTTGCCATGTTGCCCAGGCTGGTCTTGAACTCCTGGGCTGAGGCAATCTGCTTGCCTTGGCCTCCCAAAGCGCTGGGATTACAGATGTGACCCACCATGCCTGGCATCATTTTCAAAACCAGACTTTTTCTTGGTGATGGTTCTAGCCAAATGTTTTAGCCCCTCAGTGTCATCGTGGTTTCCCGCCATAAGGAAGCTGGTAGTCCTCCCAACTGAAGTGGTCACCACATTTGATTTCCACTGTCAGGAAATGAATATATCACTATCTTCATAACGACTACCATTTATTGAGTGTGGTTTTCTAGGCAGTAGGCTAAGCAGTTTCCATTTTATCACTTAGTTTTCACAGGAGTCTTAGGAATCACCATTAATAAACCTATTTTTCAAATGAGGAAACTGATGCTTAAAGAGGTTTAAAAATCTTGAGGAAGTAAGGATGAGGTAGGGCCAAGGATTGTCCTACTCTAGGGTCAGATCTGGGTTTTGTGCGGCCTGAAGCTTAGGCTACTGGGGGGACCATCTTTAAAAAAATGATAAAAAATTACAAATACAAATTTTGGCTGTGTGTGGTGACTCATGCCTGTAATGTCAGCACTTTGGCAGGTTCACTTGAAGCTAGGAATTCAAAACCAGTCTGGGCAACATAGTGAGACCCTGACTCTACTTTGGGAGGCCGAGGCAGGTGGATCACGAGGTCAAGAGAGTGAGATTATCCTGGCCAACATGGTCAAACCCCGTCTCTACTAAAAATACAAAAATTAGCTGGGGGTGGTGGCATGCACCTGTAGTTCCAGCTACTTGGGAGGCTGAGGCAGGAGAATTACTTGAACTTGGGAGATGGAAGTTGCAGTGAGCTGAGATCGCGCCATTGCACTCAGCCTGGTGATAGAGCGAGACTCTGTCTCAAAAAAAAAAAAAAAAAAATTTATCAGACGTAGTAGTGGCTCCCGTCTGCAGTCCCAGCTACTTGGGAGGCTTAGGTGGAAGGATCCCTTGAGCCCAGGAATTGGAGGTTGCAACGAGCCATGATTGAGCCACTGCACTCCAGCCTTGGGGTGACAGAGCAAGACCCCCTCTCTAAAAAAGAAAAAGCCACAAAAATACACCTTTTTATAACAAAGTGCTGGAGTAAAAGGAGATAATGTGTGACTGAGTGATCTTAACTAATTGAAGTTAAAAAAATGTTTTTAACTAATCTTACAAAAAAAAGTTCACTCTGTGAACACATCATTCATTAAGACCTCCCTCAGGTCTCTGGGTGGAGCTAATAGTGTAAATGAAGGGTTTTGAGGCCACAGCTTCATTAGCAACTCAATAAATCCACCTGTGCCTCTGCTGGAGCCGTGGTTTTCCATAAAGAATCAACAGGCCTAACAGGTCAATAGTGCCTTGGCTGAAAAAGCTTGTGCTCCAGTGAGGAAACCTGAAGAAAGAGGCTGCCAAACTCTTCTTGGGTGGTCATTGATTGCACCCAAATTGCATTTTATGAGACTTTCAGATCCATTATCTCTCTTGGTCTTGGGAAGACAGTAGAGGGAGTTGGGATGGATTATTCAGCTCTGCATTACAAATGTATCCTGGGTGACAGAGAGGGTGTCCTGCAGTTGCTCCCTCACTCTCTTCTTTCTTCTCATTGTTGTCTCTCTTTAGGCAGGCCCTGTCCAACATAAAAGGCGAGCCCTGGTTCCACGGGTGAGGAAGGGATCGCTGGGTGCTTCCAGGCTGAATCGCTAGTCTGGTAAACACCTGAAAGCAAACACTCCTCTCCCATGAGAATTGGTCTGCTGGACAGCATGCCTTTCTGAGTGACAAGTTGGTATTCTTCTGTTACCCTGATTTGTATCCTATTTGCTGTGACATAGCTCTGGTCTTATTATGCCAAAGGTGCCTCTCCCCGCTTCTTACCCTGAATTGTATTACAAAGCTTCCTCAAATTAGGAAACATTAAAAGGTGCCCAGCTCAGCCCAAGCTTCTCTCCTCATTTTGGAGGAGGAAAGGGGAGCTGTTTCAGTTTATGCTGCCATATAAAGGGCAGTTGTTTGTTTAGGTTGCTGTATTCCATCCCTGGCACTGTCTCCAAACATGATACTATGATGAAGTTTTTTGTTGTTGTTGTTTTTGTTTTTTGCTTTTTTTACAGCTTTTTTCCCCTTCCTTCCTTCCTTCCTTCCTTCCTTCCTTCCTTCCTTCTTACATTCCTTCCTTCTTCTTATTTTTTTTTTTTTTGACGAGGTCTTGCTTTGTTGCTCAGGCTGGAGTGCAGTGGCATGATGATGGCAGCCTCAGCCTCCAGGATCAAGTGGTCCTCCTACCTCAGCCTCCCAAGTAGCTGGGACCACAGACTTATGCCACCACACCCAATTAATTGAAAAATATTTTTTCAGCCTGGCCAACATGGTGAAACCCATCTCTACCAAAAAAGACAAAAATTAGCCGGGCACGGTGGCAAGTGCCTGTAGTCCAAGCTACTCAAGAGGCTGAGGCAGGAGAATCGCTTGAACCTGGGAGGCAGAAGTTGCAGTGAGCCGAGATCACACCACTGCACTCCAGCCTGGGCGACAGACTGAGACTGTCTCAAAAAAATAAATAAAAATTAAAAAAAAATTTTTTTTTGTAGAGATTGGATCTCACTATGTCGTTCGGGCTGGTCTCGAATTCCTGAGCTCATGCTATCCTCCTGCTTTTCCCAAAGTGCTAGGATTATAGGCGTGAGCCATCGGGCCTGGCCTGATGAAGCTTTTCATTTAATTTTTGCTGCACTTAGGATGAATGAAATGTGGAACACTGAAAGACTGAGTTAGGGAAAATCTATACTGGGGCCAAGGTTCGAGTATGCACCCAGCCCCTAGCAGGTGTCTCTCTGCAGGTGGTGGCTGAGGAATGCCGAAAACATGAAAGCCATGCCCTCTTTCCCCTCAAGGAGAGCTTGCAGGTGAATTAGGGAAGGAGAACTTGTGACAGATTTGGTAACATCTCTCTGACTTCTACCAACAGGTGCAAATTAACCTAATTCCCAAGCCACTATCAAAGTAACATCAAGGTGAAAATAATATACTTGACCTAGGTGGTTAAGTGGTAGCAGTGACACTTCCTTGATCTGCACGTTTGGAGTTGCCCATGTGGGGAATTATCCAAATTATCCAAAAAAAAAACAAAAAACAAAAAACTGAATCTTAATCCATCTTAACCTATTCTTTAAGACAATTTTCTTTTTTTTTTTTATTAATTTTTTTTGATGGGGTCTTGCTCTGTTGCCCAAGCTGGAATGCAATGGCACAATCTCAGCTCACTGCAACCTCCGCCTCCCAGGTTCAAACCATTCTCCTGCCTCAGCCTTCTGAGTAGCTGGGATTACAGGCACACACTACCATGCCTGGCTAATTTTTGTATTTTTAGTAGAGATGGGGTTTCACCATGTTGGCCAGGTTGGTCTCGAACTATTGGCCTCAAGTGATCCACCTGCTTTGGCCTCCCAAATGCTGGGATTACAAGCGTGAGCCACCACACCCAGCCCAATTTTTATTTTAGATGGAAATCTTTCTTAAAAGGTTCATGTGTCGCGGCTCTAGTGGAAACGGAAGAAGCTGAGTACGCAGTGAAAATCGCTAGACTTTCATCCTGTAAGCTAAGAATCAAAAGTCCCAAATGAAAATCCTAGTTTTGCTCTCAAGACAATGCAGTCGTTGAGTCCAGGAGTTCTGAGCTATAGCGTGCTATGCCAGAATCCTCACATGGGTTTCGCTATGTTGGCCAGGTTGGTCTCAAACTCCTGGCCTCAAGCAATCCACCTGCCTCGGTCTCCCAAAGTGTTGGGATTACAGGCGTGAGATACCGCACCCAGCCCGTTGTTTTTGAGACAGGGTCTTGTTCTGTTGCCCAGGCTGGCATTCGGTGGCACTATCATGGCTCACTGTAGCCTCAACCACCTGGGCTCAAGTGATTCTCCTGCCTCAGCCTCTTGAGTAGAATTTTTTTCTTTTGGTCTAAGCACCAATGGGAAACCACGAGCCCATGAGGATAGCAGAGGTACAGGGTCTTAGACTATGAGATTCAGAAAGCATCGTCCGGACCGTCTAAAACATTCTCCTCTCCCCACTTTGGACTGCCCTCTTTAAAGAATGCAAAGTTACCAATACAGAATTAGGTACAGGGCCTTGAGCAGCCCATGCAAATGAGGGTTTGGGTTACAAGCTCACCCTTCTGATGGGGGAATGAATGGGATCTATTTTGAAAAAGAGTGAGCGCGGGGTCTGGGGAACGTGTGAAAGGGGATGCCCTCCTCCAGTCTGTACCTACTATAAGAGAGAACAAACAGAGGAACATAAAGTCAGGGTGCTTTTTAGAGGCCACAGAGATTAGAAGGGCTAATGAGTGGCAAAGAATGATTCGGGTTATAGGACAGTGTAAGAATTTAGGGGATCAATGACAAAGCTCCCACTTTTGATCCCCTTTCCGGCAAGAGCAATCCAGAATCTGAACGGAAAGGAATCTGGAGATCATCTCATCCAAACTCCTATATAGCAGAGCTCATCTTCAGTATTACCCAAAATGTGTATAGTTTGTGCTTGAACACTGTGCGTCACAGGGAATTCACTGCCTCACATCACTCCTCGCCATTGTGCATCAGCTTCAGATATTAAAACGCCTTCCCTTCAACCAAACTCTGGTCTCCTGGCAACTTCCACCAGCTTCGGTAAGTTGGGACTTTTGAGGCCAGGGTTAGGTCAATTCCCTTTTCTCCATGGCAGTACTTCATCAATAAACTATGGGTTTTTTGTTTTTTTGTCTTTGAGACAGGGTCTCACTCTATTGCCCAGGCTGGAGTGCAGTGGCCCAATCTCGGCTCACTGCAGCCTCCACCTCCCAGGCTCAGGTGATCCTTCCACCTCAGCCTCTCAAGTAGCTGGGACTAAAGGCGTGCACCACCATACCTGTTAATTTTTGCATTTTTAGTGAAGATGGGGTTTCTCCATGTTGCCCATGGCTGGTCTTGAACTCCTGGACTCAAGCAATCTGCTTGCCTCAGCCTTCTAAAGTGCTGAGATTACAGGTGTTAGCCACTGCACCTGGCCTAATAAAAAATGTTCTATTAGTGCCTGCTTCCCAGGGATACTGTGAGGACTAAATAAGGACCTGCCCATAGTGAGGACTTAGGAAATGTTAACAATGATTACATAATTTGAATAGCATTCATGAGCTCCATCAACCCTGGCTACTTGCTACCTCCGGTAATAATAACAGCGAATATTTACTGAAGGCTTACCAAGTAAGAGGGCTTGTACCAAGTTTACTCTATGTAGTCCTCAAAACAACTCTGTAATTTGGATTATGCCCACAGAGAAGATACATCACTTGTCCAAGATGACATTACGGAAGAACTAAGGCAGGAACTGGGCTGTTTGATTCCAAAGCCCATGTACTTTGCCTCTTTTTTTTTTTTTAAGCGATGGGGGTCTCACTCTGTGGTCCAGGCTGGGGTATAGTGTTGCAATCACAGTTCTTTGTATCCTCAAACTCCTGGGTTCAAGGAATCCTCCCTCCTCAGCCTCGCAAGTAGCTGGGAACGCAGGCAAGCGCCACCATGCCAGGCTAATTCTTTTTTTTTTTTTTTCTGTAGAGATGGGGTCTCCTTATGTTGCCCAGACTGGTCTTGAACTCCTGGCCTCAAGCAATCCACCTACCTTGGCCGCCCAAAGTGCTGGGATTACAGGTGTGAGCCACTGAGCCTGACTTGCCTCATCTTTTAAAAAAAAACTTTAAAAAGTTAATTTTAATTTAAAAAAAGTTTGCCTCACATTTTGTGCACTCAAGTCTTCAGACTGTTGTCACTCACCTCTGGGCAGGTTCCAACGGGAAGCGCTCTTCTGTGTGACTCCCGGTGCAAGTCCCTGGGTCCTAGTGTTGGCTACCATGACAGGCCATAGCAGAATGATTTCTGTGGTATCCCTGGGAGCTTTGGCAATTTCAGAGCCAAAAGAGATGCCAGACTGCCTGGCTCCGAAGGGGCCGAGCAGGGTCTCTACCATCTTTCCTCACTCGATAGCCTACATTAAAGGATCATTTTCAAAAAAGAGTAAAATCACGATTCTCATTGAGGTATAAAACAAACACATGTTAAAGAACTTATTTATTCATTTTTTAAAAAATTATTTATTTATTTATTTATTTTGAGATGGAGTTTCGCTCTTGTTGCCCAGGCTAGAGTGCAGTGGCCCTATCTCAGGTCACTGCAACCTCTGCCACCTGGGTTCAAGTGATTCTCGTGCCTCAGCCTCCCGAGTAGCTAGGATTACAGGTGCCCACCACCATGACCGGCTAATTTTTTGTATTTTTAGTAGACAGGGTTTCACCATGTTGGCCAGGCTGGTCTGGAACTCCTGACCTCAAGTGATCCACCCACCTCGGCCTCCCAAAGTGATGGAATTACAGGCGTGAGCCACCATGCCCAGCCCCTAATTCATTGTTAATGAGGGAGTCACTATGATATTACAACCAATTCACAGGAGAATTCAAAGAACAGAAACATTTATTGATAAAAAATATTGACATAAGTGTGCAAATAGAAGCAAAATTGGCTTCTTCCGCAGTCAGGGAGAGAAGTTAATGTAACCTCTGCCAGACAGAATTTGCATGTCAATAGACAGGAACTATTTTACCTTGCTATCAGTTTTTTTTTTTTACAATTTACAGAGGTGTAAAATAGCTCAAAAGCAATGATAGGCTAGAATCAGATAACCTGAAAGGGTGTGTGCTACACCAGGGATCAGCAAACTTTTACTGTAAAGGGTCAGATAGTTGATATTTCGTGGGCCATACAGTTTTTGTTTGAACTATTTAATTCTATCCTTGTACTATAAAACAACCACAGATAATACATAAACACATGAGCATGGCTGTATTCCAATAAAACTTTATTTACTGACACTGAAATTTGCATTTTATACAATTTTCACATCACACAATATTGTTCTTCTAATTTTCTTTCTTTTCTTTTCTTTTTTTTTTTTTTGAGACGGAGTCTCGTTCTGTTGCCCAAGCTGGAGTGCAGTGGCACGATCTTGGCTCACTGCAAGCTCCGCCTCTCGGGTTCACGCCATTCTCCTGCCTCAGCCTCCCGAGTAGCTGGGACTACAGGAGCCCGCCACCACGCCCGGCTAATTTTTTGTATTTTTAGTAGAGATAGGATTTCACCGTGTTAGCCAGGAGGGTCTCGATCTCCTGCCTCATGATATGCCCACCTCAGCCTCCCAAAGTGCTGGGATTACAGGCGTGAGCCACCGCGCCCGGCCTCCTAATTTTCTTAAGCATTTAAAAATGTAAAATCCATTCATAGGATGAATACAAAAACAGGTGGCTGCTGGATTTGCCCCATAGGAAGCAGTTGGCTAACTCCTGCCGTAGACAATGCAGTTTTCCCTTAAAACACGAATTTTCCCTAGACTCTCTCTATGGTAGGCAGAATTTTTTTTGAGACAAAGTCTCACTTTGTCGCCCAGGCTGGAGTGCAGTGGCTCAATCTTGGCTCACGGCAACCTCCGCCTCCTGGGTTCAAGCGATTTTCCTGCTTTAGCCTCTGGAGTAGTTGGGATTACAGGCACATGCCACCAACTCCAGCTAATTTTTGTTTCACCATGTTGGCCAGGCTGGTCGCAAACTCCTGACCTGGAAGTGATCCACCTGCCTCGGCCTCCCAAAGTACTGGGATTACAGCCGTGAGCCACTGCCCCTGGCCAAAGATGCCTATATCTTAACCCTGGAATCTGTGAATATGTTATTAGGTTGGTACAAAGGTAATTGCGGTTTTTGCAATTAAAAATAAAGACGGGGGGGCAAAAATTGAAATTACTTTTGCACCAACCTAATATGTTACATAGCAGGAGATAATTCAAGTTGTTCACCAGATGACCTTGAGATGAGGTGTTACCCTGAGTCGAATGAGTCAAATGTAATCCAAAGGGTGCTTAAATGGCAGAGGGAGGCTTAGCAGTCAGAACAGAGAGATGGATGGAATCATGAGAAAGACTTGACCGTCTGTTGCTGGCTTTGAAGTTGGAAGGGGACTATGAGCCAAGGAATGCAGGACACCTCTAGAAGCTGGAAACGACAAGAAAATGGCCTCTCCCCTGGAACCTCCAGAAGGAAAATCCTTCTGACACCTTGATTTTAGCCCAAGGAAAGCCATTTTGGGCTTTTAAATTAATTATTTAGTTAGTTTTTGAGACAGAGTCTCGCTCTGTCACCTAGGCTGCAGTGCAGTGGCGTGATCTGGACTCACTGCAACCTCCGTCTCCCAGGTTTAAGCAATTCTCTCCTTAGCCTCCCGAGTAGGTGGGATTACAGGCGCCCACCACCATGCCCGGCTAATTTTTTGTATTTTTAATAGAGACGGGGTTTCGCCATCTTGGCCAGGCTGGTCTTGAACTCCTGACCTCATGATCCACCCACCTCAACCTCCCAAAGTGTTGGGATTACAGACGTGAGCCACTGTGCCGAGCCCCCCCTTTTTTTTTTAACTTAATTTTTTTATGGGTACCTAGTAGGTATATATATTTATGGTGTACATGAGATATTTCAATACAGACATACGGTGCATAATAATAATGACATCAGGGTGGGCCGGGCAGGGTGGCTCACGCCTGTAATCCCAGCACTTTGGGAAGCCGTGGAACCTGAGGTCAGGGGTTTGAGCCCAGCCTGACAAACATGGTGAAACCCCACCTCTACTAAAAATACAAAAATTAGCCAGGTGTGGTGGTGTATGCCTGTAGTCCCAGCTACTTGGGAGGCTGAGGCAGGAGAATCGCTTGAACCTGGGAGGCAGAGGTTGCAGTGAGCAGAGATCAGGCCATTGCACTCCAGTCTGGGCAAGAAGAGCAAAACTCCACCTCAATAATAATAATATTATATATATTATATATATTATAATTATAATAATTATTATTATTACCAGGGTAAATGGGGTATCCATCATCTCAAGCATTTATCCTTTCTTTGTATTACAAACAATCCAATTATTATCTTTCAGTTATTTTTTCTTTCTTTCTTGTTATATCCACCTGAATTTAAATCTTTTAGTTATTTTTAAAGCTACAATAAATTATTGCTGGCTATAATCACCCTGTTGTGCTGTCAAATACTAGATCTTATTCATTCTAACTATATTTTTATACCCATTTACCATCCCCATTTATCATCCTCCCCATTACCCTTCCCAGCCTCTGGTAACCATCATTCTATTCTCTAACCCCATGAGTTCAATTAATTTTTTTTTAGCTCCCAGAAATAAATGATAACATGTGAAGTTTGTTTTTCTATGCCTGGCTTGTATCACTCAACATAACGACCTTCAGTTCCATCTCTGTTGTTGTAAATAACAGGATCTCATTCTTTTTATGGACAAATAGTACTTCATTGTGTGTGTGTATCATACCTTCTTTATCCATTCATCTGTCGATGGACACTTAGGTTGCTTCTAAATCTTGGATACTGTGGATAGTGCCAACATGGAAGTATAGCTATCTCTTTGATATATTGATTTCCTTTCTTTTCTTTTCTTTTTTTTTTTGAGACAGAGTCTCGCCTTGTCGCCAGGCTGGAGTGCAGTGGTACAATCTCAGCTCACCGCAACCTCTGCCTCCTGGGCTCAACTGATTATTCTGCCTCAGCCTCCCCAGCAGCTGGGACTACAGGCGTGTGCCACCACACCCGGCTAATTTTTTGTATATTTAGTAGAGACGGAGTTTCACTGTGTTAGCCAGGATGGCCTCCCTCTCCGGACCTCGTGATCTGCCCTCCTCAGCCTCCCAAGTGCTGGGATTACAGGCCTGAGCCACCGCGCCAGCCTTGATTTCCTTTCTTTTGGGCATATACCTAGCAGTGAGACTGCTGGATCATATGGTAGCTGTATTTTTAGTTTTTTGAAGAACCTCCAAACTGTTCTTCATAGTGGTCGTACTAATTTACATTTCCATCAACAATGCGTGAGGCTTCCCTTTCTCCACATCCTCACCAGCACAAGTTATTCCCTGTCTTTTGGATAAAAGCTATTTTAACTGGGGTGAGATAATATCTCCTTAGTAGTTTTGATTTGCATTTATCTGATGATCAGTGATGTTGAATACCTTTTCATGTATCTGTTTGCCATTTGTACATCTTCTTTTGAGAAATGTCTATTCAGATCTTTTGTCCATTTTAAATTGGATTATTAGATTTTTTTCCTATTGAGTTGTCTGAGCTTCTTATATATTCTGGTTATTAATTCCTTGCCTCCTTAGTAGTTTTGATTTGCATTTATCTGATGATCAGTGATGTTGAATACCTTTTCATGTATCTGTTTGCCATTTGTACATCTTCTTTTGAGAATGTCTATTCAGATCTTTTGTCCATTTTTAATTGGATTATTAGATTTTTTTCCTATTGAGTTGTCTGAGCTTCTTATATATTCTGGTTATTAATTCCTTGCCATTCCTTGGATTTCTGATCTCCAGAACTATAGGACAATAAATTTGCATTGTTTTAAGTCACTGAGTTTGTGGCAATTTATTACAGCAGCAATAGGAAATTAATACACCCCTTGTGATAAAAAAAATCACGAAAAATGATTATTTCAGATCACAAAATAAGGCTGGGCTTATTAGGTCTGGCCTGATTATATACATAGGTGCAACAAGAACATTAATTTATTATGCAGACCTTAAAATTTTGCTGGAAATGGGCCAGGTGCAGTGGCTCACGCCTGTAATCCCAGCATTTTCGGAAGCTGAGGCAGGTGAATCACCTGACATCAGGAGACCAGCCTGGCCAACATGGCAAAAACTTGTCTCTGCATAAATACGAAAATTAGCCAGGCGTGGTGGCACACACCTGTAATCCCAGCTACTCGGGAAGCTGAGGCAGGAGAATTTCTTGGACCCGGGAAGCGGAGGTTGTAGTGAGCCGAGATCGCACTGCCACACTCCAGCCTGGGTGACACAATGAGACCCCATCTCAAAAAAAAAAAATAAAAATTGTGACCAGGCATGGTGGCTCACACCTATAATTCCAACACTTTGGGAGGCCAAGGCGGGCAGATCACGAGGTCAGGAGTTTAAGACCAGCCTGATGAAATCCCATCTCTACTAAAAATACAAAAATTAGCCAGGTGTGGTAGTGCATGCCTGTAGTCTCAGCTACCTGGGAGGCTGAGGCAGGAGAATCGCTTGAACCCAGGCGGAGGTTGCAGCGAGCTGAGATCGCACCACTGCGACAGAGCTGGCCTGGGCGACAGAGCAAGACTCCGTCTCAAAAAAAAGAAAAAAAAAATTGCTGGAAATTTTTGGAAGGAATCTCAGACTGGACTTTATGTTTTGCTGAATTCCTCTTTACTTGAGCAAATATCTAAGATTTGGGGGCCTTCCAAGAAGTGCCCTTCCTTACTCATCTGTAAGCTGTGCCCCAGGACTGTTTTTCTGGGAGGACTTTGAAAGTGCTGGCTCCACGAAAGCCAAATGTGTTTCCTCAGAAAGACTGGTCACACTTGATTAAATAAGCGTCATTTTCAAATATGACAAGGCAAGGCCTTGATTGCAAAACCAATTTTTCCAATTATAGTCTGGTAAAAAAGACATTTATAACAAACCTATGCAAATAACTATACTGCCATTCAGCAAAGACTCAGTAAGAGTTTCTGGAAGAGGAGGAGGAGATGGGCCTATGAGAATGAGATATTTTTATTTGTACTTACATATTCATTTTTTAGACACAGGGTGTTGATTCTGTCATCCAGGCTGGAGTGCACTGGCGTAATCATAGCTCACTATAACCTCAAACTGGGCTCAGGCAATCCTCCTGCCTCAGCCTCCTGAGTAGCTAGGACTATAGGCTCACACCACTACATCCATCTAATTTTTAAAAAATTTTTGTGGAGATGAAGTTTTGCTATGTTGCCAGGCTGGTCTCGAACTCCTGGACCCAAGCAATCCTCCTGCTTCAACCTCCCAAAGTGCTGGGATTACAGGCTTAAGCCACCATGCTCAGCCTGGAATGAAATATTTTAAAATGGTATCTTAGGCTGACATTTTGATTTTATGATTAGCGATCATTTCTCCCACTACCTTCATGCACTGTCCCTGCCCTCGGTTCCAGGGCTGAAGCAACTCAGTAGCTCAAGCAGCATTTTTCCTTCTTTTTTCCTAATAAGGATACACCTATCCTCATTCCTTACCTTGGAATTCTTCTAATCACTGCTGAGTGGCTGCACTATTTTTCTTGTTATTTTAACATATTTCCGTGTATAGGGTGTTTTTGTTATTGAAAATTGCTCAAAGTGATTTTCCTACTAGTTATTTCTACCTTCCAGTAACCTAAATTCTACCTTTTCAATCTGGTCCCGTTACCTCTTTGAAAACCCAACTTGGAGACTATATGGTTCATGTAAACTTGTTTTTGAGGCGAAGGGATGACCAGAAATCTGGAGCAATTGAGCATCAAAATAATTAACAAAGCAATGGATTACAAACCATAGAATAAAATACAAGTCCATGAGTCCTCACTGACATGAGTGAATGGGGAGAAGGGAAAGCTCTTCCTTACAGTAGAATGACAACTAATAAATACAAAAGGAATGATGGGAAAACTAGCAGGTGCAAGTTTAATGAGGAACATAGTCTCAAAGAATATCCTAATTGTCCAGGCACGGTGGCTCACGCCCATAATCCCAGCACTTTGGGAGGCCAAGTCGGACAGATCACTTGAATCCAGGAGTTCGAGACCAGCCTGGGCAGCATAGCACAACCCTGTCTCTAGTGAGGCGGCAGGATCACTTGAACCCTTGAGGCAGAGGTTGCAGTGAGCTGAGATGGGGCCACTACACTCCAGTCTGGAAGACAGAGCCAGACTCCATCTCAAAACAAAGAAGCAAACAAAAACACAAAGAAAGGCTGAAGGATGATTTCAGATTAAAGGAGACTAACTAAGAGCAGTGTATGATCCTGACTTTGATGCAAGATTGGGAAAAAATTGCTATAAATGACATTACTGGGACAGTGGATGAAATTTGAAAATGGGCAATGAGCTGGACATGGTGGCTCACACCTGTAATCCCAACACCTTCAGAGGCTAAGGTGGGCAGATAGCTTGAGGCCAGCAGATCGAGACCAGCCTGGGCAACAAAGTGAGACGGCATCTCTACACAAAATTAAAAATTTACTGGGCGTAGGCCGGGCGCGGTGGCTCACGCCTGTAATCCCAGCACTTTGGGAGGCTGAAGCAGGTGGATGACGAGGTCAGGAGATCGAGACCATCCTGGCTAACACAGTGAAACCCCGTCTCTACTAAAAATACAAAAAAAATTAGCCGGGCGTGGTGGCGGGCGCCGGTAGTCCCAGCTACACGGGAGGCTGAAGCAGGAGAATGGCGTGAACCCGGAGGCGGAGCTTGCAGTGAGCCGAGATGGCGCCACTGCACTCCAGCCTGGGCGACAGAGCGAGACTTCACTCAAAAAAAAAAAAAAAAGGCTATGGATTAGATAATTCTATTGTATCAATGTTCAATTTTCTGATATTGACAACTGTAAGATAATATCCTTGCTTTTAAAAGATGCACTTGAGATATTTACGGGCACAGGGACACAATGTTTCTAATTTACTCAGAAGTTTTAGGAACACACAAGCACATGCACACATACACATACACACACGAAATGATAAATGTAGACAATTGGTGAATCTGGGAAGAGGGTATAGGAAGTTCCTTGTATCATTCTTGCAACTTTTCTGTAAGTTTGAAATTATATAAAAATAAACTATAACAAAAATGGTTGACCAGAAACTTTTTTTTTTTGTTTTGAGACAGAGTCTCGCTCTGTCACCCAGGCTGGAGTGCAGTGGCACAATCTCTGCTCACTGCAAGCTCCGCCTCCTGGGTTCATGGCATTCTCCTGCCTCAGCCTCCTGAGTAGCTGGGACTACGGGCACCAGTTACCACAACTGGCTAATTTTTTGTATTTTTAGTAGAGACGGGGTTTTACCATATTAGCCAGGATGGTCTCGATCTCCTGATCTCGTGATCCACCCGCCTCAGCCTCCCAAAGTGCTGGGATTACAGGCTTGAACCACCGCACCCAGCCAACCAGAAACTTTTAATTTCACCCCACAGTGCTAAAAATATTCCTAAACTATAAGTCTCCTTTCTTGGTTTGGTAAACATTCTCTAAGAAACATAGCTGAAGCTCTCGGAAATAATTAAGAAATTCTTCAAGATCCTAAATCTTCAATAACCATTTATGCATGTTGATGAGAAAAAATTAGTAAATTTAATTTTCCATATAACCAAAACTTATTCCTGTAAGTCACTCTTTTAGCAAGTGTGTGGGAACCTTCTATGTACCAGATACACTCTAGGTGTTGGTCCCTGCACTTGTGGAGTTTATATCTAGCAGAAAGAGACAGACAACAATAAATGTAATTAATAAGTAATTATATACTGTAGGATAAAAAATGATAAGTGCTGGAGAAGCAGCAGAGCAGAGTATGAGAAGTGCAAGGGCAAGGGAGGTCAGGCTGGGCTGCAATCTCAAATAGGGCCTTCTTGTGGAGAAGGCCTTTGAGTACAGGCTTGAAGGAGGTGAGGGAGTGAGCTGTGCAGATATTCTGCCTAAAGGCTCTCCAGGCAGAGGGAACAGCCAATGCAGAGACCCAGAGGTAGAAGCTGCCCAGAGTTTCAAGAAGCAGTAAGGAAGCCACTGTGGCTACAGTGAAGTGAAAAAGTAATATTTTAGCTCAAAATCCTCCACTGCCTTGCCATTTGTCTCAAAAATCCTCGCAGCACGTTTTAAGGTCCTACAGACCTGATCTTGTTACCTTTCTGATTTCATCTCTTACTCTTTTTTTAAGCTCATAAACAGTTTTATTTATTAATATTGGAACAAAAATATCTTTTTAAAAATGCATTATTGGTCGGGTGCGGTGACACATGCCTGTAATCCCAGCACTTTGGGAGGCCGAGGTGGGCAGATCACTTGAGGTCAGGAGTTTGAGACCAGCCTGGCCAACATGGTGAAACCCCGTCTCTATTAAAAATACAAAAATTAGCCAGGTTTGGTGGCACATGCCTGTAATCCCAGCTACTCAGGAGGCTGAGGCACAAGAATTGCTTGAACCCAGGAAGTGGAGGTTGCAGTGCAGTGAGCCAGGAGCACACCACTGCACTCCAGCCTGGGTGACAGAGCAAGACTTAGTCTCAAAAAAAAAAAAAAGCATTATTATCTTCTCAAACATAAGAGTCACACTTTTTGGACCACAGGTGAATAATTCTGCAGACTATACCATAATGGCACTCATCATAAGCCCTCCTGAGGACTGCATTTGGATAAAGACATGTTAATAACTGTGAATGTGTGAGTTCTATGAAAGACAGATACAGGAAAGTCCGGGGCTGTGAGTACAGACTTTTCCCCCTCACTGCTGGTTTCTCATTCATAGGATTTTCCCCCAACAAAACACGCAGGTATCATCTGTTTCAGAGAATCATACAACTTCAGATAATCCCCAAGGTCCCTTTCAGCTCTAGACTGACACCCCATTTTCAGGAAGAAGAAAGCAATTCAGAAAGAATAAATGAATTGTGTAAGGGACATACCAGGAGAGCTAGGAAACAGGAAAACTAGGAGTCTATGTTAACCACCAAAAACCACCTGCCCCCAGCCTCCAGCTTTCTCACTCTGCAGTTCATCGCTGTATTCCAGAAGTTCCCCAGAGGACAAAAGCACAGAAGTTCTCTCATCTGAGAATAAAACATTTTACCCTATTATTCTCCAGGGACAATTATGGAGCATTTCGTGTTGTGTCACTGATTACTCGCTATCATTCTGCCACTCCAAATAAGTTGAGGTTCCCATAGCAACACTCTGCTCTGGAAACTGACATTGTTCCCCAATCCATGTGGGAAGAACAAGAGCTTCTCCTAGAACACTCACAGCAGGTGGGAGAGGCCATGGCATGGAGTGTGGAGACAGTTACTGAGGACTTTGTCCAGCCAAAGATAATGAACCTACTTTAGTCACCCCTGAGTGACTAACTAATGCTTGATCATCCTGGATGGACCCCATGGAGGAAAGTCTGCCAAGAAAGTCTCTGCATTGCAGAAAGCATTGTGCCCAGGCAAGAAATTAAGACCCTAAGCGCCATTGAGTCAAAGAAATGTAGACTAAACTTTGCTAAAGTACAGTGTTTTCATAGCAAAAGTGTTGCAAACACAAAGGTTTAGTTGGTAGACACATTTAAAGGCCAATCACATGCTGAATGATTTGGGGCTTGTGTACTGATGTCTATAACTTACTTTAGAAGAAAACTGTTCCTCTATTCACAACACTTCTGACACCAAATGTAAGGGATTTTTTTCCACAATAATAATCAGTTCCCCAAATCTCTGGATACTAACCGGGTGTCCAGTGATTCAGTTCAATTCTGACACTGACTGCCCAGAGTGGGCACAGACCCCACAGGTTAAGGGCTCAGTCCTGCAACACTACCCCCAGTTGCAAGGCCTGGCCTCCTCCTATACTTCTGAGGGAGCAGCTATAAATTGGGGGTTTCTATGACCCCCTTCATAGGTTCAATAATTTGCTAAAACAGCTCAGAGAACTCAGGGAAACACTTCAGTAGTTTTTTATTTTTTTAATTAATTAATTAATTTTTTTAAGATGGAGTCTCACTTTGTCACCCAAGCTGGAGTGCAGTGGTGTTATTTCAACTAATTGCAACCTCCATCTCCCGGGTTCAAGCAATTCTCCTACCTCAGCCTCCCGAATAACTGAGACTACAGGCGTGTGCCACCAAGCCCGGCTAATTTTTGTATTTTTAGTAGAGACAGGGTTTCCCCATGTTGGTCAGGGTGGTCTTGAACTCCTGACCTTAGGTGATCTGCCTGTCTCAACCTCCCAAAGTGCTGGGATCACAGGTGTGAGCCACTGCGCCTAGCACTTTAGTTTTTATAAAGGATGCAATTCAAGAACAGCCTAATAGAAGAGATGCATAAGGCAGGGTAGGGTATGAGGGGCATCCCTGTCATCTCCAGCGGTGCCACCTCCCAGCACCTGATTGTGGTCACCAACCCAGAAGCTCATCAAATCTCACTGATAAGTTTTTATAGAGCTTAATCTCCAACTCCCTCTTCCCTTCCTGGAGGTTGGTGGTTGGGGTTAAAAGTTCCAACCCTCTAATCATTTGGTCTTTTTTTTTTTTTTGGTAGAGCCGGGGTCTCACTATGTTGCCCAGGCTGGTCTTGAGCTCCTCACCTCAATCAATCCTCCTGCTTTGGCGTCCCAAAGTGCTAGGATTACAGGCATGAACAACCCCACCTGTCCCATCCTGAGACTATTTAGAGTCCCTACAGCAAGTCACCTAATTAGCATAAACTCAGGTGTATAAGGAGGGTCCTTATAAATAACAAAATACCCTCCTAACAGGAAATTCTCAGGGTTTTAGGAGTTCTGTGCCAAGAACCTGAGCAAAACCAAATATATCTCATCATACCACACTTACTTTGAGATGGATCACAGGAACATTGTCAGAGGGTATAAACCAGAGCAACTCCATCTTGAATAGGAGCTGGGTAAAATAAGGCTGAGACCTACTGGACTGCATTTCCAGTGGACGGTGAAGGTATTCTAAGTCGCGGGATAAGACACGAGGTCAGCACAAAATACAAGTCATAAAGACCTTGCTCATAAAACAGGCTGCAGTAAAGAAGCCAGCCAAAACCCACCAAAACCAAGATGGCCATGAGAGTGACCTCTAGTCATCCTCACTGCTACATTCCCACCAGCGCCATGACAGTTTACAAATGCCATGGCAACGTCAGGACTCTATATGGTCTAAAAAGAGGAGACATAAATATTCCACCCCTTGTTTAGCATATTATCAAAAATAACAATAAAAATAAGCAACCAGCAGCCCTTGGGGCTGCTCTGTCTGTGGAACAGCCATTCTTTTATTCTTTTACTTTCTTAATAAACTTGCTGTCATTTTACTCTACAGACTCACTCTAAATTCTTTCTTGCACGAGATCCAAGAACCCTCTCTTGGGGTCTGGATCAGGACTCCTTTCCTGTAACAATATGATGAATTGATGGGGGGGGGATGGATAGACACATACTATAATAAAATACTAATTGTAGCACCTAGGTGGTTGATGTAAGTAGTCACTGTAAATACTTTTTAAGAGACAAGATCTCACTCTGTCACCAGGCTGGAGTGCAGTGGCCCGAAGATTTTGATTGAATTAAGTTGAAATTATTGAAATATATCTTGGTGTTAAAAGGAACCCAAAGGAATTTTTTAAAATACCAAATTAAATGTCAGTTATTGTTTTGGAATTGGTTACTGTTACCCTATTGTACATTTATGTAAAATAAGCCCTTATAAAGGGCAGGGTAAACAAGTGTCTTTTAGCCAGGAAGTTGAATATCCCAAAAATAGAAGCTCAAGTTGACAGTTTTTGAATACTAGGGCCTATCACTCAAGTCCCGGCGCTGGTGGAATAGTTAGAAAATTTAAGCTTGATGCTCCTTCTCTTACAGTGTTCAAAACAGTGAGTGTCAAGGTAAAAACAAAAAAAAATTAAGGCCAGGCATGGTGGCTCCCATCTACAATTGCAGGACTTTGGGAGGTTGAGGAAGGAGGATCACTTGAACCCAGGAGTTGGAGACCAGCCTGAGCAACATAGGGAAACCCCATCTCTGCAAAAAATTAGAAAAGTTAAAACCACTTGTGTGTACAGTGTATTTGTGGAACTCAGAGTAGCTCACAAAATTTATCTTCAAATTTCAAACATTAAATAAAATGTTGTGTACAGTATATTTGTGAAACTCAGGGTAGCTCACAAAATTGTGAGCTACCCTGAGTTTCACATTTTGTGAGCTACCCTGAGTTTCACAAATATACTGTACACATCAGTGGTTTTAACTCTTGTAGAAAGCAACCAAGACCTATAACCCGTGAAAGTGGGGCCACCTGGTGGTCAGAGTTAGGAACAGTCTAATAACGTCTTCCCGACTGGGCGCGGTGGCTCATGCCTGTAATCCCAGCACTTTGGGAGGTCGAGGCGGGGAGATCATGAGGTCAGAAGATCGAGACCATTCTGGCCAACATGGTGAAACCCCGTCTCTACTAAAATGCAAAAAATTAGCCGGGCGTGGTGGCACGCGCCTGTAGTCCCAGCTACTCGAGAGGCTGAGGTAGGGGAATCGCTTAAACCTGGGAGGAGGAGGTTGCAGTGAGCCGAGATCATGCCACAGAACTCCAGCCTGGACAGAGCAAAACTCTGCCTCAAAAATATAAAGTCTTCCCTACTAACTCTTCCCCCCATCCCACCCTACTCCTTTTCTGAACACTGCTAGTCCCTTTTCCCATTTCTAGTTGTTCTACATTTATAAGGAATCTGATACACGAGAAATAGCATAGCAGTTGGAGCCAGAACTGATCACCATACTTCTGCTTCTTTATATCCCCCATGTACTTAGTGTTAGTTGTGAACGTAAGTTCTCACAAAGACTTGCTCATTATCCAAAAGGCTCAGAGACCAAACTGTTTTCCATTCAGTGCCTTCATATATTTAAGATGATTGTTGCCATCCTGTCTAATATGGGAAATCCCAATATTAAATTATTTCTTTCTTAGGGTCTGGAAGATTTTCTCACAATCTTCTAATTGAAACAGGAAATACCCACAGGAGTAACTTAAATGCAAACGCTTGGGTTCCGATATTTCCTGTCAGTTTCCTAATTATGTGATTTAGGGAAATCACTCCCTTCGAGTCTGCTTTTCTTAGATGTCATCTGGTGCCCTGATTCACAGGTTGCTTTTTTTCTTTTCTGAGACAGAGCTCTGTTATCCAGACTGGAGTGCAGTGGCGCAGCCTCAGCTCACTGCAACCTCCACCTTCTGGGTTCAAGTGATTCTTGTGCCTCAGCCTCCCAATTCGTTGGGATTATGACGTGCACCACCATGCCCGGCTAATTTTTGTATTTTTAGTAGAGATGGGGTTTTGTCATGTTGGCCAGACTGCTCCTGAACTCCTGGTCTCAAGTGATCTGCCCACCTCAGCCTCTCGAAGTGCTGGGATTACAGATGTCAGCCACTGCATCTGGCCTGGGTTCTTATACCTCACGTCCTTCAGTAGCACCCATCTGTGGGATCAGCAGCTCAGGCCTGGCTTGACTCTCCTCCCTTCTTGCCTCAGCAGGGAGGGCTCTGCCTCAACTCCCTCCACGGTACAGCAGCAGCTGTAACAGCAGGGAGTTAAGGCAGAAACAAATAGAATATGCCTTAAAAAACTGATTAAAGACAAAATGAAAGCTCGTTAAAAAAAACCGGCCAATGCTATTAAAATTGAATTCATTATGAGTTATTATAAACTCTATAAAGAAGTAAATCTAGTGAGTTAGCCATTAAATAAATAGGCTTGACACAACCTCCCTGGGCCTTGATCTATAAAATGAAAACATAATAGCATCAATCTCATAGGGAAGTTCTAAGATTTAGATCTTTGCACAATGCCTGGTACTTGGAAAAGATGCTACTATTGCTATTACTAGGACCACCAGGCACTGATAATTTGCTTCAATAACCTTAACAATACCTCAAGGATGTTAATTATTTTGCTCAAGATCACAAGGTTCTGACATAGATCAGACTCCAAAGCCCATAAAACACACACACACACTTCATTGTGAAACATAACACCAATAAAGTGCATGATGCTGCTCAGAGGCCTGCAGAAAAAAAGTGCATGAAACATACAGATTCATGAATAATTAGAATGCAAACATCCATGGAATCACCATTTGACTAAAAATAAAAATTCTGGCGGTCCTGTGTCCCTTCCACCTTCCATACTACACACCCGTCTCTCTCCTCTTTGAAGTTACCACTAGCCTGACTGCGTGGAAATCAGATTCTAGCTTTTATGTCCCATGTGGAATCATACCGTTATTTTTGTCTGGCTTCTTTGGTCAACATTATGTTTTTAAGATTCATCTATGTAGCATAGGTTAACTTTGTATGGAAATACACAATTCCTCCATTCTACGTTTGGAGTTTGGATTGTTTCTAGTTTATGACACTGACAAGTGGTGCTACTGTCAACACTCTTATATATGTATTCTGACACACATGTGCATGAGTCTTCTAGGGTATAAATTTAAGGAATGTCAATATGTCATGGGGTGTATGTATCTTCAGATTTACTTGGTAAAGATACACTGTATGGAGTGGTTGTTCCAACTTAGTCTGCAGTGTGAAAGTGCTCCCATCGCTCCATGTCCTCACTAGCACTCGCCAGTATCACATTTATTTCCACCACTCACCGAAGTGGCATTTCATTGAGGTTTTAATACACATTTCTCTGATTACTAAGGAGGTTGAATACTTTTCCTTATGTTTAGCAATCACTGGAATATCCTCTTTTACAATGTGCTAATTCATGATTCAAGTCTTTTCCCATGTTCTCTTGAGTTACCCATGTTCTTCCTTCCATTCGATGCCTCGGGAGTTTTTGATAAACTGTCCAAACAGCATAGAGATGGAGGAAGAAAGTCAAGGCTTATTCTGTTTGCAATGCCCATAGTGCTAAACAGCTCTCCACCACAGAGTAGGCCTTCTAAATACATGGTGATTGATTAGTGCAGATCCATAATCCTCATCTGCAATTCCAAAACCCAAAGAGTTCTAAAAACCAAAAGAATTTTTTCATGTTTGGGACAAAATTCATTTGGAGGCAAAAGCTGAACACGAGGCTACTTGTAGTTTGTATTGACCATGCTTCCTGAAGAAACACCAGTGTGTTTGACTACGGATACTGCTCCAGGCCCTGCTGAGGAGTAACAACATACAATGGAAGGTCCTAGGCCCCAGGGTCTTTTTTTTTTTCTTTTAAATTTTTTGAGAGGGATTCTCGCTCTGTCTCCCAGGCTGGAGTGCAGTGGCCTGATCTCAGCTCACTGCAACCTCCGCCTCTTGGGTTCAAGCAATTCTCCTGTCTCAGCCTCCCGAGTAGCTGAGATTACAGGCACCCACCACCACGCCCAGCTAATTTTTGTATTGTAGTAGAGACGGGGTTTCACCATGTTGCCCAAGTTGGTCTTGAACTCCCAAGCTCAAGCAATCCACCCACCTTGGCCTCCCGAAGTGCTGGGCTTAGAGGTGGGAGCCACCATGCCTGGTCAAAATTAGCATACTTTTCAAAGTGCATAATAGCATGTTTGAACATATCTGATACTAAGTAATAATTTAAAGGTATCATCAACACATACTTAAAAGTAGTAAATTAGCCAAACTGAATGCAATGCCTGTAGCACATTCACTGAGAAATGTGATTTAGATGGATTAGTCACAGGAACACAGAGCTAGAAGGAACCTCCAAGGGCAACTGGTGCACTGTTTTTAGAGATGAGAACACTGAAGTCCAGAGAAATTAAAGAGTGAATCCAAGGCCTCACACCTAGTCAGTGTGATGAATGTGGATATTCATTGTCATCTGCATTATTTCTTGCAGGGTCTGGAGCAGCATCTATAGTCAAATATACTGATATTTCTACAGGAAGCATGGTCAATAAAAACTACGTGTAGCCTCATGTTCAGGTTTTGCCTCCAAATGAATTTTGTCTCAAACATGAATCTATGTTTGGGACTTCCTGCACCTGAGACATCAACAATCAATAGTATATTCCTCTTCTTGTGGACTTGTAAGAAACTCAATTTCTGGGAAAAAAAAAAAAAATCAATATTTAAAGGAAACAAGTTTCAAAAATGTTCAAACCACCCTTTCTCACCTTGCAAACTTACATATTCTTGTCTCCCATCTCAGAGGATGTTTTCTTGTCCAAGGTCAACTGGTTCTTCAGGGCCTTCCATCTCAATTCACTCCCATCTCCTCTGGAGCCTTGGTACAAGTCATCATCCCCTCTCCCATATCTTCAACATTTCCATTGGCCCTCCCGTTTTTTTGTTTTGTTTTGTTTTGAAGCCCCCCGCCCAGTCCCTTGTAGTTATCCCTATTTCCTCTCCTTCCTAAGCAAGTTTTTTAAAAAAATTTTGAGACAGGGTCTCGCTCTGTTGCCCAGGCTGGAGTGCACTGGCACAATCACTGCTCACTGTGGCCTCAAATTCCTGAGCTCAAGCAACCCTCCCATCTCAGCCTCTCAAAGGGCTGGGATTACAGGCACGAGCCACAGTGCCCAGCCACAAACTTCTTAAGAGTAGCCCTCACTACTCCACTTTCTCACCTCCCACTTACTCCTCAATTCATTAGCAGTCTGCTTTCCCCTACCATGGTTCCTCTGAAATTGCCAGGCAAAGGACCATCATATTGCAAAATACCGTGGACACATCTCAATCACCTTTCTCACCTTCTGCTGTATTTGATATTGCTGAACATTCCTCTCCTTTAATCTTCTCTCCTGTGGATTTATTGTTGTTCCTGTTTCCCAACTTTCCTGGAGTTTTATCTATTGCCTTGACCTCTCACTGGAACTTCAGAACACATGTACATGGACAGATTCCCAAATCCAACTTTCCAGTAACTTGAGACACATCTGATTGTGCTCAAATTTCTTAGTCACCTCTCTTGGGCCTAGGTCTGCTCCTGCACTCCTTATCAGTAAATAGTTACTATCTACCAGATAATCTAACTAGAAACCTGGTAGTGATGCCATACTCTTACCTGCCTCCAAATCGATTCCCAGTTCCTGCCTTTATCAAGTAAGTCCAAAATAGGAGGAAGGTAATTCTCTCTTGTCAGTTGAGCACTTTTTTTTTTGTTTGTTTAAGAGACAGTCTCAGCCGGATGCAGTGGCTCATGCCTGTAATCCCAGCACTTTGGGAGGCCAAGGAGGGTGGATCATCTGAGGTCATGAGTTCAAGACCAGCCTGGCCAACATGGTGAAACCCTGTCTCTACTAAAAACACAAAAATCAGCCAGGTGTGGTGGCACACGCCTGTAATTCCAGCTACTCGGGAGGCTGACGCAGGAGAATCACTTGAACCGGGGAGGCGGAGGTTGCAGGGTTGCAGCAAGCTGAGATCATGCCACTGCACTCCAGCCTGGGCGACAAGGGTGAAATTCCATCTCAAAAACAAACAAAAAAAACAAAGAAACAGTCTATGTTGCTCAGGTTGAAGGGCAATGGCTATTCGGAGGCATGAACACTGCACACTACAGCCTCAAACTCCCAGGCTCAAGCAATCCTTCTGCCTCAGCTTCCAAGTGCCACGGATGTGCATGACCACACCTGACTTTAGCTGAGCGAGTATTTATTGAGCACCTTAAATACGTTAAAACATATTAGAATTCATCCTGGTGTAGATATTAAACTCCCTTTTAGAAAAATGTATGCATAGTGAGCGATATATTTACATTTAGGTCAAAATGCTTTTGAAAAAACCACTACAGAGTATTAAAGTGTATCAGGAATCACAAATAGGTATTACCAAGTTTGC
Source organism: Trachypithecus francoisi (assembly GCF_009764315.1). NCBI lineage: Eukaryota > Metazoa > Chordata > Mammalia > Primates > Cercopithecidae > Trachypithecus > Trachypithecus francoisi. The sequence continues at coordinate 101,637,799 of NW_022681457.1, read as the reverse complement.
ACGTCAAGGGTCAGCTTTATACACTTAATAGGAAAGTAGCCTCAAATTCATCCTAAGTTTTGGCAGCCAGCCTCCAAGGTGGCCTCAGTGATTCTCACTTCATGGTATTCTAGCCCTGGGTAGTCTCCTCCCATGCTGAAGAGGGTTGACCTGTGTGGTCAGTGAGATACTGTGGAAATTGAGGCTTCCTACTCACTTTGTGGGGGAAGCCAGCTACATGAGAATATTCAGTATATGCAGAAGTCCACTTGCCTAGGAACTGAGGTGCAGTCAGGCACGTGAGTGAGTCACCTTGAAAGCAAATCCTGCAACCCTAGTCAAGCCTTCAGATTATTATTATTATTTTTTAAAGACATGGTCTTCCTCTGTCACCCAGACTGGAGTGCAGTGGCACAACCACAGCTCACTGAAGCCTCAACCTGTCGATCTGCTGGGCTCAAGCACTCCTCCCGCCTCAGCCTCCCAAGTAGCTGGGACTACAAGCATGTGCCACCATGCCTGGCTAATTTTTAAATTTTTTTGTAGAGACAAGGTCTCACTGTTGTTGCCCAGGCTGGTCTTGAACTCCTGACCTCAAGCAATTCTCCTATCTCGGCTTCTCAAAGTGCTGGGATTACAGGTGTTAGCCACTGCACCCACGTGCAACCTCTTGCCAGAATCACTCAGCTAACCCGCTCTTGGATTCTTCACCCAGAGTAATTGCAGAGGATAATACATGTTTTGTTTTAAGCTACTAAGTTTTAGGGGGGTAATTTGCTATGCAACAATAGATAATGCACAAAAACCTGTCCAATATAACTCACGGAAATTTTGTCTTGCCATTTTATCTACTGGGATGGGAAAAGAATGAAGCACTCTTGATTGTGAACAGTCAAAAGGCTGAAAATATGTTATAAGAAGCTGCTTTCAAGTGCCGCTCATAAATCAATCTTTGTAGGACAGCTGACGATTTCCAACTACGGGGTACACAAATGGGCCTTAGAGTATACTAGGTAATTCATTTTCTTAAAACTGAGGACCAGACCAGGTACTCTGTACCTCCAGTAAAGATCAATGATCACAAGGGAGTCACACAGAAACTAACGGAAGAAAAGGCAAACTCAGACTCCTGCTGCTCCCCTCTCCTTCTTACTCATCATATGCTTAGTTTTTTAGACCATTTCTGCCAGAGTAAACAACAGTAAATAACAGCTCAACTTATCTTTACATCTGTATTTCCTACTCCTTTCACTTCAGGCACCCAAGAGTCAAACCAAACAGAACCAACCACCAGTCAAGAGAATTATGCCTTCCTAAAAAATAATCTATACCCCCTACCATACACCTATTTTTTATACAAATCACATTGTATTACACTTCAAATATCGCACTTGACTTCTAATTATGAAGGCAGGGTCATGTTTTGTTTCTGTACACCTGAGGCTTAACACAGCACCTAGGCACATGGTATTCAGTAAATATAGCTAGTATACGTCCTGCCACTTGACTCCTATATTTTAGTTCCTTCTGCTTTATTCATCTTAGAACATGCCCTTCTCACATACCTCTATATCTAGAATCCTGGCTTACTTCAACTATCATCCCAAAGAAACATTCTAATTTCTACTACCACCTACCCCCATTGTCATCCTACCTCAAATAAAACAGAAGTAATCCCTACTTCATCTGAACCCCCACAGAATCTAGATCTCCTACATTAAATCTTAGCTGAATGAATAAAGAGATTGAGTTCAGAACTCCCAGTCTCCTGGAAGTCTTCCTTGAATCTGCTTTCCTTTGCTCTATCCCAACATCCACTACAATATATTAAATCATTTGTGTGCATGCTCCACCAGCATACCCTTCCTTCTCTGATGGCACCTAGAAAGGATCAACATGCTTGCAGAACACCATCAAAAACAGTGTTACCACACTGACAGTATGGCCATTCTCAACTTAGAAATGCCTCTTTCAACTAAAAATGAATATACTCATTTTAGATAGCAGATGTATCAATTTACATGAAGAGTTCAAAGGCCAGAACAATAAGCCCAGGTACATTAAGACTAATGGTAGAAAACCGGAGGTACCAAGGCCCTATGAAAACCAAAACCACCCCACCTTCTTTGCTGCTGGCCAGATTTTGGCAGCTGAATTCAGTTAAAGTTCATGTTCCTGTTTTCTTGATAGATGTCAAAATGTAATCCAGAGCCTGCTATTCAGTATCACCTGGATGCTTGTCAGAAATGCAGACTCTCAAATGGTCCAGCCACCTTAGAAAATAGTTTCCCGGTTCTTCAAAACGTTACCATATGACCCAACAATTCCACTCCTAGGTATATTCCCAACAGAAATGAAAACATACTTTCACACAAAATCTTGTACATAAATGTTCATAGCTATATTATAATAGCCAAAAAACGGAAACTGATGCAGGGACACAGAAAATGTGCTATATCCATACAATGGAGTATTATTCAGCCACAAAAAGGAATGAAGTACTGATACATGCTACAACATGGATGAACCTTGTGAAAGCAGCTGGGCACAGAAGTCTATATAATGTATGAAATGTCCAGAAGATGTAAATTAAAGCAGAAAGTGGATTAACGGTTGCCAGATGCTGGCGGAGGAGGAAAGGGTGGAAGGGAGAGGGGGATGGGGAGTGATAGGTACAAGGTTTTTTTTTCAGCATGGTGAAAATGTCCTGAAATTAGAATGGTGATAGTGGAACAATTCTACATGCTAAAAAACAGTTAATTGGACAGTTTTAAAGAGTGAATTTTATGGTATGTGAAATGTGTTTCAAACTGCTAAAAAAAAAAAAAAAGAAAATAAATTCAAATTCTCCAGGTTGACCCCAGACCTACTAAATCAAAATCTGCATTTTAACAAGATCCCTGGTGATTCCCATACACATTAAAGTTTGAGAAACAGTGATTTAAAAGATACATGGTAGAAATTGTTCCTCTGGCTAATCTTATTCACAGAATAGTTATCTTGATTTCATTAGGGTGAATTTTTTCTGCCACAATTGCTTGCTATATAATCAAATGCTCATACTGATTCTACAACTTCTGTTTTTTTCCCTCAAAAATTTGCAAAGTTTTAGTACTGGGTGGAAACTGCACTGAACTAGGAGCAAAGCCTTGGCACTTTTTCCTTTTTCTTTTGAGACAGGGTCTCGCTCTGTCGCCCAGGCTGGAGTGCAGTGGCTGGTTCTCAGCTCAGTGCAGCCCTGACTTCCCAGGCTCAAGTGACCCTCCCACTTCTCAGCCTCCTGAGTAGCTGGGGGTGAGAGGTGCACAACACCATGCCCAGTTACCTTTTTGTCTTTTTAGTAGAGATGGGGTTTTGCCACATTGACCAGGCTGGTCTCAAACTCATAGCTCAAGCAATCCTCCCTGCCTGAGGCCTCCCAAAGTGCTGGGATTATAGGTGTGTGCCACCACATCCGGCACACATATATTTTTTAATCCTCAACAGTACTAGGTATATAGGAGATGCTCTCACTTTAATTAAACCACCAGTTTTGAAGACAGTGGCAATAACATAAAGCGAACAAAGAAGGTAGAGAATCTAATGAGAAATAAGACAAAAAAACTCACTCACTTCAGAAAAGTTTATTAAAGGTAAAATCAGATTTACAGAGTATAAAACAGTAAGGGATAGAGGTGAAGAGGTTTCAAACAAACTATGTGTACAATAAGAAGTAAATTACCTACCTGGGGTTCTCAGAGCACTTTTTCTTTACTTCTGCACAAAGCCTAATCTGTTTTTTAAAAAAATCCTTGGAAAAGTCTCAGCAGTCATATATTCTCACAGTTTAGCATTTAAAACAAAATGTCTACAATCAACAAAGAAAGCGGGGTGGACCTAAGGGACAGGGTACTAAATACATATACTACTATAAGCTCTGCTTCCTCTGTTCCAGTTCTTTAAATTTTGTGTCTGTGTTTTTGGGGAAAGGCTTATCATGCAAAATGACTGTCTTGGAAGCAGGAGCTGAAGAAAGGGAATTTTGGGCTCTCAAAGCCTTGTTGCCTCCTTGGTGCAGTGAGTAGCATGTCTCGTAAAAAGCCTAACTACTACCAGACTTATAACCATACTATGCAATTGGTACTTTTTTTTAACTAAGCAAAGTTTATAAAGAATTTGAAATGTTTTGTGGGTACTTATAGCCAGGTACTGCACATAAATATCACACTCAAATTAAGAGTGCAGGCTCTGCAATCAGCCTGTATGGGTTCAAATATTGATCCCAGATCATAATTATGCAAACTTAGGCCAAGTTACTTAATTTCTGCCTTCCTTAAACAATAAGCTTTAGTATTAGTACCTATTTCAGAGAACAGTTCTGAGGATTAAAAAAAATATTTGTAAAGAGTTTAAAACAGTACTTGGCACATACAAAGTATTTAGTGCAGATGCACACACAAACAGTTTTCATATAGAATGTGTCCTATTCAGATTTACACATTAGTTATTAGTATTAATGGAAAAATGGAATTAGTCTCATTTTATTAATTTTGACTCCCTAAACTACAATTCTGTCTGTATCATGTCAATAAAAACGAACTCCTTGAGCACATGAACTACATGCCAGTCTACCTTTGTATGCTCCAGGACGACAGAATGTGTCTTTTTACCACAAGATGATGCCATTAGTATATTCCAGGGCCTGGCACTTACACCTATTACGTGGGTGTATAACAAACGTGGAATAATTCATTTCTGGTAATTTATGGATTATCTACAAAACCAATATAGGTGGATGTTATTAGAGACCTTTAAAACCTTATAATTTTACTCATATTTGCTGCAAATAAGAGTAATGCAAATATAATGCTGACTAGAACTTTGAGGCATTAAAGATTTTTTTCCTATATAGTGAGGAATAAAACTAAGACTCAACTGAAATAATTTTTTTTAAAAAAGGATTTGAGTACAACAGAACAAAAATTGGCACTTTGTACACTTCAGTGCAATTTCTGTCTTAGCTGCTGAGAAGCAGAGGAAAAGCACCACCCTGCTCAGAAACTACCTTCTCCACAATACTGAGAAACACACTGAACAGGGGAAAGGCTTTGTGAAGCTAGGAATAAAGAAGCTGCCCATCTTTACTAATAGGAAACAACTGGTTTTAAAGTACCTAGTAAGAGCCTTTCTTTAAGACAGACATCTCACTTACCTTTTCAGTATATTTCCTAAAAACATTAAAGACAGATGTAAGGCTTAGCTGGTAATTTCCATGAACTCAGTCTTTTCCTCTGACTGTGGTGGAGCAGACACGATAAAGCAGGTTTGGAAATGCTAGAAATGAATTCCTACTTCCCCTTGCATTCTTCAGATCTCATTTTCCCCCAAATTTCTGCAGTGGTTGGCTTCCATTTCAGCATCAGTCACGAAATCTTGAAGGTCAGACACAGTAAACAGGGAAGGACATAAAATTAAGTGATTTGGGCATAGTTTTGAGTCTCACAACTTTAACAGGGATGAGTCATACATTAAAGTATGTTGAAATACATTACAAGTTCTGTTCCTTAATGAAAATCAACTCTTAGTCAAGCTAAAGGTATTAGTTTGCTATAGTCTGAAATTCTGTATGTTCGTTTAATAAATGTCGAGGGGAAAAAAGTTCTAATTCCCATGAAGGCCAAACACAAGTTGATCAATTCAGTGTGAGTCTTTGTCCTTGATTTATTTTGCACTATAAATGTGTAAAGGAAAAAACAAAGGGCATAAAAAATACTAGCAGATTGTTCTAAGTGATTTTCCAATTTGCCAATCAAATTTGAAATATTTTATTTACCTACCACTTAAGTCAGAAAAAAGGAAGTGAATGTTATATGATTATTAGTAGTATAAGCTTTAAGTTTAAAAGATAAGGGTTATTTAACTCAACTATTTTCTTGGTTATAGGAAATTAGCATTAAAATTAACTTCATTAAGATAGGAGAAAAAATATTGAATAATTCATCTGGAGTTAGCCAGGAAATGTCTTCATACTTTGCAAAATTATAAACTGAAACCAAAATCTGATATACTTCTAGGTTAGCAAACAAAATTCTTTTTCTTTGCTTCCTATAAATCATTAAACAGGTTTGCCGTACTCACTCAGTGACACTTCAACTCCCTTTGAAACCCAAGTGACAGAACTAGGTCACTACTTTGGGAATGGAATTGTGAGTAGCTAGATCAGAGAAACACTGAGACTGACAAAACTTGCTTTTTTGGAAAATGGAAAAAAAAGTCATCAGTATGCCATAAGAGTTAGAGCATTCTGACCATAAAATCAGGCAGTTATCCTTGCTGACTGGTCCTGGATTCCAAATGACACATTCCTTCTCAATGTATTCAATCCATCAGCAGCTCAGAAGCAATCCACATTGCAGACCATTTAAAAACGTGCATTTTGCAATAACCATTATCTACCTTAGCAGCTAGAAAGGCAAAACAAAAGTTAGCGTATCAAACTATCTTTAGGGGCTAGAGCAGAATATGAATTCATTAATGATAAATATAATGACTAGAAACAATGAAAACTGATCCAGAAGAATTTTAAGGAAAAACAAAAAGCCCTCAAAATGTCTATTATGCCAAGTATGGTCAAAGTATTCAAGTATCCTCCTCCCTCTCCATAACTTCTATTTTTTTCTCTCTTCTCTTTTTTTCTTTTCTTTTCTTTTTTTTTTTTTTTGAGACGGAGTCTCGCTCTGTCACCCAGGCTGGAGTGCAGTGGCCAGATCTCAGCTCACTGCAAGCTCCGCCTCCCGGGTTCACGCCATTCTCCTGCCTCAGCCTCCCGAGTAGCTGGGACTACAGGCGCCGCCACCTTGCCTGGCTAGCTTTTTGTATTTTTAGTAGAGACGGGGTTTCACCGTGTTAGCCAGAGATGGTCTCGATCTCCTGACCTCGTGATCCGCCTGTCTCGGCCTCCCAAAGTGCTGGGATTACAGGCTTGAGCCACCGCGCCCGGCCTCTTCTTTTTTTTTCTTAAGGGGTGGGAGTCTTGCTATGTTGCAACCCAGGCTGGAGTGTAGTGGCTATTCACAAGTACAGTCACTGTGCACTACAGCCATGAAGGCCGGGGCTCAAGCCTCAGCCTCCCAACTAGCTGAGACTAGAGGCGCATACTACTGTCCCTGACTTACAACTTCTCTTTTCAGGCTAGCATTCTAGAAGTGTAAGAAATATAAAATATCATGGATGATATTCAGTAATCACTAAACTGGAAGGAGAGCCAGTGAATTTACTTATACTGCCCAATTAAATAATCAACATTGCACTCAACACATCTTCAATCCCAGAAAAATCCATGGATGAAAACTGGACACAGCAACAACTGCTACTGATGCCAGACTGAAATAGCTAAGGGCAAGAGGAATTCATGCTACCCTACTCTTCACTTTATAAAGAAAAATTAAATTTAAAAAAGAAATTGCATTTTTTCTGAGGAAACAAACTGAGAAATTAACACAGAGTTTGCAAATATATGAATGCTGAGCTCAGTGTTTCTTAGTTTGCAACTAAAAAGAAACATTCAAAAGGAAAACAAATGTACATGTAAGTTACTTAAAGCAAAAAGATACTGCTTGGCCGGGCACTGTGGCCCATGCCTGTAGTCCCAGCTACTTGGGAGGCTGAGGCAGGAGACTCACTTGACCCAGGAGGCAGAGGTTGCAGCGAGCTAACGTCGCACCACTGCACTCCAGCCTGGGCGACAGAGTAAGACTCAGTCTCAAAACAAACCAAACAAATCAAAAAACCAAAGCAAAAAGACATTAGCTCAAAGCTAATCTGTGGGCAGTACCTGCATTAAAACTGTTATCTGCAAATAAGGCAAAAACAAATACTGTTTGTTGCAGAGTGGAAATGCATCCTAGATTGGATTAAGCTAAGAGGCTTGAGAGTTGGCAACCACAGACTTCTGCTCTTTGACATCCTGGTTTGTAGTATTTTGTTGTTGTGACAGCCAACTTAAGTTGCAAAGTGTATATTTTGAAAATGATCATTCTTCCTTGCATCATAAATTTTCATAGTAAATCTTACCTTCAGGGTCAGTGGTAACACCTATAATACTTGTTTGTATTTAAAATCCTCCAATATCCAATACATTTAATCACAGCCTCACTGACATCTCAATTGCCCTTGAGACTCTAAACAGAGGGGGAACTTCTGAGAAATGTAATTATTATACCTCTGTGCTTAGGTTGAAGACAACCTCACGATCTGGAGAACTATTTTTTGTTTCTCTTCATGCCTGGTTTATAAGAAACTGAACACTGGACATGAGAAAAAGTAGAAAACTACAAAGTTAAACTACTCTGAGCTATTCATATTTGCATTCTCCTCTAATGTATAAACAATTAAGAACCAGACAAGTTATGCCTTCATCATAACAGCCATATTTCTCTGGCCTATACAGCAAATCCAGTTACACTTTAAAGTGTGTGTGTGGTTCTTTAAAATATTAATTTCAAACACATGAATAAGATTATTGTTTTATTTAACCCAATCTTCAGTGATCCCTGACTGGGTCAGTCTCAGTAACATGTCTTTCAAAAACAAAAAAATACTAGACTCACATATATTTTTTGAGTAAAGCTGCTGGCTTTGTCTCCATACTTCCACTCAGTTCTCTTGACTCAGTTCTCAATTCAGGGCCAAAGTCAAGAGCAAAATGAACCTGTAGGCTAGTCCTTGGTAAAAGTAAGGCAAAATGGCAACTGACTTGGCAATCTCTCCCCATTTGGGGATGCCCTGGACATAGTAAGCAGTCAAATGTCAAGTACGTCCTAAGAAAATGCCAATTTCTGTAGTCTCAGGTCATGAAAATGCATTTTTAAAAACTAATCAAGTGTCTGTTAAGATTATTTCAGTTGTGAGATGTTAGCAATGTCAGGATAAACAGAAAAAAAATCTTGGACATGATTTCCAGTTTTTTCCTATATATACTTTCTCAACAATCTAAAGCCACCAAAATTCTCTTCATGAAGCCTTATCCTATCCATTGCCTAATGATGATGAAGGTGATCAGATTCAGGATTTACAGATGTCCCCCTCTGGAGATGCTTCTGCTCTGGGACTGATGGATATGACTGCTGTCAGTCATTTCTGCTATCTGGATACACAGCATCTGGTGCAAATGCCTCCAGCATGGCTCCCCATTTTTCCCCAACTGCATGTTTAAGGAATGAAATGCTCATTTCATGTTAACTGTAAGCAATCTACATAGAAAGCATATCAGGCTACAAATTATTTAATATGTATTTTTATCATCTCCTATCTCCCCAATGCTGAACTCCAGTGCATTCCTTGCAAACTTTTGTTTTAAATTTTAATTTGAAAAAATATTTTCCCTGCATAATTGTCTTCTGCTAACATCTGTGGACATTCTTCCCACTTTCTTTGAAAAAGATATTATATCATGCTTCTGGACATTAAGGGAAAAAAATCAGTGTTGAAACTGAAGGTTGAAACTAGAGGTAGATCTACAGTAGAAGTATATATTACTTTTCATAAAAATTCTCACCCAAAAGGTCGTATCAAAGGGGTTGCAAAGTTTATCTGGTTACCACCCTCCTCCCTTTCTTCTGGCCTTTGGTTCCATGAGTGAGCCTTAGAAATCATGGTCACCAGCAGACTGTCAGGGACAAAGTGAATGGAAGTTACTTTGGAAAGGTGGATTCAGGCCGGGCATGGTGGCTCACGCCTGTACTCCCAGAAATTTGGGAGGCTGAGGCGGGTGGATCACCTGAGGTCAAGAGTTTGAGACCAGCCTGACCAACACGGTGAAACCCCATCTCTACTAAAAAGACAAAAATCAGTCAGGCGTGGTGGCAGGAGAACTGCTTGAACCTGAGAGGTAGAAGTTGCAGTGAGCCAAGATTGCGCCACTGCACTCCAGTCTGGGCGACAGAGTGAGACTCCGTCTCAAAAAAAAAAAAAGAAGGCGGATTCCAACTTCCCTTTAGGTAGAGATGTGGCATGGAAGCAGTGACTGAAGCTACTGTAGTTTCATGGGCCAAAGGTTATAAAGTTCTAGCCCAGACTTTCAAAGGAAAATGTCGCCACTATCTTTTAATCATTGGCAAATCAGTTATTGCTCTCTTCCTCTTTCATGAAAATACTAACATACGTACTCTAATACTATCATACACAGCACTATTAGTCAGGCCCTTATTTTTCAATCTAAACTGAACTTTCAGGTAACTTTTTAAAAAATGCTAAAGGAAGAAAAGTGAGAAAATCCATATTTGATTCTACAGTTATATAATCTGTGGGGGGAGTCACTTTAAAAATGAATGGACATTTTCAAATGTCAATAGCCACACTTGCATTATTTACACCATCTCTCCTTGCTTTATGAAACAAAATTTATATATATCAGATGAAATTTCCTACTGACAACAAATTAATTTCAAAGATGCCTTACCATCTTTGTATTTTTTCTTAAATTGACAAAACTTGTATATATTTACCATGTATAATATGATGCTTACCATCTTTATTTCTGATTACTCTTAAGCAGCAGCATCTCCTTTCCTCCACTAACTTTTTTAAAAAGTAAATTCTTCAGTGGACTAATGGTTCCATCTGATTGATACCTTGGGTGAAATTCCTAATTTTATCTTGCTAACTTAGTTTACTATAATATAAACAGAATGTACAAAGTGGAATATTTTTAATATATTCTTAATCTCAACCTTTCCCAGAATTCCATCAAAGGCTTGTTCTGAAAGATATGATAAAGACAAATCAAAGCAGGAAGAGATCTAGGTTTGTAAAAATAAAGTTTTTTTTTTTAAAAAAGGAAGAATTTATATTATGCATTTGCAGAAGCTCATGTTCTCAGAGATTTGCAGAACTAGTCCTTTTCAATCATTTAACTAGGATACTCCAAGTGAATAAAGTTTAAGCAAACTTCAAGTAACGCCAAGTAAAAGACACTGAAGATACCTAGTTTCCAAAGAACACTTGTTTGACAAAATTAATGACTAAATTAAGCTTAAAATTTAAAAATGCGTGACATACCTTGTTAATATATTAAAATAAAGGCTCTTTTAAAGCAACTTTATGAAGCAAAAGAGTAAGTCACTTCCAAGGCTCCTTGGTCTTCTACAACCTCTAGGCACGGAAAAGAACTTACAAAGACATGCAGGGTTCACTGTGGTATGTCTGTCTCAGGTATGTGAGATATGATATGGGGCTTAAATCCAATAAGGGCTCTGGGGAAATAAGAAAGCATTTAGGGAAAAAGCAGGCCTGATTCTGAAAAACTGAAACCATGTTTTAGATTCATGTTTGCTAGTCACTTTACAATTAAGTAATTCAAGTCTTCTGGATAAAATTTCACACAGAAGGGAAATACTTTGAAGTCCTAAGTATGTCCTAATGTAACATGAGATAACCTTTCTTGACCTTTGTGATTAAAGAAATTGATGCTTTATTTATAAAAATAAAAGAGAATTGAAATATAAATAACTGTTTTGGCTTAAACATTATCTTTTAAATTGTTTTATAAATAATTTTTTTCAGATTGAATATGCCAAGTATGCAACTAAACAATAAGAGAATTTTCACAACCCTAATGTTAGAAAATGTTCCATATTATACTTTTTACCTATGTCCTTCTTCAAGCCTGAGTGCTCCAATACATGCTAGTGGGAAAAAAAATCAAAATTAGCATTAACATAAAGATTTTCAATTAATACTGCAAACAGAATCCCCACAGGGAAAAAAGGCCAGAATAAAATAAACTCAAATATGTGACTGAATGAGTAACCCTTGAGACATACAAAATCAAACTGTATTACTTACCAAACCTCTACACCATCTCCTGACAGATATCCAGAAAAAAAGTGGGAAATCTAAAATGTATCATAAATTGGCAGAGAACACTTTAATAGCCCTCCCCATAAACAACATAATTCAAAATGGAAATTTCTAAAACAATGAAGTATTATTATTCTAAAGTGTCTTATATAATTTCTAAACTTATGAATACATTTCCAGAGTTTCCTGCTCCCACAAACACTAAAACCATTCAAAAAGAAATAAAGGGGGGGAAAAAAAAGGAAGAAAAGCAAAAGTTAAAGCTTATATATAACAAGAAAAATCCAAAACAGATCATAGGGTAGAGAGAAGATGAGGGGAGGATAACGAAAGGGAAAGAGACAACACCAAAGTTAAAAAGCAAAGCAAAACAAAAACCTTTTATCTATAGCACTCTGGGGCTCTATTTTGTAAAGACTAGTTATTATGATTTGAATGATGGCTCAATGACTAAATACCTGCTATAAACTTGAAAAAAAAGGTGAGTTAAACTTCCCTGCACATCAGTGTCTTCATCTGTAAAGCAGAATCATTTAAAAGAACACCTAAAAAGTACTTAAAAAAAAAATTTCAAGATGGCAATCCTCTTGCCTTGGCCTCCCAAAGTGCTGGGATTATATAGGTGTGAGCCTAAAAAGCAATTTGAACAGCACTTGGCACTTACTCAGCACTTAACAAATACTAGCTATTAGAATTAGACATAGAGCATACATTTAAATAGTATTTTATAGGCTACTATTTTTCTTTTTGCAAGGGAAAAGCAGTGATCTCCCTGAGGGGCTCCCTGAATGGCTGGAATTTCAATTTCAGGGTTTGACAACGTATTTAACGATACTTAACTTTCAGAATAGCTTCAGGTGCATTCTGCAAAACACTCTCTTGACAAAGTACCTGACCCAAATATGGCAGCACTCCTCTTGCCTGGCATCAATTAATACTATTGATATTAGAAAAGAGATGGAAGGCAGAACGCCCTTATATGTAGTATCAGCACCCTTAACCATGGGTAAACTGAATGCTCAAGTTTGCTGCGGGAATAACCAAATCCACCAAGCCATACTTAATTCAACCAACTTAATTTCTTTTATTCCTTTCCTCTAAAAACCTCAAGCTCAAGCTTTTGTACATACAAAGAATCACACATCTATCAATCACAAAATATGGGTAAGAAAGTATCCTGCAACACTAAGGTCAGGGGTAATAGAAGCACATAACAGCAGATTAAATTTAAAAAATTTAAACCTTTAGAATAACTTTTTTTTTTTTTTTTTAGTTTTTAAATTCAAAACTTCCCACAATAAGTCTAACCTAAAAAATATACTGTTACTAGCTCTAAAGAGCTAAATATGTATTTCTAGAGAAAGAATGGAAAAAAAACCAGAAAGGTAAATTTTTAGTTGCAGTATCTATAGTTATCACAAACTAGCCATACAATTATAACTTAACCTTTCTGGGCCTGTTTTCTCACTAGTAAAACAGGGATACTACTACCTAAATCAAGGTTATTGTGGATCTAAAAATAAAACAAAGTACCTAGCTTTGTGTGTCTGGCATATAATAGTACTCAATAAATGAGTAATATTCCTATAAATGGGGGAGGGAAGGTGTTGGATTAGATATCAAGTCTTAGGTCTAAATATCAAGAAGCCTTTCTTTCGTACATTAATTTCCCCTAGAAGAGACAGTTAAGGCGGCCGGGCGCGGTGGCTCAAGCCTGTAATCCCAGCACTTTGGGAGGCCGAGACGGGCGGATCACGAGGTCAGGAGATCGAGACCATCCTGGCTAACACGGGGAAACCCCGTCTCTACTAAAAACTACAAAAAACTAGCCGGGCGACGTGGCGGCGCCTGTAGTCCCAGCTACCCGGGAGGCTGAGACAGGAGAATGGCGTGAACCCGGGAGGCGGAGCTTGCAGTGAGCTGAGATCCGGCCACAGCACTCCAGCCTGGGCGACAGAGCGAGACTCCGTCTCCAAAAAAAAAAAAAAAAAGGCCGGGCGCGGTGGCTCAAGCCTGTAATCCCAGCACTTTGGGAGGCCGAGATGGGCGGATCACGAGGTCAGGAGATCAAGACCATCCTGGCTAACACGGTGAAACCCCGTCTCTACTAAAAAAAAAAATACAAAAACTAGCCGGGCGAGGTGGCGGGCGCCTGTAGTCCCAGCTACTCAGGAGGCTGAGGCAGGAGAATGGCGTAAACCCGGGAGGCGGAGCTTGCAGTGAGCTGAGATCTGGCCACTGCACTCCAGTCCGGGCGACAGAGCGAGACTCCGCCTCAAAAAAAAAAAAAAAAAAAAAAAAAAAAAAAAGAAGAGACAGTTAAGGCACAAACACCATCAGGAGGCATGTCTAACAGAGTCCGTCTAAGGGAGTTTATCACCACAATTAAGTAATTATTTTCAACAGTTCTATCTATAGCATGGATAACTACAGCGATATGCACATAGACCACAAGAACATGACAGTACCTTTGCTTTCAGAAAATACAACAGAATACGATATGTACCCACCTATGCAATTTTTAGGAATAGAAACAACTGGGAAAACAACTGGGTTGTTTTCTGCCATTTGGTCTGTGAGCGTTCATGAAGTGGGATTTTGACAACTGTAAAGCAAGAGACTGCTCTATGTAATAGTCAAGAGCAGGAAATCTTCAGAAGTTCCCTTTGAGTCACTAGGTTTGCCCTCCAAACCTCTGAATGTAAACTCTCATATGGACTAATTCTAACCATTTTATATTTTCTATTTACAGATTTTGTTACACACAGCATCTAGATATTAAGATTCAGTCCAAATTTGTTGTCAAACTGTCACTTAAATGATTCCAAATACTCCCTGAAGAGGGCCACTGGTTGGAGTCTATAAGTTATTTTGTATATGACTCAACCATATATTTCTATTATTTCACCAGTGACAATACACTCTAATCTTTGTCTTAGGAAAATGAAGTAACTGCCAAAATAATTGCTAGAAAGCAATGGGTTAAAGCAAGGTGGACCAAAGTACTAGGAAAACAATCAGCATAACCTTCCTAAGGACGACAGAAAAGTCTTAGGCAGAACTGCAGACAGACTGGGAAATTGATAAAAGGTTTAAAGGAAACATAAGATGCCAAGTATATGAAAGGTCTCAGACTTCAAGAATTTAAACTTGACACCATGACATAGTAGGCATGTGGGTGTGTGTGTGATGATTATGACAACTGTGTAGGACAAATAGGATAGTAGGAGGGACTGGGCAGGATGACAAGGAAGAGGCAGTCCAGGAAGTGACTTTTAAGGCCCACAGCAGTGCTTCCCACCCTGTAAGTCTTGGATTTTGCAATATATCAAACAGACTAAATGTGAATTAATTTTGTCTCCTTTAACAGAACATTAGCTCCATAGGAGACAGCCTGTTTTATTCACTGATGCATTTTCAGTACCTAGAATATCTAGCATAAAAATGACCTTCTAACATTCAATACAGTCTGAATCTGATATAAAAGCTGTTGTAATTAATAACATAAAATTCACTTACAAAATACTGCTGAATTCCTAGAAGGGTTTTTTTTTTTTTTTTTTTTTTGAGATGGAGTATCCCTGTCGCCCGGGCTGGAGTGCAGTGGCCGGATCTCAGCTCACTGCAACCTCCGCCTCCCGGGTTTACGCCATTCTCCTGCCTCAGCCTCCCGAGTAGCTGGGACTATAGGCACCCGCCACCTTGCTCGGCTAGTTTTTTTGTATTTTTTAGTAGAGACGGGGTTTCACCATGTTAGCCAGGATGGTCTCGATCTCCTGACCTCGTGATCCCCCCGTCTTGGCCTCCCAAAGTGCTGGGATTACAGGCTTGAGCCACCGCGCCCGGCCCCAAGAAGGTTTTTAATGTAAGTTTCCTAATCAACCGATTAGAACTGCAAGTACTAAACTATAGCTGTTATTGCTTATGGCTGATCTGGTATTTTTTTCTACATTTGTTCCAAGTCATTAAAAACCATCACCTTAGGATGTTAGATTAATAACTAGAGATATTAAGAAAAAGACATCACAGAGAAGAATCACCACGACTTAACAGAAAATTCAACAAAAGAACTATTAAGATTTCAATTGGTGGGATCAAAAGGTGCTTTCCAAACTCACAATTTTCATGGCTAAGCCTATAAGGTTTTGTTTCCTTTCACAGCTGTTCCCCCTGTATACCCGTGACTGCACAGTGCCAGTGCCTGGAATACTGATATTCACTACATGTTTCTAAGTGAACACATGCTTATAACTGTTTTTCAACATTATCAAGTTTCATGTGATCTGGAGGCACATACGAGATTGTAAAGTAAAAGACTGTTGTTAGAGATATGACTTGGGAGTATATTAAAATCCAGTAGAGCCCCAACCAGTGGATGAAGCCCCTAATGAGGGACAAAAAGACATGGGAAGAGGTGTTATAGGGCCAACTAAAAACACGGAATTATGGATTAAATAGAACCAGCAAAAGCTAGAACAGTTTGGAAGTTTATCCAACTGTGTCAAAAATAAAGGATCGAGAATAACAACTGGGAGGAAAAAAGGCAGCCGAAATGACCTGAAGATTACTGCTGCTATTACCCACCGGCTTTGACTGAACAGCAACTAAATTCTGTAACTAATCCCAGGCAGAAAACAGCTAGATGGAACCCCAAAACAACTGAGGGCACCTTGTAAGTCAGATAGATATCCGTTTGAAATTCTGAAGTTGGTCTTGGTGCTAAATATAACTACAGCCAGTCTGGCTTTCATTAATACTTTCCAGGTCATTAAGTAAGTACCAGTTCTGATATTGCTGGCTATTTATTCAATCAACAAGATATACATATGACCTGTTACTATCAGAGAACAAATTTTCTTGGCTGAGGTGGCGCATGCCTGTTATCCCAGCATTATGGGAGGCCAAGGTGGGCGGACCACTTGATGTCAGGAGTTTGAGACCAGCCTGGTCAAAATGGTGAAACTCCATCTCTATTAAAAGTGCAAAAATTTGCCAGGTGTGGTAGTACACACCTGTCGTCCCAGCTTCTCGGGAGCTGAGGCAGGAGAACTGCTTAAATCCAGGAGGCGGAGGTTGCAGTGAGCCAAGATCATGCCACTGCACTCCAGCCTTGGTGACAGAGCGAGACTGTCTCAAAAAGACAATAGATTTTCTCAAAGTTAAACAGGAAATCAGGATGCCATTTAACTTTGCTTATGAATTCCACTACAGCCTTTCTCCAGGAATCAAAGCTAGTGAAAATCTACCAGGAAATAAATTCTGGTTCTATCTTTTTTTTCTTTTGAGACAGAGTCTTGCTCTGTCGCCCAGGTTGGAGTGCAGTGGCATGATCTCAGCTCACTGCAACCTCTACCTCCCAGGTTCAAGTGATTCTCTTGCCTCAGCCTCCCCAGTAGCTGGGATTACAAGCATGCACCACCACGCCCGGCTAATTTTTCGTATTTTTAGTAGAGATGGAGTTTCACTATGTTGTCCAGGCTGGTCTTGAATGCCTGACCTTGTAATCCACCCACCTCGGCCTCCCAAAATGCTGGGATTATAGGCATGAGCCACCACGTCCAGCCCTGTTTTATCTTTCTTCTATGATGCATGCAAATCATGAAATGAAATGGGAATAATGCACTTCTTTTTTTTTGGAGACGGAGTCTCGCTCTGTAGCCCAGGTTGGAGTGCAATGGTGAGATCTCGGCTCACTGCAACCTACACCTCCCAGGCTCAAGCGATTCTCCTGCCTCAGCCTCCCGAGTAGCTGGGATTACAGGTGTCTGCCACCATGCCCAGCTACTTCTTTTTTGTATTTTTAGTAGAGACGGGGTTTCACCATGTTGGCCAGGCTGGTCTTGAACTCCTGACCTCAGGTAATCCACCCACTTTGGCCTCCAAAAGTGCTGGGATTACAGGCATGAGCCACCACGCCCGGCCTAACGCCTCACTTCTAAAACACACACACACAAACAGAAAGATAACAACTGGGCCGGGCGCGGTGGCTCAAGCCTGTAATCCCAGCACTTTGGGAGGCCGAGACGGGCGGATCACGAGGTCAGGAGATCGAGACCATCCTGGCTAACACGGGGAAACCCCGTCTCTACTAAAAACTACAAAAAACTAGCCGGGCGAGGTGGCGGGCGCCTGTAGTCCCAGCTACTCGGGAGGCTGAGGCAGGAGAATGGCGTAAACCCGGGAGGCAGAGCTTGCAGTGAGCTGAGATCCGGCCACTGCACTCCAGCCTGGGCGACAGAGCGAGACTCTGTCTCAAAAAAAAAAAAAAAAAAAAAAAAAAAAGAAAGATAACAACTGGGGATATTTGGAAGGATTTTTTTTTAAAGGATGATTAACACGACACAAAACCATGGTTAATATACATGCATCCAGCATACCTCACTACCTTCCAGTAGCCACTTCAAAGACATAATAGAAAGCCAGGGAAGGTACAAAACAGTGCAAAGGAAGTATTCACAGAAATAAAGTGGCTTTTGACTTCAAAGAATAAGAACTCCAATCTGGAGAGAAGAAGTTAAGGATAAAATTGAATTACACGTAAAATTGTAGTAAGTTGCAGATAAAATACCACAGCCTGGCTCAATTTTATTAAAAACAATTTGAAACAAATTCTGAAACACTCCAGGAAATCATTGGAAACTGGCAAAAGTGTTGAATCACAAAATGTTTAGTAAATGTGTGACAAAAGTCACAAGCACAAAAAAAGCAGTTTGAGAAACTGGGAAAGTCTCAAAATGGGCATTGTTCAATTAGTGAAGGCTATACTTACTGACAGCACACAATTTACAAAACAGAAGTTTCTGAGCTATTGAGAGGCTATCATTAATCTTAGTATCATGACAGAAAATCATTTTTGCTCTTATTTCTGGAATACCAGTTGTTGGCCCCACCTATAGTCCTGGGCTGGAGAAACCATTAGCATAACCAGCTAGCGAGTAGTAAACCAGTTTTTCAAAGAAGCCTAATGACATTTACCTAATATGATTGCACAGAACAAGTAAAATCCAGAAGGCAGTAGTGTTTAAAATATGAGTTTAAAATGTGGTGTTTAAAATATGAGTTCTGGGCCAGGCGTGGTGGCTCAAATCTGTAATTCCAGCACTTTGGGAGGCTAAGGCAGGAGGATCGCTTTGAGCCTAGGAATTCGTGCCACTGCACTCCAGCCTGGGCAACAAAGACAGACCCCATCTCGTAAAACAAACAAAAAATGAGTTTTGGTATCAGATCTATCTGGGTTCAATACTAGATGGGCGACTTCTAGTTGGCAGGCCTTGGACTAAAATATGTGTGTCTAGTATCCACATTTATACTTACTTTACAGGGTTAGTATGAAGTTTAGTAAGTTAACATAAGGTATTTAAGACAATGGCAGCACACCGGAAATACTATTAGTTTGTTTTTGAATGAAATTATAACCATTTCAATGTGTTAACCTCGGTTCTCTCATGCTAAAAGTGCCAGATGGCAGTTTATGGGTCTTAGAACTATTTTTGTTAAAGACGGGGTCTCGTTCTGTCATCCACGCTGGAGTACAGTGACAAGTGGCACCATTATGGCACACTGGAGCCTCAACCTCCTCGGCTCAAGTGATCCTCCCACCTCAGCTGGGACTATAGGCATGATCTAACACATCCAGCCAATTTTTGTATTTTTTGTAGAGATGGGGTTTCGCCATGTCGCCTAGGCTAGTCTTGAACTCCTGGGCCCAAGCAATCTGCCTGTATTGGCCTCACAAAGTGTTGGGATTACAGGTATGAGCCATTGTGCCTGGCTGGTCTTAAAAAAGGAAATGTTTACAGGTGAAAAATAATAAATAGAGAATGACGAGCTGAAAAGGCTAGAATACTAGGCTAAACCATGTATTCTTAGGAGACATGTAGTCCTGAGTTTTGTTTTTGCTTTATTTAAATAGGAGCTATCATCATCTATGTTTTCTTTCTAAAGAAGTCACTTCAGCAGTCACTCCTGTCAAACGTATTAACGTTCTATAATACAAAAAATGTATATCAGACACTAGATTAACCAGTTTCATAAACCATAGTGAGGAATGGAACAGCCTGATTTCATAGGGAACCTTATGAGTTACAGGAAACGGATTAAAGTGTTATTTTTGGTAAATCAATTTTAACCAAGTAACATCTGTATGTCTGTTTTTCTTCAGGGAGGAAAGAAATGGTTCAGAAAAGTGATCATTAATTCAGTTTTGACCAAGGATTTCTCACATGAAGCCTTAAGTTTTCAGCAATGGAAAAATAAAAATATTAGGAAACCTACCTTCACCTTCGTTCCTTCAGATTAACACACTCAATCACTCCACCTTTACATTTTAATATTTTCTTTAAATAAAATTTGAACTAGATAGGTGAAAATTCTTAAAAATCAAGTTACTTAATCATATCCAGTGAACATTAAGCTTAATTTTTTTAGTTAGCTAAAAAAAATCAGAATATACACATTTTACAAACTCTTCTGCTGTCCTAATCTAAATCATATACATTATTCATGTATTGCAATTATAATCTGTATATTTTCTTAGGAGCACAGGACACCTTTCAAACTTCCAATGGTGTTTCTGGAACATTTGGTTTGATGATTATCACTACTATTTAAATCTTTTATTGCTTCCTATAATCTTCTCTAAATTATTTGAAGGCAATGACCATGACTTACTAATTTTGTATTCTTAACTTCTGAAACACACAATGGCCATGAAATTTAGAATGAATATCATATCAATTATCAATGTTAGGTATAAACTAGACTTAACATTTTCAATAAATGGCTGACTTTGAACTAGTTATCTATATTTGATTATGTTTAAGATCAAGCCATTTAATGATATCCGTTCCTAAGCATTAACAGGTTGATCGAGATGTTACTGTACTTTCTGAAAAGAAAAGAAAGCTAATTACTTTTATAATACTTCTTAAGGACAAAACTCAGGAGGGGAATTTCTGGAAATTCCTATTATCCTACCACACTATGAAGAAATAAACTAGCAACTGTCATATACGTCTTACAATCCTCATTTTTAAGACAAAAAAAAACCCATGTTACATCAATAAAAACAAGATTCGAATTAAGAATTTCCAATAACATTGCAAGCCATGATGAAGGTTTCTCAACAGAACTCAATTTGGTTCTATTACCTTATTAGAATTAAACATTTCTCTCAAATGTTTATTGGTAGGTAAGATCACATAAGTTATATACTGAGAATAATTCATGTTAACTGTTCAGCTAGTGGAGTACTCACACTTCTTTCTTTGAGGCCACATATATCTATATACATTTAAGTAATCTGCCACAGCCAGAATCTTTTTTTTTTTTTTTTGAGACAGGGTCTCATTCTGTCATCCAGGCTGGAGGGCAATGGCACAGTCTCGGCTCACTGCAGCCTCTGCCTCCCAGGTTCAAGTGATTCTCCCACCTCAGCCTCCTGAGTAGCTGGGACTACAGGTGCACTCCACCACACCTGGCTAATTTTTGTGTTTTTTGGTAGAGATGGGGTTTCACCATGTTGGCCAGGCTGGTCTTAACCTCCCGACCTCAAGTGATCTGCCTGCCTCAGTCTCCCAAAGTGTTGGGATTACAGGCATGAGCCACCACACCTGGCCCAACTACAATCTTTTGAATAAATTTTATGAAACATTTATCCTTGTTTTGACTTACTTTCCAGATTAAAAGATAAGCGGGCACAGTGGCTCATGCCTATATAATCTCAGCACTTTGGGAGGCTAAAGCGGGTAGATCACTTGAGAGCAGGAGTTTGTGACCAGCCTGGCCAACATGGTGAAAACCTGTCTCTACTGAAAATATAAAACATTAGCTGGGCGTGGTGGTGTGCACCTGTAGTCGCAGCTACTCGGGAGGCCAGGCAGGAGTATCACTTGAACCTGGGAGGCAGAGGTTGCAGTGAGCCGAGATCGTGCCACTGCACTCCAGCCTGGTGACAGAGCAAGACTCCGTTTCAAAAAAAAAAAAAAGTTTTAAAAACTATCTTTCTTTCTGTACCAGGGAAGATAACATTTCCTATAAGAATACATATGGAAAGCAGGTTCTCTACACCCACCAATTTTAGGGCCCAGCATAGTGGCTTCGTTATGTGTAATTCTGTATCTAGCATACAAAAGCAAACACACACTCAGGTCTGATAAGTAAGGCCTTTAACAAACTCTTCTATAATGGCCTTGAAAAATATAGGACTAAGTCCCGGTGCGCTGGCTCACGCCTGTAATCCCAGCACTTTGGGAGGTTGAGGCAGGCGGATCACCTGAGGTAAGGAGTTCAAGATCAGCCTGGCCAACATGGGGAAACCCATCTCTACTAAAAATACAAAAATTAGCCAGAGGTGGTGGTGCATGCCTGGAATTCCAGCTACTCGGGGGGCTGAGGCAGGAGAATCGATTGAACCTGGGAGGCAGAGGTTGCAGTGAGCCAAGATCATGCCACTGCACTCCAGTCAGGGTAACAGAGTGAGACCCCGTTTCAAAAAAAAAAAAAAAATGTATAGGACTGAAACTAAAAATTAGGCTATGGGATAACTTAAAATATTCGCTTTTTTCTTTTTTTTTTTGAGATGATGTCTCACTATATTGCCGACGCTGGTCTCCAACTCCTGGGCTCAAGGGATCCTCCTGCAACCTTTTCCAAACAAGTATAAGTTTACCTAGGTTAAAAACTTCCTTTTTTTTCTGAGACAGGGTCTCACTCTGTTGCCCAGGCTGGAGTACAGGGGCCTGATCACAGCTCACTACAACCTCAACTTCCCGGCCTCAGGTGATCCTCCTACCTCAGCCTCCCAGGTAGCTGGGTCTACAGAGGTGTGTCACCACACCCAGCTAGTTTTTTAAATTTTTTGTAGAGATGGGGTTTCGCCATGTTGCCCGGGACAGTCTTCAACTTCTGGGCTCAAACAATCCTCCTACCTTGGCCTCCCAAAGTCCTGGGATTACAGGCATGAGCTACTGTGCCCAGCCCAAAAGTGGCTTCCTAAAGACCAAAATCCAATACATTTTGGCTTAAGTTTTTATAAATGAATGATGAAAAAAGAGCAAAACAAATGACAACTATCAACATAAAACAAACAAAAAAGCCTAAGTAATTCTTAATTTCAGACAAAACTATATTACTTTAAACTCTAGGTTAGCTTTATTTTATACATAATTTAAAGAGCTTTTAAGTACACATAAACTTTCCCACTTAGTTCTAAACTCACATTAGGTCTTTCCACTCTAGCAGTAAAGAATGTACACTTTTAAGTCAGGTAGAACAGGGTTTGAATCCTGGCCTTGCCACTTCATAGACAGGTGGCCAATAGCCACAAATATGAAGTTACTTAACCTCAATCTTTGAGTTCCTTATAGGTAAAGTAGGTAGAAACAATACTACCTATCTTGCAGGGTTGTAAACTACATGATATACACAGAATATAAAATGCCTCCTTAGTTCAGAGCATGGTGCATAGCACTTATACTATAGTTAGTAGGTGTTATTAATCTATCATTTTTAAAGAAGCATGCCATGAAAAAAGAAACAGCAGAATGTTTTCCACCCATACTTCATCTACACTATTTTTATTTTTCAAAATAAAATTCTAGAGCTGAATATCAGAGTTAAAAAAAATCAGTTTTCAGGGATCACCTTCTAGCCCCTCTTTATATAAAGATGGACACATTTTTCGTCTCTGTTCTTCATGAGAATTTCCCAGCTGTTGATCTAAATTGTCTTTATTTCATTTATTTTTTGAGACAAGGTCTCACTCTGTAGCCCAAGTTGTAGTACAGCGGCGTGATCTCAGCTCACTGCAACTTCTGCCTCCAAGGCTCAAGCGATTCTCATGCCTCAGCCTCCTCAGTAGCTAGGACTACAGGTGTGTGCCACCATGCCTGGGTAAATTTTTGTATTTTAGTAAAGATGGAATTTCACCATGTTGCCTAGGGTGGTCTCGAACTCCTGAGCTCAGACAATCCGCCAGTCTCAGCTTCCCAAAGTGCTGGGATTACAGGTATGAGCGACAGTGCCCGGCTGAAAGTTGTTTTTAAAAAGTCACCTTTAGGGCTGGGCACTGTGGCTCATGCCTGTAATCTCAGCACTTTGGAAGGCCGCGGTGGGTGGATTACTTGAGGTCAGGAGCTCCAGACCAGCCTGGTCAACATAGCGAAACCCTCTCTCTACCAAAAATACAAAAACTGTTGGGGCGTGGTGGTAGCTGCCTGTAATCCCAGCTACTCAGGAGGCTGAGGCAGGGAGAATCACTTGAACCCAGGAGGAGGAGGTCGCAGTTTGCTGCGATCGCGCCACCGCACTCCAGCCTGGCGACAGAGCTAGACTCTGTCTCAAAAAAAAAAAAAGTCAGGCCTGGCACAGTGGCTCACGCCTGTAATCCCAGCACTTTGGAAGGTGAGGCAGGGGGGATCACGAGGTCAGAAGCTCAAGACCAGTCTGACCAACACGGTGAAACCTCATCTCTTACTAAAAATACAAAAATTAGCCAGGCGTGGTAGCACGTGCCTATAATCCCAGCTACTCAAGAGGCTGAGGTAGGAGAATCACTTGAACCCCGGAAGCAGATGTTGTAGTGAGCCAAGATCGCACCATTGCACTCCAGCCTGGGTGACAGATCAAGACTCCATCTCAAAAAAAAAAACCTTTTTTTCATTAGTCTGCTTTTACTACCCAAGATTTACTTTGATTTTTTTTTGGGGGGGGGCGGGGGGGCTGGTTGGTTGGTTGGTTGTTTTTTTGAGACAGAGACTCACTCTCTCATCCAGGCTGGAGTGCAGTGGAGCTATCTCGCCTCAATGCAACCTCTGCCTCCTGGTTTCAAGTGATTCTCTGGTCTCAGCCTCCCAAGTAGCTCTGTACAGGTGCATGCCTGCCTGACCTCAAGTGATCCACCTTCCCTGGCCTCCAAAAGTGCTGGAATTACAGGCATGAGCTGCCACAACTGGCCCAAGATTTACTTTGAACTAGTTAAGGAAAACCTTTCTGGGGAGACAAAGTTATAGATTCCAAAAATAAAACCACATAGGCATTTTTAGTAACCTATTAACGTTTCCTTTCTGAGCTTTAAGTTATTTTTATTTTTTCTGTAACTCATGTAACTGTTTTCAGATCTAATTCCTAAATAAACATGCCATGACACTTTCTCAGCATCCCGATCTTTTCTGCATATTCCTTCCCATTATTTTCTAGCAATTCCTTGAAACTATTAAAACCTGTCTTTCTAAATTCATTTCATTTTCTTGCAGACAATGTTCTTAACCTTTCCTTGGGATCCCAAATACTATTAAACATTTGTGGCAACCCTTATTGTAGTTTTAAATCTCAGACCAACTACATCCAGGCAAATCACTGCAAACATCTGTTGTTATCCTTTCTACTAAGATCATTCTCCAAAATCCCCCAAAATGTGAGATAATCTATAACTCTGCTACTGAAAGTGTAGTCAGGAACACTGGCATCACCTATGAGCTTGTTAGAAATGCAGACTCTTGCCCATCTCAGATTTAATGAGTCAGAAACTGCATTTTAATCAAAATCCCCAAAATTCCTATTCACTTCAAGTTTGAGCAGCATTTTTGAATGATGAATTGTGACCTAGACAGCTTAACTAGAAAATTTAAATAATCACCAGAAATTCTTTCAAAATCATTTGATATGTGCAAGAAATGGTCTCATTCATCTTTGCTTTCACATTTAGAATAGTAAAACAGAAATGACATTACAACTAATGAAGATATCCACATTACTGCTCATTAATTAAAAGGAAGTTTCAATAAAAATATTTATTGTTGATTGTATTTAGATCAAATCGTTTCCCATACCAACACTATACAGATTATATTTCAATATGAGTAATTTGGTAAGGTTCTATTTCTTAACAGGAATCATGGAAAAGTTTCAAAATGACAAAACAATGCTAAACATGTACCATTTAACCAAAAAATATTTAGTTATACGACAGCTAGCTAGAACACCCAAGTCCTTCTAACCAAGCCAATTCAGGTACTTGAACAATAGCCAAATACATAAGCACCATTATAATCAGTAGGTTCAAATGAAAACAGAATGTTTTGATGATATTTTGAGTACAAGACAAAATTTTCAAAAGTGATTTAGCTGATAAAAATAGTGGTCTTTTAAAACATATTAATGGCCGGGTGTGCTGGCTCACGCCTGTAATCCCAGCACTTTGAGGGGAGGCTGAGGCAGGTGGTTCACGAGGTCAGGAGATCAAGACCATCCTGGCTAACATGGTGAAACCTTGTCTCTATTAAAAATACAAAAACAGAATTAGCCGGGCATGGTGGTGGGCGCCTGTAGTCCCAGCTACTCGGGAGGCTGAGGCAGGAGAATGGCGCGAACCCGGGAGGCGGAGTTTGCAGTGAGCCGAGATCATGGAGGCGGCGCTTGCAGTGAGCTAAGATCACATCACTGCACTCCAGGCTGGGGAGAGAGCGAGACTGACTCAAAAAAAAAAAAAAAAAGTATTAACTTCTGCTTAATCTACTTAAAAACCTAGGCTGAAACTGAAGTTTACAAACTTAAAGGATTCCTGACTGAAGTACAGAATAATCTCCCAAGAACATCCATACAGGAATGTTTCCAAATTCTATTAACTAGTATTGAGACCTGCAATAATGTGGTATTTTCGTATCTAAGGAACTATTACCCCTTAACATACTTAAGAACTTGAGACTGAGCTCCTTTTCTTGCCAATGTTACCATACTTGACAATACTGATCCTCACCTTTACCCCAATCTTAAAATGATCAAACTCCTTGTTATTTTAAAAGGCACGACTAAACTGTGTCTAATTTAATCTCTCGCCTCTTTTTTTTTTCTTTTTGGAGACAGGGTCTCACTCTGTCACCCAGGCTAGAATGCAGTGGCAGGATCACAGCTCACTACAGCATCTACCTCCTAGGCCCAAGCGATACTCCCACCTCAGCCTCCCCAGTAGCTGGGACCGCAGCTGTGTGCCACCATGCTCAGCTAATTTGATTTTTTTGTAGAGATGGGGTCTCCCTATGTTGCCCAGGCTGGTCTTGAAATCCGGAGCTCAAGCAATCCTCCCACCTAGGCCTCCCCAAGTGCTGGGATTACTGGCATGAACCCCACTGCACAGAGCCCCTCCTGCCTCTTAATAAATGGACATCTAGGTCTAAAAGTCACCATTTGGAATTTTAAGCAAACAGCTGAATAAAACACTACTCTTGCTTATGATTTGGAGGAAATGTCTGCACATGGTCTTGATTTTGGTCACAACTTTCGATACTAAGGAAATAGAAATGTAATTTCTTTTCATAGCTATAGACAGAAGATACCTCTCTAGGTGAATATAATATACTCCACAGGAAAATACCTAACGAAATCTTGCTATTTCTAAAACTAATAAATTCAGGGCTTTTGGCAGAGCTAAAGCTTAAGCAATCCTTTATTTTTGGAAGAAATACATTGCAAATCAGTGAGCTGCCCCACCTTTCATCCCATTCTGCAAACACCTAAAGATGCCCAAGTTTAGATATTTTTGCTCTTAGAACATTCCTTCCTGTTTCAGTGAGTGATCTTTTGATCTTGGAACAAAAAGAATACAAAACAAGAACAGTAAATTTTGGAAAACACTAACCAAAAGGAAGTATACTATCTACTCTTCATTACCTTGAAACAATAGGGTATTCACTTTTTCTTCCCCGTAACTCAGTTTAATGGTCTTCAATTGAAAGAAACAAGGCAGAATACATTACTAGTTCCTTCTTAATACTTTCTTACTCAATTTCTTTATAGACTATTAGGTCCCAATCATCTTCCTTTTAAATATTTTTTGCTATTAATGGCACTAATTACCGAGGAATCACACATTACTTCAAGTGAATTTCCATTCTGAGTTGCAGAACTTCTATGTTTTTGACTGGTGAGAAACAAAGGACACCCTCAAGAAAAGTAAGTCATAAGAAAAACCGGCTGGGTGCAGTGGCTCATGCCTGTAATCCCAGCACTTTGGGAGGCCAAGACGGGCAGATCACGAGGACAGGAGATTGAGACAATCCTGGCTAACATGGTGAAACCCCGTCTCTACTAAAAATACAAAAAATCAGCCAGACGTGGTGGCGGGCACCTGTAGTCCCAGCTACTGGGGAGCTGAGGCAGGAGAATGGCGTGAACCTGGGAGGCAGAGCTTGCAGTGAGCCGAGATCATGCCACTGCACTCCAGCCTGGGCAACAGAGCGAGACTCCGTCTCAAAAAAAAAATAAAAACCACCGTATTAGGGCCACCTGCAAGAGAATAGGAAACCTCATACAGTTAACTTTAAGACATAAAGAGAGAACTCTTTATACAGTACTTCCTGTAAATTGGCAGTGTTTCCCAATGATGCATCCAAACTGTCCAACATAGCTTTCCTCAAATAAGCCCCTCACCACTTCTCCTTCACTTGTGGCATGTCACCTCAAGGGCACAAGGGCACTGGCGCAATAAAAAGCCTACTGAAAGCACTGTACAAGTGTTTCTGTTTGCCCACCTCTGTAGATTCTCTAGGATCATTTCCAAAATGCCACGATTTCCTGAGAAAAATGCTATTGGCAGCCTGTTATGCCACAGCCAATATTCCCATCTGCCACCGGTAGACCTAGTTCTAACCTCAGTCAAGCTTCCTGACAATTTAATAAATCTCTGGTGAGTTCAGCCTTTTCATTTTTATTATCCCACTCCTTCACTACCTTCCTTAGAACAGGTATCCAGTATCTAGTACTAAATTTGAAGACAGAAACTCCATTTGACTACAAAAGCCTTAATCACATAACTACTAAATCTGTTTTGCACAATCAAACCCATCACACCCCACCCAAAATCACCAACACAACATTTTGAACATGTTAAATTTTATTAAAAATATTTAACATTGTACAAATATTCCAATACAGTTATGGTACATGAACACTGTACCAAAGGATGATTTTTATTAAACTGATGATTAAATGGAAAAGGTCTTGCAAATGTCCCTATTTTGATATTTCTTATGTTACTATATCCATATCAGCAATTTATGTTTGCAGGAGCCTTCAGTCCAATTATAGAAATAGTCTTAGAACACAGTACCTAATATTACAATAGGATTCACTAAGTACAAGTCTACCTATGTTATTGAACAGGCTAGAGAAGTCCCTTTTGCCCAACCCTCATATGTGAGGAATCAAGAAAAGCAATGTTCATGGGATCCTGACAAATCTACTAAATAAAGTGAGAGCCCTTATTTAAATTTGAGCAATTTAAGTTTTTCCCCAGAATGTCTCCTTTGTTGATCCCATGAAATGTATTTTGTTCTAAGTGTTTAAAGCCAACAAACTGGCATTGCATTTTCCTTAACTTACATAAACTCATCAGAATTACATGAATATTCCTACTGCTTACCTTAAAACCTCCTAAGGAGCAGGCTATTTAGCGCAAGTTTTATACCCTGATCCTTTCTGTCACTGATACATGCATAAAATGTTACCTTAACACAACTCTGCAATCACTGCCAATTCTTAAAAGTATTATATAATTTCATTCCAGTGTTGTACAACTAGTCTATAGCAAATTTACAGGTAAGGGTTTATATTCATGACACTGACTAACATGTTTAACATCTAGGAAATTCTTTCTAGACTGATATTCTCAACCAATAAAGAAGATACAGTGCTATATGAATACTGAGAAGGTTCTTCAGGCATGAAAATTCATAATTACTTTTAATCAGTGCTTATACCATATTACAATTTTTTTTTATATGATATGGTCAGAAATGCCTAGTTACTAAATTTAATTTCAATCTCTACCTTACCATCATGGAATCCCCTACAGACTATAAGATGAGGGATTTTAATCTTTAGCAATAATTTAAATATTGACTCAATTCTACCAATATCTACTAATCCTATCAGCTATCCTAGCTTTCACACAAAACACAAGTTGTTCATAGGTTTGTTTCTGCTATGTTCAAGGTCTTAATATTTCAGCTATGTAATTTCCTCTTGACCCAAAGTCATTGTCTCAATATATCTCTAAATTGAGGCCATTATTGTCAACCTGTTGAAACTTTTGAAAGTTCCATTTTACAATGTTAATATTAGTTTGGAAGATTTTTAAAAATAGTATCTTTGGTGTTTAAACCCTCCATTCTATCAATGTCTTCTTTTCACTACAACTAATGTGCAATAAATATCTCTTTAAGATACATTTTATGTTAATCTATCCAACAAAATATAGAAAATATAATACTAGACTGAAATGACAGTTAAAGCAAATTTATTATCTCTCCAATACTTTTTAAGATTATAAGATGTCTATTTTGCTCACTTAAAATATACCCTGAGTATTTCTTACTTCATACTTGCAGGCCTTTCTTGCTGATCTGCTACCAATTTAAGAGTAAGTGAAGTGTTATTATATGTTCCTATTAAGAACAGAAATAATTTAATATTAAAGTCCTAGTTTTCTACAAGGCTGACATAATTGCCCACTTACAGGATATGGGCATTCTCCCACACTTAATGCCCCACTACTGATAAAAAAAAAATAAGAAAAAAAAAGTTCTTACCAACAATTCCACTGGTTATCGTCCCCAGCGAACCCCACCTAGCAAGTCGACATCATGACATGTCAGGTCAGGGCAGCCTCAACCTCGCTTCCCTGATAGTCAGGTGATAAAAGGAAGGAGTTAAAACAGGAAAAGTACACTTGCAGATTTCTGGATAACATCTGAAAATGATTAAAAAACAAAAAAACAAAACAAAACAAAACCAGAGCTTCTGGTAACCTCTAAATAAAAAAGTATATACACGTATTTTTATTTAAAGAAAAAAAACTTTTCTAGAAGGATTAACAATAATTAACTTCAAATTAAATATTATTAAATTGCTGACCGATACATTATATATGCAGTATTTTTAAAGCTTGGTGTTTGCATTTGAAAATTAAGACCTAATCAACAAACTTCTAATATGAAAGTAAACATGTCTGGCTAATGGATTTGTTATTCTGGATTCTCCAGTCAGTCATCAAATCTACTGGTTTCCTCAGAACAACTCTACCCCTAAGTTAACAGAAGCTCCCATTCTTAGAGAAACATAAACACACTTATAAATCCAGTGCAGTCTTTCTATAAGGCTTTTTCTTAGCTGCTCACTTAAGAGATTCCACGTAATAATTGTTCACATAATAATGGACAACACTAAAATTATCTTTGGTTAGTTTTCTTTAAGAATACTGGTAGTTCAGTATAGTAAAATTCTCTTTGAAAAATCAAAATGACAAGTTTTAACATATTTAGAAGCCTTGATAACTAATAAGCAATAGCCTTATAGCAAGTATTTACTGGAAGGGTTTGGTTTTACAAATACACAATTAATAAAACGCAGGTATGATTATATTCAAATGGGCAGGAGGCAAATGATGTAATGAGTTTCAAGAATAATATTATATGGCTTTATGCTAGAAGTGAAATTTTATGTCCCTTCTCTTTTAAAATTTAAAATATATAATTTATTTTGTTGCATGCTGACCTGTTTAAAAAGAATTCATCTCCTAAGTCAGATTTCAAAGTCAAAAGAGAGAAAAATTATCTCCTACTATCAGAAAGCATTGGGCTTTCTTATGCAGAATAACCCCAGTAACTAAAAAAACCTGAAAAACAATTATGCTGAATTCATTTTAAAAAAAACTATAGAATCATAACTCATTTTCCTTATCTTTTCACCAAATAAACCTGGATTTATTAGAAATCTGGAAACTTATTAGAACTTTTTTGCTCTTAAAAATTAAAATACCTTCATATAAATACATACATTTAAGCAACTGCTATAAATGAGTGATCAAATAAAAATTAGTATTCCATTATGGGGAGGAGCATATCTGTATCAGTCTCACAAGGGTGGGTACCTACAAAGAATAGTTCTACACCTCAATATATTTCCCAACACACACTTTACTGTAACAGGCTCATAAATAAAGCCAAATCAATTAGCTTGGGGAACAAAAAAGATGGAAAGACAGGAGAGCAGGAAACCAAGTTCCTTAGAACTCATAATTTGTACCTATTTTTTTTTTAATGCCAATCTAGAATAAAGACCTCCCTCAATTGACATTTTTCAGGTTTATATATTACACTGTTAAATTTATTTATGTGAAAAGTTGAGCCCTGAATCTATTTTCTCTGAATGCTGCTACAGTGTTAATTTATAAGACATGGAAGAAGAAAAGTTCTTGAGTTTTAATGTTTATAGGATTATGTTTTACAATTTTAAATAGCCACAAAACCTCTAAACCAAAAATTAAAGGGTACCTCTGCAAATATATTTTTAATTAGTGAAAAGGACAGAGGAGGAGGTGGCCACTTTAAAATTCAAAATATAATTTGCAATTAAAGGAAAGGATTTTGACATGGAACCCAAGTTTTAATCTTATGTTTCTGCGAGGGTTTATGCTTTCTCAGAATCATTTCTATCCCCATTCTTAATATTCTTTATGACAACTTTGTAGCTTGTAACACCTAATTAAGAAATACAAACAACTCAAATTTTATTTGTAGATTTTGTTCTTTCCAAGAAAAAAATCAGGGTTTTACTTAAGTCTAATTAGATGTATAGTTACAACTTCAAATTGTATTTTCAAAGTTTAAAAGCAGCATTTAAAGAATGTTTGGTGTCTTTACTTACATACATGGGCATAAGAAAAACAACTGGATCTGTCTTACCAAAGAAATACCCATGTTAACTCAAAACTATCATACAACAACAGACCATAATTCCTTTATCAGTTTCCAAAAAACTAAAATATCAATAAGGTCTGTTAAATGACTATACTGCGTAATGAGTGTACTTTGAAAAAGAAATGAAATATATTGACTTTCATCAGTAAATATTAATCTTATTTGAAACGAAAAGAAGCCATGAAACCCAGTATGATCTAACCAAGATTACACGGAATTAAGTGGCTTATGATTTTGAAATCTAATATTCCTATCACAAAGACACCAAACAGGAACAAAACACAGAATAATGGTGTATCCATTTTAATTATTCCCCAATGGCTTCTGATATTTTTATCATTATAAAAACATTTGAGAACCACGTAAGAATAAGATGGAGGGGAAAACTTAATAGTAATTTGAAAGTGATTCAGACTTTTCTGTACCATAAAGCTTAGATTATTTTGTTCCTCTCATTCTCAAGCAAAAAAGTCATTAGAATAAATCAGAATTTCTAAAGGAAATAGGGAAATAGATGTTATGTCTTGGCTAACAAAAAATATAGGCATCAGGGATAGCAGATAAATAAAAATAAACGAGGTGTTAACAGAAAGTCAGAGGTATTACTACTGGATATTTTTAAGCCTCTCTTACAAGGCATGAATGTTTCTCAAAGCAAATTTACATAGTAATAGGAAATTATATTCCTAAACCAGTAACTGAAATGATAGTCACAATCACGATTTACTAAAACTGAAGTCCGCAGTGCAATTGACGCCACAGTACTAACAGTTTTCCCTGTATGTTGTACATTCACTTATCCAGCAAATAAGGTCTTCAGTCACAAATTATCCCTTATAAAGAATGTGGGTCAAAATAGATTGCAGTCTGCTTTCCCAGCCACATTTTATTTGTTTTAACGCAAATTATCCAATGCCTGCAAGAATGCTCAAAAGTCTATGAACCTGTTTTTTTTTAAATAAAAGATAAAATTTCAAAATTAGAAGAGACTATGAGAACACCAATCAATGAAGTGCTAATTGGAATAAATTAGCATTGAATTTAGACTAATCCTCAGTCTAATATCCACAATACATGTTGGAATAGACAAGAAATTTTGCATGAATTTGATCACTCACATAGGCAGTTATACTTTGAAAACAATATTCCTTGCAAGGATTACGAATAAAATAATGTTTTAGGACACAATTGAATTTGAAATAGGTAATGTTTTGAATAGATTTTTTAGTTTTATTGAAATCTTACATGAACAAGAAATTGGAAATACAATCACATCAAAGAACAAATTGTCACGGCTTTTGACGTTTAAGCCAAACAAATTTTGTAGGGCAGATTTCAAAAAGGTGTGAAGTTATAACAATTTAAAAACACAGTTAACCTACTTCTAGGAATGCAAAACATACAATCATAGGTTATTTTCAATACAAGAAAACTTAAATTTGTTTGCTTTAATTTCTTAAAACTACTAAGACAAAGCACTAGCTTGTATTTTTATTTACAGCATACTCCATACTCCTATGTAATCTATCCCAAATCCAAAAAAATGAAACTGTCCAAAACCAAAGGTTCTGCAAAATCATGATTTAACAGTGTGCCCAGCTTGTTTTGAAGCTAAAATGAAGCCTGAAACGATAAAAGCATTGTAATCCCCAGAATAAGGGAACTCTGCAAGCCCAATAATGTCCAAGAGCATTTATGAAAAGAGGAAAAATAAAAAGACTTGAGTATATACACAATAGTGATTTCTTCAGCCCAATACAAATGGCAGCAAAATGCTACTTAAAGATGAAACAGTTAAGCCAATTTTTTTTTTTTTTGAAGAATGTAGATCTAGAGCCAATCGTATCTTGCCAGTATCATTTTCAAGCCCTTACTTGTCTACTTCCACTGTTGCCCATAAGTATCCTGATAAAATTCCTGGTTGTCATTATTGTAACCATAGTTACCAGAATAGTCACCACCTTGCTGAAGCGGCTGCTGAGCGATGGGTTGGGAACCCCAGTTCTGTTGGTTGTTGGTCTGACGACGCTTGGAATCAGGTTGGTTGTACCCATCTGCCTTTCTCTTGCCTCCTACATTGCCCCCACGATTGCCCCGAGATCCACGGGAACCACGGCCTCTCTGCTGTTGAGCAGGACCCCCTCTGCCACCCCTAGAGCCTCTTGGTGGTCCCAAAGGTGCCCCCCTCTGTGAATAGCCAGCTCTACCTCTTGGAGGTGGTGCTCCCCTCCCCCTTGGTGGTGGTGGAGCACCTCGCCCTCCCCTTCCTCCTCCTCTTCCTCTTACTGCATAGCCATCATCATAGCCGTAGTAGGGATCTTCATAGCCTCCACGATAGTCGTGATAATCATAACCATAGTAATCATCATAGTAATCTTCATAGCCATAGTAATCTGGAGGGTAGCCATATCCACCTCTCCCCCCACCACGACCCCGACCTCTAATTGGAGGTGGCATGCGAGGAGGAGGGTGGTAGTAATAATCTTCATACCTAGCAAAGGAGGGAAGGGAGAAAAGAAAAAGCAAATCAGTTTGCTTCAAGACTCTGATTTTGTTTTATTAATCTGATCTCCATTATCAAATGGAGATTCCTTGTCCAAAGACATATCTACTAAAAGGCAGACTCACGCAGTGCTTCTGGAGGCCTGTCTAGCAGCTTGGCGCTCTTTCCTTTTCTTGTCTGGTGGCTTGGCTAAGACTATTTCAATTTCTTCCCCTTCTATTTCTTTGCCATTCATTTCATCCATAGCCTATAAAAAATTGAAAAATTAATTTATTTTACAACGATATAAAACTATATTATATGTTTTATATAGTGTGCATGCTATCATACTTGACTCATTTAATATACTTAACAATTTACCGGCCAGGCGCAGTGGCTCACGCCTGTAATCCCAACACTTTGGGAGGCCGAGGCGGGCGGATCACGAGGTCAGGAGATCGAGACCACAGTGAAACCCCGTCTCTACTAAAAATACAAAAAAAAGCCGGGCGCCGTGGCGGGCACCTGTAGTCCCAGCTACTCGGGAGGCTGAGGCAGGAGAATGGCGGGAACCTGGGAGGCGGAGCTTGCAGTGAGCCGAGATAGCACCACTGCACTCCAGCCTGGTGGACAGAGCGAGACTCCGTCTCAAAAAAAAAAAAAAAATTTACCACACAATTATTTCAAATGGCAAAAGGTGAATCTAGCCAGAAAGTTAAACACAAACACAAAGAAAATACATTTCCCTCGACCTTATCTTTTTATATGTAAATTACATTTAGAACAAAACCTACCTCCTGATATTGTATTTTAAAAGGTAAAAGGGCTGCCATCTATTGCTGCTCCTTAATTCCAAATAACTAACTCCTTAAAAGATAAGCCATACTAAAGAAGCAAATCCACACCAAAGAAGCAAATCCATACCAGGGAAAAATGCTAGTATTAATATGAACCAAAGATTAACTTTTCAGGATTAGAATTTTAAACATGTAGCATACAACATACAGGTCTCACACTGTTCTTATACAAAAATTTCAAGGATCTGAAGCACAAATGATTACAGAGTGAGATTATCTGTAAAATTCAAGATACCAACACAAAAAACCTAGGTTTCCCTCACAATGCTTAACCCGAAATGTACTTTGCTTGAACAGTTTAAAGTACAGAGCCAGAAAAGGCCTGGACTAATGAAGACTCAAGCAATTACGTAGAAAG